>NW_027202604.1:39770785-40370785 GCF_024711535.1 Dipodomys merriami | reverse complement strand
CAAGGAGCTGCCATCTTTTCCTTGTGGTCCAGGGATGGAGCTCAGGCCTCAGGCACTCCGGGCAGATGGCCCACTGCCGTGCCGGGCTCCCTACCCTGACCTCTAGCAGCTCAGATTGGCTGAGATGAGATTTGCCCACTGTAGAACGCTGCAGATAATAGACTTATCTGGGTGTGATCATTCACCTCTGACATCCTTGACTCCAGGTTTGCTGGTGAGTTACTCGGTTGCTACTGCGTGCAGTTTAAGTTGTCCCAGCTACTCAGAATTCAGCGGTGTGGTGGTCATCAGTGGACCTACCCAGCCCGCTGGTGATGTACAGTTGAGAGGTTTGGGGGGAAGGGAGGCTGGTGCCCAGGGGAGTCTTCTGGCCTGAGCCTCCTGGAGAGTACATGTTCATCCTGGGAGCAGAGTTTCTGGGTCATGGTACGGTATGTACATGTGTTCTGCTTTAGGCCTTCCTGCCGAACTGTTTCCCAGGGCTTCCCCGGGCAGTGGATGGGAATTCTAGTTGCTTCACTTCCCTGCCCACACTTACTATTTTGGCCTTCTGCCCTTGCGTAGGTGTGTCCTCAGCTTCCGCACACAGCACTGGCCCCAACCATCCCTTGGTGGCCTCCGTCTGCTTTTCACAGGCCAGCAGGGAAGGTGTGGAGAGGGCCGTCTCCTGCTGCACATCACACAGGACTGGGCTCTGAGGTGGACTCTGTCAGTGGCAGACCTCCTGCCAGCAGGGCTGCAGGCAGGAGGCAGGAGCTCTGGACAAGTGCAGTGTGTATATGGGGTTGTTTTTGTCCTTGAAGTTGTCCAGCAGGGTGGTCAAGAGGCCTCTCCCTGTGAGACAGAGGAACTGGCTTCTCCCTGGGCACTGGGGCAGGGATCAAGCACTGTTGGACTGCTGTGGAAAACGTCCAATCCCTGTGACTATTCATGGAAGCTGTTATCGTAGACAGCCTATTTAGTGTTCATTTCTCCTTTAAAGAAGCTGAGCTGTGAGGGCAGCGATTTGTGCCCTCACTGACAGCAGTTAGACCTTTCCTGCTGCCTCCGGCGGAGGACTGAGGCCCGGCGTCCCCACCGGTGTATGCCCTCACCGCGGCCCGGCCTCCCCGAACCTCCAGAGACCCCGAGGAGGCTGCGCGGCAACCACAGCTGCTCGCTGCAGAGCGCAGCTCGGGCTCTGGAAGGCACCGTCCCAGCCGCGGCTCTGCTCTGCCCTTTCCAGCACCACCCACCGCAGGCCGCCCAGATGACCCTGCCGCCATTGCCATCCTGGCCAGAGGGGGCGCACTTCCCCTGGGGAAGGGGGGGAAGGTCCAGCAGAGGACCTGTGATTGGTGCAGCCACAGCTCTTCATTTTTGCATGGAGGGCTGCTGTGATTGGTGTGAGCCCAATCCCTCATTTACAGGAAGGTCTGCTATGACCAGTGCAAACACCTGACACATTTCCCTTCTAGCTCTGTAAGCAGGCTGTTTGGCTCACTTAACAAATTAGCTAGGAGGCACCTGCCTGTGTGGCTCTCCTGGAGTTGCAATGGTTAAGCCCAGTAAAATTCCTCCCTGGTGATCTTTATGGTTGATAGAGCAGAGGTAGTTGTGAGCTAGGGGCAGAAGCAACCTCAAGGGACGACAGAGGAGTGAGAGAGGGCAGAGAAGGCTGTGGTGAGATAGAGCCCCAGAGCCGAAACACTGGCTGCTGTAGGAGCTGCCAGTCCCCACACACCCGGGGCGTGCTCAGGAGGAGCTGCTGCTGCTCACCACGGCTAGAACCAAGGGTTGCAGATGCAGGGTTCTAAGGTGAGAATCCTGAGCCTGAAGTCTCCGCTGCAAAAGCCTGGAGTAGCAGCCCTGGCTCTCCAGGCCTGGAGCTGTGAGCCGCTGGGTCTGCGGTCCAGCCTCTAGGCCTTGACGCTGGGGCCAAGACTGCTCATCCTCACTCTTCAGGATTGCATGAGAACAGAACCCCAGCACCTGCGCCTCCTCTCACCGGCTGAGAGCAGGCGCACCTGGGCCCAGACTTCTGCGGGGTCAAGCTGGGTTGGTGGGGGAGGATCTGCCACAGAGACAGCTTGGAGGGCAGGGGGCATGGCCACGGGCAGGGAGCCTGAGGCCGTGGGCTCGTGCCACCATCTGTCTCAGTCCCTTCTGGCTGACTTTGAGTGCTAGGGACATGACGGCCAATGCTCCCCAGCTTCTGGTCTGTAGAACAGGCCTGGTAGCCATTGTGGAGAGGATGGCGTTTTGATTGGGTCCCTCAGCCTGCCGGAGATGTGGCTAGGGCTGGGGCTGGGGCTGGGGCTGGGGCTGGGGCTGGGGTGGGGCTGGGGTGGGGCTGGGGCTGGGGCTGGGGCTGGGGTGGGGCTGGGGCGGGGCTGGGGTTGGGGCGAAGGGGGGGGGGGCTGGGGCTGGGGCGGGGCGGGGAGCGCTAGCTCTTCGGAGGCTGTAGCATCTGGAATTCTGGGCAGGAGGGGCACTGGGAAGATGCCTGTCCTCTGCCCCTCCTCCCACATGTTGGCATCTGGTTTTGTTCAATTGGAGCCAAGCTGGGTGGGGGGTGGTGGTGGGGAGGGAACAAGGCTCCTTTGTCTGGTCTGGAGCCTGGAATTGTGGGTTGGACCTCACACCAGCCATACAGGGCACTGTCTGTGGTGGGAAAGAGACCAGAGTTCCCCTGTCCTAGATGGAGAAACTGAGGTAGGGAGGGGGGAAAAGCACCCATTCAGAGTCCCATGTGTTCCTGGTGGAGGTGGGACCAGAGCCCAGCTCCCTGGCCCCGCTCAGGGTGCTCTGCTCCTCCGGCTCCAGTGGGCTTCCAGGGGTCCCCAAGTCCCTCCTCAGGCCTGGGTGGGAGCAGCCGGCCTCTCCACAGCCCCACGCTGCTGCAGGAGCTGACTCTGCACAGCTGCATCGCCAGAGACCGGGAAACTCGCAGCTTCTGACAAAGCCAAAGCCTGCCGAGCCCACCAATCAATGCAGCTCAGGGCACATGGTTCGGGGGGCGGGGGGCACAGAGGCCCGGAGAGCTCCCTCGAGGAGGGGTGGTTAAGCTGGGACCAAAACTGAGAAAGAAGCATCCAGGCATGCGGGGCTACGGGGCCGCGGGGGCCCGGGAGGCGTTGCTGGCGAGCCGTACCGCACCTACAGACGTGACGGCAGGGCCAGGGAAGCCAGGGAGGAAGAGCGGGGGCTGCAGGGGAGTGGAAAGGGGAAAGAGGCAGGAAATGGCTCTTATCGAGCCTGGAGACACAGGCTGGAGCCAAACCACTGCAGGGCCTTGCCGGCTAGGCTGCTGGGCGTGGGCTTCCCTCCCAGGCCCACGGGAGCTAGACAGGGAGGGGGGGACTTCACCCAGGGTTGCACAGCCCGGCCAGATTGTGCTTGGGAAATTATGATTGCGAGTAAGAAAACAATGTTTTAAAGGTTGAAAGCCGTGAGCAGCAATTTCACAAAGGAGGAACTGGAGACAGCTGGCAGACAGACGTACAGTGCGGCACGCACTCCTCAGGGGTGAGGAAGGGGTGGGTACAGGACAGCCACACCCAAGAGCCCGTCTGCGCCTCTCCCGCAAGCAAGGAGTGGGGAGGAGCGGGTGCACACTCCGGGAAACAGCAGTCCAGCATGGGCTGTGGAGTGGCCCAGCACGGCTGTCCTGAACACGAGTCCTAGGGTCACGCAGGAGTCACGGGAGACAGACAGCAGGACAGCTGTCCCGGCATCATCTGTAACAGACAGCAAGGAAAACACAAAATAATCTCAATTTCAAGTCATGAAACTAAGTCAACGGAATATCATGCAGCGTGGAAAGGGGACGGAGGGCAGCTAGAGATGCTCAGAGTCTCCGTATCAAGTCCAAACGCACCCGAACGCAGCAGCCGGGATCGCGGTCCACTGAAGGACACGTGAGCAGGATTGCTACTGAGAAAGACCCTGGAAACTGGGCCTGGTGGGGACGTCCCTGCTTTTCAGACACCCTGCTGCGGATTTCAGTTATGCGAAATCCACTCCGGTCCCGTTCTCTCTGACAGGCTAACATTTTTCCGATGGGTGTAACCTGCTTTTGTAATTGTTAATCACCAACCACAGGCGACTCACTTTCCCCCCTGGGCCCATCAAGCTCCTATTGTGGCTGCCTAGCCACTGGTACCCAGCTAGCAAGAGTCCAAGATGCAGCTTGGGTTTCTCTGCGCTCTGATTGGCCTCTGCTCAGGGCCAATCGCCGAGGAGTTCGATGCAGTTCACTTGTGTCTGTTGTGGAATTTATAGAGAACACGCTTTTAAAGACGTGTGGTAAGTGAACCTATGGCAGTGTCTGAATTCATTGAGGAAGTAAGTGACCTCAAACTCCAGGGTGCTGATTCAGGAAGGCCCTGCCAGGGCCGTTTGAGGGTCCTTGTCCGTCACCTGCTGTGGTGAGCCATCCGCTCCCTCTGGCTTCGGAGGTGTGAATGCCTCGGTCTGAGCGGTCAGCACAGCCCGTTCCCGCTCTGTGATTGGTTCAGGCCTGAGCACCTGCCCTAAGCCCTTCCAATGGGAATGATGCTCATGACCCGTGGACCAGCTCTCCACTCTGCCAGACTGGAAGGGCTGTGGCAGAGCTCCTGGACACTTCGGTCACCACAGGAAGTGGCCTTGGTGGAGAACAGAGCCAAGGAGAGTAAAGCTGGGGACAGGCGGACGGGGGTGGGAGGCCTTGATTGTGGTGATGTGGTTGAGTCTGGCTCCCACTATGCCTGACGTCCACGCTTCTGATCTCTGTGTCAAGGTCACCATCTCCCTTTTGGCTGAAGCATACGGAGCCACTTGTACTATGGCTGGTGGCAGAAAGCCCAGAGAGATACCTTTCCCTTTTGATCCTGAAATGGGGTGGAGGGCCACCCCAGCTCATACCTCTCCCAACATCTCTGCACACTTGCTCTCTGAGGGTCTCTCCAGTCCTATTTTCCGGGGATCATTCCATCTTGGAGACCCCTGATCTGTTATGGAAGGTAAAGAATGAGGCCTGGAGAGAAGGGGCAGAAATCTCCATGAGCCAGTCAGCCCAGCGCACCCTGGCCCGCACGGTCCCCCGGCGCGGCTCGTCTGCCCGGTGTTAAATCGGTGTCTGTTCCTCCTGTGCTTCCATCTCCCTGTGTGCGGGGGTGAGGCTGGTGCTCGGGGCAGGCTGGCCGGGTAAAGGTGGCTGACGCTGGCTGAGCGTATGTCCAGCCTCTTTTCAGGCACCTCACAGGCAGAGACAGGCAGTTATTTTCCCGGAGGCGATTTCTCCAGGTCCCCAGGCTCCTGAATGCCGAGCTGGGACCCCGAGCTGAGGTCTCTATCGGGGCAGCTGTGGTCTGTTTGTCCCCACACACTCTGGCACCCCTGCGTGAATGGGGGTGGACGGGTGCCGAGGCCACGGGAGATCAGGGGAGCAGAGGGCAGGGTGTGGAGCCGGGATTGGCCTCAGACCCTGGGCCTGTCCAGGAGCCCAGGCTGGGCCAACAGAGATGAAGGTTCAAGGCTCAGCTCACTGGGGACGTCTCTGCTTCCAGGGGCTGGAGCCAGCCGGCCCGCGTGGTCAGGGGTGGGTCTCCTGCCCGCGCCTTACCAGAGGCCTGGTGAGGAGGAGAGAGGAGAGGCCGCCTCCAGCAGGCCGGAAAGAGACCAGAGGGCCACGTGGGGCAGAGAGAGGCCCGGGACAGGTGGGCACACCTGCCCGTGGTTGCCGAGCCGGCTTGTGGGGCTGAGGGGCCACTGTGTGCGGGGCTTTGACGCATCACCCCAAGCCACCACTCCCCACCAGGAACCCCAAGAAAGGCTTCATCTCCACGTGAGGAAGACTCCTCACAACACAGGTGCACCCCATTGCCTCTCCTTCCTGGGGCTCAGCTGGCCGAGGGCCTCACCCCCTCCCTGAGGAGGGGCCTAGCCACATCCTCAGCATCCCCACCCCCACCCCAGCTTCAGTGGCTATGGGATAGCCGCGCCTGCTGGGCAGAGCCTGGAGGGAGGGAGCTGGGACTGAGGAGCCCTGGGGACCCCTCAGAGTGAGCAGGACTGGGGTCTGACCCCTCAGCTGGCCACCTGCCAGGTGGGGCCACGCTGGCCAGCCCGCAGGGCAGGGAGTGGGGACACGGCCTCCACAGGCTGCCCGCTGCTGTGAGTTAGATCACGCTGCTGCTGAGCTAGATTAGACAGGGAAGGAGGTGATGCTGCTGCTGAGCTAGATTAGACAGGGAAGGAGGTGATGCTGCTGCTGAGCTAGATTAGACAGGGAAGGAGGTGATGCTGCTGCTGAGCTAGATTAGGCAGGGAAGGAGGTGATGCTGCTGCTGAGCTAGATTAGACAGGGAAGGAGGTGATGCTGCTGCTGAGCTAGATTAGACAGGGAAGGAGGTGATGCTGCTGCTGAGCTAGATTAGACAGGGAAGGAGGTGACCCTGCTGCTGCTGAGCTAGATTAGACAGGGAAGGAGGTGATGCTGCTGCTGAGCTAGATTAGACAGGGAAGGAGGTGATGCTGCTGCTGAGCTAGATTAGACAGGGAAGGAGGTGATGCTGCTGCTGAGCTAGATTAGACAGGGAAGGAGGTGATGCTGCTGCTGAGCTAGATTAGACAGGGAAGGAGGTGATGCTGCTGCTGAGCTAGATTAGACAGGGAAGGAGGTGATGCTGCTGCTGAGCTAGATTAGACAGGGAAGGAGGTGATGCTGCTGCTGAGCTAGATTAGACAGGGAAGGAGGTGATGCTGCTGCTGAGCTAGATTAGGCAGGGAAGGAGGTGATGCTGCTGCTGAGCTAGATTAGACAGGGAAGGAGGTGACCCTGCTGCTGCTGAGCTAGATTAGACAGGGAAGGAGGTGATGCTGCTGCTGAGCTAGATTAGACAGGGAAGGAGGTGATGCTGCTGCTGAGCTAGATTAGACAGGGAAGGAGGTGATGCTGCTGCTGAGCTAGATTAGACAGGGAAGGAGGTGATGCTGCTGCTGAGCTAGATTAGACAGGGAAGGAGGTGATGCTGCTGCTGAGCTAGATTAGACAGGGAAGGAGGTGATGCTGCTGCTGAGCTAGATTAGACAGGGAAGGAGGTGATGCTGCTGCTGAGCTAGATTAGACAGGGAAGGAGGTGATGCTGCTGCTGAGCTAGATTAGACAGGGAAGGAGGTGATGCTGCTGCTGAGCTAGATTAGACAGGGAAGGAGGTGATGCTGCTGCTGAGCTAGATTAGACAGGGAAGGAGGTGATGCTGCTGCTGAGCTAGATTAGACAGGGAAGGAGGTGATGCTGCTGCTGAGCTAGATTAGACAGGGAAGGAGGTGATGCTGCTGCTGAGCTAGATTAGGCAGGGAAGGAGGTGATGCTGCTGCTGAGCTAGATTAGACAGGGAAGGAGGTGACCCTGCTGCTGCTGAGCTAGATTAGACAGGGAAGGAGGTGATGCTGCTGCTGAGCTAGATTAGACAGGGAAGGAGGTGATGCTGCTGCTGAGCTAGATTAGACAGGGAAGGAGGTGATGCTGCTGCTGAGCTAGATTAGACAGGGAAGGAGGTGATGCTGCTGCTGAGCTAGATTAGACAGGGAAGGAGGTGATGCTGCTGCTGAGCTAGATTAGACAGGGAAGGAGGTGATGCTGCTGCTGAGCTAGATTAGACAGGGAAGGAGGTGATGCTGCTGCTGAGCTAGATTAGACAGGGAAGGAGGTGGCGGGGAGTGGCTATGGCCACAGCGTGGCTCTGACGCTTGTGCTGAGCGAGGAGAGGAGAACTGTGGGCAGAAGGGGCTGGGAGCCTGGCACAGCTCCTGAGGCTTCAGCCGCTGACAGGGACACTGGGAAACCTCCTGCTGGGCAGGGCTGGGCGTGGGGGGCTCCTGCGGACAGGGGGTCGGTTGCCTGGGCAGCTGTGGGCAGAGGATCCTGGAGACAGGATGGGAGGTTTCTCCCATCCCGTTTCTAGAAGGGGTTTCTGGAAGGAGATTCCTGGAAAATCCCACCCCTCCCCCCGGCTGGTCCTCCCGGCCTGGGCTGGGTGGGTGAGGGGGCCAGAAAGGCTCCGGTGAGCGGTAAGGGGCACAGCGGATGAGAGGATGGATGGACAGAGGGAGGGCAACACAGGGAGGCAGGGGAAGCGGGTGCTCCTGTTTCTAAGTCAGCCGGGGAAGCCATTCCACGCACAGTCTAGAGCTGGAGAACACAAAGAACAGGTGATCTGTCTCCACCGCGTTAAACAAAGATTCTGTACGCAAGAAAGTTTCCAAGCGGAGTGGGGACAGGTGCCTGCATTGGGTACCTGGCAGAGAAATGGTGGGCACTTGCGTATCCAGAGAATTCTTAGAGACGATAGAGGGCCGGACTGGGCGGCAGGGCAAACCCAAGGGCGCGCGCCAGGTCTCAGGGGAGCTAGCTGCAAAGCCAAACCGGCGCGCAGCCACTGCACCCTGCCGCAGACCCCGGGACTGAGGCTGGGGTGGAGGAATGGCACTGGCGTGGGCTGGAGGAGGTCAGTGCCACCTTTGGCCCTAGAGACCAGAGGCTCTCAGGATCTTGGTCCTTGTAACTTCCTGGAGATGGACAGGGGCCCCAAACACAGACGCAAGAGCGCTCTTCAGATCGCTTTATTTTCTTTTTCTTTTCTTTTCTTTTCTTTTCTTTTTTTTTTTTTTTTGTTGGTTGTGGGTCTTGAACTCGGACCTGGAGCTGTCCCTCAGCTCTTCAGCTCAAGGCAAGCACTCTACCTCTTCAGCTACAGCACCACTTCCTCTTTTTCTTTTTTGTTGTGTGGGTCCTGGGATTGAACTCCTGGTCTGGGCACTGTCACTGAACTTCCTTTGCTCAAGGTGTGTGCTCTACCACTTGAGCCGCAGCTTTACTTCCAGCTTTTTTTTTGGGGGGGGTAGTTAATTGGAGATAAGAGTCTCATGGGCTTTCCTGCCATAGGTGGCTTTGAACCGCAATTCTCAGATCTCAGCCTCCTGAGAGGCGAGGATTATCGACATGCGCCACCGGGGCCCAGCTTCAAGTCACTTTTTATAATAAACACGATAGGAGTCATCTCTGCAGGATGAGCTGAGGTGCCGTGCTGCTGTGCCCACAGTGACAACAATCTGTGTCACTGATGTAGAAAACTGGTCACACGAGAAAACACAGTGTGAAAACCGCGGTCTGCCCTCCAGTGCCCACTCTGCGCCTGCACTGGCTCATGTAGAGGTTCGCTGCACGTAGACACCCACGGATTCACTCGTGATATGTATGTCCACACACTCACACGTGCGCTCACACATTCATGTACACACACCCACTTGCACGCGTTCAGACATACATGCACATTCATTCACGCACATGTTCATTCATCCATTTGTGTAAAACAAAAGTGGTTGGAAGAGATTATCTTGGGAAGACAGATTTGCCAGTATTGAATGTTGTAAATGTATTTTACTTATGTGTGTGTGTGTGTGTGTGTGTGTGTGTGTGTGTGTGTGTGTGTGTGTGTGTGTGTGCCTGTGCCTGTGCCTGTCCTGGGGCTTGAACTCAGGCCCTGGGCATGGTTCCTGAGCAATATTTTCTTTCTTTTTTTTTTTTTTTCTTTTTTGTCAGTGGTGTGGCTTGAACTCAGGGGCTGGGTGCTATCCCTGGGCTCCTCTTTGTTCAAGGCTAGTGTTCTACCACTTGAGCCGCAGCTCCACTTCCAGCTTTTTACTTGATTAACTGGAGATAAGAATCTCACAGACTTTCCGGCTGACTTTGAATCGAGATCCTCAGATCTCAGCCTCCTGAGTAGTTAGTATTTACAGGCGTGAACCACTGGCACCTGGCCCTGAGCTTTTTTCGCCCAAGGTTATCCCTCTACCACTTGAGCCATAACTCTACTTCTGGCTTTTTGGGGGGTAGTTTATTGGAGGTAAGAGTCTCATGGACTTTCCTGTCGGGACTGGCTTCAAACTACAATCCTTAGACTCAGCCTCTTGAATGGCTAGGATTACAGGCATGAGCTGCACAAGCCCAAGCTGTTGCTCTGCCATTTGAGCTACAGTTCTTTCAACTTTTTTCTGATTAATGGAAGACTGAGTTTCTTGGATTTGTCTGCCCACGCTGGTTCCAAACCCAGTTCTCTGATCTCAGCCTCTTGAGTAGCTAGGATTACAGGTGTGAGCAAGGAAGTACTCAGCTTACACGTGTTTTGCAATTTACCAAAATCACAACCAGACTTTCCCATTTCTCAGATGGAGAAATTGAGGATCAGAGTAAGCAAGACAGGCTGCCTATCTCTGGGCTAATTCTTCTAGCCCCCTGGGGCTTTGCTGTGTGCTCTCAGGCAAGGCCTTTCCCTTTCTGGGCTGCTCTGGAGGGAAGGGGCTCTGCGCCCCTCAGCCAACTTTTCCAGCACCCCTCCCCACCCCTCATCCAGGCTGGGCCAAGTCTGCTCCAGGGTGACCCGAACATCTGGGAAGTGCCAGGGACCATCAGGCCAGGCGGAGGCTGGGCTGCGTGAGTCACCACGGAGCGGGGCCGCGGGAGGCAGGGCTGGCCGTTCCCAGACGGGAGGTGTCAGGCTGGGCAGCGTTCCTGGAATAAGCAGAGAACTTGGGAGAGGGGAGGAAAAGGAGGACCGTGTCGCCCACCTCCTCTTTCTTTCCATGAACCCTCTTTGCGTGCTTCAATCCCTCCCACACCTGCAGCCTGCCCCCCAGCCTGGGGCATGGAGGGAGATGCTGTTGGCTCAGCTGTGCATTGAGTGTGTGTGTGTGTGTGTGTGTGTGTGTGTGTGTGTGTGTGTGTGAAAAACACCAGCCTTAAAGGGAATCCAGAGCTGTATCCTTGGGGTCCTCAGAGGTTGAACCCCGCTGGAAGGGGTCTGGTCAGGCAGCCAGGTGCAGGGCAGGTAGCCGTGCTGTCGGAGTAGACCCGCGGGCCGGCCCTGCTCCTGGTCACAGAGCTTGGGTATAAGAGACTCCAGCTCCCATGGGCCAAATCCTCAAACCAAAGAACCAACTCAGAATGAGATAGCAGCTCATATGGGTGGAAGCTTCCAGAGGCATTTCTGGGCTTCTGGAAGAGAGACCCGGGAAGGAGCCGGTTCAGGCTGAGCTATAATCCGATGGCCAAACATCCTGTCACCAGGGCTGCCTGGGTGGTCTCGGCGTCCTGGTCCTCCTGCTGAGTCTCCTGGCCGCAGGCACACGCTGCCCTGTGGCAGAGGGCCTGGCTGCACACACCCCCTCCCCTGAGCCCGGGCCTAGCCTCCAGCTGGCCTCACCTCAGCCTGGAGCCCGGCTGGGGAGGGGAGGGTGCCCTCCACCCAGGTGATCCGTGCGGATCCTGAGAGAGAAGAGAGGCGCTGCGAGGGCTGGAGACCGGGCGCATGCAGAGGCAGACAGTGAGGTGCAGCCCCGACCAGTCTCCCCAGGGCCTGAGCAGGGACATGGCACACAGCACCTGTCTAGGGCTTCTTAGCAAGGAGTGGGGCCACATGTCCATTCGGTCGGCTCAGGGGAGGCTGCTGGAACAGAGACCTGTGGCCTAGTGGGTTGCATGAGGATGCTTCGGGCTCCTTCTGGGCAAGTCGCCGGGGAACGCCGGAGGACATTTGCCCTGTACTTTATAGCCGAGCATGGCTGGTACCTGGCGGCTTCCGGTGGGTGGGGAAGGAAGGGGTCTCTTCTCTCCCCTCACTTCCGCTCCATCCCATGGTCTGGCACGTTCCTGGGCTTGCCCACCGGGGAGCCTGGGAGCGGCAGCCCCCGTCCACCGGAAGCTTCCACAGTGTGATTCTTGCGTGAGTGGTGGGGATGGCCGCGGGTGGAGAGGGTGGAATGAGGTTCGTGGATAGAAGGCGGGAGTCAGGGAAGCTCCTAGTGACTAGTCAGCTTTTCACTGGGGGTTCGGTGCAGGGATGGGGTCTGGTGAGTGAATTGTGGGGGGCGGGGGGAGCTCTGGGCCACAGCCCTGCGCATGTTCAAATCTCCACCTCCCGCCCGCCCCTGGCTTCACAGGAGGCCTGTCCTCGTTCTCACGGTCTCCCGTCCCTTGGGGGAGGGACAGAGGAGGACACGGGGAGGCCTCCCCAAACTACTGTCAGCTGAGGATTAGAGAAAAACGCTCCCTGGAGACGTGGATTTCATTGTTCTGGAGTAGCGTCTAGACTGGCGTTTCGGGTAAATACCATCCCCGCGGACGCGAGCGGCTGGCGCAAAGCTCCGTCTGGGGAGCGCAGCAGGACGGCAGGCTGTGTCGCCGGGAAGACGCTCCAATGTCTGTATCGTCTCAGTCCGGTTCCTGTTGCTAGGACAAAATCCCTGAGGCTGGGTGCCTTACAGAGAAAAGAGGCTGATTTGGCTCGGGTTTGGGAGGCTCCAGGACCCAGCAGGTGGAGATCCCCTGGTAGACAGGAAGCCAGAGTCAGCGGCCAGTCTTGCTCTTTGTGCAAACAACCCGCTCTCATCATGGCCACTCGGCTGGGTCCTGGGGAAAGGACAGGAATTCTTCCTGAAGACAGTGCCCCGGGAGCTAACCTCCTTCCACAAGGCCCCACTTCTGGAAGGTTCCACTACCTCCACCAAATCCCCAGTATAAGACTTTGGGGGGGCATCAACTGGCATCCAAACCAAAGTGAGTTGGGGCCATGTCGCTGGCTCTGTCCCCCTGTCCCCAAGCTTGGTTCCCAGGGACAATGTGATCATGACCTCCCCCTGCCCCCCCATGCCTTGAGTGGCTTAGATGGTCTGGAATGAATGCCCGCAGCAACCACACTGCAGTGAGCTTGTGGCTGGCTGGCCCGATCAATCACCTCAACTCCCAGACAACCGGCTGAGACAGACTCCCTTTTACACATGGGCGTATGAAGGCCAGAGGGGACACCCAGGGGCTGGCCTCACACAGGCCGAGGTAGCCTGAACCCCAGGCCGTCTGGTCCCCGAGCCCAGGCTCCGAAGCCTTTAGCTGGTGGTGTGTGGGGTCTGGTTAGGGCTGCGCTCCTTTCTCAGATGTTTGGATTGGGGCCTGGAGATGTGGGTACCCGTCTCGTGGGGACGCAGCCCCCAGAAGGCCATCCGGCTGTCTCCTCCCCTCTGGCCTCACCGGGCGGTGTGGGTGAGTCTGTGCCCACTGGCACCTCGGGGCCAGGGGGCTGGTGAGACACGGCCACTGATGTGAATGACTGCTGCCCACGGTGACATGTCTTGGCTTGATCAGCCGGTAGTGTCCTCCACAGCCAGGCCCTGGGCCCCAGATTCCTGGTGGGTGACACACTCTGCCTGTCGTAAGAGACCTGGCTGGGCCCTGGCGGGGAGCAGCGGCCTGGGCAGCATCTCCGGCTCAAATAACAGAGGCTGGGCAGCGCCTCAGCTTAATCTGCTGGAAGGCCAGCCAGGCCCGGCTCCTCCGGATAAAGCGAGCTCAGTCTTGTCTCTGTCTCTCCCGCCTGGGCCGGGCATCAGGTCACCGGGCAGCGAGTGGCTCTGTGCCCGCTGCCCCTCTGCCCATCCCGGCCACCTTCCCATCAGGCAGGGGAAGGGGTCAGTGGCTATCACTCATCAGATATTTTCCGCGTCCTCCCTTTGGGTGAAACCCCATTCCAAACCCCTTTAGGCTTCTATTCATTGGCTCTCCCCGTACACGGAGCCAGGCCCGGACGTCACGCTTGTTTTATATGATGGAGGAAATCAAGGCTCAGAGAGGGGAAGCCACTTGCCAAAGTCCCACGGGTGGCAGAGGTCTTAATCACCAGCAATCTGACCACCGTCATTTGCAAGTGAATTTGACAGTCATGACAAGGGCTCTGAAGAGAAGCCGCGCAACAGGTAGGGGCAGCGGCTTCCTCTCCTGGGGCCTCAGATGGCTTCCTTGGAGTGAGGACCTGTCAGCTGCCGCATCACAGTGCAAAGATGAGCCAGCGTGGGCATGGCGGGGGGCGGGGGGTCCAGGAAACAGCATGTGCAAAGGCCCTGGAGAATAAGCAGGAATGGATGGGGAAACAAGGAGGGGAGAGGAGGAATGCTAGTCAGCCACCGGTGGAAGGACGGGATTTTCCAGCCTGCCTCAGCTCTGGACTGGCCTCCGGGACCCTGAGGGGTGCTAGGGATGGAACTGAATTTGGGGCCCAGGCCACCCCCCCCAGGTAGCTGGGCTACCTTTGTGCTGAAATGAGCCATGGGTCGCACCGCTTGGTCTTTGCTCCTGGGGGCTTGGGACTGGCCCTTAGCCAGGAAGAAGGAGCTGGCAGGTAGCTGCTTGCTCAGAGCCTTCCTGCAGGGGCTGGCTGGTCCCCAGTGGTGGGGAGCGGGGACCAGACGGGGCTGTCCCGCCTGACTCTGCTGGGGGGAGGGTGGGGGAGGGCGGCAGAGTCCCAGGGAGGAAGGATCTGGCTTGCAGTCTGTCCCTCCCTGTCCTCCGAGGCCCTGGTCCCCAGTCCTCCTGTGAACAGGAGTGAACCACTCAGGTGAGGCCAGGCTGGAGGGGACAGGGCGCGGCAGACGCCACACGGTGAGTGGAACAAGCAGCAGAGGTGGCGAAGGAAATGGACAGCCCAGGCTGCCCTGGGCTGCGGCCCGGAGCCGAGGGACCTGTGTGGCCGCGGGGGCCTCTAACAGGCCTACCCCCCAGCAGCACGCGCCTAGGCCCCAGGCAGCCCAGCCCACCAGAGGGCGGACAGAAGGTGTAGGCTGGTGGGGATGACCAGGCCAGAGCCCCCCAGGGCCCCTCCTCCCGCCCCCCCCCAGACCCTGCAACACACCCAGCACACAAAGCCCCACCAGGGCCGGGATCGGAGCAGGGGGGAAGCTCCACCGCCACCATCCAGGGGTGGCCTTGGGCCTGGCTTCCAGCATCTTGGCTAGGAGCAGCAGCACAGGGTCACCGCCTCCTGAGAGGGGATCCCAGGCCCCGCCTGAGGGGCGGAGGCCGGGAGGGGCGGGGGAGTCCTGGCTGGGGGCGGAGGCCGGGAGGGGCGGAGGCTGGAGGGGCCCTGCCTGGCGCCCCGCCTCCACCCCGTCCCCACCGGAGCTGAGCAGCCCGGCGCTCTGGGCTCTGTCTCTCCACACCACGGCGGCAGCTGGGCAGGCAGAGGGACGGACAGACGTGTGTGTGTGTGTGGACCGCAGCCTGGTGAGTGCTCCTCAGCTCTGAGCCTGGCGCCCCCTGCGTGGCTCCCTGCAGCCCGCACCCCTGCATGCCCACGGTTCTGCAGACCAATGGGCGGGCGGGCGGGCGGATGGATGGATGGATAGATGGACAGATGGACGTGCCTGCGTTCCCTGCTCCCCATGTGCAGCCAGCCCCCAGGTCTCGGGGTCTCCTCACCCCTCAGGTCTGCCACCCCTTCTACCTTAGAGCAGATCATCCACCTCTAGCCCTGTCCCCCAGGGAACCTGGTCCTAATGGTCCCTCCCCACAGGGCTGAGGTCACCCAGGAGGGAGGGAGCAAGGAGGGAGGGAGGGAACGGGAGACCCAGGTTCTCACCCGCTGGCAGGCAGGGTTTCTTGCAACTGCATCTCCAGGCCATGGGGGGCTCCTCACGCTGGGGGCTTCTCCGTCCTGTACACACACACACACACACACACACACACACACTCTCCATCCACATATCCGTGCAGTCACGCATCCCCCTCTATCAAACACGCATGTCTTGCTTGTGCATGCACACGCAACACACACACAGACACCAGTCTCACGTGGGTGTCGCTCACACACAGCCCCATTCTGTGGGCCACGTGCCCCCCCCACACGGCCGGCTCTGTCACTCAGGCCAGGAGCCCCAGCCTCAGGGAGGGGAGGAAGCCCCTGCGGGGGGAGGGGACTGTGGGGTGCAGGGTGCAGGGCTGGGCACAGCTCCCCTTGGCATCCCTGCTTCCCCACGGTTAACAGAACGGCGTTGGAGCGCTAAGAGTGAGCGCCTTCCATCTTCCACTCTGGGCTCTGGGAGTCGCTGGGGCCGGCTGAGCCGCGCTGAGCCAGCAGGTGTCGCTGTCACCGACCGGGCACGGAGAAGGGAAGGGTGGCCGGGGTGCTGGTCTCCCAGCCAGAGCTCTTGCAGAGGTGCAGTCCGGAGCGTCACAGGGGATCCCCGTGACTTGTGGGGAAGCAGAGGGGCTCCCGGGCTTGGCCCAGAGCGGGAGCCGGTGCGAGCTGCGGCTGAGCACTTGGTGGTGGGGGGTGAGGGCCCAGGGGCAGGAGGGAGCAGAGGCTCTGGGCTTCCCGGCCGTGCCAGGGGGTGGGGGCGGGGCAGGGGAGGCGTCCAGGTTCCGCCGAGGTGCAGCCCGCCAGCCCCGGCTGTGGCTGGCTCTGGGTGTTTTGTTTGGCTCTCACCCTGTTAGTATTATTTTAAAAAATTTAATTAGCTGCCAGCATTTACACATTGGTAAGTTTCACACAAAAGCCCGGATTTCCGTCTTCTCTTGAAACATCACGAGCTCCGGTGGCTGGGGAGCCGCAGGCCCTGGTGCGCCTGGATGGCGTAGATGGCCTGCGGCCTCGGGGCCAGGTCGGGCTCGCGGGTGGCCGGTGGGGACCGCGGGGCTCTGACTTCGTGGCTCTGTCCCTCTGGTGTCTGGGGAAGCTTCCCGCCACTCAGAGCCCCACCTACGGGAAAAGTGTGCTGTCAGGGCTCTGTGATGGTGGCCCACACTTTCCACTGGGCTGTGGGCTGAGGTCTCTCTCCCCAGAAGGAAGAGTGCGTGGATGTGAGTCAGGCCTGGGCTGGCTCTGCTCCCCAGCCACCGACAGACACCTGGAAGGCCTCCCAGGGAGTCCCGGAACCTAGTTCACAACAGACGCACAGTATATGCTCAATGAGGGTCACGGTGTGACAGGCTGGTGAAACTGTGCCCTGCCTCTGGGGAATACTGTACAGTCTGCCCACGTGACCTGTAAGGATGCTTTTAATCCCTTGAGACCCGCAGCAGGGTTCCTGCACCTTCGCCACGGCCCCCACGGCCAGATGGGCACAGCGAGTCTCTGGGTGAGCACACACAGTCCAGGGACCATCAAGCCCCCCCCCCCCGCTCTGAACAGCTCTGCGGGGTGTCATTCCATTCAGAGGTGTGGGCCATGCACATCTTTTCCTTGACCCTGGCTGGCTGTGGTAAATGAGGTGCCATGTGGAGAAGGACAGCTCCTGTTTCCTTGTGCAGATGCTTGCTAGGTGGCAGGTGCTGTGGCAGCCGTTGTGTTATTCTGAGTCCCCTCTCTCTCCAGTCTGCTCGCTGCATGTGGCTTCATTTATGTAAGCTAAGTGGCTCTGTGGCACATGGCTTCCTGGGAATTTGTTGCCTGAAGACCATGTTTGCTCATGTCAGACTTGGACATGCCCAAGTGGCAGGCAGCCCATAGCTAGACGCTGGGCTCCATTCCCAGCAAATAATCCCCAAACAGGACATCAAACTACAGTAGAGTTGCTGGCTGGGCGTCCATGGGCTAGTTTATGTGGTAGGGTGTGGGGAGGATGTACTGGTGTTGGTACTCCGGACCTTGCACTTGCTAGACGGGCGCTCTACCGCGGAGTCATGCCTCCAACCCCACTGGTGGGTTTTAAGATGGTTTAAAAAAAATCCCTCACATTCGTGACTGCCATTGTGTGTGTGGGGGCCTTGTGACCTCAGGGTCTCGCCGGTGTGAGCCAGGCCGCGGGCCCTGGGGGAGCTGTGCAGACCCGTCCAGCACAGGCAGCCGCTGTTGGGGGGCACCCTAACTCTAGTCTGAACATTGGTGATGGACAGGCTGAGTGTGTTCTCAGCAGGAGAGAGACAGGCCAGGCCTGTGAGATGGCTTTATAGCCCAGGCCTGGGATGAGCTTGGGGGGGGGGGCGGGGAGCAAGATGGCAGGCAAGAGGCCTGGGAGGGTGAGGGTGAGGGGAAGGGAAACTGAGTCTGTGTCAGCCAGTGTGGGGAGGGGAGAGGACCAGCTCATCCCACTCTGTCCTGATGACACAAACCCCCGGCTCCCTGGGCCACTCTGGCCTGCCGTGCGTCACGGGCTTCATTGTCCTCCGGTAACTGTAATTTGGAAATGCTACAGGCATGCCCCTCTCTTCCTCCCAAAGGCCATTGTTGCAAAGAAAGCGCAGGTCTGGGAGGTAACTTCCTTCCTGGCGGGCCGGAGCCGGGTTTTATGAGCATGCTGCATTGTCCTCGGCCGGGCAGCCCTGCCCAGGCCTGATTGCTGCTGAGAAATGTGCCACCCCCATGCCGGCTGCAGGGGGAGGGGGCGGCACACCTCGGGAGGCCCCGGCCCTGCCCTGCCTCGGCTGGCCGCTGGGTGAGGAGCCCGCCCTGGCTCTGCCAGCCTTGGGTACGCCCGCATGGAAGAAGGGGCCCGCGGCCCGGGGGAGTGTGCAGGGAGGGGCAAGGCCAGGCCTCTCTGGGCCGCTGCCTGGGCCTGGACCGACCGCAATTTCCCCATCGGGAGCTTGGGCGGGGGCAGTGCCCACTGGTCCCCACGCCCATGCAGTTGGGAGGAGGGCGCTGGGGTCCTGTCTTGTGGACCGCGTGTGCGTGGCCTTTCTCTCCTGTCATGGTCTTGGTGTCACTGGGGTGGCACCGTTGTTGGGGTTGGGCCCGCCCGCCCTCCGCCCTCCGCCCTGTGACTGGGGCCGGCTGGCCTTGAGGCCCCCAGTGTCCACTCTTCTGCCCCCCCTTGCTCACCTTGGAGCGCCCCCCCCAGCACTCGCCCCCTTCCTGGTCCCACATGGGCTTTCAAGGAAGTCCCGTTCTGCTTTGAGTGAAGAGTTGGAACCACTGGGAACAGTCCTTCCTGGCCCGGAGGTCTGTGACGCCTACTGTGAGCAGCGATCCCTGGGGCGGTGGGTACGTGGCGGGGAGGGGAGAGGGTGCTGAGACCCCAGGTCAGAGCACTGGGGCTGTAATCTGGAGACACAACCTCACACACACACAGGTACACACTCCCTGGGCATGCACACATACTCAAAGAGGCACACACATGCATAAGAAGACACTGAGGTACACAGACACACAATGCACACAGGCTTGCTTCCTCATTCACAGACACACACACTTATCCCCAACACACATTCACATGCCCGCGTGTGCATACACACACACACACACACACACACACACACACACACACACACACACACACATTGGAGACCCACTGATCTCTGGTTTCTCAGGCAGCGTCTGGGCCCCTGGTATGGAGGCTCAGGGCTCAGGGCTCAGGGCTGGGAGCTGCCAGTGCCCCTTATCTGATTCCTACTTATCTTAGGAAGCAAATTAATTTTGCCACTTGTCTGGCACTCTGACCTCTGCTCCCTGGTCATGGGGTGGCGGGGGCAGGCTGGGGACCCGCGCTTTGCTGGGGGAGTAGCCGGGGCGAGGGCTTCTGCCCCATCGGGACATGACGCCGGCGCTGCTGCGGAGGGGCCCTGGCTTGGGCTGGCGGTACGGGCTGTGGAGACCTTTCACCACGGCTGTGACTTGGGTCACAGCCCACACCCTCGGACCCACGGACAGACACCGCGCTCATGAGGCAGGGCCGCGGTCCAGCTGTGCCCGTGGCCCGGGCTCAGGGCCCAGCCCTGCCGTGTGCGCACGCGCGTGTGTGTGAGAAGAGCCGGTGTGTGTGTGAGCAGCGTCACGCCAGCGCCCGGGACGCTGGGGCACCCTACTCCCAGAGCCCGCCCAGGAGCCCCGCCGTCACCCGCGCCCCCACTCTCGCCGGCTTGGACAGGCCCCTCTGAGGGTCACTGATGATGGGGCATTTTCTGGGGCTCCCCGCATGTGTACACAGATGGGGCTGAGAGAGGGGGACGCCAACACAGCGGCGCTGGTGCAGGGCAGGGTCTAGATGGGGAGGAAGCTGGGGCTCCAGGACAAGGGGGAGACCAGGGGCCTGAGAAGGTGCGCGGTGCTGACCCTCAGAGGCCTGTGGGGTGGGAAAGGGCGTCCCCAGGGTGAGAGGAGGCCCGAGTATCCGGAGGGCCGGCAGGAGAGGCCGGCGCCCCCTCCCCGTCCCCCCCTTCCCGCCCCGCATGCCTGAGAAGGAGAGGCTAGGGGGACGTGGGGACACACTTGCACACATGACGGCTGCTACTCCACTCGGCAACAGTTCACGCTGACCTGGGGGTGAGGGGGAGAGTGGGCCGTGGCTCTGCCCACGACAGTGCCCGCACTGACCCCACGTGGCGCGGGCAGCGGCCTTGCCTGGCAGAGGAGGCGGTGGGCTCTGGGGAAAGGGTTCCCGGGGTCTTTGGGGACCAGCAGGAGCTTGGAAAAGGGAACAGTGTGTCTGGCAGAGGAACAGCCTTTGCAAAGGAATGGGCCGGGCTGGGCCAGGCGATGCGCGGCGCCAGCCACGGGGCATCTGGGGCCTCTCCTCTCCTATGCTGGCCGTTTCCTGAGCGCCGGCCGCCAGCTGGGGACCCGGCGGGGTTTTCAGTCCTCTGTGGAGTCCTCCTCTCTCGCCCTGGCTGAGAGGCGTCTGTGGCGGGGTATTTTGCTGGCAGAGCCTCGCTGCTGTGGGTCGCTGGCCGCGGGCTGCCATGCTGGGCTCGGTCGGTCGTGAGCGCGGAGCTCTGCGCGCTCACCTTCGCGTACTCCGGCACCCGGTGTGTGTGACCCTGCCCCCTCCCGGGCAGCTCTGCCAGCCAGGCCCAGACTCTGCCGCTCTTCACACACCCGTCACCTCTCTGGCAGCCCCGAGAAATTCCTGAATTTCAGGCCCGTGCAAACAAATTAGGGGGCCGGCTCGGCAGAGACCCCGGGGGAGCTGCGGCTGCCCGCTCCCTGGCTGGCGTCTTCCAGATGTGGGCTGAGGAACTGGGGCACTGCCCACGGGGCCCGCCCGCCTGTCTCCGTCCCTGTCCGTCTGTCCCTCTGGTCCGTGTGGCTTCCTCTAGGCTTCCGTCTCTCCTCTCTCCCGGGGTCTCTGGCCTTGTCTCTAGAGCTGCTTTGTCTGCCCCTTGCACCAAGCCTGGTACCAGGGTGCGGGGTAAGGGACCACCAAGCCCCGGCCTCGGATGGCCTCCCTGACTGGCCCGGTCAGCAGGGAGCTGGCCCCGGGAGACAGGGTGATGGCGGAGAGGGCGGAGCGTCCGTCCCAGGCCGCACCGGCCTCCAGGTGATGTTGAGGGCTGCTGCAGGCGTGGTCCAGGAAGGGGCCTGGAGAGGACCCCAGAGGCCGTGGGGACGCAGAGCGATGGGCAGGGCGCAGCGGGCGGGTGGGCCGGGAGGCGGCCTGCTTTCCCTGGGCCTGGGGTCATCTCTTAGACGGTGTGATCGCAGTGGGCCCCGCCTTGGCGGCCGTGTGCCAGCCTCTCCCAGCCAGTGTGTTTCCCTCCCGTCCTGGGAGAGCTGGCCGTCCACGCAGCGCGGGAGCCACGCCCCTCTGCAGTGGCCACACGGGGAAGCGGCTCGGTGGGGTGACGCGCCCTCAGGCTCAGGGCCCGGCTCCCAGCGCCCTTGCCCAGGGCAGGGAGCTGTCTGAGGTGCTGCCCCTGGGAGCGTCTCCAGAGGCTCTGGGAAGAAATGACAGAGGGCCCATTCCCAGCCGCTACCCTGCACGGCCTCCAGCTGTGTCCGCAGCTGTCCCAGCCCGCGGCTGTCCAGGAACCCATGCTAACGCTCCGTCTTCCCTCCCTTCTACCCTCTCTCTAGCTCTGTACCCCCTGCCCCTTACCCTCCAACTGCTCCTCACCCCCTGCCCGCCTCCACCCTGCCCTTCCTCACCCCTGAACTTTCCCCTCACCTGCACATCATATCCCCGTCCATCTATCAGCTTACTGACAGCTCCCACACCCAGCCACCTGCTCACCTTCCCACCCATCTGTCCTCCACCTCCCACCCGCCATCGCCATGCCTGTCTCCCATCCACAATTCACCCATTTGCCAGTTCCTATGCCCACCCCCCCCACCTTGCCTTCCATCCCCATCCTCCATGTGACACCCCCCAGGCCTTCCCTCCATCCCCTCCATGGACCCATCCATCTACTTACCCACCTAGACACTCAACCCTTCTATCCATCCATTTTCCCACCCACCCACTCATCCATTTACTCACCCACCCATCTATCCATTCAACCCCTCCATCCATCCACCCACCCACCCATCTATCCACTCAACCCTTCCACCCACCCACCCACCCACCCACCCACCCACCACCCATCCACTCAACAACTTACCTGCCATTCTTGCATTTTCCTACCTGTGGGGCTGGCTCTAAGCATGGGTGGGACCTGGGTGTGGAGAGTCTCAGGAGAAAAGGCTTCCTGGATGGGGTAATGACACAAGCCAAGATGAGGGTTTGGGAACCAGAGTCCCAGGGCTTTGCGGAGCTGGTGTGGGCCACAGAGGTGGGTAGCAAGGACTGAATACCCCTTGGGAGTTTCTACTTCCTCTGACCGCAGGTCCTCGGCCGGGGCCAGCACACAGCGGGGAGTCCATGAGACAGATTGTCAAGTGGGACAGACGTGGTGAGTGTGTTAGGAAGCTGGCTGGTGAGGGACGGAAAGCGTGGCCGAGCCAGCCGAGCCACCCTCCTCAAGGTCACCTGTCGCCAGTTCAGCTCTGAAACGGGCTTCAGGTGGGCTGGATTTTTAGTTTTTAATTTTCAGCGGTGGGGGGGGGTCCCGTCCGCCGCCTCTCCGCTGTGTCCATCCCTGAGCGGCACCATGGCAAGAGGGGTGCGACAGAGGGTCCCGCACAGGTGTCCCACGAGCCACACGGCTGTTCTTGGACAGAAGGCGTGTGACGGATGGTTAGGAGCTGGCCCCTGTCCCCCGCCAGGGTCTGGTCTGGGAGCACAGCCCACCGGGGTCTGGGGAGCACAGCCCACCGGGGTCTGGGGAGCACAGCCCCCCCCCCGGCATTGCTTGAGACGCAGGAGCGAGGTGCTGGGGGCGCCACGGCGGGAGGGCGGCTTCTCCGGCTCCGTCCGCCCCGGGACCGCTTCCTCAGGGAAGGAAAGGGCCGGCGCCAAAAGCAACATTTTCTTTTCTGTGAGTTTGATTAGAGGTCACGGACAGCGAGCTCTGTAATTTGTCACCTGCCTGTGCTGCTCCTGTGATTAGTGACCACAGACCTAGGGCCAACTCTTACCGAGACATCGCCGAGGTCACGGCATCTCCTTCTGGTCTGGGAGGGGGTCCTGTCGCACTTGAGGGCTTGTTTTTGCAATGTTCTCAGGAGTCACCCCTCTGAAGGAAAACTCCAGTGGCCAACAAGCACACGAGGTGTGTGGGGTGCCCAGCGCCCCAAATCCTACCTCCCCATAAGCCTTCCAAGACTGGGATAGCCGGGACTACAGGAATGGCCACCAGAGACACTGGGATAGCTGGGACTACAGGCGTGTGCCACCAGCCCTTCACCATGGATACAGAGGCCTCCTCAGCCTCCATGGGGACCCCAGGCCCCACTCTGTGCCTTCCTCCTCCCCTGCCCTCCCTGGCCAGCCTCTTCCGGAGCCCCGCAGCCCAGAGCACCGGGCGTTTGTCTTTAAGAGAATCACGCCATCCACAGCCACGAGAAGAATGCGGGCTCTGCACACAGACACAGCTGTCACTGCTTCTCCTGGCCATGGCTCCATAGGCTGCCTGCTTCCCATCTCCACCAGCGCGTGGCCGCTGGCTTTGGACCACGGTACTTTCTTTTTTTTTTTTTTGGTCCGGTTGTGGGGCCTGAACTCTGGGCCTGAGCACTGTCCCTCAGCTCTTTAGCTCAAGGCTAGTGCCCTACCACTTGAGCCACAGCGCCACTTCCGGCTTTTTTCTTTTTGCTTATGTGGTGCTGAGGAATCGAACCCAGGGCCTCAGGCATGCAAGGCAAGCACTCTACCACTGAGCCAACTTCCCAGCCCATCCATGGTACTTTCTCTTCGTTTCTGGAGGCCCCGCGAGTTTGGACCCAGCACCTGCAATGCTAGGCAGCACTTGCTGCCCAGCCCTGCACCCGCAGCCCGGGTGAGCAGGAGGGACAGGCCCTGTTGGCGGCTCGGACTGAGGTCCGCATTCCCATGCCACATTTCCTGGTTGTGTGACCCTGGCAGGTTTCTTTTCCCCCTGTCTGGGCCTCGGTTTCCTCATTGGTAGAACTGGTTGGATGAAGTCAGCATCCCCGGAGACTGACAGGCAGTGGCTAGGCGTTGTGCCGGGCTGAGGAAGTGATAATAAATATGAACCCCATCAGCAGCCAAGTCCTGGCTGGCACTTTGGGCCAAGAACTGGTCTATTCTCCCCAGATGAACTAGATGACTTCCTCTTATCAGACAAGGAGCGCCAGTCACCCTCTAATTTCCCTTTTGGCATTGGCTGCCAGGAAGCTGGCTACTAAGGGCAGGCCTCGGGAGTGGCCCTCATCTCCTGTCAGGGCTTCCTTCCCCTTTCTCTCCCTGTAACGTGACTGCTCACTTTTGGCTCTGGGACGCGCGCGTGCCCAGCCCCACGTGCCATCACCACTGTCCATTCCCAGAGCCGCCTCAGCATGATCCCTCTACAGATCTCACAGGCCTCGTGTCCTTTCAGTGTCCTCGGACCTGTCCGTGCGGTTGTACCCGGATCAGAATGCCTCCCTCCCACAGAGGGCCACATCCCATTGTCTGCACAGACTGTGTTTTCTGGACCCATGCGTCCATCAATGGACCCGTGGGTTGCCATATAACGGGGATTATGGCCTGTCCACAACTCCCAGCTCACTCTCTCTCTCTCACACACACACACTGAACCAATTCCCAGCTCATTCATTCACTCTCTCTCTCTCTCTCTCTCTCTCTCACACACACACACACACACACACACACACACACACACACACACTACACCAATTCCCAGCTCATTCATTCACTCACACACACACACACCTTGCACCGATTCCCAGCTCATTCACACACATGCACACACACACACACACACACACACTGCACCTATTCCCAGCTCTCTCTCTCTCTCTCTCACACACACACACACACACACACACACATTCATAGTTTGTTTTGGTGATACTGGGGTTCAGCTCAGGGCTAGGTGGGTGCTCTATAGCGTCAGCCATGTGTACCGCATCTTACAGTGCTGGTGATTCTTTTGAGATAGGTCTTATTTTACGCCCCGGCCAGCCTGGGTTGCGACCTTCTGTTTGTGCTTCCGGGTCACCTGCCCAGCCATTGGGTGAGGAGTCTCGTGGGCTTTTCTGTTTTGGACTTGGTTGCTTCAAACTGCAGCTCTCCTGAGGTCTGCTTCCCAAGTAGCTAGACTTACAGGTCTGAGGCACTGTGGCCAGATCAAATATCATTATTATTGTTACTCTGGCTCTCTCACTTGACTCTTTCACGCATACCTGGTGCTCTACTGCTTGAACCAGGCCTCCACTTCTGGCTTTTGTTGCTGGTTATTTGGGATAAGAGTCTTTTGGCTTTGTCTGGGCTTGCTTCACTCATTGATCTTCACATCTCAGCCCTTGAACAGGTAGGGTTACAGGTGTGAACCCTCAGGGCACCGCTCCAACACCGTTTTCCATTTGGGCGGCGTCTTTACCTCTGCAGGCCTCGGGGGATTCGGGCTACTGTAGATGCTTCCATGGCGAGGTTGAAGCCATGGGACCCGCTGTTGAGCGGCGATGCTCTGCGTGTCCTGGTGTGTGGCAGACAGTCTACATGTCCTTGTGTGGCAGACGGGGTGGCTGCAGGGGCCGGGCCGGGCTCCGGTCCCCTCACGGACTTGCCCTGGTGCCCAGCTACAAATGGCCCATGCCTGTGCCTTCTCCCACTGCTTGCCCTTGGTGGACAAATGTCACCCCCGCCATGCCTGGGGTAACTGTCCCAGGTCTTTGTCCCATAACCGGGTAATGCTCCTTTGAAGGGAGGCCTGTGCGCCCCTCACCCGCGGGGCTCCCCTCCTCCCGGGGCTGGCGCTGGACTCCGCTGGACCCCTGTTCTGGTGAGCTGGTCGCTCTCTGGCCTCTCTTTCCGTCCTCCTGAGAGCTCCTCCCAATGAGCCGCATCGCCAGCATCCCCGTCCAGGCTTGGGTCCCCCGCACAGCTGGTGGGGCTCGCAAAGCCCTGCTCCCCCTCCCGGGCGCTTCCTGTCTCAGCACCCCGCCCCGTGTGCTAGACAGTGACACCTCCACTTGTGTCCGGTTCAGCACAGTGCCTGGCACTGTGTTGGCACCAAATAGTACCGGCCATCAGTTTCCGAGGGGCTGGCGCTGGGGCTGGGCTGGACCTTTGCTCTGCCCTGTGTGGCCTCAGCAGGGGCCGTTGGAGTTTTCTCCTGGCTTTGGGCTGTTGGGGACATCCACACGGCTTCTCTGGCTGGGGGCTGGGCTCGTTCCCTGGTGTTCGGAACCCAAGAGACCAGAGCGAGGCTGCCAGCTCCTGGCTTCTCTTCTGCCACCCTCCTGTCAGGCCAGCCACGGTTCTGTGTCAGGCTGGGTCACACGTGCCTCTGTCAGCCAATCACGGAGCCTGGGGCTTGGCCAGGCATGGTCACCTGGGCTCTTCCTGTGACTTCGGAAGAGTCACAGGGATTGTTACACTGCTCAGGCCAGCACACTGCCCCTCCGGCCTCCCTCCGTCCCTCACCGTCCGTTCTCCACATGCAGTCCAGTTCTGTCTCCTGTCTAGCCAGCGCTGGCTTGCATTGAGTACGATGTGGTTTTGGCCTTAGTGTCTGGCTCTGTTTCTTTCCTGCCCTAGGTAGGGTGCCGCTGCCCTTCCCAGGGGCTTCCTGTATCAGGCTGTGGGGAGAAGGGGGGCTTACGGGTGTCACAGCCACGGGTCCAGGAGGTGAGAAGGGAGGGTGCACATGCTGGCCAGCCTGCGGCCGCCGGGGAGGACAGCGGTGTCACAGCTCTGTTGGGAGAGAGGCGACCGAGGGGACCGGCCTCCCACGCTCCCCCCTTTCCCCTCTGTCCCCTGCAGAGCCCAAAGGCAGCTGCAGGAAGGTCAGGGATTGGGTCAGAGCGCAGCTCCGGGGCCCAGGGCGGGGGGCGGGGGGAGAGCCCCCCCCGCAGCACACGGCCTCTCTCTTGACTCCTGCCTGGCCTCTGTCCACTCGGATCAGCCCCCCTCGGCCCCCAGAACCCCACAGTGACCCTCGCGGGCCGGCCGTGGGGGCTCCCGCCATTCCTCACCCGATGTCTCCGGCGGGCAGTGGGCTCTCCACCATCACCCACCCCACCCCCTTCTTCCTTGCTTCTCAGTGTACTTGCCAGCGGCCGGCCCAGACTCGTACTCGCAATCACGTTCTGTGTCCCCCATTCCCAGTTCGGGGGAGCACCAGGCAGCCTGTCCTACTGGATGGTAAACGTCCCACTCCTGCGGGTGCCTGGCACAGAGGAGCCGCGGCCAGGGCCGGCTGACCTGCCGTGCCGGGCACCAAGGCCACTGCCGGGGACGGCCGCTGCCCTGAGGGCCGGGGCCTGGCCCGCAGGCCGCACCCCATCCTGCCCCTCCCTCCTCACCCCTGCCCCCGCCTGGGCTCCCCTGGGAGGGGTGGGCCGGCAGAGGCTCTGGTCCCTTTTCCTCTCCTTCCCGAACCTTTAAAAAAGTGGCTGTTTTTTTTTGTGGAGTGACAAATGCCAGTCAGGTCAGAGATGCCAGTCCGTGCTGTTGTCTAAAACAGAAGCAGGTAGTTTTTGCCTTGAAAAGCAAGAGTGCTGCCATGGGGCTGGGCCCTGGGCTGGGGTGGACGGGCACAGAGTCCTTTCCCATGACTTCAGTGGGCACTGATGGGGTGGGGGGCAGCTGGCCACTGAATCCGGTGGTATGTGGAGCAGCCTGTATCTGTTGCAAGGCTGTGTGTGTGTGTGTGTGTGTGTGTGTGTGTGTGTGTGTGTGTGTGTGTGTGTGTGTGTGTGTGTGTGGAGGCTGGTCAAAGCCTCAGCACTGTGTAGTTAGGAAGGCCCCAGGAGTATTGATGAGAAGGGGCAGAGGCCCGGGCAGGCCGGGCATGCCCAGAACAGATGGCAGGCAGGCTGGAGAGGGGCAGGGAGGGACGTCCCAGGGGACCTGACCAGGGTCCGTGTTGTGTGTGGGGTCAGGGACACGGAGGCACACAGGGCGCGCTGCTGGGGCTGTGAGGATGGGGCGGGGCTCCCTGCAGGCTCACCTGGGAGGTCTGGGGTCTCAGGGCCGGGGGGCTCTGCTCCTGCCAGGCACCCCGAGCACGTCTCCCCAGACACCACGGCCAGGCCAGGCACCCCGAGCGCGTCTCCCCAGACACCACGGCCAGGCCAGGCACCCCGAGCGCGTCTCCCCAGACACCACGGCCAGGCCAGGCACCCCGAGTATGTCTCCCCAGACACGGCCAGGCCAGGCACCCCGAGCGCGTCTCCCCAGACACCACGGCCAGGCCAGGCACCCCGAGCGCGTCTCCCCAGACACCACAGCCAGGCCAGGCACCCCGAGCGCGTCTCCCCAGACACCACGGCCAGGCCAGGCACCCCGAGTATGTCTCCCCAGACACGGCCAGGCCAGGCACCCCGAGTATGTCTCCCCAGACACGGCCAGGCACCCCGAGTATGTCTCCCCAGACACGGCCAGGCCAGGCACCCCGAGCGCGTCTCCCCAGACACGGCTAGGCACCCCGAGTATGTCTCCCCAGACACGGCCAGGCCAGGCACCCCGAGCGCGTCTCCCCAGACACGGCCAGGCCAGGTACCCCGAGCACGTCTCCCCAGACACCACGGCCAGGCCAGGCACCCTGAGCACATCTCCCCAGACACGGCCAGGCCAGGTACCCCGAGCACGTCTCCCCAGACACCACGGCCAGGCCAGGCACCCCGAGCACGTCTCCCCAGACACGGCCAGGCCAGGCACCCCGAGCGCGTCTCCCCAGACACCACGGCCAGGCCAGGCACTCCGAGTATGTCTCCCCAGACATGGCCAGGCCAGGCACCCTGAGCGCGTCTCCCCAGATACCACGGCCAGGCCAGGCACCCCGAGCGCGTCTCCCCAGACACGGCCAGGCCAGGTACCCCGAGCACGTCTCCCCAGACACCACGGCCAGGCCAGGCACCCCGAGCACGTCTCCCCAGACACCACGGCCAGGCCAGGTACCCCGAGCGCGTCTCCCCAGACACAGCCAGGCCAGGCCAGGCACCCCGAGCGCGTCTCCCCAGACACGGCCAGACCAGCACCTCCTTTTTTTTTTTTTTTTTTAAACTTTGTTGTTATTATAGAGGTGATGTACAGAGGGATCACAATGACTCCAGCCAGGGCATTTCCTTCAGTGTCCTCCGTTCCCTCCCTCTCTCCCAGTCCCTCCCTCCCGTCTCCACCTGCAAGTTGCACAGCTCCCGTCCATCCGTCCATCTGTGTCCAGTGAGCTCCACTGCTGCGCTTTTCCACCCCTTTCCCTCGAGTTCTGTGCCCTGCCTGACCCTCCCAAAGACCTTCCCAAATTCACCATACATAAAGAAGACAGAACCATCAAAGACTAAAAAGGAAGAAGGAGGAGATAAAAAGGCGGGGGGGGGGGGAGAGGTCCCCTGTTTCCCCTTCGCAGCCTTTGCTCCACTATCGGTGTCATTGCGTGTGAATCTGAGAGGCGCAGCCTCGTGCCTCTGTGCTCTCCCCGGGAGAAGCCTCTTTGGCCGCACTGAGTGTGCGCATCTGGACTCCCGTGTACTGTAGTGTGTCACCGCGCATGCCTGTCGGTGTGAGCCGTGGGCCTGGGACAGGTCGCTGACTAAGGGGCTCAGGGACCCCAAGGGAACAGGTGTGGGGCCACCCAGGTGATCCTGCGCCCACGTCCTGGCACCCGAGTGGACCCGTGCTCACCGCTGTGGTCTCCCAGCGGGGAGTGTGTGTGATCGGTGCGCCCTGGGACTGGAGGTGGCCGTGTCCACGGGTGCCGTGGCATGGCCCCGTCCATCCACCCGCCCCCCTCACCGCGTGCACCCCGACCCGCGCGTACCCCCACGCTGACAGGTCTCCTCTCCACTCCCCAGGGCCTCACGGGATGGCGGCGCGGCGCGGGGAGCGTGCGGGGGCCCTGCTGGCCCTGGCCCTGGCCCTGAGCGTGAGGCCCGGCGCGGCCGTGCCGTGGCGGGACTGCACGGGCGTCGAGTGCCCGCAGCTGGAAAACTGCATCGAGGAGGCGCTGGAGCCGGGCGCCTGCTGCGCCTCGTGCGTGCGGCAGGGCTGTGCCTGCGAGGGCTACCAGTACTACGACTGCGTGCGCGGGGGCTTCGTGGACGGCCGCGTGCCCGCCGGCCGCTCCTACTTCGTGGATTTCGGCAGCACCGAGTGCTCCTGCCCGCCGGGGGGCGGCAGGATCAGCTGCCAGTTCATGCTGTGCCCTGAGCTGCCCCCCAACTGCATCGAGGCCGCGGTGATGGCCGACAGCTGCCCGCAGTGCGGCCAGCTGGGCTGCGTCCACGGCGGCCGCAAGTACGCCGCCGGCCACACCGCGCACCTGTCTCCGTGCCGCGCCTGCCACTGCCCGGACGCCGGGGGCGAGCTCATCTGCTACCGGCTGCCGGGCTGCCACGGGAACATCTCGGACACGGAGGAGGCCGACCCCGAGCGCCACTATGAAGAAGACCCTTACAGCTACGACCAGGAGGCGGCCGAGGCGGAATTAGGGGCGGCCCTGGCAGGCGAGGCCCAGGCGGGGGCCCCCCCGGCCGCCCTGGGAGCAGGGGCTCAGCCCCTGGCCTCCCTCCGTGCCACCATCTGGCCAGCTGCCCTCCCCAGACCAACAGCAGCCGCTGCCCTGGGCCCCCCGGCCCCCAGGCAGGCCAAAGCCAGCATGGCGACAGAGCGCGCTGCCGGGGAAGCGGATGAAGGAGGGGAGGAGGAGGAAGAGGAGAACAAGGAGGAGGAGGAGGAGGAGGAGGAGGAAGAGGGGGAGGAGGTGGCCACCGAGCAGCCCGTCACGAGCAGCCCCCTGGGGCCGGGCGGGCTGCCCACCACGGCCCCCCCCAGACCTGGCCTCCCCTCCCAGGAGAAAGGGGTGGAAGCCAAGGCAGGGCCCGAGGAGAACCTAATCCCGGAAGCCCAGGCCGAGCCTCGCGGCGGTGGGCAGGAGGGCGCCAGGGCCCCGCCCGGCTCCGGCCTGGGGGCAGCCGCCCCGTCCCAGGCCTCACCCACCTCTCCCAGCGGCCCAGACGCGCCCAGCACCCATCCTACCCCATCCGCACCAGCATCCCCAGCATCCCCCATCCCACCCACCCCGGAGGTCCCCAAGAAGGAGCCCGAGCGCCCGCAGGTGCTGCCCCGGCCCCAGGCAGAGGAGGACACGGACCCCAACTCCGTGCATTCGGTCCCCAGAGGCAGCCCCGAAGGTAAGGCCCTTCCGCGTACCCCAGGGCTCCTGGGTCAGGATCAGGCCCCGCCCCGGGCCCAGGGCGGTGGCAGCACCCGGCCAGGGCTCCCTGCCCCGCTGGCAGGCTCCGGTCTACATCCGGGACTGAGTCTCACGGGGAGGGGGGCTCTGACCCAGCCTGGTGGGGTCTCCAGGTCTCTCAGCAGGAAATGTGGGGCTTTGCGGCTGGGTCAGCCCTGCCTGGGCATGCCCTCCCATGGAGGCCTGAGCCCGGCGGTGCCCCGAGTGCCCAGTGCACTAGAACGTCACTCAGCCTGGAGCCAACGGCCGAGGAGGGGGCTGGTTCCCACTCAGCCACAACCCGGCCAGGGACCCCATTTCTGTGACACACACGTCCCTGCCGCCACTCACACCTCAGTCAGAGCAGGAGCAGACCCCTCCACCGCCGCAGGCCCTGCGCCGTGGCCTCAGTGGCTGCTGGAATCCTCTCCCGTCCCTTTTCCCTCCTCCAGGCTGCTCAGCCCCACTGACCCCCTTTCTGCCTCGGGGCCTTTGTACTCACCGCTCCCCTTGCCCATGGCTTGTCCTCCAGGCTCAGGCCACCTGGGGGGGTGGGGGGGCGCCTTTCCTGACCAGCCGCCCTTCTGTTAACTTTCTCTTGGGATGACTGACATTACAGGACACGGTTTTCTATCGCGTGGCCTCCCGCCACCTCCTCTCTGCCCACCTCCTCTCCGGTCACCTCCTCTCCGCCCACCTCCTCTCCGGTCACCTCCTCTCCGCCCACCTCCTCTCCGCCCACCTCCTCTCCGCCCACCTCCTCTCCGGTCACCTCCTCTCCGGTCACCTCCTCTCCGCCCACCTCCTCTCCGGTCACCTCCTCTCCGGTCACCTCCTCTCCGCCCACCTCCTCTCCGGTCACCTCCTCTCCGGTCACCTCCTCTCCGGCCACCTCCTCTCCGCCCACCTCCTCTCTGGTCACCTCCTCTCCGCCCACCTCCTCTCCGGTCACCTCCTCTCCGGTCACCTCCTCTCCGGTCACCTCCTCTCCGGTCACCTCCTCTCCGGTCACCTCCTCTCCCGTCACCTCCTCTCCGGTCACCTCCTCTCCGGTCACCTCCTCTCCCGTCACCTCCTCTCCGGTCACCTCCTCTCCGGTCACCTCCTCTCCGGTCACCTCCTCTCCCGCCACCTCCTCTCCGCCCACCTCCTCTCCGGTCACCTCCTCTCCTGTCACCTCTCGCTCCAGCCGCCTCCCGCTCCCTGGGCGGCCCACGCTCTCAGCTCTTTTCTGAGACTCTGTCCACGCTGTGCCAGCCCCACCCAGGATGCCTTCCCGCATCTCCGGGTCGGGCCTCGCTTCTTCCAACTCTGCCCTCTCTCTCCCTCCTCTGCCTGGTGCTCCGGGCACAGTGTGTTTTCTAGATGTCTCCCCCACAGCCGGGGTCTCGTCATTCCTTTACTGCACAAACCTTGGTGGTGTGTGATCTGGGAGCAGGCCGGGGCGCTGGAGCAGGGAGGTGGGCCGGGGGTGTCTGGGAAGGCTTCCTGGAAGAGGGGGCCTGAGAGACCTAGCCATCTTCCCATCTTCCCTAGAGCTGCGTGGCCTGGGGCCGGTCTCCTGGCTGGTGGGGATGGGGCCCTCTGGGCCTGTGTACAGCCAGTTGGGGTCTCTGTCAGCTCCTCCAGCCCTCGGCCCGCGTTTCCAGCCCTCTGCCCCCGGCAGAGCGCCAGCCAGGAGCCGTTCCTGCCCTGAGCTGAGCGGGGTCCGTGTGGTGTGGCTGTGCGGCAGGGGTGCGTGGCCCGGGCTCCCGCTGCCCCCACCCAGCCCTGGGCCTGCAGGCGGGGAGCATGCCAGAGGGAGGAGGGAGGGTCTAATGAAGTCCACGTGTGCCCATGGGGGGCGGGAGGCACGCAGGGCGGGACTGGGAACTGTGACAGACACACCCCTGGCCACCCTTCCCTGTGCCAGCACTGCTGGCCCAGTGGCCGGGCTGGGCCGGGGAATCCCCTGCCCCGCCCCCCGCCCCCCGAGCCTGAGCCTGGGACTCCCCCTTGGTGCTTTCCTCTGTGCTGGCTTTCTCGGATGGATCTGGGGGTGTGGCTGCTGGGAGTGGGCCCCACTGCGTGCCCACATCTGCCTGAGGGTTATTCTGGCAGCGACCCAGCATGTGCAAAGGCCCAGAGACTAGCATCCTAGGGGCCGGGCAGGCCGGCAGGCGGCAGCTGCGGCTCTGTGGGTGTGGAGGGGAGGGGCGGTGCGGGCACCGGTGCCAGCCCCGCGGGGGGCCCCGGTTCACCATCTGTGGCCAGCCAGGGGTCCCCGCGTCTCGGGCTGTGCTGAGGCTGAGCGAGCTAATCCGTGTTGAGTGCTTGCACGGGGAGGTCTTGTACAGCCATTAGAGGTGTTTGTGGTCACCGGCGCACCAGACGCCCCGGGGACCCTGCCGGGGCCGGGGTTGTACCAGCAAGCAAGGCGGGTGCACCTCTCCCTGGGGGGCCCCATGGGGATGGGGAGCCTTAGAGAAACCAAGGCCGGTCCTGGCCTCCATGGGTGAGGTCAGCAGGGTGCCGGCCTCGGGCGGGGCTCAGGTGGGGAGCGGGTTTGGACTGTGGTCGGGGCCTGCTGATAGGGGCCAGGGCTGGGGGGGGCTGAGGCCTGGAGGGGCCCTGGCTGGGGAGGAGCCTGCCGAGAGGGGCAGGGGCCAGCCGTGACCCCCATCTGTGTTGCCATAGCAGCCCTGGGGCTTGGAGAAGGAGATTCCCCGCCATGGCCTCAGCCCGGGCCGCGAGCAGAGCAGCGCCAGGGAGCCGCGCCGTCCCCGCCTCTGAGCGTGTCCAGATGCGGCCTAATGCAAGCCACATGGCCGCTCCCCGGGCGGGGCGGGGAGCTGAGGCCTGTCGTCACTCGGGGCCTGGGGGAGGCGTTGAACCTCCTCCTGCTGCAAGGCTCGGACCCAAGGTGCCAGGAGCCGGGGAGGCCGTCCAGGACCTGGTGGCGGGCAAGGGCCGGGTGGACGCAGGCTGGGCAGGCGGGGCCTTGGACGCCGCCCCGCCCGCAGACGGCCCCAGCGCTGTGTCTGGGACAGGCACAGGCACAAACACCGGCGGTGGCGTTTCAGCCTTCTACCCACCACAAGCTGCTTCCGGGCGTGGGAAGTGAACCCCGGAGGCCCGGGCCTCGGGACGTGGACATGGGGGGGGGTACTGGGCCCACGTTTCTCGGGACACGGGACACAGACACAGCAGGAAATGCTGGGAGGAGCTCGCTCAGCACTGCCCACCCGGGCCTTTCCACGGGACGTGGAGCCGAACTCCCTGACGCTCGCCGTGGGGCCCGCACCCCGGCTCTACACGGCCTGCACAGCGCACGCGGCAACCTTGTTTTCCCCTTCCTTCTCTTTCCCTTTGGTCTTTTCTTTTTGGTGGTGCTGGGTTTGAGTTACACCTTCAGTCTTTTTCAGATAGGGTCTTGCTTTTTGCCCAGGGCTGGCCCTGGGCCACAGTCCTTCTGCTTGTGCCTAGCTGGGATCATGTGTGTGCGCCACTAAGCCTGGCTCGTTTGTTGAGCTGCGATCTCACAGTTTGCTGGGGCTTGCCTGAACCCCGCTCCTCCCGAGCTCCGCCTCCCGAGGAGCTGGGATGGCAGACATGAGCCACTGCACCACTTCTTTTTGTCCCGAGTTCTCAGGTGAGCACTTGGCTTCTCTGGAGCAGGAGTAGTTGGTGCTTCACGGGGCCTGCTACCTCCGCTCTCTGTGTCCCTCCCCAGCGGCTCCAGGTGGCCTTGCCCCGCACGGTCCGGTCTGTCCCCCACGCGGTCCCTGTCTGTCCGCCGGGCCCGAGCTGTCTCTGAGCCACGTGACTTCTCGTTCACAGTGGCCTGCCGCACCCCATTCTGTGTTAGGTCAAAGATGAGGCGTGCAATGGGGGCCGGCCTCCAGAGCCGGCACAACTGCTATTTGTGGTGGTCGTTGGGCCAGCCCTGGGACTTGAACTCAGGGCCTGGCCGCTGTGCCGGAGCTACTTTGCCCAAGGCTAGCGCTCTCCCACTTGAACCAGAGCTCAAGTACTGGTTGGTTGCCCCTCCCCCAGGGGTGGACATGCCTGGCTTCTTCCCAGAGCCAAGTGCTCGGCCGGAAGACTCTGGGTGCTGCTGTGTCTGTCCACTGTGGGGTTCCGGGCTCCAGTCCCATCCTGGAGTCCTGTGGGAGTCACTGGCCTCCTGTGTCCTGGCCTTCCAGGAGCTTGGATGGAGGCCACAGCTCCACTCTGGTGGCAGCTGGGTCCTTTGTCCTCGGGACTTGGGGAGGGGTGCCCTCTGAATGAAGCCAGCCCTGAGCCGGGGCTCTGCCCACCCGTCCCCCGGAGCTTTGGGCTGTGTCACCCTGGGAATGGGCCTCGCCAGGCCCTCGGGGAGTGAACCTGCACCTCTGTCCTGGCTGTGCAACTTCTGGCGAAGGTGTCTCCCTCTCTGAGCCTTAGTTGTGCCTCTGTCAGATGTGGGTCGGTCGCTCAGGGCTCCTGAGAGACGTTAGCAAGACGTCAGTTAGCACGGGGGGGGGGGGCTGCTCCGGCCAAGCAGGCCTTTCTTTCCCTGCCAGCTGCGGGCTGAGCCCGGGGTGGACTGTGTTTTTGTTTGAGTGAACAGTCATGTGTTTTTGCTGGCCAGAAGCTGTCGCTCTGGCAGCGGTGGAGGACCAGCCCTGCTGGGGCTAGGCAGGGTGCTGAGCTGCTCACTTCCTGCCCCGCCTCCACGTGAGGCCCAGGCCAGGGCCCCTCCCTAGCGACGGCCCCCCTGCCTGTCACCTGGGGGCAGGTGACCCCGGGCTCAGGGTCACAGAGACCTGCGCCATGCTGCCCGGGCGAGGCGGCCCCGGGGATTTCTAAAAGAAGCTGCAATCTGGAGATTCACGTGATGGCTCTCAGTGCGGAGGTGGAGGCAGTTAGTAAAACTGGGGTGCTCTCTCTCTGGTGTGGTGTGGGGATCACGTTGCCGTGATGCCCCCAGGCTCCTCTTCGCATCGGTACGATGGCTTCACCGTGGCCGCGCTGGTGGCCACTTGCTCCGCAGGCCATGGGGCAGGGGAGAGGTGTTTTCGGTGGGGGTGGGGTGGGAGGCAGACCGGACAGTGTGTGGTCAAGGTGTGAGGTGTAAGGACATGGCGAGGTTCCCCCCCATGTTCAGGCAGAGCAGCCTGCAAAGCTGCTGGCTGGGAGTGAGGCTTGGGGGAGCCCTAGGCTGGCCCTGGCTTCCCACTGGGGACACTGAGCCACCGGTCCCTCCGGTGAGGCCATATGGGGAGGCCAGGGTTCAGTGAATGGAGCTCAGGCCCCACACTTGCCCCGAGGAAGATTCGTGTATACATGTACACACGTGTCCTAGTGCATTTGTCCCTAGACACACTCATTACTGCCGGGATCTGCAGAGTGCTCTGTGCTTACACACGCACCGGGCCGCCACCCAACAGATCTGAGCATGCGTCTTTCTGGTGTCTCGTTTAGCTCAGCCCCTCCACCCCCGCCAAAGCCACCATTCGGCTTGAGCAGTGCGTTGTGCCTATTACCCACTGCCTGTCAGAACGGGGCTGGCTGAGGATCCCTCGGGGGGATGAGCTGGGGTCTTTGGGGCTCGCACACAGCCCTCACACGGAGCAGTGAGGTTGTGGGCCGTTAAGTACAGCTGAGTTGCACCTGCGAGGAGGCTGGCCGCTCACTGCCGCGGGCTCTAGTGTGCACAGGTGGAGGGGGGAAGTGGCCGGCCGGGAGCGCCCTGCGTGCTTCGCAGGCCTCGGGCCTTCCTGTCTGTAGATGTCCGCCCGGCGCGGGGCTGGCCGCGCCCCGGTGTGGCTAGCTCTAGCTGGTGTAACCAAACAGTGTGTCAAAGCACGCTGCCAGCCGACGTGCCAGCGGCAGGCGAGCGTTCCGGTAGCCCCTGCTACCGGGACAGGATGGTGCCACCGCCATCTTGGCCCCGCCCCGGGCACGCGGAACTCTGTGTGTAGCTTTCATCTGTTTCCCGCTGAACCGAGGCGCAGAGCGGCTTCCCCGCCCGCAGGCCCTGTGGTCCTTTCCGCCAGGACGGCGGGCGTCTCCCAGGCTGGCCAGGTCTTCTCTTTCGCAGACTCCTTTCTGCTCTGGGGCGATTGTGGGTGGGTCTGTCGCCGGTGCGGCCGTCCGAGGGACCCCATGTCCCTGTTGGACGTGCCACGGCCCCCCCTTCCCAGCGAGGCGTGTGTGTCCTGTGAGAGACCTCTGCGCCCCGGGCTGCTCCTGAGAGATGTTTTGTGGGTTCACTGTTGACACGGAGGCCCTGGTGGGGGGATTCACTACTTTTGCCAGCGCTTGCTCTGCTCCGTGCGGCCCAGCTGACGGCTCTGGGACCAGTGCTCAGGTCAGCGTTGAAGCCTGTATTCTCTTCTTCATCCGGCTGGCTGGTTTTAGTTTGCGCCCTGCTTCTTTGGTTCTTTTTTTATTTTATTTTTTTTTGTCGGTTGTGGGGCTTGAACTCTGGGCCTGGGCGCTGTCACTCAGCTCTTCAGCTCAAGGCGAGCGCTCTACCATTTGAGCTACAGCGCCACTTCCAGTTTTCTGGTGGTTTATTGGAGATAGGAGTCTCACGGTCTTTCCTGCCCGGGCTGGCTTTGAACCGCGATCCTCAGATCTCAGCCTCCTGAGTAGCTAGGATGACAGGGGTGAGCCACCAGCGCCCGGCCTTCTTTGGTTCTTGTAGGTAATGCACGTGTGCCGGCTCTGCTGAGCTGGGTGTGTGCGGGGCCGGGGCGAGCTGGGGCTGGGCTGGGGCTGGCGGACCTTGGGGGCTCCCCTGGGTCTCGTCCCCAGGGCCAGCCCTGACTTGCCCATGTGGAGGGAGGGCAGGAGCTGCAGGGCCTCCCGGAATTTCATGCAGGCTACAAGCTGGGGGCTGAGCTGGGGCGGGCTCGGGCGGAGCCCCCATCCGTCCACCACCCTCCTGTTCCGCTCTGTGACCCCAGGGCCCAGAGACAGTTGTGCCCAGGTCGTCTGCCAGCTGGGCCACATCTCAGACCTCATGAAAAGACGCGGGCACCTGGGTGGTGGAGGAGGCCGGCCTGGCCCCTCCCCCAGAGAGCACTGCAGCAGGGGCGGGGGCCCAGGCCGCAGCAATCTCTGGCTGTTTGCTGAGGCTCTGCAAACATCCTGAGCAAACGGGGGGAGAGGGGGTGGACAGGACCCCATCAGCCCTTTCCTGCCAGGTGGAGGAATTCCTCTGCAGCCCTCCAGAGCCCCATTCAGGGATTTCACATCCGGGAGAGGGGGGCGGTGGGGGGCGGGTGGGGTGAGGGGAAGGGCAGGGGGGAGGGGGAGGGTCTCGACCTCTGGGTTGGATTGTTCCGGATACCCATTGTCCTGTAATCAAAGGAAGTGAGGGTCATCCCCGAATGCCCGCAGCTGTTTATAACTGCACTCTCCTGGCCGGTGATGCCAGCCTGCCGTGGAGGGCAGAGGGGTCCCTCGGGTCCGGCCACTCCTGCCGCCCACTCCCCACCAGAACCCCGGGCTGGGCCCCGGGACAGCTCTGTGACGGTGGCTGTCAGTCCTTCCGAGACGCTGAGCCCAGCACCGGGCAGGTCCGCGCCTGGACCTGTGCTGACCGAAGGGCCTTTCCTCTGTGTGCCCCGCTCCACATGGCTTTGTGTCCCTGTGTCCAGTGCTGTGTGTATGTCTGTCAGCTTGCAGAGTCCTCCGTGCATTTGCTGGTGCCCCTGTGGCGGGCGCCCTGGCTGCCCAGCCTCCCGCTCAGCCCCCACAGGCCCCGGCGCTGGTTGTGACCAGGCGGGAAGACTTCCCTGGCCGGTGCACACAGGCCCGAGCTTCAGCCGCGCAGGCTCACTGCCTCCTGTCCTACGTCTTTGCTCCTTGGTGGTTCTTTCTCGTTTCTCCGGGGGTCGAGGTGCTGTTCTTCGGGGTGGTCTTTGCCTTGGCTGGCTTCAGGATTTTGGTGGATTTTTGTGGCTGGCAGGGTTTGTGTGTGTGTTGCCACTTCTGTGCACTTTGGAGATGGCTGCAGGCCCGTGCTGCGGTCCGGGGGCTCTGGGGTGTGGGTGGCCTCAGTTGAGCCCTTGGAGCTGCTCTTTGGCTATGGGGCTCCCCCAGCCCCTGTGGGAAGGCGGGGCCTCCTGGGTGAGTCCCCCAGGGTTGGGGGTGGGGGGCTTTCCACGCGAGGCTCCACGCTGCCCCCGCAGGCTCCATCAAAGACCTGATCGAGACGTGCTGCGCGGCCGGCCAGCAGTGGGCCATCGACAAGGACGAGTGTCTGGAGATCCCCGAGAGTGGGCCGGAGGGCGACACGTGCAGGTGAGGGGCCTGGGCGCCCGTGTCCCCAGCACCGCTGACCATGCTGATCTGCTGCCGGCCCAGTGTCCCAGTGGGCGTGGCCACCGGGGCACCATTTGGGGCGTGCTGAGAAGGCGCTGCCGCATCACCGGGACAGCCCCAGGGGCACACTGAGGGGGCCCTGTATCACCGGACAGCCCCAGGGGCACGCTGAGGGGGCCCCGCATCACTGGGACAGCCCCAGGGGTGTGCTGAGGGGGCCCTGCATCACCGGACAGCCCCAGGGGTGTGCTGAGGGGCCCCGCATCACTGGGACAGCCCCAGGGGCGCATTGAGGGGCCCCGCATCACTGGGACAGCCCCAGGGGCGCGTTGAGGGCCCCGCATCACCGGGACAGCCCCAGGGGCGTGTTGAGGGGGCCCTGCATCACCGGACAGCCCCAGGGGCGCGCTGAGGGGCCCCTTATCACCGGGCAGCCCCAGGGGCGCGCTGAGGGGCCCCGCATCACCCGACAGCCCCAGGGGCGCGCTGAGGGGGCCCCGCATCACTGGGACAGCCCCAGGGGCACGCTGAGGGGCCCCGCATCACCCGACAGCCCCAGGGGCGCGCTGAGGGGCCCCGCATCACCCGACAGCCCCGTCTCCCCCAGGCGTGCGTTCCTTCCCATCCAGCTGTCTGGGCGACCCCCGAGGCCTGGCCATTCTCCGTCCTCCCCTGCTGCCCGTTTCCTCTGGCCCTGGGGTTCCCTGCGCTGAGCCACTTAGGCCCAAGGTTGAGAAAGACACCGCGTGGCCACCATCTCCCCTCCTCTCGGCACCCCATCTTTCCAGACGGCACAGTTCAGGGAGTGTACGATTCCCTGCCCAGCGCCCTGGCAGGATGGCCTCCGCGACACCTCCTTTCTGCAGGGTGGCCTCCGCGACACCCCCTTTCTGCAGGGTGGCCTCCGCGACACCTCCTTTCTGCAGGGTGGCCTCCGCGACACCCCCTTTCCTTTCTGCAGGGTGGCCTCCGCGACACCCCCTTTCCTTTCTGCAGGGTGGCCTCCGCGACACCTCCTTTCCTTTCTGCAGGGTGGCCTCCGCGACACCTCCTTTCCTTTCTGCAGGGTGGCCTCCGCGACACCTCCTTTCTGCAGGGTGGCCTCCGCGACACCCCCTTTCCTTTCTGCAGGGTGGCCTCCGCGACACCTCCTTTCTGCAGGGTGGCCTCCGCGACACCCCCTTTCCTTTCTGCAGGGTGGCCTCCGCGACACCCCCTTTTCTGGTGCCCAGCGCACGCTGCCTTTTTTGCACAGTGCCCCTCCCCCCGTCCTGCCACCCTCCAGTCTGGGCTGCTGAGGAGTTAGAGCACGCGCTGCGCCGGGCTGGGCACACGCGTGTGCACTTGCTCTCCCTGTGACAAGGAAGCCGGGAGGCACCCGCCCCGGGGTGCAGGCGTGGAGCACCCCTCCTGGAGCCCCTGGCCTGATCGTCCTGGCTCAGCTGCCACTGCTCCAGGGCCGCCCCGCAGAGAGGGCCGGCGTTCCGGGGACCCCTCTCCTCTCCCGCATGGGTCCACCCCGGGCTTTCTGCGGGAACCCCATCCTGCCAGGCCCGGCTGCGTTTCTGGGTTCAGCCTAGAAATGAGCTCATACCGCCCGGCCCCGCTTGCTGTGGACGTGCCCCCCGCCTGGCCTCCCCTCCGGGACGGGGTTCTGTGGGGGACCGGGCTCTGGGCTGAGCCGCCCGCCTTACAGGACCGCCCAGAAGCACTGCTGCGTCTCCTACCTGAAGGAGAAGAGCTGCGTGGCCGGTGTCATGGGAGCCAAGGAGGGCGAGGCCTGTGGAGCCGAGGACGACAGCTGCGGCGTCTCCCTGTACAAGGCAAGCACGGCCTGCCCCGCCCGCCACCAGGCAGCGCCCGCGGCCCCCCTCCCCCCTCCCCCCTCCCCCCTCCCCCCGGCCGGGGAGACACACGGCATCATCGGCGAGCCCGGTGTGTGCCAGGCATTGGAGATGGATGGTGGTCCGCGGTGGGGGATGGAGCCCCCCTTTCGGTCACATGCCAGAAGGCCGCAGTGCCAAGGAGGTTGGTGAAGGAGGTCCGTGCGGCCCGGGTGACAAGTTTGGCCACAGGCGGTGGAAATCCCTGAACAGGACGTTGGCTTCCCTCTGGCCTGAGCCAGAGAAGCGCAGTGCGCAGCCCTCAGCCGCTGGGGCAGGGACGCGGGCGCTTAGCAGCTTTGGGGCCCCAGAGGTCCTGCGAGCACTGTGGACGGGAGGGAGAGTCAGTAACTGGAGCTGTTACACCGTCTGAGCCGGTGTAAGGCCACGCAGCGTCTTCAGGGACCCGGCTTTCTGTTCAACAGTCCTCAGCTTGCAGCTTCTATCTCAAGTCATTTCATGACCCAATATGGCTGCAAAAGCGCCAGCCACCCGAATGTTCTCATGAAAGGAGACGTGAAGGGCAGAAAGGATGAACTTTGTGGTAGTTGGTCCCCATGAAAAGCTCTCTTGGAAACTACCCAGTGAAGGAGGGGTGCTGGCTTCCGGCTGGCCTGGCTAGGATGGAGACACGCTGTGCTGCTGGTCAGGGTGGGACAGACACGCTGCGCTGCTGGTCAGGGTGGGACCAGACACACTGTGCTGCTGGTCAGGGTGGGACAGACACGCTGCGCTGCTGCGGGTGCGTCCCCAGTGCTTTCTGCAGAGGGACATTATTTATTTATTGATGGAGACGAGCATAGCCCCGCGCTGTATTAGGCCTGGGACATAGAGGTAGAGCTCCAGCCCTGAGATAGGATATGCAGGTGGGCAGAGGGGACCAGACTACACTGAACCGCATCCTTGCCAGGCATAGTAGGATATGCTTGGGATCCCAGCTATTTGGGAGGCATAGTTCAGGTTAAAACAAACCAACCCTAGCAAACCCCAACTCAACCAACAAGGTGGGTACAGTAGTGTGTGCCTGTCATCCCAGCTATGTAGGAAACATATATAGGAAGATCTTGGTCCTGGCCAGCCAAAGGAAAAGCATAAGAGCCTACCTGAAAATTAACCGAAAGCAAAAGAGCTGGTGGCGTAAGTGGTACAGCACTTGCTTAGAAATCACAAGGCCCTGAGTTCAAACCCCAGTACCACCAAAATAAAACAAAAGCAAACAGCCCAAACTTCACCAGCCCCTCCCGGCACGGGCAGGGAGTGATGGCCGGCGTCTCCCACAGCAATGCTGTGACTGCTGTGGCCTGGGACTGAGAGTGAGGGCCGAGGGCCAGTCCTGCGAGTCCAACCCCAACCTGGGCTACCCCTGTAACCACGTCATGCTCTCCTGCTGTGAGGGCGAAGACCCCCTCATGGTGCCTGAGGTCCGCCAGCCCCCAGAGCCCCAGGCTGCCCCTCGGAGAGGTGAGTGAGGTCTTCCCCAGAGGGCGTGTGGGGCAGGTGGGAGGAGCCAAGGGCAGGTGGGAGGAGCCTAGGGTGGGTGGGAGGAGCCTAGGGTGGGTGGGAGGAGCCTAGGGTGGGTGGGAGGAAACAAAGGGCAGGTAGGAGGAAGCCATGGGCAGGTGGGAGGGGCCAAGGGTGGGTGGGAGGGGCCAAGGGTGAGTAGGAGGAGCCAAGGGTGGGTGGGAGGAGCCAAGGGCAGGTAGCCTCTGTGGGGACTTTGGTTCCACTGTCACCAGTTTGTGGAACAAGCTCTTCTCTCCAGGGAGTGCTGAGGCCACTCCCTGTGGCCTTTACCTTTTTACTTCTGAAATGAGGTTCTCACCATCTACTCCACCATGAGCCCATCCTCCACCCATTACCTTTGCACTTCCTTACCACCCTCCCAGCTTCTATCTTCTTCCACAGCTACTAATCCATCCATCCAATCATCCACTCATCTACCCATCCATCCATCCATCCACCTACCCATCACCCATCCACCCACCCACCTACCCATCTGTTCATCCACCCATCCATCCACCTATTCATCATCCATCCATCCACTCATCCACCCACCCATCCATCCACCCACCCTTCCTTCCATCCACCCATCCATTATCCACCCATCCACCTATCCACCCACCTATTCACTCATCCATTCCATCCATCCATCCATGTCTATCCATCCATTCATCAATTCATTCATCTATCTACCCATCCATTCACTCACTGATCCATCTATCCACCCAACCTCACTGACTGGCAGACCTGCACTGGTTCATGGGGCTTGTGCACTCTACCACCGGTTCTGGCCAACCTGGCTCCGTCCTGGCTGCTGACCGCCACTGCAGTTTCAGAGGCGGAGGTGGTGAGCCGCGAGGCCCTGACACTGGGCACAGAGGCTGAGCTGCCCAACAGCCTGCCCGGCGATGACCAGGATGAGTGCCTGCTGCTCCCCGGAGAGCTGTGCCAGCACCTGTGCATCAACACCGTGGGCTCCTACCGCTGTGCCTGCTTTCCTGGCTTCTCGCTGCAGGACGATGGCCGCTCCTGCCTTCCAGGTGAGGGGAGGGGCTGTGCTGCCCGCGGTGGGGATGGGGATGTGCCCTGGGAATGCTGGCGGCTCTGTCCCGGAGCTCCCCCTGCTGGGCTGCCCAGGATGGAGTCATTGTTGGTGTGGACTTTTCTCTCCTCCACCCCTCTCCGACCCACCTAGCTGTGAGATGATTCTTGCCTGAGCTACTCTGCAGTCTGAGCCTCAGTTTCTCCTGTAAGATGGGGGTGGGGGACGGTGTGGTACCCAGGCGTGAGAAGGCCTGGTGGAGGATGGGAGCCTCCCCTTGCTGTCTGCCCATGCCAGATGGAGAACCCCGGCAGCCGGACGTGGCGCCAGAGCCTGCACCCAGGCCAGAGCCGGCCCCCGCGGCCTCCAATTCCATCCCCATGCCGGTGCCACAGCCCAACACCTGCAAAGGTGAGTGGAGGGGCGTCCTCCACGGGGTGCTGGGCTCCAGCACGGCCCTGGACCAGCGGGGGCTGGGGGCCAGCTGTGTGACCCAGGCCACGGCGGGGGGGGGGGCGTCTTCCATGGGGTGCTGGGCTCCGGCACAGTCCCAGCCCCGCGGGGGCTGGGGGCCCTCTGTGTGGCCAAGGCCACGGCGGGGGAGGGGCGTCCTCCACGGGGTGCTGGGCTCCAGCACGGCCCTGGACCAGCGGGGGCTGGGGGCCAGCTGTGTGGCCCAGGCCACGGCGGGGGAGGGGCGTCCTCCACGGGGTGCTGGGCTCCGGCACAGTCCCAGCCCCGCGGGGGCTGGGGGCCCTCTGTGTGGCCAAGGCCACGGCAGGGGAGGGGCGTCCTCCATGGGGTGCTGGGCTCCGGCACGGCCCCGGCCCCACTGGGGCTGGGGGCCAGCTGTGTGGCCCAGGCCACGGCGGGGCCTCTGACCGCCTGTGGTTCCCCCCAGACAACGGGCCCTGCAGGCAGGTGTGCAGAATCATCGGGGGCTCCGCCATGTGCTCCTGCTTCCCGGGCTATGCCATTATGGCGGACGGTGTGTCCTGTGAAGGTGAGGACTCTGGGCCCCCCTCACGCACGCAAACCCGGCCGACCTGGGGTGGGGCTCCAGTCGGGCGGTCAGGTGGTCAGGACCCAGACTCACCGTGTGGTCTGGTTGCTGTGGTGGAGCCCAGAGGAGCCACCTACACGCTTGCCACGGATTGCTCAGCTGTGTCCCAAGCAGTTTCTCAAGCTTGGACAGGAATGCAGGTCACCTGCAGATCTGGCCACACATATCCATTGTGACTGCCTCCCGTGCCCCAGGAGGCCCAGCCGGGCCTGCGAGTTCCTTCCTTCCTTCCTTCCTTCCTTCCTTCCTTCCTTCCTTCCTTCCCTTCCTTCCTTCCTTCCTTCCTTCCTTCCTTCCTTCCTTCCTTCCTTCCCTTCCTTCCTTCCTTCCTTCCAGTACTGGGACTTGCACTTATAGCCTGGGTGCTGTCCCTTAGCTTTTTAGCTCAAGGCTGGCATTCTACCACTCAAACCACAGCTCCACTTCAACTTTTTGGTGGTTAATTAGAGATAAGAGTTTCCCAGACTTTCCTGCTTGGGCTGACTTTGAACCGCAATCCTCAGACCTCAGCTTCTTAAGTAGCTAGGATTGCAGATGTGAGCCACCAGGGCTCCCAACCAGGACTCCGTGGCTCTCTTTGGCCACACTTGCCTGTGAGGCCGTCCCTGTCCCCTGTCTGTGTGGCCAGGCTGCTCAGCCCTGGGTGAGCCCTGGGTGGAGGAAGGGCAGGAGGAGCCGATGTGGTCACATGACAGCTGCACCCCGCAGCGGCCCTCCCTCTCGCCTGCGCACCCAGGGGGTAGTTTCAGGGATTCCAGTCAGGTGTGCCCAGGATAGTCACCTCCCTCCCAGATGCTCAAATCCACATCTTGCCCTGGACCATCCAACACCAGGGGTGCTGCAGCCCTGCCAAGGCACACACACAGTGGTGCCTGGCAGGCTTTTCTCCCCAGTGGTGGGGGCAGACGCAGGTGAAGCTGTGCCTTCTGTCCAGCTGACCACGAGGCGTGGCCAGCGTCCACTCTCTGCAAGCCACCCGTCCTCCTCCGGGGCCTGTAGTAAGAGCTGTGGGGCGCGAGCCCGCAGGAGAGCACGCACGCAGCCCTGCCCGCGGGGCAGTCCCACTCTGCTCTGCTGTGTTTGCAATCCTCAAATGCGTTACCAACCAGGAAAAGCTCAAGAACTTCTAAACTCGTTCCAGATTCGGAGTTTCCCTGGAAACTTCCTAACACCTGCCCACCCTCCCTCCAGCTCCCTTGGTAACCCCTTCTCTCCAGCCTTGCCCCTTAATCTCGAGTTCACAACTTGGCCGCTGTGGATGGACACAGACGTAGGTGGGGGGGAGGCCGTGTCTGGTCCTGCCCACTGTGTGAGGGAGGGTGGACAGCCTGGCCTCCTGAGACTCGCTCGCCGCTCCGCATCCTTTCTGGGGGAGGGAGGGGGGCCTAGTCCTGACATGGGTGGCAGACTTGGTTCTAAGGCCTAGCTGCCCCTCAGGTGGGCTGGGAGGTCCCGGGCAGCCCGGCCCCTCCCTGCCCCACCCGAAGCTCCCCAGGCCACGCCCCTCTAACAGCCCTTCTGCTTTTCCCTCCCCGCCCCCCCATTGGCTGCCACTAGACCAAGATGAGTGTCTGACGGGCGCTCATGATTGTAGCCGGCGGCAGTTCTGTGTGAACACCCTGGGATCCTTCTACTGTGTCAACCACACAGTGCTGTGTGCCGAGGGCTTTATCCTCAATGCGCACAGGAAGTGCGTGGGTAAGCGAGAGCCCCCGCTGCACCCCGCCACGGCCCGCCCTCCGCTCCACGCCAAGCCCGCCACACTGCCACAAGCTAAAGGGCCCGCCCTGTGCACGCCAGCCCAGCGACCCGTGTCCCGTGTCACCTCCTGTCTCCACGTCTTGTCGTTTTGTCCCACCTGCTTCTCTCCGGGAGCTGCTTTTCCCAGGAGCGTGCCTGGGTGTGCGTCCTGGCTGGGCAGGGACGAGGTCAGATGGGAGCAGGGCAGCGTGAGGGGTCTGGAGGCTGGGGGGGGGGCGTGCCTGGCATCTTGTGCCTGGCAGCCCTGAGCTGTGGACAATGTCTCATCCCCGCCGTGATTTCCTCAGCCGTCCCAGGACTGTGGGGCGTGGATGGGCGGTGCGGGGCCGGAGGCACAGTGAGCCATTGGCTCACGGCTTGGTGGTCCTTAGAGGTACGTGGACCCTGGGGCGCGTGGGCAGGTGCTGGGTCCAGCTGGCTCTGGACTGGCGCGTGGCAGTGGAGCACGCCTCTCTGAGCCTCTGTGAGGGCTGGGCACCCATGCCCGGCCTGTGTGTGGCAGGGTCAGGGCTGGGAAGCAGCTATCCCGTTCTGTCTCTCTGTGCCCAGGTGGGGCTCCTGTGGGCGTCTGCAGCTAGGATTCACAGCGCTCTCACCGGGGACGCCTAAGCCAGCAGGGGCCACAGGCCTGGCCCGGGGCCTCAGTAGCCTGGGAACAACAGCAGGGACAGGCAGGGGGAGGAGTCACACCAGCGTGGGGCACTCTGGGGAGGCGGGCGTTGGGCCTGACCCTGTCCAGCACGCACAGGACGCTGTGGGGCGGGCGGAGCAGCTCGGGGTGTGGGGTAGGGCCGGTGCAGGGTGCGCAGGGCATGCGGCCAGAGCCTCGTCTGTCTTCTCTGTGCTTGGGGACCATGTCCAGCCCGGACATTCCCTGCCTCCTCCATCGCTGGGCAGCCAGGCCGCTGGACCGGGCCACGCGGCCCTGCAGACATGTTTGCCCAGGCCTCAGCGGTGGGCACAACATGGCCTCCCAATGTGCTTGTGGCCGTGGGCAGCTCATCCGGGTGGGCCGGGTCTGTGTGTGCCTGTGGGGAAGGGAAAGCGGAGGCTGCCAGGCCCGCGAGCTCCTTCTCTGGGGTGCGGCGCCTGGGGGTGCGGCTGCCAGAGGCCTGGAGATCAGGCTCTCACCTGCGGGGCTGCAGCCCATTCCTGCCAGGTGCAGTGGCGTCCGTGGCAATGCCTGCGTGTCCCACACGTGTAGTCAGCCCGAAGGTGAGAGAGGAGGGCCTCACTCAGCTCGGCCACGTTCTCAGCCGTGGGGGCGCCACCTCCAGACGGCGTGGAAGGGCCCCCCCCCCCGGCCCCAGTGGGTCCGTGCAAAGGACATGGACGGGATTTTGCTGTCAGCTGTGGCGCGCTGTCTGGCATGTCCCAGCAGCCCCTGAAGGGCAGCCATGAGGGGAGGGGAGGGGAGCAGAAGGGAGGGGAGGGGGGAGGGGAGCAGCTCCAGCCCCCGGGCTCCCGCAGCTCAACGGCCGTGAATGGCCGTGAATGGCTGTCCAGGGCTCCCTGCAGACACCAGCGCGCTGCCCTCCACCCTGGCAGCTTCCCGGCTGTCTGGGACCCCAGTGTCTGAGAGGCTGGCTTCCCTACCTGACGCGGGGCCCTGTGGGACCGTGGGGCTGCCGGTTCCCAGAGAGGCTTGGCCGTGCTCTCCCTTGTGATGGCTCCTGGGGGCCGGGGGGTGGGGGGTGGAGGGTGCTTCTGGGGCCAGCCGGGCTGGTGTGTTGTGCCGGTGCCCATTCTGCCCATTCACAGCTGTCTAGCACCCTCTGCTGCTGCAGGAGGATGAGGCCATGGCTCCGACCCCCTCCCCCCATCCTGCATCATGGCTGGGGCCACGGGCTGCTGACCTTTGCTCCCCAGCCATCCCCCTTCTCAGCTGGCCTCTCCCTCCCAGCTTCTTATCTGTGGAGCGGCTGGAGGGTGGCCCTGGCCCTGGTCTCCAGGTTGTCTCTCCCTCCAGTGACCTCAGCCCTCCGATGAGCATTTCCCCCTGGGCCTCTGCTGACCTCTGACCCTTGCACTCCCCGCCCTGGGGCTCCCGCGCCTCCCCGTGGGCCCCAGCACTGTCCCTCCTCTCAGCCCACAGTCCTGGGCTCTCGGCTCTCTCCCCGGCCCTCACCTCCTCTGCCGATGCAGCTTGGTTCTGGCTTTCCAGTGCATCCACGGCCTCACACTGCACCTCCAGCCGCCGCCCTCTCCTGCCTGCCCATCTCCTTCCCCCCCCCCCCCCCCCCGGTCCTTCCCCAGCCCGGAACCTTCTGTGGCTCCCGTCCTGCACCCTGGCCCGGCCTCGCTCACGTTCTCCCTTCTCACCCTCGGCCACACCTGCGGGTCTCCCACGCCGTCCTCTGCTTGGACTGTGTCAGCCCTTCAACTTCTTGCTCCGAGGTCCTTCTGAGATCAGCCCGGCTCAGCCCAGCGTCTGCTGGCGCCCTCTCCCGCATCCTGCACTGGCCTCACCGTCCTCCCCAGCCGTGCTGCCTCTAGGGGGCTCCGTCCACTCCCCGCCCCTCTGGTGCTTGGCCCGTGGCAAGGCCGGGCAGCGCCATGGAGGGAGGGGCCGTGGAGACGCAGGCCCGGGCTCTGGAGGGGTCCGGCTCTGACGGCCGCCCCGTCCTCCCCGCAGACATCAACGAGTGTGTGACAGACCTGCACACGTGCAGCCGCGGCCAGCACTGCCTGAACACGGTGGGCTCCTTCCGCTGCTACCAGGAACTCACCTGCGAGCCGGGCTACGAGTTCAAGGAAGGAGAGTGCTTAGGTGAGGCGCCACTCCCAGTCAGCCCCACCCTGGCCACGCCGGCCACACTGAAGCCCGGCCCACGCTGCCACACTGCCCACGCTGCCCACACTGGCTTCCTGCCCTGGAGGATGAGCAGCTGGCTCTGAGTGTCCTGCCCCTGGGTGGTAGGTTGGGTAGGAGTGGGGGTTGGCTAGGAGCAGGGGTTGGGTTGAAGAGGGGGTTGGGTAGGACTGGGGGTTGGGTAGGAGGGGGAGCTGGGTAGGAGCGGGGGGGGGGTTGGGTAGGAGTGGGGGGGTTGGGTAGGAGTGGGGGGGTTGGGTAGGAGCGGGGGAGTCCCAGGCAGGAGTGGGGGGGACCAGGGCGTGGCCCCCTGCTGACAGCTGGGTGCCACTCAGTCCTTCCCCATGCCTCTGTCTCCCTGTTGGCACACGAGGCGGGGTCCCAGGGAAGAGCGCTTCTGTCTCTTTCACTGGAAAGTTCCAGCCTTCTAAGGAGAGGTGAAGCTGTCGGCTATTTCACCAAGCACTTTCTGAGCTGCTTTTATGTGCCTGGCAGGGTGCTGGGTGCCAGGGGTGCGGGTGGGGGTCCCGTGTCTGAGCTGTGTAGGGGTGCGGGCGGGGGTCCCGTGTCTGCCCTGTGCAGGGGTGTGGGTGTGGGTCCCATCTCTGCCCTGTGCAGGGGTGCGGGCGGGGGTCCCGTGTCTGAGCTGTGCAGGGGTGTGGGTGGGGGTCCCGTGTCTGAGCTGTGTAGGGGTGTGGGCGGGGGTCCCATCTCTGCCCTGTGCAGGGGTGCGGGTGGGGTCCTGTCTCTGCCCTGTGCAGGGGTGTGGGCGGGGTCCCGTCTCTGCCCTGTGCAGGGGTGTGGGCGGGGTCCTGTCTCTGAGCTGTGCAGGGGTGCGGGCGGGGGTCCCGTGTCTGAGCTGTGCAGGGGTGCGGGTGGGGTCCCGTCTCTGCCCTGTGCAGGGGTGTGGGTGGGGGTCCCGTGTCTGAGCTGTGCAGGGGTGTGGGTGGGGGTCCCGTGTCTGAGCTGTGTAGGGGTGCGGGTGGGGGTCCCGTGTCTGAGCTGTGCAGGGGTGCGGGTGGGGTCCTGTCTCTGAGCTGTGCAGGGGTGCGGGCGGGGGTCCCGTGTCTGAGCTGTGCAGGGGTGTGAGCAGGGTCCCGTGTCTGAGCTGTGCAGGGGTGTGGGCGGGGTCCTGTCTCTGAGCTGTGCAGGGGTGCAGGTGGGGTCCTGTCTCTGCCCTGTGCAGGGGTGTGGGCGGGGGTCCCGTGTCTGAGCTGTGCAGGGGTGTGGGCGGGGGTCCTGTCTCTGAGCTATGCAGGGGTGTGGGCAGGGGTCCCGTGTCTGAGCTGTGCAGGGGTGCGGGCGGGGGTCCCGTGTCTGAGCTGTGCAGGGGTGCGGGCGGGGGTCGCGTGTCTGAGCTGTGCAGGGGTGCGGGTGGGGTCCTGTCTCTGAGCTATGCAGGGGTGTGGGCGGGGGTCCTGTGTCTGAGCTGTGCAGGGGTGCGGGCGGGGGTCCCGTGTCTGAGCTGTGCAGGGGTGCGGGCGGGGGTCCCGTCTCTGCCCTGTGCAGGGGTGTGGGTGGGGGTCCCGTGTCTGAGCTGTGCAGGGGTGTGGGTGGGGGTCCTGTCTCTGCCCTGTGCAGGGGTGCGGGTGGGGGTCCCGTGTCTGAGCTGTGCAGGGGTGTGGGCGGGGGTCCCGTGTCTGAGCTGTGCAGGGGTGCAGGTGGGGGTCCCGTGTCTGAGCTGTGCAGGGGTGCAGGTGGGGGTCCCGTGTCTGAGCTGTGCAGGGGTGTGGGCGGGGGTCCCGTGTCTGAGCTGTGCAGGGGTGCGGGCGGGGGTCCCGTGTCTGAGCTGTGCAGGGGTGTGGGCGGGGGTCCCGTGTCTGAGCTGTGCAGGGGTGCAGGTGGGGGTCCCGTGTCTGAGCTGTGCAGGGGTGTGGGTGGGGTCCTGTCTCTGAGCTGTGCAGGGGTGTGGGCAGGGGTCCCGTGTCTGAGCTGTGTAGGGGTGCGGGTGGGGGTTCCGTGTCTGAGCTGTGCAGGGGTGCAGGTGGGGGTCCCGTGTCTGAGCTGTGCAGGGGTGTGGGCAGGGGTCCCGTGTCTGAGCTGTGTAGGGGTGCGGGTGGGGGTTCCGTGTCTGAGCTGTGCAGGGGTGTGGGCGGGGGTCCTGTCTCTGCCCTGTGCAGGGGCGCAGGGCATTCACAGCAGGGTGGCAGTGGCTGTGGCAGGGGTGTGGGGTCTAGGGAGGCTGCGGCTGCAGCCGTATGATGAGAAGCTTCTGGGAAGGCCGTTGAGGCATGTGGGGCGGGGGAGGGGAGTGTACGCTGGGGCCTGTGGGCGCTGCCTGCCAAGCTGAGCCCGCGCCCCAGCGGCGGGTGCTGGCCCCACATCCGTCTGCGCCCTCCAGGGTTGGACAGCGAGTGGCGTGCGTCCCTGGCCCGGCTCCGCCGCGGCCCAGGCCTGCTTGTGCCCCCATTTCCCTCGTACCTTGCCATTCTGCGGGCCGGCTGGGCACCGCGTGTCTCCCCGTGGATGTTGGGGACCCCACCCCCTCCCACACGACACGCGGAGTCCTCTGAGACACGGGGACCGCGCGGGCTGCGCGGGGAGCGGGCGGGGCTGCTGCATGTCCACTCGCCGCCGACCCCCCCCCGTGTGTGCAGACGTGGACGAGTGTGCAGCAGGCACGCACAACTGCCAAGCCGGCTTCTCGTGCCAGAACACCGAGGGCTCCTTCTACTGCCAGGCCCGCCAGCGCTGCATGGACGGCTTCCTGCTGGACCCCGAGGGCAACTGCGTGGGTGAGCGGCGCTCCCGGGGCGGCGGGGGCGCTGCGGGCTGGGGCCGGGCGCCCTGCCTGCAGGGGCCCACGCGTGGCTGCAGCGAGAGTCCTTCCCAGAAGCCTCACCAGGAAAGCGGCTCCACGTGCCCTCCACGGAGTTCCTCCATGTGTGGCTAGACCCGGGATGCATGACCGATAGAGAGTGAGGGGCGTGGACGGGGGTGGACGGCCACGTGACACCAAACACAAATGTCACAGTGCACAAATGCCCATAAAGTCTTTGCAACCTTCGTTGTCAGAGTTAGAGGAGCCTTCTGGAGCAGTCCACGCTGGGCTCCGGGGTCAGAGTTAGAGGAGCCTTCTGGAACAGTCCACGCTGGGCTCCTGGGTCAGAGTTAGAGGAGCCTTCTGGAACAGTCCACGCTGGGCTCCGGGGTCAGAGTTAGAGGAGCCTTCGGGCACAGTCCACGCTGGGCTCCTGGGCTGAGGCTGCAGGTGTAACCTCGCCGTTCCTGGAGCGTCCAAGGCCCAGCCCTGGCCTCTACTTCCTCGCCTCCTCCACAAAGCCCGGGCTCAGCCCTGCAGCCGGGCCTGCGTTTCCGGAGCAGCCGGTCTTCACAGGGCACTGGTGGCCCCTGGGCCGTCGTGTGTGTGTGTGTGTGTGTGTGTGTGTGTGTGTGTGTGTGTGTGTGTGTGTGTGTGTGTGTGTGTGTGTGTGTGTGTGTGTGTGTGTGTGTGTGTGTGTCAGGGCAGTGGTACAGAGGAGGAGGTGGGGAACGGTGCTGCAGGGACGGACACTGGGGTGGACAGGACAAGGGGCGTGCCTGCAAGATGGGGTCTGGGCGTGGAGGACTCTGATTGAAGGCAGAGCCCTTCCCCCCACCCCCAGCCACCCCCTCTGTATCCCACTCACTGACTCCCCTAGGAGTCAGCCCCTAAGGACTGAGGGTCCCCATCGTTTCCCCGGGACCTCTCCTCCTGCCCAGGCCTAGGCCGGGTGTGGCAGCGGCTTCGTGACTTGGAACAGCTTCCTGGTGACTTGCTTGTAGACAGTGTCTCCTGAGCACAAGTACTCTAATAAGTGATAAGATACTCAGGGGATAAATTGTGACCGCAGAGACCATCCTCCTGGGCTTGTTCAGGACTGAGAAGGCAAGCCAGCCTGCCACGTGGACACTAGGGAGCAGTAGTGTGCCAGGGAAGCAGGCCGTGTGCGCAAACGCCCCGGGGTAGCATTGTAGGCTGCAAGGCAGACAGCGGGACTGGACGGAGTATGTGCAGGCGTGCTGGGGAGTGGGGTGGGCTGTCAGGTCCCGTACTCTCTGTAAGATGGGCAGCCTGTGGCGGAAGTGTGGCTGGCCCGTTATCCCAGACCTGGGCCTTGGACACCCTGTAGGGGTCTGGGGTGGACCCCTCGGGGGCGGGGCACTCTAGCATTGCTGTCCTGTCTGGAGCTGGTCCGAGCCCCCTACTGTCCAGTCTCCCGGCGTGGCCCTGAGTCAGATGCCCAGGCCTGGGAGGGCAGTGCTGGACTCCCTCCCCTCCGCAGACATCAACGAGTGCACGTCCCTCTCCGCGCCGTGCCGCCCGGGCTTCAGCTGCATCAACACCGTGGGCTCCTACACGTGCCAGAGGAGCCCGCTGGCCTGCCGGCGGGGCTACCACGCCAGCGAGGACGGCTCCCAGTGCGTGGGTAAGGCCTCTCCCCGCGCCCGCTCGGCCACCTGGCTCCCTGCCTGCGGGGCCGGGGGGGGTGCCCGGGACTCAGGGTGCCCCGCTTGCCCGCCCCGCAGACGTGAACGAGTGTGAGACGGGTGTGCACCGCTGCGGTGAGGGCCAGCTGTGCCACAACCTCCCGGGCTCCTATCGCTGCGACTGCAAGGCCGGCTTCCAGCGCGACGCCTTCGGCCGGGCCTGCGTCGGTAGGCAGCGCCAGGGTCAGGATCTCCGGGGAGCAGGGGGCCGCCCCTCCGCGCCCGCCCCCCGCGCCCTCCCGCGCCCCCGGCAACCCCCCGCACCCTCTGCGTCCCCCGTGCCCCTCCGCACCCCCCCGCGCCCCCCGCACCCTCCGTGCCCCTCCGCGCCCCTCCGCGCCCCCCCCCGCACCCCCCGTGCCCCTCCGCGCCCCCCGCGCCTCTCTGCACGCCCGGCAACCCCCTGCGCCCCTCTGTGCCCCCGGCAACCCCCTGCGCCCCTCTGTGCCCCCGGCAACCCCCTGCGCCCCTCTGTGCCCCTCCGCGCCCCTCCGCGCCCCCGGCAACCCCCTGCACCCCCCGTGCCCCTCTGCGCCCCTCTGCGCCCCTCTGTGCCCCTCCGCGCCCCCCCGTGCCCCTCCGCGCCCCTCTGCCCTCCTCTGCCCGCCTCCGCCCTCCTGCCCTGTCTGCCCCTGCCCAGGCCGTCTCCTCTCACCTCCTCTGCCTGGCCTTCCTTGATCCTCCAGCCTCCGCCCCTGGGCCTCCAGCCTCGGCCCTCGCCACCCGTGCTCCTCGCCCTCCTGCCTCTGCCCGCCTCCGCCCGTGCCCTCACACCTGCCGCCACGCTGCCTCCCCACCCTCCCTTCCCGGCCCCGTCTCTCCCTCCCAGCCCTTGTAGCTCCTGGGGGCTAAGCGAGCCAGCTTGGGGCCGCCTGCTCACAGGCTGTGCCCCCTGCGCCTCCCGCCCCCTCCCCTGCAGACGTGAACGAGTGCTGGGCCTCGCCGGGCCGCCTCTGCCAGCACACGTGCGAGAACACGCCGGGCTCCTACCGCTGCTCCTGCGCGGCCGGCTTCGTGCTGGCCGCTGATGGCAAGCACTGCGAAGGTACCGCACCCGCCCCGGCCCCTCCGCCTGCCACACCCGGCCTGGCCCCTCCCGCCTGCCGCCCCGCCCCGGTCTCTCCCACCTACTGCACCCGGCCCTGGCCCCTCCCGCCTGCCGCACCTGCCCCTCCCGCCTGCCCCACCTGCCCCGGCCCCTCCCGCCTACCACACCCGGCCCTGGCCCCTCCCACCTACCCCACCTGCCCCTCCCGCCTGCCGCACCGGCCTGGCCCCTCCCGCCTGCCGCACCTGCCCCTCCAGCCTGCCGCACCTGCCCCGGCCCCTCCCGCCTGCCGCACCGGCCTGGCCCCTCCCGCCTGCCCCACCTGCCCCGGCCCCTCCCGCCTACCGCACCTGCCCCTCCCGCCTGCCGCACCTGCCCCGGCCCCTCCCACCTACCACACCCGGCCCTGGCCCCTCCCACCTACCCCACCTGCCCCTCCCGCCTGCCGCACCCGGCCTGGGCCCCTCCCACCTGCCGCACCTGCCCCGGCCCCTCCCACCTACCCCACCTGCCCTGGCCCCTCCCACCAACCGCACCTGCCCTGGCCCCTCCCACCAACTGCACCTGCCCCGGCCCCTCCGCCTGCCCCTCTCGGGCGGGTGTCGCAGGCCTGGCTTCCCCCGCAGGCAGGGGGCACGCAGGCAGAGGGGGCAGGCAGGGATAAACCGGACACGGGCTGTGATGGGTCTGGCCTTCCGGAAGCCAGCCATTTCAGTCACTCCTCCAGCCAGCCGCTCTCTGCACGCAGCTGATGGATGGAAGCGTTTGACGACTCAGTGCGCTAAAGCCAGCACGCGTGGACCGGCCCGGCCACGGCCCGCGGCCGCTGTGGGACCGACGCACCATCCAGTCCTCGCCCGCCGGGGGGCGCCGGCACGTTCGGGTCGGGTCTGCCGGAGACGGGTGGGGCCAGGCCAGACCCAGCCGGGCACCTGAGTCTCCTAGCTGTTGGCCTGGCGCTGTCTTCCCTCCCCTGCTGGCCCGGCTCCTCACCTCCTGCCCTCCGTGAGCAACAGGCTCGCCTTCCAGAACTAGCACTACGCGGGCCAGGGCAGGACGCACAGAGGGGGTCCCAGCCTCACCCACTCATCCACTCACTGCCCATTCTGAGGGCACGCCTCAAGGCTCCGAGACACCACCCAGGCCGCTCACCTCGGCAACAGCTCCTGAACCACACCCTCTTTTTAATTTTTATTATCAAAGTGACCACACAGAGGTGTGGCAGTGACAAGGTCAGGCAGAGGCGTGACAGTGAAGGGCAGGTGCAGAGGTGTGACAGTGACAAGGTCAGACAGAGGCGTGACAGTGACAAGGGCAGGTGCAGAGGTGTGACAGTGACAAGGTCAGACAGAGGCGTGACAGTGACAAGGTCAGGCAGAGGTGTGACAGTGACAAGGTCAGACAGGTGTGACAGTGACAAGGTCAGACAGAGGTATGACAGTGACAAGGTCAGGCAGAGGTGTGACAGTGACAAGGTCAGACAGAGGCGTGACAGTGACAAGGTCAGCAGAGGTGTGACAGTGACAAGGTCAGACAGAGGTGTGACAGTGACAAGGTCAGGCAGAGGTGTGACAGTGACAAGGTCAGGCAGAGGTGTGACAGTGACAAGGTCAGGTAGAGGTGTGACAGTGACAAGGTCAGGCAGAGGTGTGACAGTGACAAGGTCAGGCAGAGGCGTGACAGTGGCAAGGGCAGGTGCAGAGGTGTGACAATGACAAGGTCAGGCAGAGGCGTGACAGTGGCAAGGTCAGCAGAGGTGTGACAGTGACAAGGTCAGGCAGAGGTATGACAGTGACAAGGTCAGGCAGAGGCGTGACAGTGGCAAGGTCAGGCAGAGGTGTGACAGTGACAAGGTCAGGCAGAGGCGTGACAGTGGCAAGGGCAGGTGCAGAGGCATGGTCCCCCCTCCCGCCCCCATACCCAGTGGCTTCCTCCCCATTCACACCTTGCTCCACGTTCCTTTCATTCAGAGTGACGGCACGCACACATGCACGCACACACACACGCACGCACACACACACGCACACACGGCTCTCCCGCCCACCCCCCCCCCGTGACACATTGCTCCCGTGGTCCTGCCACCCGCGGCATGGCCGTGTGTGACTGGTATGGCTTCCCGCCCGCTTCCTCGGCACGCTGGCCCAAGTCCAGCCTGGCTCTTGGAGACACCAGGCGCCATGCTCCCGCACAGGCCTGCTGCTCCCTCTCACACACCTCAGCCCAGGGCCCTGCAGGCAGGGGAAGCCCAGCTCTGGAAGTCTAACTAGCACCTGGATGGGCCCTGAGGGCCCCCCCGTCCCGACGGGCACCGTAGGCCTGCAGCCGGCCAGCACAACACATCGCTGGGGGCCCCGCAGCCACCGCCTGGCCCTGGCCGCCCCCCCTTTGCCGGTGCCCTGGCCCCTCCCCAGGCCGCCAGACATGCCATGGCTTCTCAAGGCAAGAAGGGACGAGCCGGAGGCCGAGCCCTGACTGCGGCGCTGTCCCCGCAGACGTGAACGAGTGCGAGAGCCAGCGCTGCAGCCAGGAGTGCGCCAACATCTACGGCTCCTACCAGTGCTACTGCCGCCAGGGCTACCAGCTGGCGGAGGACGGGCACGCCTGCACCGGTGAGCGCCGACCCCGCCCGGCCCCGAGAGAGGCACCCCTCGGCGGGGACACAGATCCCAGGGTTCCGTCCCCGGCCCGCTGGTTCCTGCCCTGGGGCCTCGGGAAGACCGGCTCCGGCCCTGCCTCCGGCTGCTCCATCACCGGAGGCCCGGGCCTGACCTGTTAGTGGGTGCGGGTCCAAGTCTGGCGGTGGAGGCCCGGGCCCGTGCCAGTGCCCGCGCGGCCCCCGCGGGTGGTGGTGGACTGAGCGCTAGAGTGTGAGCCTGCGTGGCCTCGGGCTCCGTGTCTGGAGCCCTCCTGCCCTCCTTCGTCAAGTGGACGCCGGGCTCTGGCTGGGACGGGGCTGTGTTGGCCGCGCTGGCCGGGCCACGGTGCTGAGGCTCGCGGCGCTGGCCCTGTCTTCTAGACATCGACGAGTGTGCGCAGGGCGCCGGCATCCTGTGCACCTTCCGCTGCGTCAACGTGCCCGGGAGCTACCAGTGCGCATGCCCGGAGCAGGGCTACACCATGCTGGCCAACGGCCACTCCTGCAAGGGTGAGCGCAGCCGCGCCTGGCGCTGGGGGCACGGGGCCACAGAGACCGGGTCCGAGCCTGGGAGGGAAGCCGGGGCCACAGAGACCGGGTCCGAGCCTGGGAGGGAAGCCGGGGCCACAGAGACCGGGTCCGAGCCTGGGAGGGAAGCCGGGGCCACAGAGACTGGGTCCGAGTCTGGGAGGGAAGCCGCAGTCTGCTGCTTTGCGTGGACTGTTCCGGGAGTGGCCTGGGCTCTGGACGTGGTCCTGTGAGCTGGCAGGGACACCGTGGGGGGACAGCGGGGACGGGGGCTGGGCTGCGAGGCGTGAGGAGCCCCCGGGGGTGCTGGTCACACCCAGGCTGCAGGAAGGCGCGTGTGTGGAAGGAGGTGCACCCTGCAGGGCGAGGGGCTGCGGGCGTGAGCTGCTCCAGGCACAGGGGGCTCCGACTGCTGGGGCAGCGCAGGGGGCAGCGCAGGGCGACGGGGGGGGGGGTAGGGGCCGGCCTGGCCCAGCGGCCAGGGTTCCACATGAACTGAGCCCAGGGCCATTTGCATTTTTAAACAAAGGCTGGAGACAGGTGTGTGGGGCACAGGGTGGCCCGTGAGCCGTGTTCCCACAGGGGCTCAGGCAGCCCTGGGCCCCAGGCCTCGGGCCTGGCGGGGGTGCGGCGGGGACCCCTCGCAGCTCTGTCCCCTCCCTCAGACCTGGACGAGTGTGCCCTGGGCACCCACAACTGCTCTGCGGACCAGACCTGCCACAACCTCCAGGGCAGCTTCCGCTGCCTGCGCTTCGAGTGTCCCCCCAACTACGCCCGAGTCTCTGAGACGTGAGTGACCTGGCCCCGAGACCGGAGCCTTGCCCTGGCCAGAAGCACGCGGCGGGCGGGGCGGGTGGCAGGCAGGCAGGGTGCCTCTCCCCCGCCAGGCCCAGGGCCCCCAAGCCAAGGCCCCGCCACACCAAAGCCGACGCCCGCACCTGGCGGACGGTCCGGCACGAGGAGAGGACTCAGGCCTCTCTCCACCCCTGTCCCACACACACAGGTGACACCCATCCGTCACTGCCAATACCTTCCTCCAACCCGCTCCACGGCACCGGCTCCGGCGGCCCGGGCAGCCGTGTTGTGTGGTGCGTGGTGCGTGGCGCGTGGCACGTGGCGTGTGGTGCGGCTCAGGGGCTCCCGAGGCCGCAGCCAAGTGGTCCCATCCCCCAGCCATCTCCGTGGGCGCTGGGGTCCCCACACCTCCCACAAGGCTCTCAGCACCGCCCCCCCCCCCCGGGCTGTGCTGGGGTCCAGCCCGAGGGCTGTCATCGGGAGAGAGGGTGACTAAGTACACGGGGTGACCGACCACCACTGCGGCCGCCCTGCAGCAGCCACATGGCCCGCGCCTGACGGGGGGGGGAGAGGCATGGCTGCCAACAAAGGTATGCCAGGAGGGAGGGGGGAGAGGGAGAGGGAGGGAGGGAGGAAGAACAGATTGAGGAAGGGAAGAAGGAAGGGAAGGAGGAAGGAAGGGAGAGAAGGAAAGGAAGGAAGGAAGGAAGGAAGGAAGGAAGGAAGGAAGGAAGGAAGGAAGGAAGGAAGGAAGAAATAAAGGAAAGGAAGGAAGGGTGGGAGGAAGGGAGGAGGGAAAGGAAGGAAGGAAGAAAGAAAGAAAGGGAAAGGAAGAAAGGGAGAGAGGAGGGGAAGGAAGGAAGAAAGGGAAAGGGAGAAAGGAAAGGAAGGGAGGAAGGAAGGGAAAGGAAGAAAGGAAGGAGAAAGAGAAAGGAAGGAAAGAAAGAAAGGAAGGAGGGAAGGAAGGGAAAGAAAGGAAGGAAGGGAGGAGGGAAGGTGGGAAGGAAGGGAAGGAAGGAAGGAAGGAAAGAAAGAAGGAAGGAAGGAGGGAAGGAAGGGAAAGAAAGGAGGGAAGGGAGGAGGGAAGGAAGAAAGGAAGGAAGGAAGGAGGGAAGGAAGGAGGCTGGATGTGTAAAAACTGCTAACAACCCTGGCCATCGCCTCCAGGTGGCGGTTCACCACTCACAAAGGGGGAGACTGAGGCAGCGTGCGTCACTGGCCGCTAGGCGCAGAGCTGGCCCTTGAGGCTGGCCGGGGTCGGCGGTGGCCGACAGGAGGCTGGGGGGGGGGAGCTGGCCGCCGACCGCCCTCCGTTCCCGCAGGAAATGCGAGCGCACCACGTGCCAGGACATCGCCGAGTGCCAGAGCTCCCCGGCACGCATCACCTACTACCAGCTGAACTTCCAGACGGGCCTGCCGGTGCCCGCGCACATCTTCCGCATCGGCCCCGCGCCGGCCTTCGTGGGCGACACCATCTCCCTGACCATCACCAAGGGCAACGAGGGGGCCTACTTCGGCACGCGCCGCCTCAACCCCTACACGGGCGTGGTCTCCCTGCAGCGGCCGGTGCTGGAGCCCCGGGACTTCACCCTGGACGTGGAGATGAGGCTGTGGCGACAGGGCTCCATCACCACCTTCCTGGCCAAGATGCACATTTTCTTCACCACGTTGGCCCCATGAGGCGCAGAGCCGGCCGGGCCTGCTGGGTCCGCCCGTGTGCTCCACCGGGGAGCGCCCGGCGCCCTTGGGGTGTGCTGTGGTTCTAGCTAACTTTGTAACTTAAATTAATTTTGCTACCTTGATCGCCCTTGGGTCTCCTCTGCCCCCCAGGGAGGGGGGTCACCCCAGAGGTCACCGGAAGGCTGGATGATGCTCTGGGGATCAGACGCAGCAGCCACGGCAGGAGTCTGGACGCCACCGGTGACCCGTCCCTGCAGCTGACGGTCCATCCCGAGCCTCTGGGATTAGTGCTTGCCTTACATCATTCTGAGGTTTTCTCTTGTTTAATGATAAGGGTAATACACATTCACTGTTGTTGTTGTTTTAATGTAAGAAATTAAACGATCTGTGTCTCCTTTTGTGAGGCATTGGCGTTGGAGTCTGACGACGGATCTGAGGGCCACGGGGGGCCCAGCCTCGGTGATCTGTCAGCTTGCCGGGCTCGGGCTCTCCTTCCTTGAAGTCTCACTGTGGTGCCAAGGCCAGGGTCCTCCGTCTCTCCACTTCCTGCATCTCCTTCCGTGTCCTCTCCTGCCTCCTTCCCCATCTTGGACTCCATCTTGCCGCTTGCTACTTGGATGTCATCCACAACTCCAGGCCTGATCCCTATGGTTCTGAGGCCAAAGACGGTCGGGGTGGACTTGGCAGGACCAGAAAGATGTGAGCTCTTTCAGAGTTAAGTGCAGCCTTCCTCCCTCCCTTCTTCTTCCTCTCCTCCTTCTCCTTTTTTCTTTTTCTTCTGTTTGTGTTTTTTTTTCTACTTCATTGGAGATAAATGTCTCTTAGACTTTCCTGCCCAGGCTGGCTTGGAACCTGGACCCTCAGATCTCAGCCTCCTGAGTAGCTAAGGTTCTGGTGTTGGTTTCTGACTCTCTTAGGCTGGAGCAAAGAGGAGGCTATGGAAATCTGGAAAAAAGAGGGGATGTGCTTGCAGCTTCTGTCCCATGTCTGCTTTGGATCTCTGGGCTAGGACTGACGTTAGAAAATAGGTGGTTGGGCGTGCATAAATATTTTTAAATAATTTAAAAGAATCTTTTGGCACCAGTGCTGGGACTTGAATTCAGGGCCTAGGTGGTGTTCCTGAGCTTTTTGGATCAAGGCTAACTTTCTACCACTTAAGCCACAGCTCTACTCTGGCTGTTGAGTGGTTCACAGACTTTCCTGCCCCATCTGACTTTATTTTTATTATGCATATACATATATTTTTTTTCTAGTCCTGAAGCCTGAACTCAGGCATTTCCCTGAGCTGCTTTTGCTCAAGGCTAGCACTCTACCACTTGAGCCACAGCGCTGCTTCTGGACTTTTCTGTTTATGTGGTGCTGAGGACTTGGACTCAGGGCTTTTAATTCTATATTGAAAGTTAGCTCCGAACTGACAGTCTATTGTAGCTGGGTGTCGGTGGCTCCCCTGTCATCCGGCTGCTCAGGAGGTGAGGCCTGAGCATTGCGTGTGAAGCCAGCTGCGGGGCTGGGAAGGTGGCTTAGTGGTAGAGGGCTTGCCTAGCCTGCACGGGACCCCGCAGTGGGGACCCCGCCCCGCGGTGGGACGGGACCCCTGCAGTGGGACAGGACCCCGCGGTGGGACGGGACCCCTGCAGTGGGACAGGACCCCGCGGTGGGGACCCCGCCCCGCAGTGGGACGGGACCCCTGCAGTGGGACAGGACCCCGCGGTGGGACGGGACCCCGCGGTGGGACGGGACCCCTGCAGTAGGACGGGACCCCGCGGTGGGACCCCGCCCCGCAGTGGGACAGGACCCCGCGGTGGGACGGGACCCCGCGGTGGGGACCCCGCCCCGCGGTGGGACAGGACCCCGCGGTGGGACCCCGCCCCGCGGTGGGACAGGACCCCGCGGTGGGACGGGACCCCGCGGTGGGACGGGACCCCGCGGTGGGACCCCGCCCCGCAGTGGGACAGGACCCCGCGGTGGGACGGGACCCCTGCAGTGGGACGGGACCCCTGCAGTGGGACGGGACCCCGCGGTGGGACCCCGCCCCGCGGTGGGACAGGACCCCGCGGTGGGACCCCGCCCGCGGTGGTAGCGGCTGCTGCGGCCGGGCCGGCCGGCCTCTGTGTGGTGGAGACCCCCGCGGGTCTCGGGGGCAGCTCAGCCCGCGGGGCCCTGCGCCGCTGCGGGGCCCTGGGCGCCTCCTTCCCCGCCCGCCGCCCCGGGCGCAGGGAAGACTCGTCCTGCCGCCGCGCGGACGGCCGCCGGGACGAGGACGGCCACCGGGGGGCGCTGCGGCTCCACGGACATGCGGCGGCCGCTGGGACGGGACAGCCGCCGGGACGGGACAGCCGCCGGGGGCCGCTGCGGCTCCGCGGACGCGCGGGGGCCGCCGGGATGCGCGGGGCCAGGCGACTCCAGCCAGGCCCACGCCCCAGCCCGCGCGGCTCTGCTGGGGCCGCGGGTCCCGGCCAGCCCTGGGGCCCGTCCAGCCCGCTGGAGGAAACAGGTTCCCGGGGCGGGTGGAGATCCGAGGGTGGCTATGGGCGCGGGCGGGTGTGGGTTGGCGTGGGTGCGCGTGGGCCGGCGTGGGTCAGCACAGGTGGCGCGGGTCAGCGCAGTGGGCGCGGGTGGGCGTGGGCCAGCGTGGGTCAGCACAGGTGGGCGTGGGTCAGCGCAGGGGGCGAGGGTGGGTGTGGGCCGGCATGGGTCAGCACAGGTGGGTGTGGGTCAGCACAGGTGGCGCGGGTCAGCGCAGTGGGCGCGGGTGGGCGCGGGCCGGCGCGGGTGGGCGCGGGTGGGCGTGGGCCGGCACGGGTGGGCGCGGGCCGGCGCGGGTCAGCACAGGTGGGCGTGGGTCAGCACAGGTGGCACGGGTCAGCGCAGTGGGTGCGGGTGGGCGCGGGCCGGCGTGGGTGGGCACGGGCCGGCGCGGGTGGGCGTGGGCCGGCGTGGGTCAGCACAGGTGGCGTGGGTCAGCGCAGGGGGCGCGGGTGGGTGTGGGCCGGCATGGGTCAGCACAGGTGGCGTGGGTTAGCACAGGTGGGCGCGGGTGGGCGCGGGCCGGCGCGGGTGGGCGTGGGCCGGCATGGGTCAGCACAGGTGGGCGTGGGTCAGCGCAGTGGGCGCGGGTGGGCGCAGGCCGGCGTGGGTCAGCACAGGTGGGCGTGGGTCAGCACAGGCGGCGCGGGTCAGCGCAGTGGGCGCGGGTGGGCGCAGGCCGGCGTGGGTCAGCACAGGTGGGCGTGGGTCAGCACAGGTGGCGCGGGTCAGCACAGTGGGCGCGGGTAGGCGCAGGCCGGTGCCGGTGGGCGTGGGCCAGCGTGGGTCAGCACAGGTGGGCGCGGGTCGGTGCAGTGGGCGCGGGTGGGCGCAGGTGGGCGCAGGCGGGTGCAGGTTGGTGCGGGTCTGCGCAGGTGGACGCGGGGGGGGGCGTGGATGGGCGCGGGTCCCCGCAGGTGGGCACAGGTTGTTGCAGGTGGACACGGATTGGCACAGGTGGGCATGGGTTGGTACGGTACAGGTAGGCGCAGGTGGGCATGGGTAAGTGCAGGTGGGCACAGGTCAGTACAAGTGGGCACGGGTCAGTACAGGTAGGCACAGGTTGGTATAGGTAGGTGCAGGTGGGCATGGGTCAGTAGAGGTAGGCACAGGTTGGTACAGGTGGGCATGAGTCAGTACTGGTGGGCACGGGTCAGTACTGGTGGGCATGGGTCAGTGCAGGTGGGCATAGGTCAGTGCAGGTGGGCACAGGTCAGTATAGGTGGGCACGGGTCAGTACAGGTGGGCACAGGTCAGTACAGGTGGGCACAGGTCAGTATAGGTGGGCATGGGTCAGTGCAGGTGGGCACAGGTCAGTACAGGTAGGCACGGTACAGGTGGGCACAGGTCAGTACAGGTGGGCACAGGTCAGTATAGGTGGGCATGGGTCAGTGCAGGTGGGCATGGGTCAGTACAGGTAGGCACGGTACAGGTGGGCACAGGTCAGTATAGGTGGGCACAGGTCAGTACAGGTAGGCACAGGTTGGTACAGGTGGGCATGAGTCAGTACTGGTGGGCACAGGTCAGTATAGGTGGGCATGGGTCAGTGCAGGTGGGCACAGGTCGGTACAGGTAGGTGCAGGTGGGCACAGGTCAGTAGAGGTAGGCACAGGTTGGTACTGGTGGGCATGGGTCAGTGCAGGTGGGCACGGGTCAGTGCAGGTGGGCATGGGTCAGTGCAGGTGGGCACGGGTCAGTGCAGGTAGGCATGGGTCAGTAGAGGTAGGCATGGGTCAGTGCAGGTGGGCACGGGTCAGTGCAGGTGGGCACGGGTCAGTGCAGGTAGGTGCAGGTGGATGCCGGTGGGCACACATGGGCACAGGCCAGTGCAGGTGTTCCGAGCACCCTGCCCTCTTTCCAGGAACCTGTGCTGACTCGCAGGTGTCTGTCATCTTGGTGATTTCCAGTCCTCAGGTTGGAATAATCCAGGGCCCGTGCCCTTTGGGCTCAGAGTACCAGGAACCCTGGAGCCCCACGGTGAGGGGTCAGATCCTGGCTCTGCCCTTTCTCACCGGTGTGCCTCTAGGCAAGTCTCTTGATGTCTCTGTGCCTGGGTGAGACAGGGCTGAGGATAGTACTGAGTACTGACCGCACTAAGCTTAGAGCACCAGCTGGTGGGGATAGCCCCCACCATCCTTGGTAGGACCGCGGGAGCTGCCGGAGCCCAGTGCCCATTTCCACAGGAAGCGGGGAGCATAGCAGTGTGCCCACAGAGGGCTGGGGCATCCAGGTGTTTAGCCCCAGCTTCTGTGTTCTGAGGGGAAAAGGAAAAGGAGAGGCCAGGGCAGGTGGGGGAAGGGGAAGTGGTGCCCTCCTCTCTTCTAGAAGCGTCAGGTCATCCTTGAGAGGTGCTGGCTGGGTGAGGGCAGCCGGCAGGCCACCAAATGTCCCCTTGAGCCGCAATCCTTCTCCCCCTGAGCCGGGGGGGGGGGTGCTGGGGAGGGGCCGGACTCCATCTGCAGAAGGACAGTTGAACAAATCCACACTGTGCTGTCAGGAGGCGGCCCGTGGGAGCAGGGTGCAGGCTCGGGGCGGAGGCCGCCACGGACCCAAAGCACAATGGTGTCCAGAGCCAGGGAGGCAGACTCGCGGGGCTGACACCGTCATCATCGCCACTCAGGAGCCTGGGACCTGGGGACCCGGGTTTGATACCAGCCCAGACAGAAAAGTCCACAGACTACGTCCAATCAACCAACCAAAAGCCAAGTTGCTGGCATGGTTCAAGGGGTCGAGTGCAAGCAAATGCAAGGCCCTGAGTTGGGGGGGGGGAGTAGGAGGGAGTGTCCCAGGCAGAAGGCTGGACAGCGGGAAGGTGCTGGCTTGCCGACGCGGGACCTGTGGTGAGGAGGGTGAGCCAGGCTCGGGTGTAGGCGCCGGCCCCACCCTGGGCCTGCCGGGGATCCTCCGCCCCGGCCGCTGCCCCCTCCTCACCAGAGCCACCTCGACCACAGTGACTGCAGGGGACAGCAGAGGGCGCCGCTGCGGAGGGACAGGTGGAGGGCGGAATGGGGCGCCGGGGTTCTTAGTGGTGACAGGGCCCTGGCTCTGGGGCAGGAACAGCCAGCAGAGCCCCAGCCCCTGCTCCCGGTAAGCTGCATCTGTCTGCAGGGGGCGCGTTGCAAGCGTGCAGCCAAGCGCGTGCTCTGGCCCTGAGGCTGCGTCTCTGGGCAACTTGGTTGTGCCCTGAAGCCTCAGTCTCCTGGTCTGGGAGGTAGGAATCCTAGTGGGCAGGCAGCGTGGGACTTTGGTGCAAAGAAATGGACATAGGGGGCATGTGGCCTGTCTGCGGCACATAGTGGCACTTGGGAAGACTCGCTGGCGATTTCTTGTCACCGCCCTAGCCCTTGTGCCAGGGTTGAGGGTCTGGAGAGGCCAAGGTTCAGGTGAGAAGGTGAAGCCGGATCAGAAGAGGGCGGGCCGAGGCTACCAGGCCCCGCGGCACTGGGCATGTGACGGCTGGGGACCGCAGGCCCAGAGCGCGTGGCAGGCTGGCGGGTGGCCCTGCAGCGGACGCGGGGCTGGGTCAGGGCCGCCAGCTCTGGCCTGCACACAGCCCTCTGCTGACACAGCCTTCACTTCCCGTGCCTCGCACTCCTCAGTGTTCCTGATGCCCAACTTCCGCTTGCCTCAGAGAAGGAGAAAGAACACGAGAGAGCAGGAAGAAAGGAAGGAAGGCAGGGAGGGAAGAAGGGAGGGACCTGAGGACACCAGAGGGCCCCATGTAGCCCCGCCCCCTGGAAGGAGCCCCGCCCCCCACTGCTGTGCCCTGTCCTCTGGCTTTGGAAGGAGCCCCCCCCACCTGGCTTGGAGCAGCGGTGACTTTCTTTTCCCTGGAGCTCTGCCTGTCCTCAGGAGGGCAAACCCCGCCCCTGCCCCGCGACCCTGTGCCCCCCAGGCTGCTGTGGGGTGGTGGTTTCAGAGGCATTTACAGTGCAAGCCGATTGGGGGGAACGGCACGGGTCATGTGGGTGTTTCCACGCTCGACGAGGCTGGGAGGCAGGTGGCTTCTTGTCCGTGCCGCGCATCTGCGTCCGCAGTAATTGCTACTTGAGATAATTGTGAAGAATTCAGATACTCGCGCGTGCACGGGGCCAGTGCCGCGTTCCTTCTGCTTCTCCCCAGTTTCTCCTGCAAGTCGGGGTCTTGTCCTGACTGCGACACGGGGCGGGAGGCGGGCAGCTCAGATCCCACTGCAGGGGAGGGGAGGGGGCGGGGCGGCCGCTCAGACCCCACTGCAGGGAAGGGGGGGGAGGTGGGAGGTGGGGCCGTGGCTCAGACCCCACTGCAAGGAGGGGTGTGAGGCCCCCAGGCTGAGGGCCCCGCGGGGGGGGCACAGCGGGGTGATGACACCATCTGTGTTCCTTGTACCTCAGTTTCCTCATCTGTGACCTGGGGGTCACGGGTGGGGTGGGGCTCCCTCAGAGCCTTGTAAATTCACACTCATCACTGAACCTACCCTCTGTGTGCCAGGCCTCGGGGCCTGGGCACCCCCTGTGCTTTGTGGGGCCTGGACATGGTACCACATCCCAGCTTCGCAAGTCACAGGCAGCCCACGTGTGACCACAAGCTCAGAGAGGAGCGGCCTGGGCACCCAGCCTGCAAGCAGGATGGTGTGGGGCGATGCAGGGTGGGGCTGGGGGTGGGGGTGGAGCGGGCAGCATGTGGGGTAGAGCAGGCAGGGATGGGGGGTAGAGCGGGTGGCGATGCAGGGCGGGGGGGTGTAGCAGGCAGCATAGGGGGGTAGAGCAGGCAGGGATGGAGGGTGGGGGTGGGGCGGTGATGGAGGGTGGGGGTGGGGCGGTGATGGAGGGTGGGGGTGGGGCAGTGATGGAGGGTGGGGGTGGGGCAGTGATGGAGGGTGGGGGTGGGGCAGTGATGGAGGGTGGGGGTGGGGCAGTGATGGAGGGTGGGGGTGGGGCAGTGATGGAGGGTGGGGGTGGGGCAGTGATGGAGGGTGGGGGTGGGGCGGTGATGGAGGGTGGGGGTGGGGCGGTGATGGAGGGTGGGGGTGGGGCGGTGATGGAGGGTGGGGGTGGGGCGGTGATGGAGGGTGGGGGTGGGGCGGTGATGGAGGGTGGGGGTGGGGCGGTGATGGAGGGTGGGGGTGGGGCGGTGATGGAGGGTGGGGGTGGGGCGGTGATGGAGGGTGGGGGTGGGGCGGTGATGGAGGGTGGGGGTGGGGCGGTGATGGAGGGTGGGGGTGGGGCGGTGGAGGGTGGGGGTGGGGCGGTGATGGAGGGTGGGGGTGGGGCGGTGATGGAGGGTGGGGGTGGGGCGGTGATGGAGGGTGGGGGTGGGGCGGTGATGGAGGGTGGGGGTGGGGCGGTGATGGAGGGTGGGGGTGGGGCGGTGATGGAGGGTGGGGGTGGGGCGGTGGAGGGTGGGGGTGGGGCAGTGATGGAGGGTGGGGGTGGGGCGGTGATGGAGGGTGGGGGTGGGGGCGGTGATGGAGGGTGGGGGTGGGGCGGTGATGGAGGGTGGGGGTGGGGCAGTGATGGAGGGTGGGGGTGGGGCAGTGATGGAGGGTGGGGGTGGGGCAGTGATGGAGGGTGGGGGTGGGGCAGTGATGGAGGGTGGGGGTGGGGCAGTGATGGAGGGTGGGGGTGGGGCGGTGATGGAGGGTGGGGGTGGGGCGGTGATGGAGGGTGGGGGTGGGGCGGTGATGGAGGGTGGGGGTGGGGCAGTGATGGAGGGTGGGGGTGGGGCAGGCAGCAGTGTGTGTGTGGGGGGAGGTAAATGCCCGCTGGGGGGCAGGTTCCTGGCTGAGCTCAGCACTGCTGCAGCAGCAGGGCGGCAGTGGCTTCCTTCACCCCAGCCGTCCTGGCAGGGTGGGGGGGGTCTTAAGGATGTCACCTTGACCCCAGGCAGCTGGGCCTGGGGCCCCCAAGGGAGGGAAATGAGGCAGGTGAGGGAGCCCGTGAGCCACACAGGCCTGGAGGGAGGGAGGCCAGTGGGCTTCAGGGCGGGGTCCACGTGGGGCCTGGAGGGAGGGTCTTCCCGGGTTGCACAGGTCCAGGCCCCTCAGTGGCCATAAGGCCACCATGCGTAGGAGACGGCTGCCCGGGGCAAGCCGAGCAGTGGGTGCTCACAGGCAGCCGCCACCGCTCCGTCCTGGCTCTGTTCTGAGCCGTGGTCTGCACGTGGATCACTGACTTTGAGGTCGTCTGTAAAAAAACCCCAAAAAACCCGAAGTGCAATGGCAGCATGGAGGCAGTGCCGGTCTCTCCAGCCCTGGACAGGTGGGATAGGTCTGACCCGCGGGCCAGCTTCCTTCCAACTCCTGGTTCTGCCACCAAGGAGGCGGGCTGGTCTCTAGAGGCCAACATGGCTGTAGGGTTTCAGCATCACCTCTGAGTTTCAAGTGAGCGGGGAATGGGGGGTGTAAGGAGGGCGCGTGGCGGGTGTGTTTTGCAGGATCCGCTCCCTCGCTCCCTCGCTCCCTGCTGGCCGGTGCTGGATCTCAGGACCACGGTGAGATACAAGACCCGAGGGCGCTCAGCAGCGGGGCAGGAGGGAGGGCGGGGGTGTACTGCCAGAGAGCAACTGGGGAGGGGCAAGCCTGCAGGGGCAAGGCCGGAGCTGCTTTCTCAGAAGGGCAGGGGTGCTACACGGAACCTTCCGGACTGTCCCATGGACTGTCCCGTGCGTGCGTGTGCTTGGCAGGGCCGTCCCAGGCCTGTGGGCTCAGTCTGGGCCGGCTTTCGCCCGGGAGAGGACGGGTCGGGGTCGGGGTCGGGGTCGACATGCTGTTTAGATTTTGCGGGGTGCACCCTGGCTGCGTGGGGCGATCCAGTTGAAGCTGATGGTGGCGGTGCAGCCAGTGCCGCTGCCTGGGCCTCGTTCTCGCGCCTGCCTTCCCCAGCCTCGAGTCCCCTCGAGAGGGCACGGTGGCTCCAGTGGCTCCAGCCCTCTGCGAGGGTGTCCAGCTCACCACAGATCGGGCCGCGTCCGTGCCATTGTGCAGAGGGGGACGCGGGACTCTGGCCGGCCTTACCCGACTTGACTGGGCCTGGACACCGTGGCTAGGGTTGGGGGTTCCAGACCACACTGCTGCGCGACCATGGCCTCCGTGGCGCGTGTCCACCACACCGCTGTGCCCACGCTCATGCGCCTGGGAATGGCCCTCACTGGGGACGGAGCCCTTCCACGGGGACGTCGTGGGGGCCAACGCGGGGGTCTCACCACAGCCTCCCGCCCGCAGCCTCCACTGCCCCCCCAGCCGGCGGTCGGTGTGGCCGGGTTTCAGCTGTGGCCGGTGTGAGCACAGGGCGGCGGCCGCCACACCGCACATCGATTTCCCCACAGCTCTGGAGCCAGGAGTGCGTTGTGTGGTGCCGGCCGGGCTGGGGCCGTTTCCTGCCCTTGGGTGGCTTTCCTGCAGCCAGGCAGCAGCCTCGGTCCCCCCCACCCCGCCCGTGTCCCCCTCCTTGCAGCTCCTCTGCCTGCCCTGCGCCCGCCAGGGCAGTCTCACCTGGCACCCTCCACGCACCGTCCACGCGGCCACATCTGCACATCTCTTCCTCCACGTGGGGGACGCAGAGCTGGGGACACGCACACGGGGGGGGGGGGCGGGGGCTTCGGCTCCGCAGCCAGGACCGCGTATAAAAACCCACACTTGTTGCTTCTGAAAAACAAAAGCAATACAGCGGCACCCCCGCCCCACCCCCCCCCCCCCCCCCCCCCCCCCCCCCCGTCTCTCTCTCCTGGCTCCTGGGCTGGGCCCTGCAGGCTCCGCCCTCCCCGCCCCCGACCTGGGCCAAGGGGAGCTGGGCTCAGGGCTCGGTGGGTGGGGCTGGGCGGATGTGTGGCCAGTGTGGCGGTGCCTGCAGCTGCACTTGGAAGTCATGAAACGCGGGTTCAAACCCCAGCTGCTCTCAGCCCGTTTGCAAATCTGGGCGGGGCCACGCCCCCACCACGTGGCTGTGGCTCACGAGGACAGTGACCCTAAGCTGGCTGAAAGAAGCACCGGGTAAGGGGAGGCGCCTGCAAAGTTAAGTGCCTGCTGTTCGCCTTGCACTCATTGTCTGGGGGCCCCAGGGCCAGGCTCTCGGTGGGACTCCTCTTCCCAAGCCGCAGGAGGGGGGTCCCCGCTGGGGCAGGCCGCTCAGGGTCTCCGGAGTCAGACTCCACCTTCCTCCCGCAGGCATTCACTCGAGCCAGGTGTGTGGGTGTGTGGGGAGCGGCAGTCACACCTGGGGATTCCTGAGCTCCCCTGGGCCAGGCCAGCCCAGCTGTGTTCTGCCTGTAGCAGAGGGGGGCAGGCGGCCGGTGGGCCAGCCCAAGGTAGGGGAGGCAGGAAGACAAGGGGACTCGGGCACGGCCAAGAGGTATTGATTCCAGGCATCAGGCGCCGTGCTGGGGCCCAGCCAAGAGATGAGGTCATGAAGGACAAGACGGCCACTCTGGGCATGGCGATGTCCTGGCCAATGACGTCATTGCCAGGCGTGCGGAATCTCTGCCCGGAAGACACAGGCCACTTCCTCGTCCTGAACCAGCTGCTGGCCCTCGCATGGGGTCTGGGGCGGGAGGCTCCCCCGGCCCTGCCTTGTGACTGTCAGCTCCCCTCTCTCTGGGCTTTGTGCGGTACTCTGTGACTCTGAGCCACTGCCCGTGAGGTCTTTTGAGCAGCCCCCACACAAGGCCCTCAGTCCCTGGAGAGGGTTGGGCAGGGTGCGGATCCCAGGCAGGGGAGCAGCAGCTCCTGCCAACATTGCCTCCCTTTCCCCACTGTATGCTCTCCTGGCTCTATCTGGACCTTCCCCATGTGAAGGCTGGGGGACGTGGAGGGAGGTGGAGGCAGGCTCGGTTGCTATGCTGGGTGTCACCAGACATGTTCACCTCTCTGTGCTTAGTTTGCCATCATGAGGCCGTGTGCCTGCACACGGACCTGCCTCCTGCCCGGGGCCCAGCACCTGGCGGGGGCTGAGATGGGGGCAGGGGAGTGGCCGTGCCGCTCTCACACCTTCCGAGTCTGACTGGAAGAGTCTTGGTGCTCGCTTTGGTGGTATTTAGCTGTGAGATCTTGGGCAGGTTGAGCCTCAGTTTCTCCATCTGTTAAGGATTCACCACTGCTGGGGACATGGAGGCTTTGACGTAGGTCTTGGAGCCTAAGAGGGGACGTTGTCCCCTGTGGATGTTTTCAGTCCCAGCTCTGTCCTACCTTGCACCCTGATCTGCACCCTATACAGCCCAAGGCAGCATAGCCATCCCTAAGAATGTGATCACTGTGTTACCAGACAGCAGTGATTACCCCCCCCCCCCATGACAGGAGAGCAGTGATGCCGTCCCCACCCCCAGTGATAGGAAAGCAGCAATGGCCCCCACCACAGTGAAACCACAGGACACAGGATGGTCTTGTGACTCTGGCAGCAATCAGGTACAGTTGGAATAAATGTCATCTCCAGCACTAGGGTCCCCAATCAAGATAGGAAGCTCTGGCTTAGCACTGCTGTTCGGGGCAGTCAGGCGTTCCCGCTGTGTGCACTCAGAAGGCCAATGCGCCCAGGCTCCATTACCCCACGCACAGAACGTAGGGTGGAGGAGGTGGTTGTTGCCTCCATTCCTGGAATCTGTCGGTAAGGGGCAGGTGTGAGCTCCGGTGTGTTCAAATGGGGCCGCGGAATGGAGAGGCTTCACTCCATGAGGCCAGAAGGGGCCCCCAACTGCTCAGCTTGGACAGCCTCAGGGGTCCTGGTAACTGCACCCCCTGTATCTGTAGAGCTATTTCAAAATGGTTGCACTCTAATCCTAGCTACTTGGGAGGTGAAGATATGGAAGGTAAGAGTTTGAGGTTCATGAGACCCCATCTCAACAGAGAAAGCTGGGCAGAGTGGTACATTCTTGTCAGTCTAGCTACAGAGGGACATGTGGCCCACGACGGCCCAAGCCAACAGTGAGACTCTGTCTCAAACATAACTAAAGTAATGGTCTGGGGGTGTGGCAGAGTGCTGGCCTGAAAGGCACAAAGCCCTCAGTTCAAACCCAAAGACCAAAATGGTCCCAAAGCCTTGGGGCAGAAAGGAAATCCGTGGGCTGCCACCCCCATGTTTACGTGTCTGACACTGAAGGAGGCTGGGAGAGCTGCTGTGTCAATGCTTTTCCTCGTTTTTGTGAACGTTTCTGGGTTACCTTGGTAGATAAGAATTCCATCTAAACTTCCATCTGCTCACCCACACATCCACCCATCTGTCTGTTTATCCCTTGTTTTACCCATTTACTCACCTGTATGTTCACCCACCCATCCACTCACACCCCCATTCATCCATTCAACTACTCATCCATCCACTCAACCACCTACCCATCCACCTACCCATCCATCCATCCACCTACTCATCCATCTATCCAACTACCTACCCATCCATCCATCTATCCACCTACCCATCCATCCACCCACCCACCCACCCACCTACCCATCCATCCATCTACCCATCCATCCATCTACCCATCCATCCATCCATCCATCTACCCATCCAGCCATCCATCCATCCATCTACCCATCCATCCATCCATCCATCTACCCATCCATCCATCCATCCATCTACCCATCCATCCATCCATCCATCTACCCATCCATCCATCTACCCATCCATCCATCCACCCATCCATCCATCTACCCATCCATCCATCCATCTACCCATCCATCCATCCATCCATCTACCCATCCATCCATCCATCCATCCATCTACCCATCCAGCCATCCATCCATCCATCTACCCATCCAGCCATCCAGCCATCCATCTACCCATCCAGCCATCCATCCATCCATCTACCCATCCAGCCAGCCATTCATCCATCTACCCATCCATCCATCCATCCATCCATCCATCATTCATCTACCTATCCATGCATCCATCCATCTACCCATCCAGCCATCCATCCATCCATCTACCCATCCAGCCATCCATCCATCCATCATTCATCTACCTATCCATGCATCCATCCATCTACCCATCCAGCCATCCATCCATCCATCCATCATCCACCCACCCATCCATCTACCCATCCAGCCATCCATCCATCCATCTACCCATCCAGCCATCCAGCCATCCATCTACCCATCCAGCCATCCATCCATCCATCTACCCATCCAGCCAGCCATTCATCCATCTACCCATCCATCCATCCATCCATCCATCATTCATCTACCTATCCATGCATCCATCCATCTACCCATCCAGCCATCCATCCATCCATCTACCCATCCAGCCATCCATCCATCCATCATTCATCTACCTATCCATGCATCCATCCATCTACCCATCCAGCCATCCATCCATCCATCCATCATCCACCCACCCATCCATGCATCCATCCATCTACCCATCCATCTAGCCAGCCATCCACGCACACATGGATTCACCCTTCCATCAACTGAATACTTAAATCGTTTTGAAGGAGGCTGGGACGACTTTCTGTTCTCACAAAGTGGACGTGGAGCTGCCGAGGCGGGGTCCCGCTGTCAGGTGGGGCGGATGGGACGGTCTTGGGCTTTGTCAGGATCCAGTGCCGGTCAGCCAGCGTGCGTCCTGGCGTCTTGACGTCAGACGGTCAGTCCCGAGCCCTGGGGGCCATCCAGGGCGGCTGACCCCGGGAGCTGGACGGGTTCTTCAAAACCCAGGCGGGACTCCAGGGTGGGCTCTGGGGTGAGGCAGGGGAGGAGAGGAAGGGCTGTGAGGCCTCCCCTCGAGCACCGCTCCCGAGTTCTCCCGGGCGTCCGTCCCTCCGCACTCTGTCCTGTAGGACAGCTCCGGGGGGGCCGGAAGGGCCTCCATCCGCCACCTCCTGCCGCCGCCGGGGGGAGCTGGGGCTCCCGGCCGCAGGCCGAGGGAAGACCGCTCGGGGCGACCACGTGTGGTGGAGAGTGTCAAGGCCTCGTCACTCCCGGCTTCCGGGGTGGGTGACTGGCCAATCAGCGAAGAGCATGTCCAAGTGGGCGCGGTGATTGGATGCCGTGGAGCGATCACGTGGCTAAGACAGGCCAATGGGTGCTCACCCCGTGATTCCCTCTTGCTTTCTGGGCCGTGAGGGCAGCGAGAGGAAGGCCGCGCCTCCGGCCGCGCCCGGGGCCCCTCCGTGCGGGGCCCCCTCAGGTCCGCTCAGTTGGGTGCCGTGACCTCCTTCGGCCGCATGGCTGAGAACGGGCTCGGCCGGAAGTGCCTCTGCGGCCCCACCTCGGCTTCTGGGGCGAGCGGGCCAGTCCGCGTGGCCCCCTCGGCCTTGCCCCCTGGCGCACTCCAGCCTTTCCGGCACCCGGGCCCGCAGGGCCTTGGCATTTGGGGTAAGTGGGCCTCGAGGGGGACGGCCGCGCGCGTGGACGGTTTTGCCTCAGGAATAAGGTGGCCAGGAGCTTGTGGTCCTCGCGAGACGGAGATGGGTGGATTGAAGTTCGAGGCCAGCCCAAACAAAAAGTGAGCGGGAGGAGCAGCTGGGCGCGGGCATGCCTCCGCCGCCCCAGCCGCAGGAGGCCACGGCCCAGGCCGAGACCCTGTTCGTAAAGTAAAAGCAAAAAGGGCTGGGGGCGTGCTTAAAGTGGTAGATTGCTTGCCTAGCAAGGCTGAGGCCATGAGTTCAAACCCTCGTACTGCAGCAAAAATAGAAAGAAAGGGAGAAAGGAAGGGGGAGAGAAGGACGATTGGGGGTTAGTCCTAAAAGAAGTAAGCCATACATTGAACTTGTGTCCACTGAGAGAGACTCTGACGCTAGGAGCAAGAGATGGGACTCGGCTAGGGCCTCCAGGAGAGGGGCGCAGGGGGACTCACTTTCTGTGTGACCGTGGCCATGTTTGCCTCTTTGGTTGTTGGTCTCTAGGAGCTGCCAGTTTACCACTCTCTGCCCCTAGCCACCTCCTGACTGTTCCCGTCTTCTCAGCCACCTTCATTGGAGGGAGAGGTCATTTTTCTGTTTATGGAGAGGACAGATGAATCAGAGAGCACAGCTACTTAGGACTAATGCAGCCCCTAGACTGGTTCTGTCATTCCTTTGTGCTCTGAATGAAATTCCTCCTCAGCACATCCCTTTCAAGGGAACACACACACACACACACACACACACACACACACACACACACACACACACACACACACACACACACACACACACACACACACACACACACACACACACACACACACACACACACCCATGAACAGGAAGTAAAGAAACTAGGGAGATGGATTGACCCTGATAATATCAAAGAGTTAATTTCTGAGCTCATTCTGGAGCTGCAGGGTCTGGAAGACTGTGAGCCATAAATAACACATTTTAATAACGGGGACTTTGATTCCTCTCTGGTGCTGAAACTGTATTGTGATTCGGGCGGCAGCTTGTCAGGGCGCCAGCTTGGGGCTTCATGGGCACCTATTAAGGGATTATACATTTTGGGCATGTTTGGGTCTTCATGGTCTACTGGAAAACCATCATGCTGAAAATACTTTTGACCCAAGGAAATGGACTTTCGGGGAAAACTACACCCTCCCACTTCAGGTTCATTGTTTATTGGTTTTGCTCTGAATTTGACTGAAAGTTGTTATTAATTACTTCCCCCACCCCCTGGGCTTCCAGCGAAAGCCTCTGTGATTCAGAGACAACTTTCATCTCCCACTTCACAAGTCCATGGTGGAGAATGGAATTTTGGAACCTTGGGGAAGCAGAGAGCCTGCCTGAGTTGATCCTTGGGGCTAAGTTCTCTCTAGGCTAGATTTCATCTGAAATGGATCTCTGAAATGGATCTCTGAAAACACAGGTTCCAATCATTGCCATGAATTTGCAGTGTGATCTTGGGCAAGTCACTCACTTACCATCTCTGGGGCACGACTCTCCCTGGGTGAGAAAGCAAGCCCAGTGCCTCTGTGGTGGGATATTCTTTCAGAAGAGGCTGTTTTTCCTCTCCTATAAAATGGTGATGATTGGCACTGTCTTCATACAAGGGACACTGGGTTCCTTTTGAGTCCACAGATATTTGTTGGCTCTGTTACTTGCCAGGTTGTGCTGAGAAACTGAACACAAAGCACAAAGCTAGCTGCAGAGTTCTGGCTGCATGAAGCCTGCAGGGCTTATGTGCCTGCATCCCAACAGGTGTGTATTAAAGGATGAGAGAGGAGAATGGAGATGACCTAGGAGATGGCTGCCACTTACCTAACCAAAGCTCACTCATCTCTCCTTGTCTTCCATAATGTGACTCAGGTTTTATTCAGAGCTTCGTCATGCCAAATGAGTTACATTTTGGGTGGGGCATTGCAGCTTATGCTTATAAACCCATTTTCTCTAGAGGTGAAGATTGGGAGGGTCATAATTTGATGCCAGTCCAGGAAAAAAAAGTTAGTGAGACTCCCACCTCCATCTCAAAAAATAGTTAGCTATGTGTGGAGCCATGTGCTTGCCATCCAGCTAGGAGGGAGATGTAAGCATCAGGATAGTTATGAGACCCTATCTCAAAAATAACAGAAGCAAGCTGGGCACCGGTGGCTCACGCCTGTAATCCTAGCTACTCAGGAGGCTGAGATCTGAGGATTTCGGTTCAAAGCCAGCCTGGGCAGGAAAGACCGTGAGACTCCTATCTCCAATAAATCACTAGAAAACCAGAAGTGGCACTGTATCTCAAGTAGTAGAGTGCTCGCCTTGAGCTGAAGAGCTGAGGGACAGGGCCCAGGCCCAGAGTTCAAGCCCCATGACCGACCAAAAAAAAAAAAAAAACTGAAACAAAATGTCTGGGATCGTGACCCAATTGTTAAAGGTCTGCCTATCAAGAGAAAGGCCCTGAATTCAAACCATATTACCCATCCTCCTCCTCCCCTCCCCCAAAGTTACCTTCCTCTGCTTCCTTGAAGATAGGAGTGGCCATGGGGCAACAGAACTGACCAGTGAGTTGTAAGCGAAGATGCTAGAGGGACTTCTGGGAGAATCGTTTTGTTGTTTTGTCTCCTGATAATTATCAGGAAGAAATAATTTTTCCTCTCTGTCTGGAATAAGGATGTAACGAATTCTACAGCTGTTTTGTGAGCATAACAAAGACGCACCTGAAAGGGAAGGTAGGGTAGGGGAGAGTGGAGCCCCTGTTCCTGATGGTGTAGAGAAGCTACCTAAGTCTGGCTTGGACTCTTCCTGGTTTTTAGTTAGAAAACTACCTTTAGAAAACCTACTATCAGCTTGTCTTAAGTTACTGCCATTTAGGTTTTCTTTTCCTTTGCCGGTACCAGAGCTCGAATTCAGAACCTTGTACTCCCTTGCACTTTCTTGCTCATGGTGCTCTACCACTTGAGCCATACCTCCAGTCCTGCATTTTCTTGGTTAATTGGAGGGGGAGTCTGGAGGACTTTTCTACCTGGGCTGGCCTTGCACAGCACTCCTCCAGATTAGAGGTGCGCATCAGCGAGTGGGCGCCTGGTGTCATTTAGGTTTTTTGTGCAGTGTGACCTCACAGACAAATGCAGTAACAAAGATCTGCACGAAACCCACAGATCTGACATCGATCTTCCTGAGGGCCCAGTAAAGGCAGAAACAACAAAATTGCCGTGATTCTTATTCTTAAGGAGATGTTAAGAAGAGACCCTCGGTTTTTCCTAGGGCATGTGGTGATGACCTCATAGAGTCTCCCCGGTGTGAAGTGAGCCCCCGGTGAGCGCTGAGTCCCTCTGTGGGACTGGGGGAGCCCCACTGAAAGGAGGCTCCCCTCTCCACTCCATCCGCACCGGGCCCCTCGGGGCACTCAGAGCCGCCACGCCAGACTGAGCACCTTTCCTTCCACGTTCTCTGTCCATTTCCCCTCTCCTGAGTCTTGAGCCCCACTGCGCCTGTAAGACCAGGACCCCGCCTCCTTCCCCGTTCTGTTTCTTCTCCACTTCCACCCAGCTTCCTAGTGCTGCTTCCACACCAGCGGCCTCTGCTTCCGCCCGCCCTGTCGGGATTGGCCGCTGCCTCCGGAGGACTGTCGTGGACGCACAGGCTCCAACACCGCGCCTCAGCCATTTCACACGTGGCTCTTGCCTCTTACTGTGGGCTGGGCACCCGGCGGTGACACAGATTCCGGTCCTCAGTGAGGAGCTTGCAGATGATGAGCACTTACAGTCTGCCTGGGAGCTGTGTGCTGCACATCCTGTGGGAAACGAGCTGGGCAGAGACTGGGGGAAAACGGGCCAGGTGATGGAAGGCAGCCAGGGAGGACCTCACTCCTCGAGGTGAGGGAGGGAGCTTTGTAAGTCTCAAAGGAAGAGGGTGGGTGCAGCAGGTGCAAGGCCTAGAGGTGGACATAGGTGTGACTTGTTCGTAGGACAGTAAGGAGGTCAGAGCAGCCGAGACCCAGTAGGGGGGTCGCAGGGGAAGATGAAGTTGGGGCCCCATTGGGACTCTCGGGGCAGGGAGGGGGCTGTGGGAGTGTAGAGCAGAGGAGGGGTGTGGCCTGGCAGGGTTTCTTAAGGGGAGGGGGAGAGGTAGGGGCAGCCATTGCCCCAGTGTACCTGCAGGGCTGGAAGTAGGCTCTGGACTGGGCCCCTGGGTGGTGTCTCAGCACACTGTCCAGCATCCTCCCACCAGGAGCCTCTCGCAGCCTCCCGACTATCCCCAGGCCCGTGTCCTCTCCCTCTTTTTCCTTGGCTCTTGGGCTTCTTGCCTCCCCTCCTCCCCGTACCCCCTACCCCCGGCCTTTTGCAGCTCCCTCCTCTCTGCCCACCTCCCAGATTCATAGCTCACCTGCGCAGTGCCAGGGCAGCCATCTTGCCAATCAGTCACAGCTCTGCCATGCCGCTGCTAAAACGAAGGAGCCCAGACACCACAGTCAGCACGCCCTGAGCCAGAGGAAGCAAGGCATGACGGATGCTTAAACTCCACACAGCTTTTTTCTTAAACAGACACATCCGTCTTCAGTGCAGAAACAGTCAAAACAGTCCTGTGTAGTTATCAGATCACAAGTGACCCCGACAAGCATCAAAAAAGGCTGTTGGGGCTGGAGATGTGGCCCAGGTGGTACGGTGCCTGCCAATGAGCATAAAGCATCAGATAGGGAGTTCGAGTCCTGATCTCAGATGGAAAAGCAAATGGACGTGGTTGTTCCAGCTGCCTCCTCTCCTGGGAGCCAAGACCCCAGGGGAGTCTGGCGTGGGCCCTTCCTCTGTCTGGGAGGCCTGGCCGCTCTGAGGGCCACAGGGGTGCCGGGATGTGTGCGCCCCCAGGCCCCAGAGCTTTAACTCCTCTTGCCATCTCCTGGGGCCACATCCTGCCGGGTGACCTCACCCCTGCCTGGCGTGAGTGTGTGTGTGTGTGTGTGTGTGTGTGTGTGTGTGTGTGTGTGTGTGTGTGTGTGTGTGTGTGTGTGTGTGTGTGTGTGTGTGTGTGTGTGTGTGTGTGCAGTCACCTGCCTGGTCCTCTCCAGCCCCCCATTTCCCTCCCCAGTGCCCCAGTTCCGCTCAACCCAGCGTGTATATCCACACCCACTCCCCATCCCTCATGCCAGACCCACTCCCCATCCACCCCCTCATGCCACACACCCATCCCCATCCACCCCCTCATGCCACACACCCTCCCCCATCCACTCCCTCATACCACACACCCACCCCCATCCACCCCCATCCACCCCCTCATGCCAGATACCCACCCCCATCCACCCCCTCATGCCACACACCCACCCCCATCCACCCCCTCATGCCAGACCCACTCCCCATCCACCCCCTCATGCCACACACCCACCCCCATCCACCCCCTCATGCCACACACCCACCCCATCCACCCCCTCATTCCAGACCCACTCCCCATCCACCCCCTCATGCCACACACCCACCCCATCCACCCCCATCCACTCCCTCATGCCACACACCCACCCCCATCCACCCCCTCATACCACACACCCACCCCATCCACCCCCTCATGCCACACACCCACCCCATCCACCCCCTCATGCCACACACCCACCCCATCCACCCCCTCATGCCACACACCCACCCCTTCATGCCACACCCCCACCCCCATCTACCCCCTCATGCCACACACCCACCCCCATCTACCCCCATCCACCCCCTCATGCCACACACCCACCCCCATCCACCCCCTCATGCCACACACCCACCCCCATCCACCCCCATCCACCCCCTCATGCCACACACCCACCCCCATCCACCCCCTCATGCCACACACCCACCCCCATCCACTCCCTCATGCCACACACCCACCCCCATCTACCCCCATCCACCCCCTCATGCCACACACCCACCCCCATCTACCCCCATCCACCCCCTCATGCCACACACCCACCCCCATCTACCCCCATCCACCCCCTCATGCCACACACCCACCCCCATCCACCCCCATCCACCCCCTCATGCCACACACCCACCCCCATCCACCCCCTCATGCCACACACCCACCCCCTCATGCCACACCCCCACCCCCATCTACCCCCTTGTGCAACCTTCTATCCACAGGCTCACACCTTGACATCTGTATTCTCACACCCGCCTTACACCTTCCTCCCCGTCCCGTCCCCACGTTCTCGCAACTCTGGTCCTGGCTCGCAGCTCCATGGCCCCCTTCCTCTGCCCCTGCAGCCCCAGCCCACCCACACTCCCTCCCCTCCACGGTCTCCCTAACACAGGCACGCTGTGTCTGGGCCCACGCATGGCACCGGCGTGCCTTCCCGCTCCTGTGGCAGGGACCCCCTCGCCCTTGGTGGTGTAGACATGTGAAGAGCATCCAGAGGAAACCCCCCTCCCCCACCCGGTGTCTCCCCTTCACCTGGGCAGGGCCCCCTGGGGGAGGGGCCTGTGACCCTCCGGAGGTGAGAGTCGTGGAAAGCCAGCCCCGGGCCCCACAGGGGTGGGAGAGTGGTGCCGGGTCAGAGCCGGCTGCGTGTGGGGAGCGCCCCCGCAGACTTGCTCCCTGGCTGGACTCCTGGCCCACCTGCCCGCCCGCCCCCAGGAGACGGGGAGGGGTCCTGCCGAGGCCTCCCCAGGGAGTACGGGGATGGCAGGAGGAGGGGCTGGCAGGAGAGTGGGGGGGCTGGCAGGAGGGGGGCTGGCAGTCTGGGCAGGGGCAGGAGGGGGCCTGTGAGGCGGGGCCAGCGGTCCCAGAGGGTGAGGGCTGTCTCCCCACAGCTGCCGTAACTCAGCCAGAATGGAGGGATGGACAGATGGACGCTTTCCTTTCTCCTCCCTGATTTACTGCCTGCTTGGAGGGGCGAGGCCCACTCTTTGAACTTCAAAGGGAGCGAGGAGCGAGGCTGTGCGCGGGTGACGGCCCTTCTTGCTATGGGGAGAGGGTCTTCCGGGTCAGCCTCAGAGGCCGCAGGCCCCGAGAGGCCTTGCCCGCCTCCGTCCCCTCGTCTGTGACGCGTGGCCCAGCGCGACGAGGCCCCGTGACCAGGGGAGGGTCCGTGCCAGCTTCTCGGTGGGGTCACCTCCGCTGGGCGCAGGAGCGGGAGCTGTGGGAATGCTGAGCCCTGTCACCGTCTCCACAGACACTAGAGGGAGTTTTTTCCTCTCCCCATTTTGAAGGTGGTAAATGGAGGCTCGGAGATACTAGGTCAGCCTCCTAGCCATGCGGATCGCCCTCTGACCCCGCTCCCTGCCCTCTCCCCCAGCCGCCCCATGACCTGTGTGCTCAGCCTGCATCTGCCGAGAATTTCATGCTTTTGGCTGGAGGACCAGCAGGCCCGGGCCGGCCACTGGGCCTGTGTGAGCCCATCACCACGGCCTCGCTTCCTCCTCTGTGGAAGGAGCTGTGCATGCCCGCAACTCTGGACTTTGGTGCCCAGGTCAGACCTGCAGATGTATTTCTGTGTTGTCATCTGGCAGTGTTGATGTCTAAAAACAGGTTTCCCATACAAGTCCAGGTAGACCGCTGCCCTGCTACAGTAGCACCCAGCCTCTCTACCTTCTCCCAGAGAGTCAGCGCCGGACAAGCTGGTGTCCCAGCTGCTGACTGGGGGGTGGGGTGGGTAGTGGAGGTGCACCCCTCCCGCAGCTGCCCGCACTGACCGCGCCCTCTGGCTCTTGAGATTCTAACTCAACGGTAGTGACTCACTTTGGAATCTGTCCTACCATCTGTCTGTCTGTCTACCTAGGTGTTAATACTGGGCTTGAACTCAGGGCCTGGCGCTCTTGCTTGGCTTTTGCGCTCAAGGCTAGCTCTACTGCTGGGGGCACACCTCCTCCCTTAGATTCTGCCGGTTCCTTGGAGATAGGAGTCTCACAGACTTTTCTGCTTGTGTTGCTTCGAACCTTGATCCTCAGATTTCGGCCTCCTCAGTAGCCAGGATTAGGGGCCTGGGCCCCAGCCCCCAGCTGGGGTCTGTGTGCTTCCTTGTCCTGTGACTTAGCCTCTCCGGAGCCTTAGGGTGGGTTGTGCGTGTGGCCTTCGTGGTCCCCTGTCTGTGTGGGGCAGCGTGGTGGGGCAGGAGGAGAGCTCAGGGCCTGCACTCCTGGGGGCGTGTGCGCGCCCGCCGCGGACCAACAGCTTCCAGCTGTGTGACCTCAGGAATTCGATTAACCTCTTAGGCTGCTCCCCCTGAAGCTTCGCAGCAGAGTGGTCTGGAGGTTCAGGGGGGCCGCTCATGTGCGAAGGGCCTGACCGGTGCGCAGTGAGGTCAGGTAAGGTAGGGACACCTGAGGTGGCCGCTGGGGTCAGGAACGGAGGCAGTATGGGAGTGGCCTCATCCAGAGGGGGACAGAGAGGAGCAGGACAGACCACTGCCGGTCTGGGAGGGAGGTGTAGTGCCAGGCAGGCGGCGGAGGCGAGGAGGAGGCTGGAGCCCAGGGCAGGGTGGCAGTGGGGGCCCCTGTCTGTCCCCCAAGTCACTTGTGATGGGAGAGGATGCACGTGCTGCAGTACCCCTGCTTTGAGGGCGGGGGGCAGCGGTCTTCCTCTAGCACCTGCTGGGGCCCGGGGTAGTCCAGTGTTCTGGGAGCTGCGCCTGGTCTGTGCCCTTGAACCCCTCCAGCCAGCCATCCTGATTTTCCTGGGACGCCGCCTCTTCCTGGACGTCTACTGAGTGAACCAGCCAGGACTTTGGGGTTAAGCTAAATAGGGGTAAAGTCAGCCCTGCCCTTGTGGAGGTCCTTGATGTTCAAGGGTGACACTTAGCCTAGGAGTGTCCCTTCTGGGGGAGCAGCCCCAGCGCCTCCTCGTGAAGGTCAGGAGGACTGGGGGGCTGCCTCAGGCCCAGCGCGAGCGTGCAGCGGGACGAGGTCGTCGGTGCTGGCTGCCGGAAGGCTGGGGAGGCTTCAGAGGTTCTGGGGAGCAGCAGGGGGCTGACCCCTGGAGCGGGCGCCGGGGTACCCCAAATGTGTCTGCCTTGGCAGCCGCAGGCCCCACCGTTGGTTCGCTGGAGGAGAGGAGCTGGTTGGACCAGAAGGAGCCCTCAGTAGGGAATGTGCGCTGTCTTTTAGGAATGATCTGGGGGTCATAAATTTTCGGTGGCAAAGCAGTCCTCTGGGTTTTCATAACGCTGAAGAGTTTGGACTTGTCTGGGAAGGGGAACAATTTCACCCAAGTAGCGCACCGGCTGCAACTATTTGTTATTGCAAAGGTGATTTTTTTCCCCTTAAGGTGGAATCCTCAGATTTCATGTTCTGCTTTAACTTGTTTTATTTTACCTGGAACACAAATAAAAAAAGCCCACAAGATGTATGGATCAAGCGGAGAGAAATTCCTTCTTTCCTCGGGTGGCCGGAATGTTTGTTGAGTGTTTATTATGCGCTGGAGCCAGTTCCATGACCCAGTTCCTCCCGTAGAGGCTCCTGGGCAGGGCCGGGGGGGGGGGGACGTCTCCAGCTCCGTAAGTCCCTGAGTTTCAGCCACTCCACAGGGTGAAGGCAGCCCCGTGGCACTGGGTGTGTGGGGCCTGCGTGGCTCTTCAGTTGGGCTCACTTTGGACTGAAACGTCTTGAGTCTCCACTCAGCATTCGGGGTCTGAAGTTCATTTCTCGTGTCAGGAGGCCTCTCAGGCTGAAGTGGAGGCTGGCGTGCTAGCAGGATTGCAGAGAGACAGGATGCTTCACATAGCTGATCCGGGGCCTGGTTGGAAGTCTCCTGAGCACCTCAGGAGACCTGTTTCCATGCCAACCATTGCCGTGCCGCTCTCAGGCATTCTTCTCTATTTGCTAGCACAGGCCCTCGCAGGAGCTTTCTGCTTAGAAGTGGCTTATTTGCATGTCATTTGCACATTTGGTAATTTTTCTGGATTCTCCCAGAATGAGCCCGCTGACACAGTGAGTGCCTTGTCTCTTAGCTGACAGCACTGGATGAAGGGTTCTCAGGGGTGCCACATGCTGGTGCGGGGGGGCCCAGGCCGAGCGGGGAAGGTGCCGCTGTAGGCCCCCTGGGGTGAGGTCCCTGGAGCTGGGGTGGCTAGGGAAGGAAGGTTCCAGGTCCACCCACCAGCCAGAATGTCCTCGAAGTAGAGCTGTCGGGATGGATTCCTTTGGTTTTGAAAATACTCAAAGCCTTCGTGAGCGCCTCGAGGTGTTTCTCTGTCCGCTGCGCTCCCCGTGCAGAAGCATGGCTGTCCTCAGTCAGAGTGGGGAGAGAGGAGGCCGCTTCTCCTTTTCCAGGCATGCGGTCCAGGGAGAGGAGGGTTTTGAGTGACCAGTATGGGGCGAGGTTGAGCTTAGCCCGCCAGAGCCCAGCCCTGCAGACCGGGTTTGAACCAGAGCCCCTCTCCTCACAGCTCCAGAGGCTGACCTACCATGGAGACATCCCATGTTTGGTTTCTCTAGAGGCTTCTCTCCTTGGCTTGTAGCAGCTGCTGGCGGCCGATGTCCCGTTTGTGTCAGGATACCAGGATGGGTATCGGCCCCATGGCATTGTTTAATCCAGTCACCTCAGCAAAGACCCTCCTCCCGCAGGGGACAGTTGTGGCTGAGGTCCTGAGCACTGTGACTTAGGGTGGGTCACAGCTCCTCCTGCCACAGTAGACACTGTCACACTGTGGAGGGGAGGATGAAGGAGAGGTGAGTGTCCGAGAGAGCTGGAGTCAGGCTGCTGATGGGGCCCTCTCTGCCCGTGCGAGGCCCCAGGGCGCAGAGCGGGGAGCCACCTGCGGGGTCCGGTGACTCATCAGTGGTGTACTCAGGCGTGGGGTCCTCCCGGAGCAGGCTTGTTTTCTGGGGGTTTATTGGCTTCCATCTTGAGAATCACCTATAATGGGTTTTTGGGGGGTGCTAGCCAGGGACCAGGCATGGCAGTTTGGGGAGAATGAGGCAGTCCAAGGGGGCTATTCCTGTGGGCGGGGGGTGGGGGGGAGGCTTGGACCTGCTGGGACCCTGGGAAGCGTGTGCAGGGTGCCTTGTGACAGTCCTGTCCCCAGGACTCCATTGCTTAGGGCCCAGGCCCTCGCAGGTGGGAGGCTGCTCTCCGAGCTGGGGAGCGTGCTCGTGCACTCTGAGGCCTCGCCAGGGCCGGTGCAGGGTTCTGTCTTCTCCCGATCAGAGCCGTCGGGGGGAGCAGCTGGGCGCATCCTCCAGCGGGCGAGGAGTGTCAACATAGATCGCCGCCTGCTGGAAAGCCTGTGTCCGCCTTTCATTCATTTCTGCACCCACCCATCCTTGTGTCTCTGCCGCGCTTGGCCCTGTATGGTGCCAGGCTGGGCATGTAGAGATGAGCTCCAGGGAACAGGAGGATTTCTCGTGAAGAATGCTGGGCAGAGGTCTGTGTGGGCAGGAGGGCGGCACAGGGTGGGGACTGGTCCCCCGGAGGCTTCTGAGCAGAAGGAGCAGGGACTGAGGTTGGAGTCCAAGTGTGGACCCCTGGAACCGTCCCGATACATGTGAGAGCACGTCCCCGGGCCAGTGTGCATGCAGCTAGCGGCCCAGGGCCCGCGTCAGACTTTGGGCAGCGGCCAGTTCTGTGCCCGTGTGTCTGCTTCCGTTGGCTGCGCATGGCGTCGGGGTGGTTGGGAGCTGCTGAGTGAGGTGCTGATGCCCGAGGTAGGAGGCCCTCAGTCCAGTTACTGCACGGAGCCAGGCTCCCTGGCCAGCCCTCCTCCAGCTGTGAGGAGAGCAGGAGATGGGCCCGCAGCGATGAGCCGCTGCGACCAGCTCACTTGCTCCTACCAGCTCAGAAGCTGAGGATCAAAAGTTAGAGCTCCAAGGGGCTGGGAAGGTGGCTCAGTGGTAGAGCGCTTGCCTTGCTTTACACGAGGCCCTGGGTTCCATTCCCCAGCAACACATAAGCAAAAAGAAAAAAAGCTGGAAGTGGAGCTGTGGCTCAAGTGGTAGAGCGCTAGCCTTGAGCTGAAGAGCTGAGGGACAGCACCCAGGCCCAGAGTTCAGGCCCCACGGCTGGACCCCCCCCCAAAAAAAGTTAGAGCTCCCCTGAACTCAGTAGGGGGCCTTGGTGTGCGGTGATGGGCAGAGTGGAAGTGGGCAGTGAAGCCCTGACGGCCACAGTCCACACCACAAGGTGGATGACAGCCGGGGCACCGTCGTCTGGGGAGCCTTGGAAGGCAGAGCACTGGGCACCAGCCCTCTCTTGGGCTCTAGAGGAGGTGATTGGAAAGAACGAATAGATGAAGGTTTCCTGGCTACTATTAGTTGCATTTAGTATGGCAGGACAGAGAGAAGGCTGGAGAGTAAGAGCTGGGCTGAAGCAGAAACAAAGGGGAACAGAGAGGGTTGTCCGGGTGGGAAAAGCTAATTTCCCGGTGGGAAAGAGTAGGAACTCAAGGAAGAACCTCAGGCAGCATTAAAGGTCAGATGAAGGCTGTGACATCTCCTCTCAGTGTCAGAGCCTCAAGTGTCACGGTGAAGTTGAGAGGAAGAGGAAGGAAGCAAGGAATAAACAATTGGAGCTCAGTAGTCGGGTGCAGGGAAGAGCCATGGCTGCACCGCTGGTGCGTCGGCTGGCGGAGTCCCAGGCATGGGGAGAGCCGTCTTGATAAAGAAGGGAGTCTTTGAAGCCCCCGCTGTCCACAGCTGTCTGTGACCTGGAAGTTGGCTCTGGGAATTCCTTGTCCTCCTCTGCCACACGTTGCTAAGAGGGACAGCTGTGAGGAAGAGCCATGGGAGCAAAGACAAGCGGACGAGGAATTTCGGGAGATTGAGCCCGGGCTGGACCGGGGCCGGCCCTCGCTGTGGGGCAGAAGCTGCTCAGGTCCCCGCTGACCGTGGCACTGAGCCATGGACTCTGGCTTCCGAGTGGCTGCTGTTGTCTTTCTCTGAGGGGGAGTTCTACTGAGATTCTCTTCCTTGTTCTGCCCTCACACTTTGGCTGTGTGTGTGTGTGTCTGTGTGTCTGCGCGCGCACACAGCAGATAAACTACCTGCTAGTCTACAGCCACCAAATTGGCAGGGACTGGATGGGACTTTGGGCTGAGTCCTTGGAGAGAGGAACTTAAGTCTGTGTGCAGGATGGAGAGCGCAGGAGGATGCGGTAATACCCAAGGGTAGACGCGTAGAAACTCCTGGGGTGTGGTGACACCCACACGTCCTTTCTCCTTGGGCAGTGCATGAGCCCCAGCCCCTGCTCCAAGCCCTAGCTGCGGCGTGGAGTTCACTGTGGAAGGACGGATGTGCCACCACCTCACATTTGACCTGCCCTGTCCTCCTCACGTTCTCTCTTCACTGCAGCAGGCCACCAGGGCAACCTTGGTACCACAGGTGGAAGTCAGAGGGATCCTGCGTGGAGCAGAACCCCTGCGCAGCCCTGCACTGCGCAGTAGAATAAGCAAGACAAAGCCTGTGTTGCTTCACTCCGCTGTGATTTGAGCACTGCATACGCATCTGTGTATAACAACTAACATACGTCTGTGACGGCCTGTCTAGTTCTAGATGATCTTCAAAAGTTATTTTAGTCCTCTGAAGAAAACTCGGGATTGGTCCCATTGCTCAGAGCACTGCAATGAGCCCTTCCCACATCCCTGAAGGCATCTGTATCAGCCTTGTTTCTGACCCTTCTCCTCTCTCCCAGCCCCCAGTCCCTGTCTGGTCTCTGTTCTCTGATCACACTGGCTTCCTTTTCCTCAACAATCTTCCTGTGCCGTTTTCTCTCAGGATCTTTCAGCCTGGAAAAGTGTGGGCTAAACAAACTTCTTTATAAAGCATGCAGTTTCTAGTATTTTGTTACAGTGATGGAAAATGAACTAATAGTAGCAGGCGATTACCAGGCAGAAGGAACAAAATGAAGATCCTACAGTTTGGTATTGAAAACACTTGGGAAAAGTGTTTATTTCACAGACTGGTTAAATTTCTGTGAGATTGGGACTGAAATAAATTTGAAAAGTTCTTTGGAACAGAGGAGGTTGTGGATTGAGTGCCACATAGATGCTATGTATGCCCAGTTATAGTTGCCTTACAGGCGTGAGACAAATGGAGTGGTTTGCATGCAAGTCATGCGCGTGGATGTGTGTGTGAGTGTGTGAGCTTACGTGTATGTGTATTCATGACTGTGTGTACCTGACTTTGTGGATGTTCTGGGGCACCCCTGCCCCCAGCCTGGCCTGCAGGCCCGCTCCACGGCAGCAGGCTCTTTTGTTGCTCATCCCTTCATATTCAAATGTCAGCAGATACCTCCCCGGCACTGACAGGCCGCCTGAGTGTTGTTGGAGGGGTGAGCAGATGACCTCATCTCTTAGCTTGTGATGGTAATTCTTTTTCGAGCCCGCTCCCAGGGCTGGTCTCAGTCCTCCCCCATCCCACCCACACATGCCAATCATTCAGCATGGAAAACCACACTCCCATAAAGAACAACTCACCTGTGTTTCCTGCAGTGCCAAAGGCCATGCGACTCCTGCTCTATGATTTACTTTGTCTCAGCTCCATTTTGGCCATGAGGAAACTGAGGCACAGGCTGATGCCCAAGGGAAGACTGGTAGGATTTGAATCTAGGTGCCTGGTTCTCAGTCCTCATACTAACTGTGCCTGGCTGGCTCTCAGGGGCCCGTATGTAGGGATGGGGACAGAGCCCCTGTCCACCTGTCACATCAGTCGCCTTGGTCGTGGCCCTGTGTCTTGCCCAGCCCTGCCCCCCTGCTTCCAGGAGTGTCTTCCCAGTTTAGCTCTGGACACCTTTCCTGAAACCATCATCCTTGAGCCATGGCTCCCAGCTCACCTCTGTGCCGGCACAAGTCTCTCCTGGCATTCGGTACCCATTGGAATACGGTTCTCCCCTTAGCCCTGGCAGGATTTTCCTGGGGCAAGGAGAACAGCACTGGGCTGGTACCGTGCTCCCGGTGGGAGAGGCCTGCCAGTGAGGATTCTGGGTGCGTGAGTCTGTTGGCAGGGGTGGAAAGAAGGGGTGGGCAGAGCTTCAGAGCCAGACATTTCTGGGCTCCCCTCTGCTGCCCGCGGTAAGGCAGCAGAGGTCTTTGTTGGGACTGTTTCTCACCGGGGGAAGGGGACAGCGGCGCCGCACAATCCCTGCTGACATCAACACGGCTCTGCTGGGAAAGGCTGGCTTTTTCTTCTTCTAAGTTTCGTCATTAGGATTGGAGTCAAGGCCTCTCACTTGCTAAGCAGTCTCTCCGCCACTTGAGCCTTGGCTCCAGCTCCTTTTTCGCATCAGTTATTTTTGTGCTCAGGCTGGCCTGGGCCGTGATCTTCCTGCTGGTGCTTCCCCAGATCTCCTTTGTCACCTGTTGTGTTCCCCCAGGAGCTCGGGGTGAAGATGTGCCCCACCACTCCCAGCCATCCGTCAAATTGGAGTCTCGTGAGCTTTTATGCACAGCTGGCCTTGAACTTGGCTCCCGTAGCCCCAGGATAACAGGTTTCAGCCAGTGGTGTTGCACATTCCCGTTCCTCTTAGGCTACCTTTTTTTTTTTTAATGTTGTCAATAAACAGGTAATTTCTACAAAAGGCATTTTGATCTCCTGGGTGTTCAGAGTTCTGTCTTTCGTGGTTCAGTCATCCTGAATACCTTCTTTTATCCGTGTGATCCTGTGCTCAGTGAGTCTCAATTTCACCATTCATGAAGAGGAGCTCAGTTCTCACAGTTAGTCTCAAATGTTCCCCATGGGCCATGTGTTAAAAGTCGGGTGGCCGGAGGTGAGGTCGTGGGGAGGGGCGTGCGTGAGCGCTGGTCTGGGGACTCGGCCTCCTCCTGTCTCTCTGCTTCTTTACTGCCGTGCATGAACAGTGGTGCCACCAGCTCCCTGTCACCATGTGTTGTCCTGCTGTAGGCTCCAAGCGAGCCCAGCCTGAAACCTCGGAAGCCGTGACCCAGGAGACAAAACCTTTCCCCTTTTCCGTTGATATTCTCAAGGATTTTGTCACGATGATAGAAAGCTGTGGCACAGGGGTAATCTTTGTATGGGGCTGAGGATATTGTGAGACCTTGAGTTTTCTTCTCGTCCCCATCCAGCCTGTCCGCCTTCCCTTGTCAGGAGTGTGTGACCTGGGCGGTAGAGGTGACTTTGCTGCTTCTTGGCAGGCTGGGCTAAAAGACAGCGTCAGGGATCCTGCTGCTGTCGGGTGGGACCAGCTTCCAGACTGGGGATTATGGTGACCTTCACTAGATTACCCTCTGTCCATGCGGCCAGGACGGCTCTGCAGCCCCCCCCCCCCCCCGCCACGTCCTGACTAGCAGATGTACCCTGGCCAGCGGTCCTCTGCCACCTCCCCCCACCTGCAGCCCCTCCCACCCTGCTCACTTTGGGCATGGGGAATTGAAGGGGTATGTGGCTGGGTTCATAGCCAGACTCAAGGTTTTCAGATGTGTCTCCTCAGGGCACGTTGTTTACCCGTCTCTGCACACCTGGAAAATGGAATGAGGACCAGGAGAAGGAGAAGGAGGAGGAGGGGAAGGGTGCTGGCGGCTGCCGAGGGCCCTCACTGGGCAGCCGTGCAGATGATACAGTGAACACGCAGGGCGGAGCCCGGTGGTGTTTGCTGTCTTTTGTGGGGGAGGGTGAGCACGAGAAAACACTCCCATGGGGCAGGTGGCCTGCCCTGGATGGGGTCCTCACGGCACATACCAGCTCCAGTCACCTCCTTTCCTCAGATGAGCTCCGCCGAGGATCTGGGGCTGACTGGCAAGTGGGACCCTGGGGTCTGGAGGAAGTGTCAGCTGTGGGCAGGCCCGGCCAGGCCACCCCGGGCACAGACAGGACATTGTGCATTGTGGAGCCCCGTGGGCCAAGAGGGCTGTGCCACACCTGCTGGGGCCAGGCTGCCCGTGCGGGGTGGGGAGCGGGCCGGGTGCCCAGGAATCCGGCTCACCGCCACAGCCGCCGTGCAGGGCACGGCTGCCCCGGCCAGTCCGGCGTCCTCTGAGCGAACATTGCTATAATTTATTTCACGCTTGTCTTAATTTCAAATTTATCTTTTCATTTGATTTTTCTTAGGTTCAGAAATCAAAAGTTTCATCAGTTTGGGGCGAGTCTGCCCGCCGTCTGGTCTCCTACCCCCTGGCCACCCCCTGTGGTCGTGGGTTGTGTGGGCTGCCTTTCCCAGCACGGGCACTTCGTGCTGTGCCCCACGGCCTGCTCTCCGGCAGAGTATTGCTTTTTAGCCCGCTGTTTTATGTGGGTGAGTCTACGCGAGAATCCCTTGCCACTGCCCTTTTCCCTGCGGCGGGGAACAGAAGGGGTGAGGCTGCTTGCTTCCAGCAGCTGTTGAGGAGCAGACACCTGGCTGACACTTCAGCTGGGAATAACCCCAGGGCCTGCGAAGACGTGGCAGGAACATTTCTTCATCTGCCAGCACGGCGCTCATCCTGCAGCACTGCGGCCCATCAGTGATATGAGCTGTATTCACAATCTCCTTTAGTCCCGTAACCTGGGTACTTTAAAAGGTGTAAACTGAGGCTCAGTAAGAGAGAGGTCTTTGTGACCAAGCCAGCTGTGGCAGATGGTAGACAAGGACTCTGGTTTTCAAGGTCTACTCCAGTCTCTGGAACATAGGGAATGGCTATATTTGGGAACAGATGTGCCCACTCCCTGCTTGATCCCCAGCCCCTCCTTTACCCCCAATTTTTGACTTAGCAAACCTCTCTTATTTTGTCTAGATTGTCTAATTTTATGACATATAATTGTTCAGAGATTTTTTTTTAAATTTCTTTAAGCTTAGTAGTAGTATAAGGCTGGTGTAGAGGCTCACATCCATAATCCCGGCTGCTCAGGAGAGGGTGTGGAGGTTCACATCCACAATCCCGGCTGCTCAGGAGAGGGAGATTCAGTGGATCACTGTTGGAGACCACCCAGGGCAGAAAGTTACCAAGATACCATCTCAGTCAGGTGGGCAGATGTGAGAGACTGCAATCCTCACTACACAGGAGGCATAGGCATAAGGGTTGTGGTCTGAAAAATAACTAAACCAAACAAGGGCTGGGGCATGGGCACCTGGGCGCATCCCCGATCTTAGCTGTAGGATCAGTACTGCAATAGACATATGTATGAGATTCTCTTCGTGTATGTCATTCCTTTGTGTCTGTTCAGGTGGGATAGCTAGATCACATGGTGGTTCTGTTGTTGGTTTTTTGAGGTGCCTCCACACTGTTCTCTGCGGTGGCTGCATTAGTCTGTGTCCCCACCCTCCACCCACGGTGCTGGTTTGCTTTGTCTACCCTCTACCCCGGCATTTGTGCTTATTTTTTGGCAGTAGCCAAAAACTGAGATGGTTTTATTTCAATTTTGATTTGTACTTTACTGATGGTTAGTGATACTAAACATTTTCTTCATATATTTATTGGCCACTTACGATTATTCTTTAGAGATTTGTCTATTCAGATCATTGACCCATTTTCAAACTGAACGGTTTCAAAATTGCGTTTTGAGTTCTTTCTGTATTCTTTCCTGGCAGATCCTGTCTCCCACTCTGTAGGTTGTGTCTTCACGCTGTGGATGTTGGGCTTCTGGACAGCTGTTTGGAGGATCTGGCAGGGGGTGCAGCTACCCCTGTACTCGTGACCAAAGGCCAGTCCTCCTCTACTGGGGATGGTCGTCCTCTTCCACCGAGCGTGCAGCTTTGGGAGGGATGCACATGGAGCCAGAGGGAAGAGGGGGACACCCATCTAGCCAGCCCGAGCAGCAGGGTCACCCTGGGAGATTGGTGGGGTGACAGATGTGCAGCCAGAATGCCTCACATTCTTAGGACTCTGTTTTAGACTGAAGAGACTCCATTTTTTTTGTTGTTGTTGTTTTCAAGGTCTTCGTGACATTGGGTCTCCGCCTTTTATTGCGGTTTGTTTTGTTTGTGGGTCTCCTGTTTCCTCTGCTTGGAGCTTATCAAGCTTTTTGGACGTGTTTGTCAATAAATTTGGGTAACTTAAAGGTCATTGTTTCCTACAGTATCTTCCCTGCTCCTCATTCTCTTCTTCTACTTATTCAATTACGTGTACCCCATGCTTGATGATGCTCACATTTTTCTGTGGTGCTGTTCATGTTTTTGTTATATTATTTTTCCCGTCCTTTTCAGATTCCATAATCTCTGTTAATTTATCTTCAGGTTCACTGATTGTTCTTTCAGTTCAAATATCCCATTGAGCCTCTGTAGCTAAATTTTCATTTCAATTATTGTCCTTTTCAGTTCTCAAGTTGTTTTGTTCCTTTTTTCCTCTCCCCACTACCCCGCCAAGGCTGTTTCTTTTTCCGGGGACCAAGCAGGAAATTGCCCTGCAGTAATGGGGGCAGGGGTAGGTAGAAAGGTGCAAGGGTCTACTACCCTGTGCTGCGTGCCTTTCCCTGATGGCTGACGGCTGTGCCTGCAGGCCCCGAGCCTCTCCATATGCTCCGCTCAAAGAATGAAGTGTTAGTGTCCTGCCTAGGGGCAGGAAGAAGGTCGGCCTAGCACACGCTCGGGCATGCCTTGCTCCCTTAGGGAGGCTGGGGTCTGTGGGAATGGGGCTCTGGTCCTCCTCTGTGGGCATTTCAGGTTGGGCCATAGATTCTGTGTCCTGCCAAGTGCACCTTCACCTTTTACCTCCTCCATCTCCCTTCTTCTCCCTGTTGCAGCCCTTTGCTGTCCTCCTTGTCCTGGTGGTGATTAGAGATGAGCACAGCGTCCCGAGGCTCCCCTGCTCCAGGTTGAGGCGCTCAGCCACTGCCTGCAGAACGGGTTTTTAGCCTCCACCCCCACGCGCTTCACATCATGAGGCCAGGCTCATATGCGTTGTGAAATGGGCATTACTAGATGGCTTGTAGTACCGAACACGGGGACGCCATGTAAATTGTTCTCCTGCATCGTTTAGGCAAGAATGACAAGAAAAAGTCTGTACATGTTTAGTACAGAGGCAGTTTAAAAAAATGTTCTCAACCTAAGATTGAATCCGTGGATGTGGAATGCCAGGACTTTGAGGGCTAACTTATAATACGGTGTGCGCAGATGCTTCGATGCAGGCATGTGTACGCAATTACAACACTTAATTATATGATACTGTAATCTATGTAAGGTGATTATCGAGAGCAACCTGTGGCATGTGTTCTCTCTCCCTCTTTCTCATGCCAGTGCACCCTCCTGTAGACAGGCTGAGCACCAGCTACTGAGGAAAGATGAGAAATACCATTGGCCCATGAGACCTAAGACAAGACAGCCCTGGCCCTGGTCCTGCAGCTGGGTTGCATGTGTGAGAGGTGCAGCTCTCCTGTGTGAATGACTACAGGAAGGAGAAATACTTCCCGTCTACCTACCGGGTGCCTTTGACTTTTTACTGCAGGCTTTGAACTTAACAGTTCCCTTTCACTTACCATTTTAAACAGTAAACACGTGTCGTCCCTTGATATTTGTGGGGACAGACTTCAGACCCCCTTGGATAGCAAACTGTAGATGCTAAGGTCGTTTGTACAAAGTATTGTGTTTGCTGTAACCCACATACATGCTTCTGTATACTTTAGATCAGTGCCACGTTACCTGCAGTGCCCAATACAATGCAAGGGCAGTGTACATACAGTTCCACTGAATTGTTTAGGGACTAATGACATGGAAAGACGTGGTGTAAATAGCTGTTACGCTGTATTGTGAAGGGAGTAATGATAAGGAAGGAAGTCTGTACATGTTTGGTTACCGATGGTTTATTTTCCCCAAAGATTATTTTCAGTATAGTTGGCCGGAACCCCGGGAATGTGGCCAGCACCCAGGACCCCAGGGCTCAGCACAGCACCGCTCCCTCCTCACCCCTGCCCAGCAGCCCCATTCAGCTCTGTCACTGGGGTTGTCTGAGGTTCTTATCTGTGTGCTATACGGGAAGGAATGGAATGTTTTCAGGGAACTCCCAGGCTGTGCCCATAAGTACTTTTGAAATATTTCCTCAAAATCATCATGATGTCTAAAAAAAGCCAACGCTGCTTCCTTAATGCCATTAGACCTGGGCTGCGTTGGTCTGTGCCCGCTCACCTCCACCAGGGGCTGGTGGTGGTTGTTTGTGATGCACACTTCATCCGAGACCCAGTTCTGGCCCACACGGTGTTGGGGGGTGGGAAGTCTCCAAAGTATGTTTTCCTGACAAAAGTCCTCTTCCTTTTCATGACATTTGTTTCCAGAATGCCCTAGGTCATTTGTCCTGGGATGAGTGCACTTTGGAATGAGGGAAGGAGAGAGCCGTCGGTGGTTTCATTGTAAGCTTCTCCCAGATGTGCATGTTGAATTAAACTCTAGGACTTGGAGAGGGACACGCCAACTACAGGGGCTTAAGGATTGTTCCCCGCGCCCGCCCCCCAGAAATCCTTCCTTCCCGAAGTGTGTCTTGGGAGCTGGCCTCTGTCAGGAAATGTAGAAGGACTGTGAGGAGCGTGTGAGTCTGCCTCCCGCCACCCCCAGCAGACGTTTGCAAGAGGCTGGGTGTTATTTATGGAGATGTCCCAGTGACAGGGCAGCTTCTGGCCAGGAAGTGCCGGTGGTGTCCCGTCCCTAACCTGGCTGCTATCGGAATGCCCTCGGGAGCATTTCTCCAGGAGAGGGTGGTAGGTCCGGAGCCCCCACGGCGACATCTCAAAGCCATAATAAAGATATCAGCAGGGTGATCTGTCAGGCACAGACACTCCCTGGCCATTGCTGGGGCCGGGCTGATGGCTGGAGGACGAGGGTGGGCCGGGAACCAGATGTTCTGTTTCCTGTCGGGGGCCGCCAGGTCCCCTCGTTAGCCATCAGCCTGACATCTCACTTAGCCGTGGCGGCGGGCATGGGACGGTGCAGGCCCAGAGCCCTCGCCAGGCCCAGGCCTGGGCCTTGAGGAGGCTGGCAGGTGAGGCCATGTGGCCTCTCCTTTTCCCTCTGCAGCAGGGGAGATGGGCCGGAAAGGGGCAACCGCCGCAAGGCATGTACAGGTGACCAGCAGAGACAGCCGGGCTTCCGATCCCAGAGAGAGGACCGTGGGCGAGCACCGAGGACAGTTCCGCCGTCTGCCGTCCTGGGAAGCCTTGTGTTGCCGCCCACTCCAGGAACAGTGCGCTGCTTTAACCATGGTCGCTTTCCCCCACTGAAGCAAGTGGAAATTGGAGGGTAAGCCATGCTTAAAAACAAAGCCTGGCCCCCACCCCATCAACGAGCAGTGGTAATAACAGTGAACTCAGCGGTACCTGATAACAAGGATGGCCCACTGCCGGTCTTGGGATGCTGGTCTGACTCCTAGCCGCTCGTTGCAGGGCAGAGGCCGGTGTGCGCACTTCTGTGCGGAGCACTAAGATTTGTAGAGGAATCTGCATTTACCTGCTTCAAGCACCCACCACCAATTCCTTCCACTAGCAGCAGCTCATGGGTTAATGACTGTGCATATGCACATGCGTATGCGTGTGTGTTTGTGTGTGTGTGTGTGTGTGTGTGTGTGTGTGTGTGTGCGCGTGCGCACACACACGAAGGCACATATGACCCGTGTGACCCTGACCCTGGCACCTGGCCTTTCTGGGAGTCACTGTGGAACACCATAGACAAACATATGAACGGGGCAGTAACGCCCCTTTTCTGGGTTGGTGTGGCACGTGGTTCGGATTGCTCGGTCAGCAGTACTGTGCAGCCCGTAGGGTGCTCAGTGTGTGAAGCCTTCTCTTCCCAGAGGCCTCTGGCCTGAAGAGGGCCTGGTGCCACCGGGCACAGGCGTGCCTGGGACCTGGCCCGTGGGGAAACAGAAGCTTCCAATGGGAGGTCATTTCCCCTCGCCGGGCCAGGCTCTGGAGAGCACTGAGGTGGAACCCACTTGGGAATGGAGAGGCCTAGAGAGACCAGGGCCACCCAGCCTTGGTGTCGGAGTCCAAGTGCTGGGAGGCCGTTTCAGACTTAGACTTGGGGCTGGAATGCCAGCCCCAAGGAGGGGCAAAGCCTGTCTCTGAGCCTGGGGGGGGTAATTATGTCAGACCCACGAATGCCTGTGAGGAGAAGCACGTGGAGGAGGGGCCGGAGCAGGCTTTGCAGGCACTCTCGGTGCTCTTGCAGGGAGTGCTGCTTCCAGCCAGAACGCTGTAATTAGGCCCCCTGTAATAACAGGCTCTGTATCTCCCCACCCTGTCAGGGAGAAGAATCCATCTTATCGGTAATTGCAGGGTTGGCGAGCTCTGGACTAATGTCTCTTTCCGCTAGCTTGGGCCTTTCCCAGGAGCTGGCAGGTCTTTCTGGGCTGAGGCTGCCTGGGGTGGGGAGCGGGAGGCGGGGGAGGGGTGAGTCTTGATGAGCCTCCCTCGGGAGGGGGCGCTCTCCTGTCCTGTGCTGTGCCCAGAGCTCCTAGTCCATCTTCCTGTGATTCTGGGACCCAGAAAGGCAGCCAAGTCAAAGTTGTGTCCCCGCCCCCACGGCTTTGCCTTTCTCAAAGGAAGAGCCCAAACCCTCACCTGGTCTGCGGGCCTGCATTATCTAGCCTGTCACCATGGTCTGTTCCTTGTTCAGCCTGCCTTGCATCCACATGCTGTCCCTCCTGCCTGGCCTTTCTGGACACAGGGCAGTGGCAGGATTGCCTAAGGTCGCGCTGAGTGCCCAGAACAGGGCAGGACACTGTGTTCCTTGCCACTTGTTCCCAGAGATGTGGCCTAAAGAAGTGGCCAGGGGCCAGGAACGTAGCTCCATGGTAGAGCGCTTGCCTTGCATGCATGAGGCCCTGGTTTGATTCCTCAGCACCACATAAGCAGAAAAATCCAGCAGTGGCACTGCAGCTCATGTGGTAGAATACTGGCCTTGAGCTGAAGAACTGAGGGACAGTGCCCAGGCCCTGAGTTCAGGCCCCACGACTGGGAAAAAAAAAACAAGAAGTGCTAGCGGCAGACAGACTGGGTGTTCCTGAGGGCAGGCTAGTCACCAGTCTCTGCTCCCTGTCAGTCTGATGAGGGCCTGGAGCGAGCCTCCCGGTGTGGTCAGGATGTGCGGGTGTGGGCACTCGGCCGTATGTGTGGGGGGAGCGGGAGGGTGGGTGGAGCACTGCGGGGCCTGCCTGGCCAGAGCCGGGGAGCCGGCCTGCTGACCGCTGGGACAGGAGTTGCCCTTGGAATCGCTGCAGTTCTTGTTCACAGTGGTATTGTAGTCCATGTAAAAGCTTTCTTCCAGGGATTTAAGTTCAAAGACAGACAGTTGCAGAAAAGAAAGCCCTGCTCCTCCAGACCAGAGCGAAACAGTGGCATGCCACGGGATAAACACAGGCCAAGGGACCTCGAGGCAACACCAAACCCCTCCTCTGTCCTCAGACACTCCCGTGTGCCGCGTGCCATATTGGTGTCCGAGGAAACAATGACAAATAAAAGCAAAGGCTGGGAAACAATATGGCCGCTTTAAAACACACTAGTCTCAGGGCAAATTACCTTTAAAATGTTCCCACAAACATTTAAATATTAAGATGGACTTTGACATAATTTGATATTCGCAAAATCAGGGCTATGTAGAGCAACATGAGATAAAAGCCTAGAAAGATTCCTAATTGCCCGAGTTGCTCAGAGGAAGAGTTTGGCCTCGGTAGTGAGACTTTCCTGCTCGTTAATGTGTTATAAATAATTTTTAATTAGGTGGAAGCACACCCTGGAGGCCTCACGACTGGAGCTGTCAGAGCGTCCTGGAGGAAAACGGGAGCCGGGACTCGCGCTAGCTAGCGAGAGCCCTGCCCATTCTCAAGGGAGGTTAAGGGTTTCCTCGTGATTTTTCAGTCCTTGCAAGGATCTACATAGTTGTTTGAAAAAAAAAAGTCTTGTGCTTTTATAACAAATATAGTTGGAGCAAAATTGTAAAAGAACACTTAGCCTTGAACTTTTGTTTTAATTAGTATATTTTCAATAGCCAGTGCTCAGTGAACAGCGCCTTTATTAGCCCAACCCCAGCATCTCCTCATCTCAACCTTTCCTAGGTACCAGCGACTCAGATGGCACAGGAACTTCAGTAACATTGTCAGAGCCTTCAGAGGTTTGGCCAAGAGCATTTGGGATGTGGAAAGCATGAATTTAAAATGTAGCCCTTAACCTTGGGCGTTGGAGGCTGAGATCTGAGGATTTCAGCGGTTCAAGCCAGACTGAGTAGGAAAGTTCCTGAGAATCCTATCTCCAATTAAACATCAAAAAGCCACAAGTGGAGCTGTGGCTAAAACGGTAGAGTGCTAGCTTTCAACACAAAAGCTCAGTACAGAGCCCAAGCCCTGAGTTCAAGTCGCAGGACTGGCACACACACAAAAAAAATATAGTAGAAATACAGCTCTTAGGAAGGCCACGTTCCAGCAGAGTTCTGATTGCACTTCAAGCCAAACGCCTGGTCCAGTGGCTGTCAGTGTCTGGTTGGTCGCCCATAACTCTCTGGCAGTACTGGAGTTTCTAACTCAAGGCTTTCCACTTGCTAAATACTGCACGGCTTGAGCCTGTCACCCCCGCCCTTTTATTTGATGTCACTTTTTCCCAGTGCTCGGTAGTGCACTTTTGTCTGACCAGGGCCCTGGTCTTCCTCCTTCATCTCAGATGCTAGGTGACAGCCTTCCCCACCCCCCCCCCGCATTGTCTGGCTTGTTCTCTGGGAGGGGGCCTCCCTAGCTTTTTACCTGGGCCAGCCTTATACAGATTATTGTGCCTCTACCTTCCAAATATCTGGAATTAGAGGATGTGCCAGCACTCAGTTTTTCTCCCATAATTTTTGAAAGCTAATAAACCCTTTGGGCCTTCCAAATGCTATCATCTATAGATATCCCAACTCTTCATACCTTAAAGAAATCTAGATAGCCGTGCTCTTCTTGAATGATCTTCAGAGGAATTGAGACGAGAATAGGGTGAGGTGGGTGGCTCAGTTAACTGTAACTGTGCCCTTCATAGCAGCGGCTCTGCCACCTCTCAGAAGAGCCACACAGTAGGCCCTGGACCGGGGCGCTTCGTGACATTCGGCCGGGGCCAGGACTCTTCCTCTTTCCCAGCCTCTCTGGGTCCTCTGCAGGGGCAGCCAGAGGACTGCTGGGTGCCCAGTGCCCACTCAGGAGCTGGGGGAGGGGACCCCTGTGTGGCTGGGCCACTGACAGGATGATTTATCGCGCTGTGGGTCAGGGAATAGAGAGGCACACAGACATTTGTGGAATGTCATCCATGGTGTTTTCACTGAGGCCCCTCATGAAATGAAAATATGCCAGATTTACACAAAGCCCCAGGTATGTCTGTCTCAGTCACTGGAGTTTGATCATTGGTCCTGCATCTGATGAGACAGGCCCTCCTCCTCGGACGTGGCTCCCACACACAGCTCAAACTTTGTTCTTCGTTAAAAGCTGAGATACATTTCATAGTTGGTAAACTTCATCATGTGAAATGGTACCGTATGGCTGTAGACTATCCGGGCCCCGTGTGAGCAGAGGCACAGCCAGGCCCTGTGGCTCCTGGAAGCAGCTCGCCCACGGCCACCGCGCTGCCCATCCCTTGCTGTCCGCTCCCGTGGATCCACCCGTCCTGGACGCTGCGTACAAATGGAGCCATATACTGTGTGGGCGTTGTGCTAAATTCTTAAATGTTTTCCAGGTTCGTCTCTATTGTGGCATGTGTCCTATTCCTTTCTTGGCATGTCTGTAGAATATTTCAGTGCATGGATTAACTACTTTTACAAATTAATTGATGGACATTTGACTTCCTTTGGCCACTTTGGTTTTTATGAATAGTGCTTTCATAACTAGTGCTTTCACACATACGAGCTTTTGTGTGAATGTATGTCTTCAGTTCTCTTGTTTCATGCCTTGGACTGGGGTTGGTCGCTGGGTCATCTGACCGATGTTCTTGGTAGTAGCGGCAGCACTCCTTTCCGTGTGTCAGGAGCACGGGAGGTCCTGGCACCCGTCCTTGCCGCTGCCTGCCCTCATCTGTGCGGTTGATTGCTCATCCTGGAGGCTGGATGAGACAGGCGGGTGCGGCTTCCCTGCGCATTTCCCTTAGGACTGGATACGAATCTTTTCACGTGTTGGTTGGCCATCTGGATGTCCTTTTTGGGAAAATGTTTATTCATATTGCTTTTACATTTCAAATTAGGTTGTCATTTTACTGTTTACTTGTAAGAGTTCTTCATTTTGAATCCTCGACCTTTATCAGGTATGTAATTCACACATATATTAACCTATTCTGTGGATTGTCTTTTCACTTTTTAATGGTGTTCTTTGAGGCTCAGGTTTTTGAATTTGATGAAGTCTGATTTATCTACTGTTTCCTTGGGTTTAAATGTGTCACATTTAAGAAACTGCCATTTAATCCAGTATGACAAAGACTTAGGTTTTCTTCTGAGAGTTTTGTATTTCTGGTTTTTATGTTTGGGGTGGTTAAGTCTCACGTAAGGTGTGAATAGAGGCCCAGGTTCACTCTTCTGCTGACTGCTTAAATACTGTTCTTCTTTGGGTTGACTTGACATCTTCCTTAAAAATCAGCTTATTAGCCAGCCATCAGCGACTGATGCCTGTAATCCTAGGTAAGTCAGGAGAGGGTGAGATCAGAGGATAATGGTTCAAAGCCAGCCTGGGTACAAAAGTCTGCAAGACTTCATCTCCAATTAATTAATAACTGGGCTAGAGATGTGGTAGAACACTGGTCATGAACAAAGAAGCCAAGTGAAACTGTGAGGCACTTCATTCAAGCCTTGCAAGTGGCAAAAAACAAAATGGGTTAACTTTTTTTTTTTTTTTTTTTTTTTTTTTTTTTTTGCCAGTCCTGGGCCTTGTCTTAAGGCTTGAGCACTGTTCCTGAGCTTCTTTTTTTTTTCCGCTGGTCTTGGGGCTTGAACTCTGAGTGCTGTCCCTCAGCTCTTCAGCTCAAGGCTAGCACTCTACCATTTGAATGATAGCACCACTTCCAGTTTTCTGGTGGTTTATTGGAGATAAGAGTTTCACGGACTTCCCTGCCTGGGCTGGCTTTGAACCACGATCCTTAGATCTCAGACTCCTGATTAGCTAGGATTATAGGCATGAGCCACCGGCGCCCAGCTTGTTCCTGATCTTCTTTGCTCAAGGCTAGCACTCTACCACTCGAGCCACAGTGCCACTTACAAATTTTTCTGTGTATGTAGTACTGAGGAATCAAACCCATGGCTTCATGCAATGCTAGGCAAGCATTCTACCTGGGTTAACATCTTCTCCTTCTCCTTCTCCTTCTCTTTTTTTTTTTTTTTTGTCAGTTATGGGGCCTGAGCTCTGGGCCTGGCACTGTCCCTCAGCAATTTAGCTCAAGGCTAGCGCTCTACCACTTGAGCCACAGCGCCACTTTCGGCTTTTTCTGCTTATGTGGTGCTGAGGAATCGAACCCAGGGCTTCATACATGCTAGGCAAGTCCTCTACCACTCAGCCACATTCCTAGCCCCTAGGCTAACTTCTTGACTGTTAGTTCTTTTCTGTTGATTGTGTCTAATAATTCTCACACTCACACGCCCTGCGTCGCTTCCTATAGATCTGTAGTGAGCCTTGAAATCAGCAAGTATGAGTTCTCCAACTTGGTTCTTTTCTAGGATTTATTTTAGAAAAAAAATTTGGACCCTATGTATTTTCACATGCATTTTAGGATTAGCTTGTCAATTTATATAACAAGAGGGTCAGTTAAAATTTTTATTTGGATTATGCTGACTCTAGGCTACTTGGAAGATTGCCATTTGAAAAATACTAAGTATTTTGATACATAACCATGCAATCTTTTCCCATTGATTTAGGTTTTCCTCTTCTTTTTAAGTATATATCTTAGAATTATTTTATTTAGTTTATTACCAAATATTTTATTCTTTTTAATGCTGTGGTAAACAGAATTGTTTTCTTAATTTCATTTTGGATTGTTCATTGCTAGTGCATAAAAACATAACTGACTTTTTAATATTATCTTGCTTTCTGCAACATTGCTTAATTGTTTACTAGTTCTATTTTTGTGAATGTGTGAAATAAAATTTACAATACTTTTTCTGGATCATCAGAGAAATCTTTTAGGATTGATTAAAATTGTATTGAATCCGGATGATGGAAGGTTGAATCAACGGCTTTGCAATACTAAATATTGTGAAGTACCTCTTTCTATTAAACCATTATTAAAATGACTCCATTTCTGTGTATTTGAAGAGAAGAAGAAGGGATAGAATACAAACAAGTATAAGTTTAAGTAAGAAGTCGTTGGTTTGCTAATGGATTCACACTGAGTGAACTGTAAGATAGTAAGCCATGAAGCAGCTTGGTCCTTGTATGAGTTCTCTTATTGATCATTGGTACCGAAGTTTACATTCCTACAATGGAGAGGTAGAAGCTAAAGAGGGCTGCGGCAGCATTAGGGTCCCTGAGTTTCTTCCAGTGAACGTTTTTGGGGCACTTAGATAAGAGGCTCATGGCACCATGCATTTGGGGATCCTTTGGTGTTTCAGCTAAACAACAAGACACTCCTCTTCAAAGATTGAAAGCAGTCTGTCCTGGTTCACAAGAGATTTCAGAGGACATGGTTCACAGGCAGAGTTGGCAGCGTTCAGAGACATAGCCTTTCATGCCCTAAGCCAGGACCCACAACACCCGGAATCAGAAATGAGGGCCTAACCCAAGAAAGGCAGGAGCCCTAGCTGCAGAACTCCTGGACATGCCGTGCGCCCTCATGGTGGCGTCCCACAGCCTCTGGCCCTGTCCAGAGGATCAGTTCCTCCTCCTCACACCTCTGCATTCCACATCCCCTACTGCATGAGGGGGACACTTCAGCTTAGGGAGAGGGGGGAGCAGGTCAGAGTTGCCTGACCCGCAAGCCACAGAGCAGGGGCAGACTCTGGACCTTTGGCACTCAGTGGCTGTGCCGAAAGTGGCTTCCCAGCCTGGGACAGAGAATAAGCAGCAGTCGAAACCCTGGAGAGAGTGAAAGAAGGGGCAGGGGAAGAGATTTGCCCTGATTCACTCTGGATTTCTTTTTGCATCCTGTAAATCGCTTTAAATTGAATTTTTTCCTTTGCAGTCTCACCAAGGTGTTATACCTCAAAAGATGTTACATATGTAAGCTTTAAGATTAGGGGTAGAATTCCTGTCCATTTTTATAGTCTCAACATGAGGCTCAATCTCAGGTGTGAGATTGACAGTATTTACTGAGACATTGGATCACTGAGGCAGAATCAGCTCATGTTGATTACCCTCTGTCAGAGAGCACTGGTATTTAAAATACAACAAACTACGTAATCCTCATCATAGGCCGCAGAGCGGGGTGCTGTTACAATTTCTACCCCAGACCAGGGCCGAGGGGCAGAGAGGTCTAGCCTTCTCCCAGCTCCCAGCATAGTGAGTGAGTGGCTGAGTCAGAATTGAACTTGAGCACTGCCATCTCTGGACTCTGAACCCTGCTGTCTTCATCTCTGCATTTGGGAGCGTGCTGTATGATGCGCTGTGTGTTGCCTGCAGTCCAGCACTGCTTGAGTCCCCCCAGTGAGGAGCCCAGCGCAGTGCCCCCCAGCCTCTCTCTCCCTCTCCGGTTACATCACCCCATTCCTTTCTTCATTGTCGGCCCAAGCTATGTGATACTCTTTGTGATAGAATCTCTTCAAGTCCTTCGTTATCCATCCTTCCTTTTGCTGTTTCCTCTGTCTGAGAAGTCCTCCCACCTTTGTCTAGCTGGAAAACCCACTTTAGAATCTGGTGGGGTCCATCAGATCTAAGAATCACAACGATGAGATGTATCGTCATTTGACGACTTCCCAAGAAAATATTCTGGCATTTCAGCTCTGACACGGTGCCTCCTTTAGAAAGAACTGACATAATTCTTACCTTAAAATTTCACTTGGGATTGTTATGTTACTGTCACTGAAAGAGCTCTTTGTCATAGATTGATCACTTTTGTGCATAGAAAGAAAAGTGTAAGAATAAATAGGGTGGTTAGGTTAGTTCTGAACCTTTTTCTCATTCAAAAATCTGACTGTGTTGTGTATTGCTGTCTGTGTTGTGGATGATGAGGGTAATCCACAGAATACTGTTCTGAGTTCATGTCCACAGCAGTGCAGTATTTCTTAAAAGAACATGTCACTATTGTCCCCAAACTCTCATGATGGCAGTTTTCCTCTTTGGCCTGGGTCAGTAGCAGATCAACTGCTGGCCTAAAACCACCAGCCTCGAGCAGTTCCACATACAGGCATGTGGTTCTTCCTCCTAAAAGCATGGGGCCTGCTTCCCTCCCCACCCTTCACCATCTGAGCCGCAGCCCAGCTGCCTTGTGCTAACACTGCCCCGGTGTGGCCAGGCCACGTGCTCATGTCTCCTCTATACTTTTCTTCGCCATCTTCCTGGAGGGAATTACTCCTGGACCCGATGGTGTCGCTTTTTATTCATACTCAGCTCAGCCCCATTTGAACAGGTCGGTGGCTTGCAGTTTGCGTTAGTGGCCACTCCATCTTCCCCAGGCCTCCCTCCGCTCCGGCCTGTTCCGTGGACGGGGATGCCCGGAGCCCCCTTGAGGGTGTGACTCCTTCCCCAGGGCTGCGTGCGACCTCGAGCCTCCTTCCACCCGGCCCGGCAGAGGCTCACTGCTCCCTCCCAGTCAGATTCTGAGGCAAGGCCCCTCCTCGTAACTCCTGCGTTAATGTGACGCGGGGCTTGTAACATTACATGAAGTGAGGAGAGTCATTCGTAGGGTGACCTGAAGAAGACAGACAGATGTGAGATGATGGCACCTGTTTGATGATGAATATATTTAGGTTGTCTAAAACATAAGGCTCACGGAGTAGGCGCCTTTGAAGTGAGGACCCAGACATCCTGAGCAGCTCGATGCTGTCAAGAGGGCCCGGGTCTTTCTCACTTCCCATCCTGCCGTTCTTTGTATCCCTATCTCCACCTGTGGTCATATGACAGCTCCCATGACCCCAGTGCTACATACGTTCATGGAAGCACTTCAAGTGAAAACCCAGTCCCAGGAGCCCCTGGTAGTTTCCAGTAAGGTTTTGGTTTTTTTACACTGTATTGGTCAAAACCAAGTCCATGCCTGGACTAATCCCTGGCACAACTCTCTTAACGGGAGTGGGCGCTGCATCGGCCCCGCCGTTGAGTGGTGCCTCCTCTTTCCCGCGCAGCCAGCTTACAGCGCGCACGCCACACATGCATTACCCCATGCATACCGCACGGATGCCACACGTGCGCCACACCCGCACACACCTATGCCATACGTGTGCCACACCTGTCCCACACACGTACCATATATACCGCTGTATACCACAGAGGGTCAGGGTGGAGCCCGGGCCCCCCCATCCGCTGTGCGTCCAGCGGCTGACTGCGGACATGCTGGCCTGTCTGGTGGCCGCCTACCTCTCTGGTCATCTGGAATTCCTCTCCTCTGTGTTTTTGCATTTGCCATCCTCGCTCGCCTGCCCTTCCTGCGTTTTCAGATCTCTTTCTGGTAAGCTCCTACTCACTCATCAAAACTGCCTTTGAGACTCAATACTGCCTTTTCAGGCTCCGGTCTCCACTCCGGTGTCTCCTGTGCTTGCTCCCGACCAGCACCCATGGTGGGTTGCCCCTGGGATACAGAGGAGCTCCTTTCAGCGGGGGGCAGGGCTTCACAGCCGCCTGTGTCCTCCAGTGAATGCGAGGACCAGCGCGATCCGAGCGGTGAGTGAGTGAGTGTGAATGAATGAAGGCTCTCGGCTGCCAAAACCAGGGAGGAGGCAGAAGTGCCCCTTCCTCGGCCACGCCACGTCCGGCCTCGGTGCTGCTGCCGCCAGGGTGGAGCAAAGTGGGCCAGGCTGCTGGTTCTGACGGGCAGGTGGAGGCCTGCCCGCCGGCCTGCGCTGCCTCGGATCTCCTCTGATATTTGGGTTGTTCCTCCCCCTCCCACCCCTCCATTTCTCCCTCTCTCCAGCCTCTGCCATCCCCTTCCTTCAGATGCGCCCCAGGGCTGGGGCGGGGTGCAGCCGTTCTGGAGGAAATTAATTAGCCTGGGTTCCGCAAATCACTTTGAAGATAAAAACAGAGGAAAAGGAGAGAGAATGCACATCCTCCTCACTCACCTGGAGGGCCGCTACCTTGAGGCTCCGCTTGTCCTGTTCTAGGGCAAAGTAGGAGCCCAGTCCTCTGTTGCGATTTTCTAGAAGACCCCGCTCTGGACCCCTGTGCTCTGGCGGGCGGCGGGGCAGCAGGGGGACTCATTTCCTTTCTCAGATGTCCTTTGCTCTGGGCTGGGGTCTCAGCGCCTGGGGAGGGCCTGTCCGCCTCCGTATCTCAGCAGAATGCCAATTTCGGCACACTGCAGGGACCCCGTGAGCACCGCTCCAGCCTCTTCTCACCTTGGACAGAGCGGAGTCCTCTAGCCCCCAGGTAAAGTCTGGGCCGGCTGTCTGGGCCTGGTTTCCCAGCTGCCTCCCCGGGACCACCCAAATGGCCTCCCTGCTGCAGGGTAAACAGCTGAGGGCTGCGGCTGGCCGGGGTGCCAGTGTTCCCAAATGTCAGGAAGGCCTCATGGTAGACTGCCTGGGGGCCGTGGCGTCCAAGATGGAGAGCACCCCTTGAGAGACTGAAGTGCTCTCTCTGCCCTTTCCTGGGGTGGAAACTGAGGCTCAGAGTCAGCCTCTGGGGAAGCGGTACTCAGCCGGGCCTCCCAGCTACCGCCACAGCTGGGCTGGAGGAGGGGTGGCTGAGCGACAGGCAAGCAGGCCAGGCTTGGCAAAGAGAAGGCCTGGAAGCTTTTATAGGACTTCAAAAGTTTGGCACTGGTTGGTTCGAGGTGGGTGATTTTTGGGACCTGCCCCTCTCAGGTCTAGTAAGCCTGCCAGACAGCAGGTTGGCTCTAGGTGAATGATCATGGGGCCCCACTGAGGGACGGGGGAGGAAGGCAGGGCCACAGCTCCAGAGGGAAAGCCAAGGCGCTCTCCTCATTTCCATTGTACCCACCTGTGGCCCCTGCTCTGGGAAACCGAGTGCTTCCCCTCCACCCAGGCCCTGCCCTTCGACCTGGGAAGATGGATAGTGCCTCATGGTGCCTAGCGGGTGCCAGGCCTTAAAGACTACTGCTGGAGTCCTTTGGTAGAATAACTGCATTGGAAGACTTGGTCTGGGACGGCATCTTCGCCTTCCTGAGCCGTGGCTGCTTCTCCTACAAGATGAAATCACAGTGGCAGTGTTGCTGAGGAGCTGAAAGGACACGGAGGGACAGGTGGCTGTGGTGGCGGCGGCTCTCAGGCACAGGAGCAAGGGCCCGGGGCTTGGGGTACCCACCTGCCCCCCAGATCTTTGTCCAGCAAAGAGCACCAGCATCTGTGCGGTAGCAGACACAAGCCTGAGCCGCCTTTGTCCTCGGGGGAGAGTCGCAGTAGCACCGGAGGTTAAAGCACAGGAATGGGTCAGCTATACCTTTATTGAACACTTACTGAATGCCAGGCCCCATTTCAAATGTTCTGTGTTTGAATTCACCTAATGATTTCAACCTGCTGTGAAGTTAATTTCTTTTTAAATGAAAGTTAACTGAAGCACAGAGAGGCTAGTCATAATCTGAGGTCACCGTACACAGCTAGGACATTGCAGACCTTGGGTTCGAGTCCAGTCACACTGCCTTTCCAGAAAAAGCTGGTTCTGAAGTCACAGGGTCCTTTAATGTCGTGAAGGACAGGAAGAGGACTCTGGAGGCTGTCCCGCTGTCCTTCCTAGACCACGCCCCTCCTGCACACCCCCTCCTGTGGCTCCGGGTGCCCACAGCAGCTGCGCAGGGCCTCCACGCTTCTCCCCCTCAACGCCCTCTGGCGGGTCCTCACTTCTCCCGATGGCTCTCTTCCTGCCCACAAGCCCAGCTCCCACTTCTCTGGTTCCGGCCCAGGCTGAGTCTGGCGGTGCTGTCAGGCCACTGCCTGAAGACAGCCTGCCCTGCGGCCGGAAGCAGGCCACCAGGTGATGGTTGTAAAGCTGGGGTCCGTCGTGGAACCCCACTTCTGTTTTCTTCTTCTTAAACAGTACAGTAGATAGGTACGGATGACAGAAAACTGGAAAGGGAAAAGCAAAGGGCGCAGGATGCCCTGAACAGCACTCCTCAGGAACGGAGTCTGGCCAGCAGGACTTCCTTCATTCTTCCTCTGGTCGCACAGCTTTCAAAGACTTACCTAGACGTCTATAGGTATAGATTTCTTTCTTGTGTCACAGTTTATTCCCTACCATCTGACTTTAAATCTTTTTCATTCTGGGATTCATCACAGGCCATGTCCTCCCAAGAGGTAGACCCCTGTGGCTGGGAGAATAAACTCTTCACTGGCCTTTAGTCAGAGAGGTCAGAGATTTTGTCTGCACCCCATAAAATGAGGACTGGTGTTTGCTAAGTAACCTAACAGCTGGAAGGCTGCTCTCTGGAGTACGTTTCAATGCTTGTCTCCTTTGGCTGTTGAGTGACTGAATGAGTGGAGGAGGGACCGTGGGGTGGAGTAGAGACTGCCCGACCCCTGCTCCGATGCTCTGGAGCCAGAGGCTGGTGTGGCTCGCCTGGGTCTGGATTGGGTGGGTGGGGCTTCCTGGTGGGTCAGAGGCCCCTCCCGTGGGCTTTCCCAGCAGGTAGAGGCAGAGGAAGCTGAGGCTGCCAAGTCGGAAGCCTGGGGGCAGCCTTTCTTCGGAGCCATCTATCACCTGCAGCAATCCCAGGAATGTGGCAGGAGAGGCCAAAGCCAGGGGGCAGGAGGACGGGCGGGTGGGGAGGGGGCGGGGGGGGGGGGTGAGGGGGTGGGTGTGCCGCGCTCTAGGAGACTGACTTTCTCTCTCTGGAGATGACTGCCTGTGCGGTGTGACTCCAGGCGGCTGCACCCGCAGGGTCCCAGTGCTGTGCGTGGTAGAGCAAGGATGCACACCTGCATGCACAGCACGCTCAGGGCCACGGGAACCGCAGCAAGTGTGTCCTCGCACTGGCGCAGAATGGTGGGTGCGGGTCCTTGCACCACAGATCCCTTTCCCCTTGGCTTCCTCTCTGAGCAAAGCCAGGAGCCGCTGCGGCTCTCAGCCCAGGCCGAATTCTTCCATTTGTCATTAGACCCCCAGCAGCCGCTGTTTTCATCTGTAGGACACCGCGCCCTTCCCTTTCTTCCTCCAGGGTGACGTTAAGGCGGCCCGCCCTCATAACTAGCTGAGGGGCCCAGCATGGTCACCCAGCACGGGTGACAGGCTTCACCTAGGACACGGACATGGCCAAAGCAGGATGCCTTGCTCAGACATCTGTGGAGGAGGTGGGGCTGGAGCCCAAAGCCACTCCAGTACTTGCCAGAAAGTGCTAGGGGCCTAGGAAAATGAACCTACTATTAGGAAAACGGAGGAGAAAGAAAGGAAACAGGTCGGCCTCCATCTTTCACGGGTGAGAGGACTGTTTGTTGGTAGCAGCGAGGGGCAGCAACCTTCCCCCAGGGATGGGAGGTTGTGCGAGGGACTGGATTGGGGCTCAGGCTTATTTGGGTCTTAACAAGGAAGCAGGAAATAAAAAAACTGGCTGTGGGACGGGTGCCCTTGGCCAGCCCAGAGTGGAATGCAGCGCCCAGTGAGGGGCTTTCAGCTAGGCCGAGTGGGATGGCCCACCTGCATCGAGCTTGTGAGCACCTGGTGCTGTGCTGGCCTGTGGGAATAAGGCGGGTCCGTCCTTTGCCAGAGAGGGGTCCCTGGCTGCACTTCACTTCTCTGCCACTGGGACCCTAAAAGCAACATTGCACATGTGGCCCAGGCTTCGAGGCTTCTAGTGGCTGGTGTAAGGGGTGGGGGTGGGGCTCTGTGGCAGGCCGGGCTGCTGTGGAGCAGCCTGGTCACCTGGGCCAGGCTCGAGGGGCTGGGGCTGGCTGCAGAGGCCGGGAGGTGGGGGGCCGCCTGTGGCGGGGATCGCAGCGGACCCTTAGGAGAGAAGAGCCCCCCCCCCCCCGCACTGTCACCTGAAGAGAACAACATGCCTGCGGAAACAGAGCTGCTGCTGGCTTCTTCCTGGTAGATGCGTGGGCAGCGGTCACCGGGGGCCAGAGCACCCGAGCCGCGGACTGGGCTGGCCTCATCCCGCGTGCTCCACAGAAGATGGCTGCAGCGTAAGAAAGCAGACTTGCGGACCAGACCTTTGTCCTCAGCTTCCACTACGGGCTTGTGGAGGGCCGGCGGTGACCTCAGGGCTGCCCAAGGTCACTCTGTGCTCCACAGACTGGGCTTGGGAAGAGAACTCCGTGTGGGCAGGCAGGAGGTGAGCAGTAGACCCAGGCGTTCATTTTGATTTGAGGAGATGGCTGTGGGAGCAGACCAGCACAGACTGGGATGACGTCCTTGAATGGAACTTTCCAGATGAACGCAGGCATTCAAGGAGTAGGTGTCCCAAAATAATGCATGCCACGGGGCAGCCTTGGAAGAGCCCTTCCCAGCCCCTGAGGGCAAGGTGACCCTTGTGCAGGTGCCCCTCAGCCCTCTGCAGTCCGTGTGTGCTATTGCTAGGCAGTTCGTGAGCAAAGTGGCCCGGACAGCCACTCTGTGCTCCGTGCTGGCGTACAGAGAGACGCAGATTCTGCTCCTCCCGTGATCCACTACAGCCACTGCTGGCATCTTGTGGATGGAGCTCCTCTCTGGCCCCCTGGGACAGCTGCTGGACCCCGGGAGGCCGTGGGCTATGCTGGACCACCGCTGTCATGGTGGGGCGGCGCTGGATGTCACCGGCTGGCTGCCTCCTGTTTTTGTTGTTGCACTTGTCACTGTCTGTGGCCCCCAGAACCCTCCATGGCGTTCTCCTGGGGCTGCCAAGCTCATTCCACAGCCCAGGGAGGACAGAGAAGGGCTTATGCTCAGGGACTTCCCTGGTCTTTATGAAGCAACAGGCCAGATAGGGCTGAGGCAAGCTCTTCTGAAGGTGCCCGTCCGAGGGACAGACTCCCGAAAGCGGCGGTGCCCTCGGGGTGCGGAACGTGCTTGGGTGTGGTCGGCCCATGTCCATATATAACATCGTTTTCCCGCAGAGCCGGGATCCATGGGCCGGGGAGACGGGGCTGAAAAAGCGCAGATCTCCCCACTGACTTGATGCCGCTCTGCAGCAGAGCAGCGGGCCCCTCTGCTGTAATTTTCTCCCTATTTTGCTCTGGTTCTATGTCCTCCTCCTAGCTTCCCTTAGATGAGAGAAATTGGTTCTTAAGGAAGAAAAGTGCTACAAAAATAGTTTGTTGATCTGGGAATTGAAATATCTCTCAGCCCCTCCTACCACTGAACCAACAAGGAAGAAAAGTGCCCCCTCTCTCTCTCCCTCCCTCTCTCTCCCTCTCCCTCCTTCCTTCCTTTGTTTATTTTTTTCGTTCTTTCGTTCGTTCTTGTGCTGGTCCTGGGCCTTGAACTCAGGGTCTGAGCACTGTCCCTGAGTGTCTTTTGTTCAAGGCTAGCACTCTACCACTTGAACCACAGCACCACTTCCAGCTTTTTCTGAGTGATTTATTGGAGGTTTATTGGAGTTTCTCAGACTTTCCTACCTGGGCTGGCTTGGAACCACAATCTTCAGATCTCAGCCTCCTGAGTAGCTGGGATTACAGGCGTGAGCCACGGGTGCCTGTCTGCAAGGTGCTTTCTTATAGACTAAAGCAGTGGGAACTGATGCTTTCAGAGGTGGCTGCAGGCAGCGAGGAGTGGAGCTGCTCCCCAGGGCCTCCCTGCCACCTCTGGGTGCTTCACAGCTACCTGGGATAGGCCGTACCAGCAATGACCTCACACCTTGAGGAAAGTACTAGAACAGCCTAGAACAAACCACAGGAGGACTTGAAGGGTGTGTGGAGTGAGGAGAGGGAGCTGGAGGGCCAAGGCCAAGTGAAAGGCTGGAGAAGGGGACGGTAGATCTACTGGGGATTTTCCCGCTCTCTTTCATATGAGAATCTTTATACACAGATTGTCCTCAGTTTGATGATGGTCTGGCTTACATTATATTGATGTTATTACTTTATTTCGATGTTAAAAATTATGCGATAACAATAAAACATTAAGTAGAAGTGTGCTTCTAACTTTGGATTGTAATCTTCTCCCAGCCTAGAGAACGCGGTACAGTGAGCTCTTGGGCAGGGCAGAAGCCCTGGGACCAGGAGGGGAGACGTCCAGCATGCTCTGGTGGGCTGTGCTGCTGCGCTGGACTGTGTGGACATTGAGGAGAGGTTCGCCAGCTTCCCCCCATCAGAAGAGCGTGAGCAGCCATTGATATTTCCTTTTCACTTTCGTCTTATGGAGATCTAAAGCTAGTAGCGTGGGAGGGTGTGCACACACCCTGGTTAGTGTGCCCCAGGAGAAGGTGCTAGAATGGGACAGGGTGACGCCACATCTTCCTTCCCAAGTCCCAGGGGACTGCAGAAGGTGTGTGGGATGGACACTTGCCCTGGGGGCTGGAGCAGGGGTGTGGGGTGGACCCTGGCTGGGGTGGCTGGAGCAGGTGTCTGGGGTGGACCCTGGCTGGGGTGGCTGGAGCAGGTGTCTGGGGTGGACCCTGGCCGGGGTGGCTGGAGCAGGGGTGTGGGGTGGACCCTGGCTGGGGTGGCTGGAGCAGGGGTCTGGGGTGGACCCTGGCTGTGGTGGCTGGAGCAGGTGTCTGGGGTGGACCCTGGCTGGGGTGGCTGGAGCAGGGGTGTGGGGTGGACCCTGGCTGGGGTGGCTGGAGCAGGGGTGTGGGGTGGACCCTGGCTGGGGTGGCTGGAGCAGGGGTGTGGGGTGGACCCTGGCTGGGGTGGCTGGAGCAGGTGTCTGGGGTCGACCCTGGCTGGGGTGGCTGGAGCAGGGGTCTGAGGTGGACCCTGGCTGGGGTGGCTGGAGCAGGTGTCTGGGGTGGACCCTGGCTGGTGTGGCTGGAGCAGGTGTCTGGGATGGACCCTGGCTGGGGTGGCTGGAGCAGGTGTCTGGGATGGACCCTGGCTGGGGTGGCTGGAGCAGGTGTCTGGGGTGGACCCTGGCTGGGGTGGCTGGAGCAGGTGTCTGGGGTGGACCCTGGCTGGGGTGGCTGGAGCAGGGGTGTGGGGTGGACCCTGGCTGGGGTGGCTGTTGTCCGTGGGGTGCACCACCAAGGACAGGGTGTGGTTTCCTGACCCCTTCCAGGGGTCCAGGGCAGAAGTTCAGTGGGTGAGGTTGCTGTGGGACGGAGGTGTGTGTGGCTCTGACGTCGCTCAGACCCCACAGTGTAGAGGGGTGGCTTCCTTTCACCTGGACAGACGCTCCCCAGCGAGGTCTCCCATTATAAAGGAAGAGGCCTGGAGTGCCCTCGCGCTCTTATAGGAGAGGTCTAGAGCCGCCCGCCATGTCTCACTTGTGAGGCTGTGGTTGAGCCAGGACGTGGGCTCTTGCTGGCATCATGGCCTTCACCTTCAGGACTGTGAGTGGTAAGTTGTGTTGACAAGCTGTCAGCACTGCTGAGCAGAGCAAGAGGCCTGGCTGAGAGCCAGGGTTGCTTCTGCCCAGAGGAGGCCCAGCGCTGCAGTGACAGTGCCCAGTTCTGAGGCTCCCCCTGGGCCACTGCACAGGCTAGGATTTCGTGGCGCACTTGTAATAAGCCGTATCTCTACATGCACTAGGGAAGGGCCAGGAGCAGCCAGGAGATGGAGAGAGATGCTCCAGCTTCAGCCCCATAGCTTCCTGTCAAGGTGCTCAGGGTTTCAATAGAGAGTGTGAGAACAATAGCCAAGGCAGCGCGAGCGGATTCTCATAGTGCTCTGAAGACTGTAATGTGGTAACAGTGAAAGGCATTAGACTCCAGCAAAGCGGCCCTCACAGTGTTTGTCAAAACAGTGGGTATCGGGGACCTGCAGCGTTGAGATGACCTTAGGTGTGTACGTGTGTGTGTGCGTGTGTACTGGGGCGAGAACTCAGGGCCCGGGTGTTGTTCTAGGCTTTTTCTGCTCAAGGCTGGTACTCTACCACTTAAGCCACACCTCCAGCTTTGGCTTTTTGTTGGTTAATTGGAGATAAGAGTCTCACAGACTTTCCTGTCCCACCGAGCTTTGAAGCACAATCCTCAGAGCTCAGCCTCCGAGACTCGCATTGCAGACGTGAGTAGGCAGTGTCCAGTGACTTTAGTTGTTTTCTGTTCTCATAGCTACAATGTGCCAAACCCATCTCCATTTAATGACAGTACTGCTTTTGTGACAGTAAAGCAGGCAGTGAGTTTTGAAAGGCTGGTTCAGATAAAGCGGTGAGTGATAGCAGAGGCGATCATTCTGAGTCCCTCGCTGTGCAGTGCCACCCCGGCCAGCCTCCCTCTCTCAGCGTGGTTGGACTCTTTATGCCAGCCACTCTGTGGGTGTTGTCAGTGGACTGTTGGCACCCCCAGGCTAAGGATTATGTCTGCTGTGTTAACCTCGGCACCCAACAACCACCCCGCCCTCGAAGGCGCGGTCCACCGTGAGGAGTGAGCATGCTATGTGTTTGGCAAGCGGCCTCTTCCTGAAGGAACTGACATCTTGCTTTATTTTTCTTCCTTTCTGTGTTTCTTGCAGTGCTGGGCTGGAACTGAGGGCCTGGCTCATGCCAGTGAGTGGCCCATGTGCCACTGAGCCACATCCCTTACCGACGTCTTTCCCTGTTCCTTGGCTGATACTTCTCAGACATAACACCTTCACATTTCCCGCTTCCTCCAGTGGCTGCATTACAGAGCTCTGTGGGCTAGACGGCTCGTGGTTACTCAGCTGACGCTATTTAGAGGCATTTGGCGGGCTCTGGTGCTGGCTGCCCCAGCCACAAACCCGCACAGGTGACTGCCATCTGGCCTCTCAGGGCTCTGTCCCTCACTGGCCCAGTGGAGTCCTGGCTGGCAGCAAAAGAGATCAAGCTGTGGAGTAGCAGAACCTACTTTGCCATTAATACTTTGGGACCTAATTCATAAAAATGCCTAATTACAGGGAGCCAGAGTTTAATTGTACTCTTGGAAATGACCTGCAACTGTATACAAATTATAGGGCAGTCACCACGAACGTGCCCGGGTGCTCAGGTGGAGCTTCCCAGCCAGCCTCTGGGCAGGGCCCGCGGGCGGCTCACGCGCCGGCTGCAAAGGCCAGCTGCCGGCGTGTCCCCACGCCTCAGCCTGCGTGGCCCCTCTCGGCCCCACACTGAGCACAGCAAGGCGCAGGTCAAACCTGGGGGGCTGGGGACGTGGCAGGGAAGGCTCTCCCCGGGGTGCCTGGGGAGGACCCCAGAGGCAGAGCATGCCCAGGTGCGTGCGAGTGTGCTCCGCCTAGTGCCTCCTGCCTGGCCCGGCTCTGAAAAGATGGTGCGAAGCCTCAGGCAGGGCGTGTGCCCTTTACCACACCGGCCCCATCACTCTCTTTTCAGCCTGGCCTGGCCAGCCGGTCCGGTTGCAGAGTCCTAGGGCTGGAGGAATTGGCTTAGGGGCCGGACCCCCGTGTCCAAGTGTGTTCTCTGTTCTCTGTTTCTTGCCAGCCGAGTGGCCGTGGGCAAGCCTCTGCTACACACCCATGCTGGATGGCCGGGCGCAGTGGCGGGGGCTCGGAGAGGGTGGTGGCTCGGACGTCCAGGTCCCCGTCCCGCCGAGCCCAGGGCGCCTGTGCCTGAGCTGCCGCCTCTTTTCTCTCCTGGGATAACGCAGTGCTCCCACCTCGGAGGCAGTGGTGCATCATGGGTGCGGAGGAGGGGTTAGAATGGTGTCTGCACACAGTAGGCGCTTAGTCTTCTCAGCCATTTGCCTGTGTGGAGATGGTTGGATGGAGAGTGGAGGTCAGGACAAAGTCCCCTTTGGTTTGAGTGCCATTCTGTGATAGGACCCTTGCCTAGTGTATAAGGCCCTCAGCTGTAGCCAGCTGCACACACACACACACACACACACACACACACACACACACACACACACACACACACACACACACACACACACACACACACACACACACACACACACACACACACACACACACACACACACACCAGTTTCTACTGAACACATGGTTTTTTCATCATCACAAAGTCAAAACCTTCATAAGTTAATTGGAGACCATCAGTGTGATGGTAAAGAACTGCCTAGGGTCCAAAGTAACTTTTTCCTTCTTGGTCTCTTGAATCTTCTAGACCCCTGTTCATGTTTCTTCGTGCTTTACCACGTACAGCTTCAGAGCATCTCCACACGGTTGTTCCCTGTAAATGACCCTCACGTGCTCATCCATTCCTGTCTTTGTTTATATGCCAATGTGTCTTAGACCTCCTCCTGTGTCAGATTTCGCACCCGACTCCTCCCAAGCAGCTCTGTGGTTCCCAGGTGGCGGCTGGCTTGGATGGTCAGCTACCCCATCTGTGGATGTGGGTGTTCCCGAGCTCTGCTCTTGCAGGGATGCCACAGAAGTGTGGCACATATGCGGTGGCATCTGCCATCCTCTGGGGTTCCAGTGATGGACTCAGCATGGCCAGGCCCTGGGCCTGTCCCCTCTGGAATCTTGTGCATCCTTTAGCTTTGAAAACACGGCCTTTAACCTGCCTCAGAAGCAGCCTGCCCTGTGGCGCGCTCCATGGCCCAGGACCTCTGGGGCTTTGCCTGGAGACGGTTGAGTTTGAATTTGAATGCAGCCCATGCTTGCAGGCTTGGTCCGCAGCCTGCGGAGGAAGCAAGTCGTGGGGGCATGACCTTGAAGGGGACCTGGTGGGGTCTTGGTCCCGTCTCCTTCTTGCTTCTTAGTCGCTTTGTCTCACCACCTGCGTCTGCCACAAGGCGATGCCTACCAGAGGCTGACAGCAGAGGCTCCGCCCGGCGGGGACTGCCGGGGATCGCCGTCCGCCGTCCGTCCGTCAGACCGCCACCGCGAGCCAAATGGCCTTTCTCACCTTCAGCAGTTTCTCCGAGGTATTTAATCTCAGTAACTGAGCGTGGAGTAAAGCGCTTTCCTTTCTCATTCAGGCCCATCCTTTTTCCCTCCCCTCCCCCCCGCCCAGCCCCAACTGGCCAGTGCTGGTCTGTCCTGTGGCTTGTTAGCTTGTGCTGTAAATGAAGGGGTTTTCAGCGCCAGAACGCACCAAATGTGTGCATTTCCTCAAGGGAATCCCCACCCCCACAATCCTATTCTGAACAAGGGAAACTGAGGCAGCTTCCTTGAGTCACCTAGGAACCCAGGCTATTAAGCATCAGCTAGCACTGGATTTGGCTTTGGTGCCCACCCCTCCCCCATGGGCCTTCGGCCTGTCCCTTGGCCTAATCCCGTTTTCTGCCCAGTTGAGCAGCGAGAAGGCTTATTTCTCACCCATTTTAATGCAAAGAAGTTTGCCGGGCCTGGCTTGTTCTGACAGTGGTGACAGTGGCCATGAATGGGGACCCCAGTAACGGGGACAAAAATGTGACAAGGCCCTTCATCATGGTATTGTGCGACAATCGGGACATTATAATTTGGTCCTGGAGCCCACTTTGGAAGGGGCGGGGGCCTCTGCCTGGTATGCTAAGCAGACAGGGCCCAGGCTGCCCCAGCGACGGGCCTTGGCCTCACTACTGACCCTATTGTGTGAGGGGCTCAGAGCTGAGCTGCTGCAGGGCCCCCGGCTGCCTCTCCACTCCTCATCTCCTGCCTTGGGCCTGGATACCTGCCCTGGGGAAGCCTGGGCCCCATCCCCCTGCTGTATGCCACCCCCCCTCGGGGCCTGGGCTAGCAGCATGGCAGGGCCAGCGCCGGCCCAGGAGGGTGAAGGTCTGTGAGCGCTGCCGCAGCAGTGTGTGTGTGTGCTCCTGGCAGCCCCAGAAGCTGCGGAGCAGCAGTTAGGCTGGCCGCTAGGACGCCGAGAGCCAGGGGCCAGCAGGGTTTGGACCGGGCTGCAGGGCGGGCCAGAGGCCCAAGATGAAGTTTAAAAGTCTGACTTGTAAAACTCAGCCGGAATTACGGCTGTCACCCCCCCCCCCCCCATGCAGTCTCCACGTGGTGCCGAGCGGGAGTCTCCAGCACTACGCAGGACGGAGGCCTTGCATCCTGCCTGAGTCACGTCCTCCTGACTCCTGCAGTCCCCAGTGCCCGTCTGTGGGCACCGTGAGCTGGCCTAGCGTGAAGCTCCTGCGGATGACCTAACCCGATGGTCCCTGAGGGCCCGGGGCTCCCCCCCTCAGGCCGTGGCTGCCACAAGTCCTCTCCCCAGGCCCCGGTTGGGTCCACACAGCTTCTGGTGCTGTCCTGGGACAGGCACTGTGGGCAGTGGGGGGCAGGGTGAGCCAGCTGGACAGTGCAGAGCCCGGGAAGGGGATCCCAAAGACTGCCTCCCTCCAGTCAGCTTTTCCACCAGGCCCATTTGCAGGAGCAGAGACCTAGGCCCAGAGGTCTGTGAGGGAGGGGCCCACGCCTTGCCCGGAGTCATCACACCGGACGGCAGGTCCGGGCTCCCGGCACCTGGGCAGGGAGCTCAGCATCTGCCAGGCCGGGGGGTGAGGGGTACGGCTAACACGCAGGCGTGGCTCCTTCCTCCTTCCCCCATTGATCCAAGGAGGCTCCTGACCTCACAACCACCGGCTGCCCGCTCTGCCGGCCCTGCTCCTTTCCATTTGTGACTGGACAGCTTCCAGGGCCGGAGCTGGGACAGGCAGTGAGAGACCACAGCCTGAGCTAGGAGGCACGAGAGACGACCTCGGATGGGGGCTGGGCTGCGGGGCGCATGCCAGCCGGGCCCGGGGCAGCCAGGGGGTGACACACCTCCTCCTCTCTCTCCCCTGGCATGCGCCTTGCATGGCATGGCACCTCCACTTCCAGAGGGGGACCGGGGCTCGCAAAGGATCACGAGATAAGTGAACTGTGGACGTTGAGGCACCTTTTCCCTCGGGTGGCGAGCCACAGGCTCTCCCCCAGGCAGCCTGAGCCTCAGCCCTTCCCCTGCCTGTCAGGCCTGGCCCCAGCGCCTGCTGCAGTCTTCCCAGTCAGCCCTCGCTCCTGGGCTCAGATGGCACCTCCCTGCTTGAGCCCCACCTTTATGTAATGGGTGAACCTGAACTCAGGTCTCATTAATCAAGGTCTATGCGTAGAATAAGGGAGGCGACCTTTGTGGTGTTATGCTGCTGAGACTTGGCCTGGGTCTGTCCCAAGGAGCCCACTGGGACCGGGCTGGTCTGCAGAGGCCGTGCTGCGTGGCGAGGTGTTGGCAGGGTCTCCGAAGGCTGTCCTGCTGGAGTCTCTCCAGGACAGAGCGCAGGGTCCAGCCCTGGAGGAGGGAAGCAGGACACCGGGGGTGAGGCAGACGGAGCCCTGAGGAGGCTGATCTAAACAGGAAGCTGCGGCATCTGGGAGGCACGGCCTGGGTAACTGTGTGCCCCTCTGTGGCACAGGGGTAGGAGCCCAGGGCAGGGCCCTCCTGCTCACAGATGGGCTCTGCCTGGGAACAGTGGGCCCGAGGTGCAGCCGGAGTCACTGCTGGTTACAGATCACACTCAGCAGTCGCCGTCACCATGGCAACAGCAGCCCAGCATCCTAAGCAGCAATAGGGTGCAGCTGGATCTTCTCAACCCTCCAAATACCAGGCCCTTTCTTTACATCCGTACCCTCCCCTTCTCTCTGCCCACTCCCTCATCCCCTCCCTCCATTCCTTTGCTTCTCCCTCTCTTCCCTCCCTCAGTCCCTCTCGTTCTTACTTGCCCTGTGTCTGGCCTTAGGAATTAATGAGTGGTTCCCTACTTACCTTCTAAATACTGCGCTTTCCCCTGTAACCCGTGACCATGCTTCTTGCTAATAGCTTCCCTAGGCCTCAGAACAGGAAGGACATGAATCTGGGCAGTGCTGCTAATCCTGATAGGTCCAGACTCCAGGCTCCCAATGCTGTTCTGCCATGGGTCACAGGGTGGTGGGGCTTCCCTACAGCTCTCCATGCGAGGCTGTGGTCTTTGAGCACTGTGGGTGTAAAGCCGCTGTGCTGCAGACGCTCAGGAGGCAGTGGGGCCGTAGCCACCCCGGTGAGGAGCTGCCGTCCACTTTGAGTTACACGCCAGTGGCTTCGGCACACTTGCTCTGCTCCCCGCCGGGCGGGCGTGGGCGGGCGTCGCGCAGGCCTGTCCTCAGGAGACTGCACGCCCATCGGGCAGCAGCACCCAGAGCAGCGGAGCAGAGCGTGCGCCCTGCCTGGGTCCGGCCTCCTCCTCCTCTGCGGGGGTTCCGGGAGTGGCTCTGTCCTTCCGTCTGTCCTCAGCGCCTGTGCAGAGCGCCCGCCCATGCTCCGGCTCTGGCACCCTGTTCTCCCCGGTGGACAGGGGATGCTCCCTGTGGCCGCATTCCCCGTGGGCTCCTGGAGTTCACGCCTCCGCCGGTGGGCGCCTCGCAGCCCTCCATCCACTGCCTCGGCAGGCGCCTTGCTCCCCCCTGCAGTAGGATGCCCTGGCCTGGAAACGGCCATGCGTGACAGACGTGAGGCTGGTTACCATCACCTCCGCTGGCTCTCATGCACAGCCCAACCCCCCACCTTCTTCCAGTCAGCCTCTGTGCTGGGCACCCACGGGCGGCCGCGGCGGGTGACCTCACCTGCCACTTTCACACCTTGCTCCCGCCCCTGTGCCCCTAGGCATCAGCCTTGCCCTCCTCACAGCCTGCCACAGGCATGCGGGACGACTCAGCCCAGACCTCCATCTTCCAGCTCCCTGGAGCCGGCATGTCCCCCTCTCCCGTCCAGCCTGTAACTGGAGCTGCAGGCAGTGCAGCCGAGTCCCGGTGGCCTGATTGCACAGGTATCAGCTGACCGCCAGTGTCCCGTTTTCCTTCACACGAGGTGCAGTTAACAATGGCCGACAGTCCTCACCGGGGCCCGGCCCCCCCAGGGAGAGGCCCCCTGGCATGCTATCGGGCCACACGATCTCACCCCTTAAAAGGCCTGCCCTCCCTGCTGACATATTGCACAAATGGGGCCTTCAGTGGCTGCCAGCGACCGTCTGCCGCCCTGGGAGCGCAGACCGGAACCTGGGCCCCCGTGCCAGCCGGGCCCGCATGGCTTGCCCTTTCCCTGCATGTGAACCTGCCCCAGCACACCTGACCATTCTTTCCCCTCGTCCTGAGTTACACCCCATGAAAGCCCTTTGTTCCTTGGGTGAAACTGGGCTGCTCTGCTTCTGCCAAGGTAGCCATCGGCCTGTGGGCCCTGGGCCACTCCCGCTGCCCAGCCTCAGGCTGGGGTGATAGTCACTGGGAGGGTGACCATTGCACCAGATCACCCTGCTCAGTGTCCTCTGTGCCCCAAGATGCTGGGCTCCTTTGTTCTAGAATGTTCTCCACACTAACAAAAGGGGTTGGATGCAGCCATGGGGCTGCCCTCCTGAGCCGGGCAGCCGGGCCCTGGCTGAGTCTCTCTTTGTCCTGTGCAGCATGGAGGTGCCGGTCCCCACCACTGGCATGCTCCAGGGCTGGGTGTGCGCACCCCGTACCCCACAAGCCTCCATGAATGCTGGTGTGGTAGAGCTGGAGAAAGCGGTGTCCACAGGTGTGAGGATTCCTCCTGGGATGGAAGGAGGACGGGGAGCAGCTCTGAGGCTGGAGCGGGACCTTCACAAACACACCTGCCAGACAGTGGACTGCCCCGGCCCCGTTCCGTGCAGGAGTCCGAGAGAGGATGCCAAGCTCAGACCTGCCCCTGACATACGGCCTGAGTTCAAGAGACGTTTCAGCAGCAAGAAGGAACCCATATGCTCACATAGAACGTGAAGTCGTGTTGGGCCTTGGCTGGAATTTCCTTTCTAACTGGATAACCTTGGGCCCCTGGTCCACTCCCCTCTGTACCTCAGGGTAGCTTGCCTCAGCGCCGTGGTGACGGGGCCTAGCCTAGCATGCACAAGGCCAGCACTGAAACAGCAAAGACAAAATGAAGATCATAGTGACCTAATCAAGTCCTTCAGGGTCTCCAGAGGAACAATCCAGGTGGATTATTCTGGAAGCATTCGCTGATGAAGTGTTTACCCCCCAGAAGGTGGTAGGCCTTATCGACAGTGTGGTAGCTAGAAGCAGACAATCTAGGCTGCAGATCACTCAGACCTGCCCTGGGCTTTTAGCTTTACCATGCATTTAGGGCTGCTGTGAGGATGACATTATGGCACAGAGAAGCAGGCCGGGTGTCTGCGATGCATTTGCCAGTCTGTTATTAGTGGTAATGCTTGGTTTCCCTTTCTGAGGTCACACACAGACCTGACCCCATGATGGCCAGGCTTGCAGGTCAGAGAAGGGCACAGGCGGGATGTGTGCGGAGCCCGGCCGGCTGGGGCTGGACACTGGGAGCTCACTGGTCTGACGAGGCCTGGCCCTCTGCGTCTCCACTTTCTCTGCCCCCGCCCTCCATCAAGCTGTCCAAACACAGGCAGGCGCCTGAGGACGACTCTCAAGGATCGGCTCTGGGAAAGGTTGGCTGTCCGCAGCGTGCGGCTGGAAGACGCAGCCTTGTTTGCTTTCCCGCAGCCCAGGAGCTTCCTTCCCACTTGTGTTTGCTTTGCTTTCCAGCAGCTGCCCGCTGTGGAGGGTTGACTGACTGGCGTTCCTGGGTCCTGGAGCCCCAGATGCCTGGACCACAGGAAGCATCCTGGAATAGCGGCCTGGGCCCAGAGGCTGCCCTTGGACACACCGCCGCTGAAGCCAAGCCGAAAGTCAGCTGTACCCACTGCACACAGCGCGCCAGCCCCCACGGCTCACATTCCACATAGATCAGCAGCTCGACCATCTCTCAGGCATTCCGAGCCCATTAGAAGCTATCCCCACTTCCACAACCCAGCAAACCGAGGCACAGAGTCCAGTCAGCCCACTCACGTTTTCCAAACGAGTAGGGGTTGACTTGCTGTGTGGGAGCCTGGCTTGAACCCTCCTGCCCTGGCAGCCTGGCTGGGGCTTGAACCTAGGAGAGGCTTCGAATTACGAAATGGGAGCATTTCAAAGCCAAAGCACAGAATCCAGAACTTTGATTATTAAAATTCTCATCAGTATTACAGGATCTTGTAAATGAAACCAGAGATTCTTACACTCTTAGTCTCATCTTCTGACAAAAGAGAACCCCCTTCTACTGTGTACCATTCCCCTTTTCTGGATGCATCCCCCCGTGTACCACACCCCTTTTCTTGATGCATTTCCCCCCCCAGTGTACCACACCCCTTTTCTGAATGCATTCCCCCAGTGTACCACACCCCTTTTCTGAATGCATTCCCCCAGTGTACCACACCCCTTTCTGGATGCATCCCCCCCAGTGTACCACACCCCTTTTCTGAATGCATTCCCCCAGTGTACCACACCCCTTTTCTGAATGCATTCCCCCCCAGTGTACCACACCCCTTTTCTGAATGCATTCGCCCCCAGTGTACCACACCCCCTTTTCTGGATGCATCCCCCCCAGGTACCACACCCCTTTTCTGGATGCATCCCCCCAGGTACCACACCCCTTTTCTGGATGCATCCCCCAGGTACCACACCCCTTTTCTGGATGCATCCCCCAGGTACCACACCCCTTTTCTGGATGCATCCCCCAGGTACCACACCCCTTTTCTGGATGCATCCCCCAGGTACCACACCCCTTTTCTGGATGCATCCCCCAGGTACCACACCCCTTTTCTGGATGCATCCCCCAGGTACCACACCCCTTTTCTGGATGCATCCCCCAGGTACCACACCCCTTTTCTGGATGCATCCCCCAGGTACCACACCCCTTTTCTGGATGCATCCCCCAGGTACCACACCCCTTTTCTGGATGCATCCCCCCAGGTACCACACCCCTTTTCTGGATGCATCCCCCCAGGTACCACACCCCTTTTCTGGATGCATCCCCAGGTACCACACCCCTTTTCTGGATGCATCCCCCAGGTACCACACCCCTTTTCTGGATGCATCCCCAGGTACCACACCCCTTTTCTGGATGCATCCCCCAGGTACCACACCCCTTTTCTGGATGCATCCCCCAGGTACCACACCCCTTTTCTGGATGCATCCCCAGGTACCACACCCCTTTTCTGGATGCATCCGTTCTCCCCAGGTGGCCAGCATCAGGCTGTCCCTCCTTCCCAGCCTTGCGCTGCTTTGTTCTGCAGAGAATGGCTAGATCTGGTTCTCCTGCACTGGTCCTGCTTGCAGCCTCCCTCCTCCCTTCCCTCTGCCCCCTCTTCCTGTTCACCTGCATACACGAGCACTTTGCCCGTCCACCTCTGCTGGCAGCAGCAGCACTGATTTTAAGAGTCTGGGCACCTCTTGTCACCACCGCCTCATCACCCAGCTGGTTACTTGACTCCTTCCCCTAAGACAGATTTCTGATGGCGGCTGTGGAGGAAACTCATGGAAGTCTTAGGCTCAGTCCCCTGAAGGTTTGCAGGAAAACAGGATGTTAGTGGGAGGAGAGGAAAGGTCACTTGGGGCCACTCAGAAGGTGGAGGAGGAAGTCCCCTGTGCTGTACTGTTCTGGTGAGAAAGGTTTGTACCCCCCAGCAAAGGCAAGTCCCCTTCTGGACACTGAGAGGTTATCTAGGGCCATCATTGTCCCCTGTTCTCTGCTCTCTGACAGACTAGTCAGGCCAAGCGTTCATGGGGAGTCTCTTTAATGAGCAAATTTGTCAAAAGTGGAAAGGCCACCACTGATTGACCCAGAGACTCTTCTGAGGTCATACAACACTGCTGGTGCCGAGATTTGAACATGGGGTCTTCGTTACGATAGAGATATGGCCTGAGTGCTGCGACTGTATTCACAGGTGCATCACGGGAAGTGCAGCCTGCAAGGCCATCTGGCATGGGACTGTGTTTGGATTGTTCCTGGGAAGCCTGGCTGTGGCCACCTCCTGTGTTCCGGCAGCTGGAAGGGCAGGTAGTAAGGAGTCCTGCCTGGCCAGGCTCCCGGCCACTTGCGGCTCCTCCATCAGGCAGCTGGTGGGAAGCAGGGTCCTTGTCTCGGTGGGATGGGTGTGTTTCTCCTCTGTCCACTCCTCTCTGGGGCGTCTGCTTGTAGAACCAGGGCCTGCGGAAAGTAGCTGTGTGGAGAAGTGCAAACACAAGTGCTCTTGGCCTCTCCGCTTCCGCTTCCAGTGTCTTCATTACTGTTGATAAAGCCGCCACAACTTACCAGCCATCTGTGGGGCTGTGGAAAGAAACTTGGTGGCATTTATAGAGAGCTGGTGGGTCTGGGTTCAAAGCCTCCAGAACTACTTCCAGGTGGGGAAGGGAAGTGGGGTCCGCCCACAGGTTCACACGCAGAGCGTACCCGTGCTGTGGGCGTGGCTTTCCCCAGAGTTACTCAACACGCGAGCACCGCAGTGGCTGTTTGAGAAGCTCAGGAGGAGAGTCAAGCAGGCCGGGGTCAGGGGCCTGGGAGGGGCAGCACCCGGCATTTCAGGCTGTGACCGTGTGGGGTCCCATCTAGAATGGTGTGTGTGTTTGGGAGACACAAGCAGCGGGTCCAAGTCAGCCACCAAGTCCAAGTGGCCTAAACAAGTGAGGAGGGATTTTGTGCCAGGGTCGGCGTGGTCCCTTCGTGTGGACGCTGCCATGGTTAGAAGGCTGGGGGAGTTGGAGCCGTTGCATTTTTCCTGGGAGACCAGTGAGAGAGAAGCCTTGCCCGGGCCTGTGTGGCAGCCTGGAAGGCCTGGCTGGAGCCGGCAGGCTGGCGCAGGGGCTCTGCGGGGCGCGGGGCTCCGTGTCGCTCAGGAGAGGCGAAGCCCTCTTCACACCCTGGTCTGCTGTCTGGTGTGGCCTCTTGAGGGGGAGGTGCTCATTCTCCTCCAGCCCGAGTCCTCCTCTCACCCTGCACACACATGCTCGCACGCACACCCACATACCCATGTGCATGTGTATTTGCACACGTGTGTGCAGATGGGCCGGCGGCTGCAGGAACCAGGGCTGCAGGTCAGGAGTGGCGGTGCAGCCACGCCGCCTCCTCCCAGAAGCAGTGCTGTCAGACTGTCCCCAAGCCCTGGCTTGTGAGGGCCTGTGTGTGTGTGTGTGTGTGTGTGTGTGTGTGTGTGTGTGTGTGTGTGCGTGTGCGTGTGTGTGTGTGTGCGCGCACGCGCGTGTGTGCGTGTCCTGGGGTATGCGTTCTTTGCTGTCTTGAGGACTAAGCAGGAACGGGCAGCTGAGCCTTCCTGTTGTCTCCAGCACATTGTTCTGGGGCCGCGGGTGTTGTCATGGCAATCGGTAGCTGCCCTGTCCAGGAGCAGATGTGTGTGTGACCGTGTCTGGGGCCGGGATGGGCTCAGCACTCTGCTGGCCCCTGAGCAGGCCAGCAGCCCCCGGCCTGGCCCTGGCCCTCAGGCCCTCCCTGGGAAAGCTCTCATGAGATACAGCGAGTACGAAGTGCCCAGACCTTTACAGCAGCCGAGGCACCGAGCCCGAACTCACCTGGTCACCACCGTGGTCCGGACGCTGCCTCCACCTTAACGGTAGAGAGGTTACCCCGACCACCGCAAGGCACAAAGCCAGCCAAAAGCAGACCTGGGTTTAAACTCGGTGCCAGCCCCAGGGTCTGTGCTCTTAATGGCTACTCTTGGGCCAGTTGGGCCACCAAGGGGCCCTTCCCTCTGCTGTCCCATTGCCTGGGTGCCATGGCTTCCCATCCTCCATCAGGGAAAGGGTGGGAGGTGTTGCTGGGCCAGCAGGGGAAGCACATCGCTCTCCTGCAGGTCTGGATTGTGGTGGTCACACGGCCAGGCCGAAGGCCCACCAGGTCCACCCCCAGGAGGCTGGGGTGAGGCGGGGAAGACGGCTAGACTTGAACACACGACCGCCCGGAGAGGTGCAGAGGGTCAGCTTGGTGCGGCTGGCAGGGTCGCCTGGCCTTGCTGAGAGCTGAGGAGGCGAGTGAGGATGGCGCTGCGCCCCAGGGAGCAGCCTCTGCCCAGCCTCGTCATCGCTTGGTCAACACCATGAAGCTGAACATGACTGTCTCCCAGTGTGTTTCTGTGTTGTCTGTTGGCAGTTCAGGGATTTAATATTTGCTAGGCGCATGCAGCCCTTTTGCTCTGGTCCCTGTTGAGGTTGGGTCTTGCGTGTGGCTGACACGGGTTCACTGTGATCGTACCTTCCCGCAGCACTGGAAACCCCGTGCTGTGCCTTTTAATGGCAGGAGGGTCCCTTCTGAGGAGAGCACTGAGGGGCCGCGGTCATGTGACCGACACGCGCCACGGCCCGGGAGGGACGAGCCCGGAGCCTGCCCGCCGCTCCCGGCTGGACACGGCCCAGTCCGCCCCAGGCCGCGGCGTCGCACAGTGCGTGCATGCTGTGGGCTCTGCTGACACAGGGACACCCGCGCTCTTCCCTGAGACCAGGACAAAGCGGCTCCCGGAGGCTCAGGCCACAGCTCAGACTCATCTGCTTTGCGCAAGGGACGCCCGTCTCCACTCCCGGTTCCATGCACTGCCTCCCCCCTCCCCCCCCCCCCTGCTCCCTCACTGTACTCCACCCCTCCCGCCCCCGTGTCCACACCCCTGCAGCATGGGTCAAGGCACCAGCTCCTCGCCCCAAGCCCACATAGTGCTCTCTTGAGCCTTGAGCTAGTGTCTTCTCAAGTTTAGAGTGTGTGTGTGTATGTGTGTGCGCACATGCATATGGAGGTGTGTTCTTCCTGACTTCATCTTGCTGCCTCTGTGTGTGTGTGTGTGTGTGTGTGTGTGTGTGTGCACGTGCACGCACATGCACGTGGAGGTCTGTCCCTCCTGCCCCGGGCGGCGCATCGTGGTAGTGAAGGTCCACCCCCAGGCAGCCTGGACGCCGTGTGACCTGCCGTGAGCCCCGCCCCCCTCACACCGGTCCTCCTCCATCTCCAACACAAGCGTTTGAGATGGGCCCTGGTCAGGCTGCGCGCCGTGACGAGAAGGCCAGGCTCGGCCTGCCGTCGTGTTCGGCCTCACCCTCACCGCTGGCCAGCAAGCCAGGACGGGGAGGCCGCACCCGGACCACCAGATGCTCAGCCCGTCTGAGAAGCTGGGGCTGGTGTGTAGCGAGCAGCAGTGTATTTGACGGGCCCGTGAGGTCCCGTTCAACCTCGGCATCACAGAAGGAAAAAACCACTGGCCACGTGGGAAAACCCACCTCCCGCATGGCAGTGGTGGCCTGTGTGGGGCAGCCCTCCGGAAGTCTTACCCACACTGGCCCCCGGGCCCTGGGCTGCCAGCGTCCAAGGCCTGGACTTGTGACTGACTCGGCTTCTTCAGCTTGTGGACTTTTGATATCAGTTATGTTGAAATGCTACTCCAGGAATAAAACAAAGGGGAGAAGGAATAGCTTTGCTCACAATAGAGCCAAATATTTATTACCATAAGAATCTTATGACTGTGGGAAGGTTAGTAGCAGCAATAACAGTAACAACAACAATAATGAGCATTCATCCATCTTCTTGCAACTCAGGAGGCCACGCGGTCATTCCTGGGAGGCGCCTCACAATGGCCCGAGAAGTAGTGCTATTGTTGTGGTTTTACAGAGGGAGAAACTGAGGCTCAAGTAGCTCTGAGCTGGGCACTCCGGTGTGTGGCGGGGTGGGGGTGGGCTGTGTGCAGTGGGCGCGGCTCTGGGCCGGCAGCCAGCCCCCGGGCCCAGCCGCCCTCACGCCAGGCCCTTCTTCCCCCGGACAGTGCAGGAGGTCATGAGAGTGACTTTCCTGAGGTCACATTCATGGAACTCAATGGCACAGGACCTCCCTCCCTTGCTCCACGTGCCCGCGAGGCTAAGTACAGGGGCACTGCGGGCTGGGAAAGCCATCCGTCCACCTACCCACCTGTCCATCCACCCACCCAGCCATCCACCCACCCTCCTGTCCATCCACCCACCCAGCCATCCACCCGCCCTCCTGTCCGTCCACCCACCCAGCCATCCCTGTACTCCATCCCTCCTCCCACGTCCACTCATCCAGACAACCAAGTGAAGGAAAAATTAAAACTATGTCCAAGGGTAAACGCTGATCCGGCCGTGTTTATTTTCCATGCTGCGTGCGACTCGGGCCGGTGCTGAAGCCCAGGAGTTGGATGGACACGGCCTAAGTCAGAGCTGAGGGCTCCGCCCACAGTCCGAGGCCATGGCCTCCGGGGTCACCAGGTTTTACTGGCAGGGGACAGCTCAGAGATGCCAGCTCCTACGGTTCCACACAATCACAGAAGTCCCTCGCTCTGTCTCACTGCATGCACACATACCTCAGAGACACGCTGGGGGCCAGCAGAAGCCCAGGTCACGGCTCCAGGCTCCTGGAGATACCCCTGGGGTGTGTCAAGGCACAATCGTGTGAGTGTGAGTGTGAGCACACACGCATGCAGGTGTACACAAGAGCGCCCACAGCCTCCTGGAGGATGTTTCTGGGTTGACAGACCCAGGGGTGCGGCTGAGGTACCGCTGAGAGGGCTCCCCCCACCCCCAGACTGTCCTGGGAACAAGACCTCCAGGAGACCCTGTGAGCCTGGCCATGCACGGCCTCCCCCCTGCCTAGGGCCCGTGCCCACCTCCTGGGACACAGGCAGTAGCAGAGCTCAGCTAGTGAGGTGCCAGCAGAGGACACGCGCCCAGCCCTCCAGAGTGGCTCAAACACCTGAGCTCACCAGGCCGAGCCCGGGCCTGGTGCCCCCGGTTCTGTGGGTGGCACCCTGGCCCCAGGCCTCTGTCCGAGGATGACCGTGGCCTCCTTGGCAAATAGAACTCCAGAACCCAGCTGCAGAGCAGGCACCGGCAGTAAGCACAGCTGCGGGACGACACAGGAGACGCCATATAAATAAAGTAGTCATAGAAAAATAGTCTCTCACAAAATACTCTCCTGTCCAGTGCTCGCTCTCAGAAGACGGAGACGGCTATGAGTTTACTACGAGTCCCCCATCGCGCACACGCTCACTCTCTCTCTCTTTCTCCCTCCCCCTTCATCTAATGGTAAAATTTGAACTAGGAGGACACAAGAATTGGAAATGTATTCTGGGTAAAAATGTCTCCAAATTTGGACTGGCTTAAACTTCTGGATAAGTAGCAGCAAACAGCAAAAAATATAAATGTGTGTATTATATATATATATATATATATATATGTATGTATAAAGGATTTTGCTCTTTGTACTTAAACATCTAGTACTGTAAGGAGGAACTGCAAAATCGGCTAGTAGAATCACCTGGGCAAGAATAATGATGTACAGTTCCACTTGGCTCCCAGCCCTAAGGTCAGAGCCGCCCTGCCAGGAGAGCCAGGGTCCACTTTGATTGCAGACAACGGATCCTGACGAGGTGGAGAATTTTTTTAATTAAATAAATTAATAGTATTTCTTATCAGAATAAATTGTTAAATATTGCTAGGATGAGGCCCGAGGGTGCGTTCTCGGCGTGGAAGGCCGTGTCTGGGAGCGGGGCTCGGCGGGGAGCCCGCCGGCGCCCCCTCCGCGGAGCGCGGAGCCCGGTGCGGTGCGGGTGCGGGCGGCGCGGCCCGCGGCCCAGCCCGCAGGCTCACTTGCAGGTGTACATCTCCGTGCGCTCGCTGCACGTGTTGCACTTGACGTAGCAGCACCAGTGGAACTTGCAGTTGCACTGCCACACGCGGGCGTACTGGTGGGTGTTGTAGCCGCGGCCGCAGCACATGAGGTCGCAGCCGCTGGCCTGGGGCGCCGTCTTGTTGCAGGCGCGGCCCTGGGTGCCCACGCTGCCGGTCACGGGGTCCTCCTCGCAGTAATTGGGCGACTTCTCGATGTACACCAGGTCCGTGTCCATGGGCTTGCGGTAGGACAGGGGCTTCTTGATCTTGAGGAAGGTGGGCCGCTTGTTGCGGCTGGCGCGCACGGGCTCCACGTGCACGGCCTCGTTGTACTTGTCCTTGAGCACGTAGCCCAGCTCCCGGAACTGTGGCAGCGTGGTCCAGCACGTCTTGGTGGTGCAGGAGCCCGACACGCCGTGGCACTTACACTCCAGCTTCATGTTCTCCTCCAGGATCTGCGGGGCGGGAGGGGGAGAGCACAGCGCGCGTCACCGCGGGTGAGGCCAGGCGCGGCCCCGCCCCTCCGCGCGGCCCCGCCCCTCTGCGCGGCCCCGCCTCTGCGCAACCCCGCCCCTCTGCGCGGCCCCGCCCCACCGCACGGCCCCGCCCCTCCGCGCGGGCCCGCCCCCACAGCCCCGCCCCTCCGTGCGGCCCCGCCCCTCCGCGCTGCCTGTGGCCGCTCACCTCCTTGGCTTTGTCACCCGGCCTACAGCCAGGACCCGCACCCCTGGGTCCTAGTTCAGTGCCAGGCTCAGCCCAGTCCAGAACACACACGGGTTCTCTTTCGCCTGCATAGAGCTAAGATCGACTGGGAACCAATACCTTAAAACCTGGAGGGGTTCACTTCAAAGGCAGGCTTCCAGGTTTTCTGGGCAACGCTGGAGTGGTAATCACCAGTGGAGCTGAGCCCCGACCCGTTTGCATGGATGGCGCCAAGGCCGGCATAGCCATCCACCCCCCTGCTCAGCCACTCAGCACTGCTGGGCTGTGCGCATGCCCGTGCGCGTGCACACACACACGTCAGAGGCCTGGTCTTCAGTGATACCTCACAAAGGTGGATGGACACACCAGGACTCGGATGTCTCACTTCTAAGACGTGTACCTTAGAGGTCCATCCCGCATTTGTGCAAGGAACAGGACCCAGAATGTGTGTGGCAGCCTTGTCCCCAGGAGTGCCCACCCTGACACCATCCAGATGCCCCCCATCCACAGCCCAGAGGAACACAAAGCCCGTGACCGCCAAGGGCCCTGCCACCACCGTGACAGGGCCACCCCAGAAATACAGAGAAAGAGGAGAATCACGAAAGCTCTCCAGGGATGGCTTCCTGTGAACCCAATGCCAGGGCAGGGACTTGTTTAGGAGCCCGTGTGGAGGGAGACAGTGAAGGAATGAGGCCCTGGCTCTCGTGGGGGGGGGTCGTGTTGCTGTGCTCTCTTCTCACGTGGGCAGCGGCTCCACGGAGTCTGCCTTGATGAGCAGAGCTGTTCTCAGGGCCCTTGCACCAAGTGGTTTCTTACCATGTATAGAAAGTACAGTTGTCAGTAAATGTGAAAAGACACTCAGTATCCTTAGTCAAGAGGAAAGTGAAAACCAAACCCACTCCACTCTGGTGCGGCCAGCGTCAGAAGTGGACAATGGGGAGATAGCGCTGGGAGGCAGAGCCGAGGCCCTGGGCCGGGCACAGTGCTGAGGTCACCGCTGGAGACGCGGCCCACAGATGTCCCCCCAGATACCAACGAAAACGCTGTTGCTACAGATAAGGACAGTGTGCTGTGTATTTTTAAAAGCCAGAGGGGAGGATTTTGAATGTTTTCATCAAATAGCTTAAATGGCTGTATTGTGTGTGGTAGCTTATACCAGTAAAGCCATTTTATTGAAAAAGACATCCCATAGCTCTAGAAAGTTCTAGAATGAAAGCAGCACAAATACCAGTGTGATTGTTCCTGCTGCAGTGGTCCCTGGACAACAGGCCCTGAGCCAAAGGTCCCGGCGTGTGGATGCCACTGTCTCACGCCACGTCCCTCGGCCCGCCTCCCTCCGCGGTGACCACGGAAGCCTCAAGCCATGGTAGCACTGAATGGGCCTCTAGTCAGGTGACCACCAGAGCCTCAGGGACGGCGCTGTGTCTTCATTTAGTGGGTGTGATCACAGCTGGCCCCGCAAAGCAGGCACTTCAGGGTCAGGGGGTCTGGGGCTGAGAATCCCTGTGATGGCCCAGCCTGGCCCCTTCCCAGAGCCTGGCGCGTAGCAGGTGTTCAGGACGTGCCCCGGTGTGCTTCACCAGCCCTCCATAACCGAGCCACCCTCCAGCCTTGGTAAAGAGCAGCAGGGCTGCCCGGTCCCATTCCGTAGCTCCCACCTCCACCACACAGAAGCACACAGAGGGAACACGTGCCTGGGGCTGGCTCCGGCCCCACAGGCCTGACCCCTGGGGTTTGGCCCGTGCACGTCTCTCGGGAGGCCAGGGGACAGGGAGAAAGTCCTGTCACTGCCCACTCCCTGCTACGCTCCCAAGGGCGGCTGAGCTCTGTCAGGCTCCCGTTCCTGCGGGGGCCTCCGTTCTGTACACCCGAGCACCTCCGTACACCCTGGCCTCCTCCGTCCACGGAGCACCCAGCACGTGCTACTGCACACTGTTTAAAAACAGTTCCACGGCCATACAGCTCAAGAGCGGAGGCTTCACCCAGTTACAGTGCGCAGTGCAGTATCTCCACACTGTGCCCGGAGCTGTGCGGACATCCGTACCGTCTAATTCTTCACCCTTCTCCTCACAGCCGGTCCTCAGCCCCTCCCCCAGGCCTGGCCAGCAGCTGGCTGTCCGTGCGCTGGGCGCCTGTCACCGGGCACGGTGTCCAGGTCTCATCCCGACTGCAGCTGCAGCCCGTGTCAGAATGGCCTCCCCGTCACGGCTGAACTCAGCCCCTGATGCGGGTTGTGTTTAAACTCTCCTTTATTCCCAACATGGCCCTGCTGTGGGGATCCTCCTGGTGCTTCCACGGGGCTGAGCACCCCTGGCCTCTGAGCCCCGCCGCCCCGCTGCAGTAGCCGTGCCCTCCCAGGCCTCGGCCGTGCCCCTGCGTCCCGATCTGGAAGGCCAGTCTTTATCCCCACTCACAACCTGATGCCACAGTTGTACTGGGCGTGCGCTGTGGTAAGAGTCTCATGGAGACCCGGAAAGGCTAGAAGAATGTACAGACCCGCAGGGACAGCGAGAGGGCCGTGTACCAGACCACCCAGGACTGCTGAGGAGAACGGGGCGGCTCTGCACTTAGTGAGGGCCATTCTGCAAGGCGCATTGTGAAGAGGATAAAGCAGGGGCTAGGGAAGCGTAGAGACCTGCACCCCGTGCTCCTGGAGAACAGGATCGTCACAGGGTCCAACAGGAGAGGGGGGGGCGGTAGCTGCCCCCAGGGAGGACACCAGGCACCGGAGGGCGCAGCAGGCAGCCGAGGAGAGGGACATCTTCAGAGGGCACTGCGCGCGGCCTCCGCACCTGCCGGTCACGCGGATGCAGCCCTTCCCAGACCGAACCGTGCTCAGTGCAGACAGAAGAGAGGCGAACACCTACCACTTCCCATACGAAATACAGGTTGCAGCTCGGTGCTGGTGTCTCACACCCATAAACCTAGCTACTCAGGAGTCTGAGACCTGAAGGACTGGGGTTCCAAGCCAGCGCAGGCGGAAAAGTCCACAAGATTCTATCTCCTCTCAATTGGCAAAATGCCAGATTAGAGGCATGGATCAAGTTGTAGAGCACCAGCTATAAGCAAAACAAAGGCAAGCAACCATGTGAAACCCTGTATTCAAGGCCTAGTACCTGCACCAAAAAATTAAAAATAAGTAAATAAATGACGGGGAGGGACTTCAGAAAGACTGAGCTTCAGATGCCTACTGGCTAAAGAGTCAGTGGGTGGAGGCCGCATGGTCAGAGCTAATGCACAGTGAGGGAGAGGCTGGTCTTCCTTTGTGATTCCTAGAACTAGGTAGGGTATGCTGGACAGATTGGCGGAAACAGAGCCGCTGGGTGTATGGATACATACCTGCATCCAAGTGCTTGGGAGACTGAGGCAGGAGGATGGTGAGTTCAAGGCCCGACACACTGTGTATCAAGTTTGAGGCCAGCCTAGACGACAGTGGAAACCCTGTCTCAAAAAAGTAAAAAGAGGCAGCCCGGCTGGGGGCGGGGGCGGGCGGGAGCTGCTGAGCTTAGAGGTCCGTCTCAGGGACGCCTGGTGCTGTTCCACAGCTCTGCTGGCCCGTCCTGGGACATGAGCAGGAGGGACCCCAAGAGGATGGGGGCCCAGGGAAGCAGACCTTGCTGGGTGGTGGCCCCTGGGCCCAGGGGTGGGGCTGCAGCCCAACCCCTTCCCTGCCCGCAGCAGCCATGGCCCACACCTGTCTGGAGCAGCAGGAAGGACTTTCCGCACTGCTGGAGGGAGAAATATCAATCTCCTCCTGACAGGTCCCCCAGGAAGTGCAACAATGCCCCAGATGCTGCCCCGACCCAGAATTACTCAAGGTGAGGCTCTCGGGCGCAGGAGGGGCCTGGGAAGAAACTTGGCTCCAGAAAATTCCTTGATTCATCCTGCCAAATAGATGGTATCTAAGTTGGCCTGTTGCGTCCACCCGGCTCCGGCTGCCCGGAGGAGCCAGAGTGAACTTCCTGGAGAAGGAACAGGTCTCGAGGGAGGGGGCCGGTGGCTCCTGCCCAGTCCCAGCCATGGGCACCATGGAAAGCAGCTCTCCCAAGCACTCAGAAAGGCCTTTTGAGAACCAGAGGGCTCTACAAGCCTAGCTTCCCAGGAGGCAGAAACAGGAAGGATTGCAGTTTAGAGGCTTGCACAGAAAGCTGTGAGGCCCCCTCTGGTCCGATCAGAGGTCCGACGTCGCGTGCCTGCCCTAGCCTCTGCTTCTCCCTCCCTCCCTCCCTCCCTCCCTCCCTCCCTCCGCTCTGCCTGCCCCGCCTCTCCTCCCTCCTGCCGCATTCCTCTGGGCAACTCCGATGGAAGTGGGAAGGTGGCCTTTTTTCCTCCTGTAAGCGTTTGGGTATCTTCTCTTTGGTTACATTCTTTAAGTCACACGGACGCACCGACATTAGGCAACTGTTTCCCGCTCAGGTGGGCGCAGGCCAGGCTGCGTTCCGCGGGGCCTGGCGGGCACCCCGGGGAGGGGCCTGGGCCCGGCCCTCTCCGGGTCACCAGGGCCAGCACCCCAGCCGCCCCACGGTGGGCTGACCTCGCTCCAGTTCTGGGGTTTAGCAAGGCCTGCGTCTCAGACAAACAGCCCCTGACTACAGATGGGTCTTTCTAGAGTTCTGCTCATCCAGTACCCCCTGCTGTGTGCGCGCACAGAACACGGCCTCACACGTGGGCACTACCCCAGTCACGCGTGTGTGCGGGCTGTCTCACCGTCTGTCCCCGCGTCCACACGTCCACTGTGCACCCTCCCACCCGGCCGGTGAGCTGCTCACGGAGGCCTGGCCGCCCTCGCAGGACCTCAGGGCCTTTTCAACAGTGGGGCGCACCCAGAGGAGCCGGGGGGGCACCCCGCTCTGCCTGCCGCCCAACGCCGCTCCCCTCCCCTGCACTGACAGATGTCCCGATGTCCACCCTCGGTGCCCGGGGCCATGGCACACGTGCCTGCCCCGAGCCAGGCCGGAGGAGGGGGCAGGGGCCAGAAGACCCGCCGGCTCTGCAGTGGGGAGTGACCACACCGGGCACAGGACGGAGGCCAGCTCCACTGGCCAGGCTGTGAAGGAAAGCGGCTTCCTGTCCACAGCCTGCCTGAGCGCGGTGTGTGGAAGGGGGTCCACACAGATGGGGTGCCTGTTCAGAACGGCCCGAGTCTGCCCTCACAGCTCCTTACTGCTGACGGACTCGGCCCGTATGGAGTCACGTGCCCCAGCCTCGCGGATCTGTGGAGCACTGCTGATGAGCACTGACGGGGGGGGGGGGCGGGAAGCCGGGGTGGGACCTGGGCCCCTCGCTTTGCTCCACCCCTCCCCTGGCGTCGCCCCTTGCACCGTGGGCCTAGCCCTCCATGCGCTGCTCACGGCACTGGCCGCGGCGGGTCCTTGTGTGCTCGAGCCGCAGGCCCTTTTCACCTGATGGCACTGTGCCTGGCACTCCCTCTTCCTCTGCTTCAGACACAGTGACACCCCCCCTCGCCTGTGTTTCTCCCTCAAACAGGAGCTGGTGCAGGGAACAGTCAGTGCCTCCCAGGAGATCACAGGTGGCCGAAGGACAGGGACCCTGTTGTCCCCGTGACTCCAGTGGCTGACAGTGGCAGGGACACAGTGCTCAGCATTGGACTAGCAACGCTCGCACGGATGAGGGCCGAGCTGACAGCGGGGTAGAGGAGGAAGTGGACTGCAGGGTCCCGTCCTCGCATGGACGGGCTCAGCGCAGTCAAGGAACGGGAAGCAGCGTGTGAGCTGGGCGGGCGGGCTGGGCTCCATGAGCTCAGTCCCCCCTCTGGACGGTGGGTCTCGTGTGACCACCCCGAGCACAGACCTGACGTCTCAGTAGACGCTGGACAACATCAGCCAGGCAGAGCCACCGTTAAACAGGAAGAGCCATGCGGGAACCAGGGCGCAGCCATCTTCCAGGGGCTGGCCCTGTAGGCCCACTGGGTAATGAGCTGGCAGTGCTCTGCCCAGGGCCACGCCAGCTCCACATCACCCGCCGGCGGACCCGGGGACGCAGAGCCGGGGTCTGCGGCACGGCCACTCAGGCACAACTTTGGAAGGTGGACCTCACGGGTGAACAAATGCCTCCCACACAGCACGAAGGCCAGGCCCAAAACACACACCTGCACACGCCCAACCCAGACCCGGGGCACACACCTGAGCACGTCCACACCCAGACCCGGAGCACACACCTTAGCACGTCCACACCCAGACCCGGGGCACACACCTGCACACGTCCATACCCAGACCCGAAGCACACACCTGAGCACATCCACACCCAGACCCGGAACACACACCTGCGCACGTCCACAACCAGACCCGGAGCACACACCTGCGCACGTCCACACCCAGACCCGGAGCACACACCTGTGCATGTCCACACCCAGACCCAGAGCACACACCTGCACACGTCCACACACAGACCCGGGGCACACACCTGCACACATCCACACCCAGACCCGGAGTACACACCTGCACAGGTCCACACCCAGACCCGGAGCACACACCTGAGCACATCCATACCCTGGCCCAAAACACACACCTGCACACATCCATACCCTGGCCCAAAACACACACCTGCACACATCCACACCCAGACCCAGAGCACACACCTGCGCATGTCCACACCCAGACCCGGAGCACACACCTGCGCACGTCCACACCCAGACCCGGAGCACACACCTGCACACATCCACACACAGACCCGGGGCACACACCTGCACACATCCACACCCAGACCCGGAGTACACACCTGCACAGGTCCACACCCAGACCTGGAGCACACACCTGAGCACATCCATACCCTGGCCCAAAACACACACCTGCACACATCCATACCCTGGCCCAAAACACACACCTGCACACATCCACACCCAGACCCAGGGCACACACCTGCATACATCCACACCCAGACCTGGAGCACACACCTGCACACATCCACACCCAGACCCGGAGCACACACCTGCACACATCCACACCCAGACCCGGAGCACACACCTGCGCACGTCCATACCCAGACCCGGGGCACACACCTGCGCACGTCCACACCCAGACCCGGGGCACACACCTGCACACGTCCACACCCAGACCCGGGGCACACACCTGCACACATCCACACCCAGACCCGGGGCACACACCTGCACACATCCACACCCAGACCCGGAGCACACCTGCGTACGTCCACACCCAGACTCGGGGCACACACCTGCACATCCACACCCAGACCCGGAGCACACCTGCGTACGTCCACACCCAGACTCGGGGCACACACCTGCGCACATCCACACCCAGACCCAGGGCACACACCTGCGCACGTCCACACCCAGACCCTGGGCACACACCTGCGCACGTCCACACCCAGACCCGGAGTACACACCTGTGCACGTCCACACCCAGACCCGAAGTACACCTGAGCACATCCACACCCAGACCCGGAGCACACACCTGCGCACATTCACACCCAGACCTGGGGCACACACCTGCACACATCCATACCCAGACCCGGGGCACACACCTGCACACGTCCACACCCAGACCCGGGGCACACACCTGCACACATCCACACCCAGACCCGGAGCACACACCTGCACACGTCCACACCCAGACCCGGAGCACACACCTGCACACGTCCACACCCAGACCTGGAGCACACACCTGCACACATCCACACCCAGACCCGGGGCACACACCTGCACACATCCACACCCAGACCCGGGGCACACACCTGCACACATCCATACCCAGACCCAGGGCACACACCTGCGCACGTCCACACCCAGACCCGGAGCACACACCTGCACACGTCCACACCCAGACCCAGGGCACACACCTGTGCACATCCACACCCAGACCCGGAGCACACACCTGCACACGTCCATACCCAGACCCAGGGCACACACCTGCGCACGTCCACACCCAGACCCGGGGCACACACCTGCGCACGTCCACACCCAGACCCGGGGCACACACCTGCGCACGTCCACACCCAGACCCGGGGCACACACCTGCGCACGTCCACACCCAGACCTGGGCCACACACCTGAGCACGTCCACACCCACCCCGTCTCGTGTGATACTGGCCACACAGTCCCGGCTGTCCCCCGGGTGGATGAATCATGAGAGCTGTGAGACAGACTGGTGACATTCCCTGAGGGTGGAGAGAAGGGGCAGGATGGCGTGCAGGAGGCCTGCTCGGGGAGCCCTCACCGGCCAGCCCGCGCACGCGCGCACCGCTCCGCCCCACGCTGTTCTAGTCCCCACGCTTTGCTGCCCACTAGCCAGGACTCCGGGCACCCCGGTGCCATTTGACCTACCTTATACACAGAATGTAGCCTCCCTACGTTACAGTATTATTTGGCCATAAGAGAAGTACTATGGCTGGCTTCCTGCCACGGTGGTGAAATGCTATCAGGAGGAACGGTCACCTGGCCTGCTGCTTTGGCGCTGTGGTGGCTCCGTACAGTGTGGAGGACACAGGAGCCGGAGGAGCCAGGGGCCCCAGGGCCCTTCAAGGCACACCCCTGACGAGCTCACTTCCTCCCTGAAGGCCCTATCTCTTAGCAGTCTCCTTCCTTAGCTAGGTGAGCAGACTTACACCTATAACGCTCTAGCTCCGTGGGAGGCTGAGCTCAGGAAGACTGCAGTTCAAGGCCAGCCTGGACCAAAAGTTCTCAAGATTCCATCTCAGTGTGGTGGCCTGTTGCCTGTCACCCCAGCAACATAGGAGGCATATGTAAGATGGTTGAGGTGTCCAGGCTGGTCCAAGCAAACAAGAAAAAGCTGGTTCAAACAGTAAAGAAGGTACTGGGGCTGGTGGCTCATGCCTGTAATCCTGGCTACTCAGGAGGCCGAGATCTGAGGATTGCAGTTCAAAGCCAGCCCAGGCAGGAAAAATCCGTGAGACTCATCTCTGATTAACCACCTAAAAACCAGAAGAAGACCTGTGGCTCCAAGTGGTAAAGTGCTAGCCTTGAGCAAAATAGCTCAGCCAGCACCCAGGCCCCAAGCTCCAGCCCCAAGACTGAGAAAAACATAATGAAGGCAAGAATGGCTGTGAGCATGGTTCAACTGGCTAAACACCTGCCTCGCAAGCACAAGGCCCTGAATTCAAACCCTAGTACTGATCAAGGAAGGGTCTGCCTCTCCTGGAGGGACCGCAGCCGGCGTGGCCTGGCCTCCTGCGCAGCTTCCCAGCCTGCTGACGCCCCACCTCCTGCCCCACAGGCTGAGGCTCATTGGCTGAGGCTGTGGCCAGGCGTTTGACAGTGTTCACAGCTCCTCCGGCAGTTCCAACATAAGGTCAGGGGAGAGAGCTGTGGTCTGTCCTTCCAGAATCTTCCAGAGCCTGTTGGGTGTTGTTAAAGGTGGTCAGACAGGTCCTCTGTCCTCAGGAACCCGCAGGGACACAAGCAGGGCAGCTCCCAACATTGCTCCTGAGTGCGGACTGCCACAGGGCAGTAGGGCCTTCCGCGCTCCCTGGGGGAAGTGGCCTGAGGTTCTGAGGAAGGAGGGCGCGTTCAAGGCTGGAAGAGCAAGGGAAGAGGATCTCCCATAGACACGTCCGTTTGGTATGATGGTAGCAAAGGCCCAGGGCAAGACACCTGGAACACTGAGACCCGATGGTGCGCGGGCAGGCCCGACGGAGGCTGTCCTGCTGCGGATGCGGGCCTCACCCCTCCTGCGGAGCCCGGCACCGCCAGGCATGGGGGGGGGCGGTTCCCGTCTCTACCCTGGGCCCGGAGCCCCACGGCCTCTCAGCCTTCCCGGGTGGCCTCGTGCGGGGTGGGCGTGGGAGGCTGAGCCTCCGCCTGGGCCGCTTCCTGTCTCAGCTCCAGCTCCACAGCACCAAGAAACGCGTCCCCCGGGGCGCACCTCTGCTCAGCCCTCTCCTGCTGCCCCCCAGCTACTTGGTGTGGGGGGACTGTGGAGTGGTTTCTCGGGTCTCCCTCCCTGCCCCATCGCAGAGCCCTCAGCTGCCTTGTGAACGAGGCCCAGGCCCGCCTCTCAGGAGACGCTGGACGCGCACGCACGCACCCTGGGGATGGAGGAGTGACGGACGGACGGAAAGGACGCACGGAGGAGCAGCGAGGGGACGTGAGGAGAGAGCAGAGGGGGAGGGGGAGAAGACAGCAGGAAATGACGATGCGGGGAGGGAACTCCACAGCTCAGGCGCACGGGGCCATTCTACCCCGGTGGGGCTGGCTTAGGCCACAGAAGATGGAGGCTGAAGCCCTCCCTGGCCCACCCCGAGGGAGAGGCTTCGGGACAGTGCTCCTGACCAGAAATTAGGTCAGGCCTGGCTGACGCCCTGAGCCTCTGAGTATGCCAGGCCGCCCTGCCTGCACCCCTGCCAGCCCTTCGACCCTCCCCCCCACCCCCCATCCCCGTCCCACAGCAGGCCCCCTGGGACGGCCACCCTGCCGGCCTCCAGGCCTCACACTCGGGACACCTCCGAGACACCCTTGCTCAGGGCGGGAGCCTCCCCAGCAGACAAGAGGCTTCCAAGTCTTGATTCGAGTGCAGGCCTGGTCAGCTTCGGGCAGGTCACTGAGGGGTCTCTCGGATTCCCCGCCCTAGGGAAGAGAGAGCTCGGTGACCACAGAAGCCATCTCAGGACCCTGGAGAGCACACGACCCCTGGCCCCGGCCCTGCCTGTCCCAGGACTGTCCTTAGCCAGAATGTCAGCTGGCCTGAGACGGCGAGCCCCACTTCCCCGCTGTCCCTGGGCCTGAGGCTGGCAGGCACCCTAGGAGCGGGGAGACCTACTTCCGCGGGTGGAACCGGCTGCGGATGTGTTTGGCACACGTTCTGCCGCCGAGCCTCACCCAGCCTTCTTTCATCCTTTTTTTTCCCAGTGGCTTCTAGAACAGGTTGCACATTTGGCTCGTGTTACACTTCTGTTGAACAGTAGTGCTGGTGAGAATCCTTGCTCTTCCAAGTGTGACCCCAGGGCCAGTACCTTAGTTTGTTTTCCGTGGCCATAACCAAATCCCCGAGGACTGGGTAAGGTGTAAGGAGCAGAGGTGGGACTTGCAGTCCCAGAGGCCTGTGTCAGCCCAGGTCACCGTCCTCCTGGGGACCCCACCCTCAAGGCCTCACCTCCAAAGGCCATGTGGGATTTGGGGTGCCGTCCCCAGCACCTGAGCTCCCGGGGTTTGTACTCCAAGCCCAGTGCCAGGCGGCATGGGTGTCACCTGGGAGGGGCTGGCCAGACCCCTCCCCCGGGCCTGAGCCCTGAGCCAGAGGCCCCAGAGGAGGGTCTCCACACAGCGCTCCTGGCGGCTGGCGCTGCACGGGCCACCCACCGAGCCCTGCGCAGCCCTGGCCCCGGGTCCTCATGGAGGAGGGGAGAGGAGCCCTCACCCCGCACCCAGCCCCGTCACGAGGAGGAAGAAGTCACCCGTGCCATACGCCCAGCCGTGAGGTTCCCAGAGCCACGCATGGCTCGGGCTCAGCTCGGGGAGGAGCAGGGCCGGCCAGGCCATGGCGGCCACCCGACAACCCCTCAATGTCTGAGAAATCATGGCAGTCAGCAGAGAGACAGTTAACTGTTAAAAATCAACATCCCCCCCCAGCCACCCCTCCCCACGCCCTCACATTCCTCCTCTTCTCCCTGAAAACTTGGCCCACGGCGTTCGGTGGCACTAAATATAGAAACGGTGAGCAAGTAAATCACTCCGAGGTGCCGCGTGCTGCCCGGAGCCTGTCTCAGCTGAGCTGACGGCCACGGAGAGCTGGGAACTGTCGTTAAAATGCTGACGGCTCTGCCCGGAGACCCAGCCAGGGTGTGGGCCGCGGCCTCACCGGGCGGGCTGAGCCCACGCCAGTGTCCCCACTGTGCCACGGCCCCAGCCGGCGGTGAGTGTGCCCCTCGGAGCACACCTGCTGTGACCCCCCCAGCCCCGAAGCCTGCTGAGCCAGAGCCCCTCACTTCTGTGCCCAAGGACTCCTGAACTTGCCTAACCCTTCTGACTCAAGTGGGGTCCTCCAATGGCTCACTTCCTGTCCACAATCACCTCCACTTCCTGTTCACAATCACCTCCACTTCCTGTTCAATCACCTTCTCTACTTCCTGTCCACAATCACCTCCACTTCCTGTTTATAATCGCCTCTACTTCCTGTCCACAATCACCTCCACTCCCTGTCCACAATCACCTCCACTTCCTGTCCACAATCGCCTCTACTTCCTGTCCACAATCGCCTCCACTTCCTGTCCACAATCACCTCCACTCCCTGTCCACAATCACCTCCACTCCCTGTCCACAATCACCTCCACTTCCTGTCCACAATCACCTCCACTCCCTGTCCACAATCACCTCCACTTCCTGTCCACAATCACCTCCACTTCCTGTTCACAATCACCTCCACTTCCTGTTCAATCACCTTCTCTACTTCCTGTCCACAATCACCTCCACTTCCAGTTTACAATCGCCTCTACTTCCTGTCCACAATCGCCTCCACTTCCTGTCCACAATCGCCTCCACTTCCTGTCCACAGTCACCTCCACTCCCTGTCCACAATCACCTCCACTCCCTGTCCACAATCACCTCCACTCCCTGTCCACAATCACCTCCACTCCCTGTCCACAATCACCTCCACTTCCTGTCCACAATCACCTCCACTTCCTGTCCACAATCACCTCCACTCCCTGTCCACAATCACCTCCACTTCCTGTCCACAATCGCCTCTACTTCCTGTCCACAGTCACCTTCTCCACTCCCTGTCCACAGTCACCTTCTCCGGAGGCCTCTCCTCTCCGCATGCCCTCCCAGGCCGCCTGCCTCCTCATCCTGTTTCAGTTCTCCATCATAGCATTTGTTACTCTCCAACAATAGATTCTCTTTACATTTGATTGTTTGTTGTCAGACTTAGCCCAGAATGTCAACTCCATAAAGGCAAGTAGCATGTCTAATCCTAGAGCCTAAAATAGTACCGGACGCACAAATAGCTGCTTAATAAATATTTGTTGAACAAATGAATGCATGGATTTCGAACCTTTTCTTTCAGCTGGTCTGGTGATCTCACTGGGAAAATGTCCAGCTTTCCAGCAATGAGCTCAGCTTTTTACCCATTCATTCAGTCAACTGCCCTCCCAAAGAACTGACCATCCATCCATCCAAACATCCATTCAGCCATCCGTGAATATCCACCCATCCTCCCACCCATTGATCCCGCTGCATGCCAAATACTTCCTCCCTGTAATCTCAAATATCTGAGTGTCCATGCATCCATCCATCAGTCCATGCAGGCATCCACTACCCACCCACCCATCCATCCACCCATTCACCCATCCATCCATCCATCCATCCACCCACCCATCCATCCATCCATCCATCCACCCATCCACCCACCCACCCACACATCCATCTACCCACCCACCCACCCATCCATCCATCCACCCATCCATCCATCTACCCACCCATCCATCCATCCACCCACCCACCCACCCACCCACCCATCCATCCATCCACCCACCCACCCATCCATCCATCCATCCATCCACCCATCCACCCACCCACCCACCCATCCATCCATCCACCCATCCATCCATCTACCCACCCACCCATCCACCCACCCACCCACCCATCCATCTATTCACCCACCCACCCATCCATCAACTCACCCACCCACCCATCCATCTACCCATCCACCCATCCATCCATCCACCCACCCACCCATCCATCTACTCACCCACCCACCCATCCATCTATCTACCCATCCACCCATCCATCCATCCACCCACCCACCCACCCATCCATCTACTCACCCACCCACCCATCCATCTATCTACCCACCCACCCATCCATCCACCCATCCATCCATCTACCCACCCACCCATCCATCCACCCACCCACCCACCCATCCATCCATCCACCCATCCATCCACCTATCCACCCATCCATCCATCTTATCTACCCACCCACCCATCCATCCATCCATCCATCCACCCATCCATCTACCCATCTAACTACTCAACACCAGTCCCCAAAGGGAGAGCTTCTTTTCTGGGGTTTCCTCCAACCAGGACATGCAGGTATTAACCCACTCTGAACCCTCTCAAAACCCTGACTTATTTACCTCTGATTTCTGAGCTAGCATGTATTGGTGGCAGTGAAGGGTTGCTGAGTATGTTTCCCTTGGCTTGCTCAGCATCTCCTACAGGATTGTGGGCTCCCTGATGGCAGGAACTATTTTTTAGTTATCTAGTGCTTCTCCAAAATCTTCTCCGAATACTGAGAAGACACTGCATAAATATTTAATGAATGACTGAGGGAACAGATGCAGAAGGGAGCAGGAAGAGGCAAGACGGGAGCAGGGCGGACCGCCTGCACTCCCGTCCTCGGTCAGCTGTGTGACGCTGGCCGACTCAGGCCTGTCCTCAGACTCCTCATCTAAAAAAGGGAGACAGAGCAGGACTTACTTCTCTAGGTTCTTCTGAGGATTAATAGAGATGACCTGCTTAGGAGAGCGCCTGAGTAAAATGAGAGTTACAGAGAAGGGTTTAGATAAAATGCTGGTTTACTGCCATGTCCCCCCCCCCCCCAGCAAGTGTGGAAGTAGTGAAGGCAGGAGGGCGCCTTGTCTCCCCTGGGCTGTTCTTGGGGAGCCCTTCGGCAGGAAACTGTTTCCCAGCAAGCACTCTGTTTCCCAGACAGGTTGGGATTCTTGGGCAGGCAGACCACCAGTATTGTGTCAGGTGGTCAAGGTGCTATGTAGGAAAACAAAACATAGGAGGGGACAGGAAGCGGCGAGAGATGGGAGGGACACCTCAAATGCAGCCTCGCGGGGAGTTGAGCACAGGCTTCAGGAGGTGGTGGGGGGTGTGGGAGACGGCCTCAGGGCCAGCGGCGGCCAGCGCAGAGGCCTGTTTGCCGAGCACCAGGAGACTAGCCTGGAGGAAGAGCAGACGCCAAGGGGAAGTGGAAGTGATGAAGTGGAGAGGGGGGCCCGGGAGGTTTGGGCGGGGGGGGGGGATGCGGGAGGCGTGGCTGTGGGCAGGAGGGACACATCTGTGGGGTGCGGGTGCACAGCAGCTCCCCAGCCTTGCAGCACGCACTGGGGTTGCAGACCTTCCATCCTTGGGGTAGAATGAGCGGTGGGGGTAACGCTCGGTTGGCTTTCAGGCTGCTACGGTGACTGTGGGGTGCTGCGCGGGTAGCAGCAGCTGGCCGCCACAGCTGTCACAGCGCTGGGCGGGTGTCACCTCACCGAACCTGCACGGAGGACCGACAGTGCGGTCTCAGCGCCTCCTTCCCAGGGAGGAAGCTCCGGCCCAGCGAGGGGTGACGGCCCAGGGTCACCGGGGATTGAACCCCCACCCCGGCACAGAACACAGGCCCAGGTGAGGAGCAGGGCGAGCAGCGTGGGGCGCGCTGGGCGGGCACAGCCTCGGGTCTGCTCGCCCCTGGCCGTGGGCTGGGCTGGGGACGCGTGTCCTCCGGGGTCTCACACATGTACTTGTTAGGCTCCTGATTACCCTCCACGCCTCAGGCTGCACCCCGTGTGCAGAAGAGGCTGCTGGCTTTGGGGGCCAGGCCGCGGAGGGTGCGTGACAAGGTGGGCTGCTGGCAGGGAACGCTGGCTCTGGCGGGCACTCTGCCTGCGGGACTGCTCGGTTCTCTGTGCCTCAGTTCCCCCTCGCTGTCAGAGAAGAGCAGCGGGCCGTCCCGGTGACAGCTGTGCTGAAGGGCGTAAAGAACGGGGCGTGCCCGAGGCGCGGGTGGGGTGAGCAGCAGAGGGCCGGCCTCACCTGCCCACAGCCAGGCCCCGCCCCACAGCCCCGCCCTCCGCCCAGCAGCCTGGCTTGCTGCCCTGCTGCCTGGCCCCAGATGCCATCTGGCCTGTGTGGTGGCATTAAGACCCCCCCAGAAGTTAGGAGCCAGGGACCCTGCCGTCATGCCCAGGGGGACAGTGGAAGAAGCACTTGCCAGGCGCGGAGCTCCCGTTAGGCACATCGGCCAAGCACACGCGTGCACAGGAGCAGGGAAGGGACGTTCGTCCCCCAGACCACCTGGCTGCCCCTCCCTGCCGGCTCCAGGACTGCCCTCCCCCTGCCCTGCAGCCCCCAGCCCTAGGATCCCCCAGCAGAGGTGAGAACTCTGGGAGCTCCCGGCCCCTCCCGAGGACAAAGGAGGCCATTGTGGCCGCTGGCCGCCTGAGACTCATCTCGCTGCGCTGTGACCACCTCCCTTGCTGGGCTGGTGGTCTTGGAGACCCCGCCCCCCCCCCCCGGCCAGCAGCTGCTCCGGGCACTCCTTCCGGGAGAAACCAGATGGACAATATTGGAGGCCTGGGCCGGCTGGAGGCCAGGGGGTGAGTGGCCGGGCGGCCGCCCCTGCCAGGCCTGCCCACGGCCCTCAAGAATACTCGGGCACCCCACGGCCCCGGCGTCCCGGTCAGAGCCGCCAGGGGGCTCCGGGCACCCAGCAGCATCCCTGGAGCCGCTGACCACGTGCAGGAGTCAGACGCGTCATCCACGTACATGTAACTAGCCGCGCGGGCTCGGGACCGTGCGGAGCAGCGGCTCGCGCGCCGTCAGCTCGGCGTCTGCAGGTGGAACCGTGCGGCACAGCTGGCGATGCACATGGGGAGCCGGGGCCCTGGCACCCCACCCTCCGCCCGCAGCCCTCCCTGGCTGTCTCGAGAACCTGGCTTGGGGCTCATGTTGTCTTTTGTCTCCAGGAACGCCAGGTTCCAGGCTCTGGAGACACTGAGGAGAATCCAAGGAAAAGAAGGAAGAGCCTGACGGGTCAGGAGGGGAGGGGAGGCAGGGGAGGGGAGGCCTGTGTCAGAGCAGGCCCAGAACCCGGCAGGAGTTGGCCAAGGTCTGTGTCCCAGCCCGGGTGCCCGCGCGTCTGCTGGTCAGACCTCCCGGGCCCCAGTGGCCTTGGTGGGTGGAGTTCCCCTCCAAACCGCCACATTCTGTCTCCTCCCGATGGAAGAGGCTGCCTGCCCCGCGGCCAGAGCAGCTAGAGCACAATCCCGGAATGGGGTTTTCAGAGAGCAGAGAGTCTGACGGCACTTGGGACTCACAGGACGCGAGGCTGGAGGGGACTGAGTCCGAGCCCTCCAGCAGGCAGGATGGCTCGGGGCCTAACAACCGAGTCTGTGGCTGGGTTGGCTGGGTTTGGTGACCAGCTGTGTGGCCTTGGGCAGCTATCTTAACCTCTCTGGGCTGCCATTTCCCCACCATACGGGGAGAGTCCTGACCTGGAGGGCAGCTAGAAGTAGTCCTGGGGGTTAAATCGGAAGACACTGAAGCGCTGATCTTAGACCTACCTCGTTCCCATCTGTGTCCCCACGCCACTTCCTAGTGGTAGCTTCTTTCTCTCCTCAGCTGAACCTCATCTTTCCTGAGTCCCGAGCCTGCTCCTTCACCTGTTCCCTGCTTGTTTGGGGCTGGACCACACAGACAGGTCCCCACCTCGTCCTCCTCCGGGCTCGGCCGCACAGGCTCCCGGGGCCCCCGGGGCGGCGGCCTGTGGCTGGCCGAGGCTGTGCCTGCATGTTGGGTTGGAAGTCCAGGGGTCCTCGCAGCCAAGCACCGCGGGGTGCCGGGGACCAGGCCCCACAGGCCTGACCCTGCTGCCGGCCGGGGCCCCGCCACGTCCACCCCACCTCACCTCCTTCCTTCTGCACGCTGGCCCCTGCGGCCGCTGTGGCCCTGCTGACGGGAGCTGGCCGAGCCCTGCGTCGGGGGTCCTCCCCCCCGGCCCGCCCACTCTGGCCTCCTGTTGGCCTCTGTTCCTGTCCTTTTCTGGAGTCTTCCTCAGGGCCCACACAGGCAGTCTTTCCATGCATCAGAGGCCGTCTGGGCCTCCCCGGGTGCTGGCCTCGCAGGGCCACACGTGAACCATGCGGAGCCTGGAACGCGGGGCTGTGTGTGAGGCCCCGGGCTGTCGCGTGCACAGAGAAACCCAGGCGGGCCAGGGCGGGGACGGGACTGGGGTGCTGTGCTGAGTGTCAGCTGGGGACAATGGAACGTGCTGGAATGGACAGTGGTGAAGGCTGAACAGTACTGTTGGACTCAATGCCACCAAATGTGCACACAGAAAATGGTGACGTGCAGTTTCATGACAGGCATATTTTATCAACGTTAAAAATAAACTTATTTTTAAGTCTTGAAAAAGAAATCTGTCGACTGTAAAAAGGAAAAAAAAGCCAGGCTGTGGCTCGCGGCCGCAGGCCTCGCCAGCTGGCCGAGGTCAGGAAGGTCCAGCTCCGGCCACACGAGCCCGGGTGTGAGCTGGGAGCCGCGGCGGCCGCCACCCCAGCGCCAGGGAGGTTAAACAGGCCGACTGCAGCGTGGGTGTGTGCCTGCGCAGGACGCAGAACCCGCGCTGAACACGGACCAGCACAAACGAGGGCTTGAGGTGGAACTCGTGGCAAAGCACCCGCCTAGCAAGCCTGAGCTTCACGCATGAAAAGACTCAGATGCGTGCACGCACCTTTAGGATGGAGTTCACTGTAGAGCCCAGGTTGGGCTCGGGCCCCCAATCCCCCCTCTTAGACTCGCAGCGCTGAGCCTGTAGGATGTGCTACCACACCCAGAAACGTAGATGTCAACGTCAAACCTTTAGGGTGGAAGACATGGAGGAAAGTCTTTAGGATCCGGCAGTCTTAGACAATGCTAAAAGCACTGAGAGTTTGTGACTCCTTTCAAAAGGCAGGAGGGAAGGAAGGAAAGAGAGAGGCGATCCGAAAGGGAAAAAATTAGAAAATTAGACTCTACCCTAGTTAAAAACTTTTGCTATGAAGTAAAAACCAAGCTACAGACTGGGAAAGGACGTTCACAGACCACGTATCTGATGAAAAGCCGCCATGGGAACACATAAGGACGCGTCCAGAGCGGGGGCAGCCCGAGGGAACTGAGGACTGGGCAAAACCGCGGCAGACCCCGGGGGTGTGGGCAAAACCGCGGCAGACCCCGGGGGTGTGGGCAAAACCGCGGCAGACCCCGGGGGTGTGGGCAAAACCGCGGCAGACCCCGGGGGTGTGGGCAAAACCGCGGCAGACCCCGGGGGTGTGGGCAAAACCGCGGCAGACCCCGGGGGTGTGGGCAAAACCGCGGCAGACCCCTGGGGTGTGGGGAAAACCACGGCAGACCCCTGGGGTGTGAGGTGTACGGGTGGTGGACACCGACACCCTCCCTCTGCGGAGGACAGTGACGGTCACGGGAGACGCACACCCATCCGATCGCAAAGAACAGGCCGGCACCACGGGGAGGGGGAGGGCATGGCAGGTGGCACCACGGGGGGGAGGGCGTGGCAGGTGGTACCACGGGGGGAGGGCGTGGCAGGTGGCACCACGGGGGGCGTGGCAGGTGGTACCATGGGGGAGGGGAGGGTGTGGCAGGTGGTACCACGGGGGGAGGGTGTGGCAGGTGGTACCACGGGGGGAGGGCGTGGCAGGTGGCACCACGGGGGGCGTGGCAGGTGGTACCATGGGGGAGGGGAGGGTGTGGCAGGTGGTACCACGGGGGGAGGGTGTGGCAGGTGGTACCACGGGGGGAGGGCGTGGCAGGTGGCACCATGGGGGGAGGGCATGGCAGGTGGTACCACGGGGGAGGGGAGGGCGTGGCAGGTGGTACCACGGGGGAGGGGAGGGCGTGGCAGGTGGCACCACGGGGGAGGGTGTGGCAGGTGGTACCACGGGGGGAGGGGAGGGCGTGGCAGGTGGCACCATGGGGGAGGGCGTGGCAGGTGGTACCACGGGGGAGGGCGTGGCAGGTGGTACCATGGGGGGAGGGCGTGGCAGGTGGTACCACGGGGGAGGGGAGGGCGTGGCAGGTGGTACCATGGGGGGAGGGGAGGGCGTGGCAGGTGGCACCACGGGGGGGAGGGCATGGCAGGTGGTACCACGGGGGAGGGCGTGGCAGGTGGTACCACGGGGGAGGGTGTGGCAGGTGGCACCACAGGGGGAGGGCGTGGCAGGTGGCACCACGGGGGGAGGGCGTGGCAGGTGGCACCATGGGGGAGGGCGTGGCAGGTGGCACCACGGGGGAGGGCGTGGCAGGTGGCCAGCCGCGGCCGCATTCGGATCCCGACATCCCCTAGGCGTGAGCCGACCCCCGGCCGGCCGGGGAGGCTGAGCGGCCACGGGGGTCTCTGTGCAAACACTCAGTCACTGGGGTGTGTCCTCGGCGGACAGGACCCCAGCCCTCCGCTTCCTCTCGGCCTCGGCCGGGGGATGTAGTTTTGCTCTACCCCACCCTCCCTCTGAGAAGTGCTGCTCCAGGTGCCACGTGGGGGGACAGCCTAGTGTGGATAGAAACCTCCAGAACTGTGAGCCCGAGTCACTTCACCTCTGACTGAGGCGATGTCAGTGCTGATGCAGCAACGGAAGCTAGCACTGTCCTGCGGAGCACTGCCCGGGGAGCACGAAGACCGCTGCCCGTGGGAGGGTGAGGAGCACTGCCCGGGGAGCACGAAGACCACTGCCCATGGGAGGGTGAGGAGCACTGCCCGGGGAGCACGAAGACCACTGCCCATGGGAGGGTGAGGAGCACTGCCCATGGGAGGGTGAGGACCACTGCCCGGGGAGCACGAAGACTGCTGCCCATGGGAGGGTGAGGAGCACTGCCCGGGGAGCACGGGGACCACTGCCCGTGGGAGGGTGAGGAGCACTGCCCTGTGAGCACGGAGACCGCTGCCCGTGGGAGGGTGAGGAGCACTGCCCGGGGAGCACGGAGACCGCTGCCCGTGGGAGGGTGAGGAGCACTGCCCGTGGGAGGGTGAGGAGCACTGCCCGGGGAACACGGAGACCGCTGCCCGTGGGAGGGTGAGGAGCACTGCCCGGGGAGCACGGAGACCACTGCCCGTGGGAGGGTGAGGAGCACTGCCCATGGGAGGGTGAGGAGCACTGCCCATGGGAGGGTGAGGAGCACTGCCAGGGGAGCACGGGGACCGCTGCCCATGGGAGGGTGAGGAGCACTGCCCATGGGAGGGTGAGGAGCACTGCCCGTGGGAGGGTGAGGAGCACTGCCCATGGGAGGGTGAGGAGCACTGCCCATGGGAGGGTGAGGAGCACTGCCCGGGGAGCACGGAGACCGCTGCCCATGGGAGGGTGAGGAGCACTGCCCGGGGAGCACGGGGACCACTGCCCATGGGAGGGTGAGGAGCACTGCCCGGGGAGCACGGAGACCACTGCCCATGGGAGGATGAGGAGCACCACCCCCGGAAGATGAGGAGCACCACTCCCAGGAGGATGAGGAGCACTCTCCCCCCAAGGAGCACTGCCTCCCAGAGGACGTGGAGCACTTCAGTGTGAAGCAGCCATGGGACATGGGCACATGGACATTGATCCCCGGGACTGGAATTCTGTGTCCTGTGAAAACTCCCTGTATACAAGTTCAGCACTGCTGCACTGTGAAAGCCCAGGCCCCTCACTTGGGGGAAAAAAAGGAACTACCAACACAGGAACAGCTCGAGTGAGCTAAGGGAGTTAGGCTGGGCAAAGGGGTTGTGTTACATACACTTCCACTTACATACAGCCTTCTTGAAGGTTAACAGCATAAGAAAGATGATGTACGCCTGTAATCCCAGCTACTCAGGAGGCTGAGATCTGAGGATCACAGTTCAAAGCCAGCCCGGGCAGGAAAGTCCAAGAGACTCTTATCTCCAATAAACCACCAGAAAACCAGAAGTGGTGCTGTAGCTCCAGTGGTAGAGCGCTCGCCCTGAGCTGAAGAGCTGAGGGACAGCGCCCAGGCCCAGAGTTCAGCCCCACGACCACCACCAACAAAGAAAGATGGCGCAGACGCGCGGTTGTCGGGCGGCGGGGTGGGGGCGGGCCGCGGGGTGGGCATCGCTCCCTGCCGGCGGAGCTATGGGGTCTGCAGGCCGTTACTCTGGAGACACCGGGCGGGGGCACAGCCGTCCCCATTCTTGGCCTGCGTGAGCACTGCCTACAGTATCTCAGCGCGCACTTTATTTAAACCTACCGAAAGCCTGGTTACAACGGACGCTCAGGCCAGGGCTCACGTTCCGGTATGCCCACCGTTCATACAGTGCACATGATTGGTTATCTCACGTGGAGACTGAACGGAAGCCCTCCATTATGTCCAGCGATGCTGCTCCTGAGGAAGACTCCCAGAAAGCCAGCCACCGGCCATGCCTTCCCGCATTCTCAGCGAATCTGAGCCCTTACCAGACACAGCTGTGGCCCGGGCCGCCCCTGCCCTGGTGCTGCGAGCTCGCGGTGGAGCGGACAGCGGCAAGTACGCTGAGGACTGCGCAGGGGTCGTTTTGCATTAAGCGTCACCTGGAGCAGGTGAGGGCGGTGATGAGTTGAGGCAGGCAAGTCAGGAAGGGGCTCCGGGGAAGGTGCCGGAGCAGCCCTCGGAGCGGGGACAGGCCCGGCTGGCGGCGGTGTGCGGTGGGAGGCCCGAGCAGGCGCAGCTGGAGACCTAAGAACTCTGTGTCCTCCTTTCAGGTCCGGCCTGGGCGAGGCTGCGGGGCAGAGGAAAGCCGCGGCCCCAGGAAACCGGGGTTTGCCCCAAGCCTCCCCAAGTCCTGGCTGCCGGAGCCTGTCTGTTCTGGAGAAGAGAATCCACCTCTGCCCAGCTGTGGAGGGCACAGCAGCCCTGTCCCGCCTGGCCCTGCAGCTGGCTTCCGGAAGGTGGGGCCGCCTTGCGTGCCCCTGACATGCCACCGCCGTCCCCTCTCTCCAGCCAACCATACAAGGAGCCCCTCACGGAGAGCCGGGCCTCAGCTAGGCCCTCTGGCTCCCTGAGCACCCAGACCAGATGGGACTGGGCAGGAAGGGACACAACTGACGCCCTCCGTGTGCGTGTGCAAGCGGCTGGGCAGGCACGGGAGTGCACCCTCCCCGAGCACCGCGCATCCCAGCCTGGGCCAGCCCAGCTCCAGCAGGTAACGCCCCCCAGCAGGAGACAGCCAGAGGCCCTGGCCTCCAGCAGCCTCCCAGCGGGGAGGGGCGGGAGAAACAGGTGGGTGAGCACAGGTGACCGGGCTTGGAGTGGTTTGTTTGGACCTATAAATATATTACAATGAGCCCTGTTGGTGCTGTTTGAGGGCAGAGCGGAGCCGCTGAGGTTGGCTGGAAAACAGTACGTACACGTGTGCAAGTGTCACCAGGAAACCTCCCCTTGCTCAACAAATGCATGCTGATTTAGCAAGCTCAGCCTGGCTTCTCTCTACGCCGCCACCGTGCAAGCCCAGGATCCCGGGCTGCGCTGTCCGCTTTGCTCCCCCTTCCCGCAGCTCTGCAGAGACCGCGCTCTGGCCGCCACCTCCTGCCCGCGGCCCCCGGGAAGCTGCCCCAGCCAGGACCTCCCTTCAGCGAGGAAGGACTGGGCACCAGTGGGCTCGCACCCAAGCTGCAGCTCCCCCAGCTCCCACGCTGCATTGCCCCCTCCCACACAGGTCTCCCCTGCCCGGGCCCAGGCTGGGCGCGGCCCCTCTGTGGCCCCACTGCCCCCCAGGCCTTTCCCCACCTGCCCGCCCCAGGGAGGAGCATCCTGCCACCGCCCACCCTCACCAAGTGCTTTCTAGGCACAAGACTTGAGGAGGAAGCGCAGGCCTTGGGCTGCATTCAAGGACTTGTCCTGGGCACAGGGGCACCTCCTCCCGGGCTGCTTCAGAACCTCGTGCTTGCTTTCTGGTTCTGGGGGTTTAGCCACGGTCTTCTGCATGCGCGTGCCTTGCAGTTCTGCCTGCCTCTCACCGACACGCCCTCTCTGTGCTGCTGGCTCTCTGGAGGGCGCGGGGAAGGGGGGGACCCCTGCGTCCCCCCGGCAGTCCTCAGACACCGCACACGGGACCTGTGCCTTGTTGGTCCTTCGTGGCTCCTGGCTCTCCAGCATGTGCAGCCCGCGCCATTGTTCCTTCCCTCTTCCCTGACTCCCCGACGGCCAGTCTTGAGGGCAGGGGCAGGAGCCAGCTCACCTCCCCACGCCCCAAGAGAGGCCTCAAAGACACGCAAGACTCTGCCATCCAGAGATTTCCACGCAGAGCTGCGGACTCCCCTCCTCCCAAGCTCGGGTCCTGATTCCTCACCACCCGAGCCGTCCTGACCGTCTGTGGCCCCAGCCAGCAGGCTGGCGTGCCCCCGAAGCGCACCCTCCAAACCAGCCCTCCCCGGAAGGGCTCGAGGTCTTGAAACCGCCCTTCTCAGACCTGTATCACCCCTTCGTCCACAGAAGCTAAGGAAGGGCGGCCTGCCCCGACCCAGCAGGGTCTGGCCTCGGCCTGCAGCCACATCAGCCCCCCAGGCCTGGCACCCACACCTGAGTGGCCCTGTGGACTCCTCCTCCTCTGCCAGTGGGGGTGGGCACCGGGCTCCCCGGGCTCCCCGCCCCTTTACTTTGCACCAGCGGCTGACGCACCCAGTCCCAGTCAGGTTGAGACTTGTCTCCTCAAAGCAGAAGTGGAGCTGCGAGCTATAAACACCGTGTGATCCTTTCCAGCCCAGCCATGGATGCAGCGGCCCCCTCCCCAGCACACGCCCCCACCCCAGCACACGCCCCCACCCCAGCACACACCCCCACCCCAGCACACACCCCCACCCCAGCACACACCCCCACCCCAGCACACACCCCCACCCCAGCACACACCCCCACCCCAGCACACACCCCCACCCCAGCACACACCCCCACCCCAGCACACACACCCCCACCCCAGCACACACCCCCACCCCAGCACACACCCCCACCCAGCACACACCCCCACCCCAGCACACACCCCCACCCCAGCACACACCCCACCCCAGCACACACCCCCACCCCAGCACACAGCCCCCACCCCAGCACACACCCCCACCCCAGCACACACCCCAGCACACACCCCCACCCCAGCACACACCCCAGCACACACCCCACCCCAGCACACAGCCCCCCACCCCAGCACACACCCCCACCCCAGCACACACCCCCACCCCAGCACACACCCCCACCCCAGCACACACCCCCACCCCAGCACACACCCCCACCCCAGCACACACACCCCCACCCCAGCACACACCCCCACCCCAGCACACACCCCCACCCCAGCACACACCCCACCCCAGCACACACCCCCACCCCAGCACACAGCCCCCACCCCAGCACACACCCCCACCCCAGCACACAGCCCCCACCCCAGCACACACCCCCACCCCAGCACACACCCCCACCCCAGCACACACCCCAGCACACACCCCCACCCCAGCACACACCCCAGCACACACCCCACCCCAGCACACAGCCCCCCACCCCAGCACACAGCCCCACCCCAGCACACACCCCCACCCCAGCACACACCCCCACCCCAGCACACACCCCCACCCCAGCACACACCCCCACCCCAGCACACACCCCCACCCCAGCACACACCCTCACCCCAGCACACACCCCCACCCCAGCACACACCCCCACCCCAGCACACATCCCCACCCCAGCACATACCCCCACCCCAGCACACATCCCCACCCCAGCACATACCCCCACCCCAGCACACAGCCCCCATGGCAGCCTAGGGCAGGAGGATACTGAGGAACCCCTGCAGGTCAGGGAAACGAGATCCGGAGAGGTGGTAGAGCCGTGGCCGTGAGTGGCTCACTTGACTCCAAACCCAGGCGACGGGTGTCTGGGTCCTGGAGCCCCGTGGCAGGAGGGAGAGGGAGGCCTTGGGGCAGGAAGACCACTTCCCGCTGTGCTCCCGTCCAGAGCCGCCCTGCTGGGGCCTGAGGACAAGTGGGGGCCTTCTCGGGCCTCCATTTCTACCAGTAGGCCAGGCTGGAGTTGCCTGGTGTGCCCAGGGTCCCCCGCTGCACGGGCTGGGAGAATACACAGCCCTGGGTGAGCTCTGCTTTTCCAGGAAGCCACCAAGGGTCCCCCACGCAGCGTGGGGCGTGTCTGCGCCAGGCCGGGCCGGGCCCACGGCACACTCCTGCGTCCTCTCCCAGTCCCTTCTATGACTTCCTTTTGAAATGTAATTTATTTCATCCTTAAGGTGATGTACATACGAGGTTCTATGACCCCCCTGGCCCTTCCCCGCTCCGGCTGACCAGGCGCTCATCCCTCTCCATGCACGCCAGGGTGTGGGTCCTGCTGTGCCAGACACCCAGAATCTCTGTCCTTGGCAAGCTGGCGGTCCCGGGCAGAAAGCCGCCGAGAAGAGGCTGGGATGGGCAGAGACCCGAGCAGCACACCGCGCCCACTGCCGGGCCCGGCGGGTGACCCCGCGGGCCACGCGGCCCCAGGCCACCCCACTGCCGACCTGCAGATCACCCAGTGTGCATCGCTCTGCACCACCAATCCCCTCCTCCGGGTCTTTACCCATTGTCCCCACACCAAGCCCCAGGCCCCTTCTCTGCTCTGCTCAGCCCAACCCCCCTCCTGTTCTGGCCACCTCCTCCAGGAGGCCCATCCAGAGGCCTCGGCAGCTCCAGTGTCGTCCACCCCGACTTCCTTCTGCCATTAACTCTCCTGCTTGACAGGCATGCTCAGCCTGGGGACGCCAGGGCTGGCGTCCCTTGCTGGCCACCTTCCCCCTCACTTCTGCCCTGAAGGGGCAGGAAAGAACGGCAGCGCCGAGGAGACAGGATGCGAGCGCGGAGGTCCGGCGCTGGGTTGGAGTGTGGCTTCCCTTACACGCATGTGACTGGGCGGTGCGGCCTTCCGCAGGGGGGCAAGGAGAAAGGCCACACGCCCACAGAGGGTGCGGAGCCCGCCGCTTCCCCCCCGTTCCCCGGCCATGTGGGCAGACCTGTCCGTAGTTGGCAGGTGTGTGAATCTTCCAGTTCCTGTGGTGATCTTTGATCTTCGCTTTCCCCCATTTTTTAGGGGGACAGCACTAGGGTATGAACCAGGGTTCAGATGCTCACCCTACCACTTGAGCCACGCCCCAGCACCCTCTGCTCTTTTTTGTTTGTTTGTTTAAGGTCAAATCTGATCCTCGTCTTTGTCCCCCTGGCGCTGCGATGGCCGGTGTACCCAGGCTTTTCTGTTGATGAAGCCTCACCAGCTTTTTTTTTTTGTCCAGGCTGCCTGGAAGCCTGCTCTCAGCCTCGGCTGTAGCTGGGATGGCAGGTAGACGCCATCTCACCCAGCTTTTTGTTGAAACGGGGTCTTGTGACCATTTGGCCCAGGTGGCTTTGTCCTCTACCTCCTGAGTAGCTGGGGTTCCAAGTGTGACCCACCAGCACCTGTCTGCCTTTCCTATTTTTTTACAGACCAGCTTAGAGAAGACAGGCTTGCACACAGAAATCGGAAGTCCTGCCACCCTGAACCCAGACCCCTCCATGGTTACAATGGGCCGGCGCTCTGTGGGGGCCCTGGATGGGCCTTGCTCCTGGCCGGCCGTGGCTCTGCACAGCCTCCCTCCAGCTGCTCCCTGCCTCATCGATCATTCTCTACAGCGCTGCTTCACAGCCCTCCAAGGTGGGCATGGAGCGGCCTTCGAGACCTTCCAGAGCCCACGTCCAGCACTGCCCACGCTGGGCAGCGCTGATCTGGGTGCCCGAGGCACCTCTCCAGGCCTGCTAGTGTCCCCTTGGCCCCTTCTCAATAGCTGCGGTGCAGCTGCTTGCAGTGCCGGGGGCTTTGTGATTCCCACCCCCTCACCCCTGACTTGTGCCCGTGGCCTACCGACGCTCTGGTCCTCGTGCTCTTGGTGGGCTGGCTACTCACGGCACAGGGGTTCCAGCCCCTTCCCAACCAGCCAGCACCCCGGGACGTGCTAGGTCTCCACTGGCTCTCTTCCTCTGGGCAGAGAACCCGGAATATCGGAAGAGGCCGTGCCAAGGGGACAGCCTCCTTTGTTGTCTGAGCTCCCGATCTTGGGCGGTGTATGGCCCTGGCGGTGGATCCCACAGCTCTGGCCGCAGCCCTGGCCGCAGCCCTGGCCCCCGCAGACCCTGCAATGAGAGCCCACACGCGGCCCTCTCCTATCTTCCTGAGCCATCGCCCATTTGTTTTCATGGGGATTTGGTTCTTCAACCTCTGCTGTAGCCAGCAAGATACATGCCAAACACACATCCTGGACCAGCAGCAACCGACACCATTAGCAGAAGGATGTGAAGGGCAGGGCCCTGCCAGTCACTGCGGGTCACCCGCACCAGCCAGCACCGTCAGCAGCGCGGGCGCGAGGGCCGCCAGCCCTCCCTGGCTGCCTACCTTCCGGCCGGCCTCGTTGTTGTGCAGGTTCATGAGGGTCCGGGCGTTCTGCTTGATCTCCCGGGCGTCCACGAAGACCTTGGCGAAGCCGATGCCATAGCGGATGTCGGCGGAGCAGCCGCCCCACTTCCAGCCCTCGTCCCGGTGGTACTGGCCCTGCTTCTCCTTGTCGCAGCCGCAGTCGCTCAGGTTGCCCTGGGTGCAGGCGGCCGTGATGGCGTGGGCCACGCCCGCAGCGATGATGGCGTAGGTGAAGGCGGCCTCGCGGCTCCCTGAGAGGGCAGAAGAGCGGAGAGGGCTCTGTAGAGCTGACCGTGGGGGCCACTGCCCCAGGCACCGGGAGAAGATGGAGCCGGCTCAGGAGCTCAGGATATCGTGAGCCCGAAGACTGAGCGAGCATCCGTTTCTAACGGGCCAGGAAACCCCACTTGTCACGTGCACACCCATTCCGTGCGTGCCCGGGGGAGTCGGCCACGCAGGAGGGGACTGGGCACAGGCCGGCTGCCCGGGTCCTGGCGGCCAGGGGAGGGGAGTCCAGCCCGTCTCCACCACCTCCCCTCCCTGGCCACCCCAACCTGCCCAGGGCTCATGGCACCCCGAAGCGGTGTCTCTGGAGGCTGCGGTGTGCAGGGGCCAGGGGGCGGCTTCCTTCCAGGGGCGCTCACCCTGGCTGGGTCATTGTGGCCAGTGACCCCCCCCATGTTCACCAGGCTGTAAAATGGGGCATATGGATAGATCTCCTCACAGCCTGTGCCGTGGCTCACTGAACCTGCTGGAAAAATAGCTCCTAGTCCTGTGGCCCGGTGTTCCCGTGTGTCCCGTGGCCAGCTCTGGTGGCTGTGGAGGCCCCTGAGCCACAGCGCGGGTCCTGGGCGGGTGCCGGTGTGCTGCCACCTGGCCTTGGCTCCTCTGGGCCTCGCTCTCTCTCCGCAAAATGGGTCCAGGCCACCATGCTGCTGTGTGAGGGACACAGATGCTGAGACCCTGGGCGGGCGCGCCATGTGCAGGAGGGTCCCCAGGGGCCGCTGGGCCAGCCCCCCAGCCCCCGCGCCGGCGCACTGGCTCTCTGGGAAGGCGCCTGGGGGAAGAGGCCCCGGAGCAGACAACGCAGGTGTGGCCGGAGCGTTCTGACGCTGCTGTGATGGGGGGGGGGGCTGAGACGCGGGCCCAGAGCGCACGGAGGGACGGAGGGGACGCACGGAGGGACGGAGGCGATGCCACTGGCTCTGGGCCCTAGTTCACACTGCCCGTCAGGTGCTCAGTACATCCCTCTGCCCACCTCCTCACCCCCACCCCCACCCCCGGCCCAGGGCTGTGCCTCCAGACTCACAGACAGCCTGTGCGCACCACGGTGCTGGTGTAACCTACGGGCTGTCCCGGGGGGCCACACGCAGCCTGAGCTGCTGGTGTAGTCGTGAAACCTGACAACTCCTTTCTTGTGTGAGATCAAGCATGCCGTGTAAGATCCAGCAACGCCCGGCCAGGCGCTCGGGATGGGGGACTGACCAGGGCAGGAAGCGGGTGTGGCTGGGCAGGGAGAGCCAGCACCTGACGGGCAGCGTCTCAGGAAGGGGACACATGCAAGGAGACATGGCAGCGAGGAGATGGCCAGCAAGCAGGGCGGGGGACCTGCCGCCTCCGGGGAACTGCCGGCCACAGGTCGAAGGCCACGTTTACCCCTGCAAGGCCACGGACGACCGGCTCCCCGAGACCCTGGAGGGGCTTCAGACAAAGCACCCCACAGACTGCAGCGCTCCCAACACAGCCCCGGGAGAGCAGAGACACAGCAGGGTGAGGGCACGGAGGAAAGGCGGCCGGGGAGGTCTGTGCCACGGATGGCGGCCGGGCCCAGGGCGGGTCAGCTGCCTCTCCATGCTCCACTGTAAAACGGGGGGACGGTCAGACCCATTTTATTCTGCTGGCAGTGAGGAGCAGCGCGAATTGCCGGCGGCAGAGTCTGCACAGAGCTTGTCTCGGTAAAATGTCCCTAGACACTGGGGATGGCAGGTCCCCACAGACCTGGAGAGCTCGGGTCTCTACAGGAGAGGGGTCTACGAGGACGGGGTCGGGGGTGGGCACAGAGGAGGGCCTGGCCGGGCGGTGCACCCCTGGAGGGTGGCCAAGCTGAGCTGCTCACCGCCCCTGCTACCCCAAAGTGGCAGAGTTGTCCCAGGGATTAAATGACTCCAAGGTGCAGGGGTGCATGCACCTGTGCTGTCTGAGCTGGCCCGAGCCTGGCGAGCCCCTGCGTCCCACTCCCTCCGGGCTCAGGGCCAGGGCAGGTTGGCCACCGCCAGCCCAGGGCTTCCGGCATTCTGTACACGGCCCCCACGGCCTCCATCCCGGTGGGCACCGCCCAGCCTCTCCGGGTCCCCCGAGCTGGCCTGACCGCACAGGTGATGCTTGGCAGCCTGGTTGGAGTGCACTGGTGCCCCGGGCTTCTGTCCCAGCCACCGTTCCCATCAGGTGTTCGAGGTGGGCCACCGGACCTGGCGCAGCGTGCAGAGGACAAGGCGGGCGGTGCTGGCAGCCCGGGTCCCCGCCTGCGCCTGCGCCAGCCGCTCGCTGGAAGAGCGTGCGGGTCCATCCTCTCGTGAGCTAACAGCCTCCCTGTCTGGGAGAGAAGAGCGAGGCTCCTGGGGGGGCTCGCAGGGTGGGAGGACGGGGGGACGGGGAGCGGGCTGAGCCCGTGCCGGGTGGCGCCCCGCCTGGCTCTCTGTGCTGCACTCCGCAGCCATCCCTTTAGGACAGACTCCGCCGCGTCGCCCGAGGGAAGAGGCCTTGAGCCCTCAGCCAGCCCCACCCGGACAGGGACTCCTCTGGCCAAGGCCACGACTCCTCCAACGCTTCGAAGTCCTGTCAAGAGGTGCGTTCACTTGTCAGCTAGAAGCACTTAAACACAGCGGCTTGCCCAGCTGGAGACGGGGTATGAGGGCGAACAGAAACGGGCAGAGTCCTGGAACCTTAAGGTTGTGCTCGAGGCGTGAGAAGCCCTACAGGCCATCCACCTGCAAACTCCTTCCCTCTCCCCGGGCAGGGTGTGGAGACTGAGGCTGGGAGAGATGCGGTGACTCCCGGGAGAGCTCGGACGCACGCCTGGAGGAAACAGGCGCTGAGCCGCTCTGCTCCAGCTCCGCGCCACGCCTCCCCAGCCGCCGGCCGCCCCTTCCCGGTTCTGCCTCCTGGGGGCCGCTGCAGGGAGAGGCGCGGGCTGCAGAGTGTCCCACGAGAGACGTGAGTGGCACAGGTGCGTGGGGGCACGCGGGGCGGCCGACGTGTGCACTGTGGGTGTGCACTGTGGGTGTGCACTGGCCACGGGCGGCGCCTCTCCACAGCACTGAGGGGTGATGGGACCTCTGAGGCTCACAGCCCAGCCTTGTGCCGGGCACCCCGACTCCCCGCCTCCTCTGCCAGGCCTCTCAGGGGGCTGGCTGCACCCCCTCAGTGGTAGGCTGCTCCTCCCAGGGGCTGGGAGAACAGGAAGACCCTCCACCACACCCTGCCCTGGCTCCCCGACACCACGCACGAGCCCCGCCCCTCTGCGCCGACACGCGCACCCACAGGGCAGAGCCCTCTGCGGCCCCTAAATCAGAGGCCCGGGCAGAAAGTCTGGGGGCTTCCCCCAGAATGACAGGCTCAGGTTTCCCCAGGGTCGCCAGGTCTCAGGAGAGAGACTGGAGTCGGGGATCCGGGGTGCACCCCTCAAGCCTCCCGCCGCTCTGGGCGAAGTGGCCGGGGCGCAGGCTGGGCTGCTCCCACCCTGGCTGAGATGCTGCTCTGCCTCCCCAGCCTTCACCTTCGCCCTGGGAGCCCGGAGTTGCCCCGGAGTGAAGAGGCTCCGGGGACAGGGCAAGGCGGTCCTGGAGGAGGAGGCCCGGCCCAAAGCGGCCGACGCCCTCCACCCGGCAACAGGGACAGAGGAAACGCGCCGGTGTCCCAGCCGCCCGAAAGATTCCACCCGCCGCCTGCGCACCGCGGCTGGCACCGGAATATTATCTGGGTGTATTTACGGTATCTCACTGGAAACCACAAAGTGCATTGCATTGTTTTTTCTCTTTTGCTATTTAAAGCCAACTGGTCAGAGAACGAGCAGTGGGCTGTGATAAGGCTGAAATAGGGCGATCTGGAAAACAGATGGAAACAGGCTGCCCCTGCCAGCCTTGCGTGCCAGGATCCCAGACACACAGCTACCCAGAGAAACCGGGGAGACAGCGAACAACCTGAAGATTTGGGGGCCTGGGGGCCGGTCAGCGTCTGTGCTGTGGGGGAGGGTGACAGCTCAGAGGCCACCCGCCCCCCCCCCCCGCCATGTCCTGCTCAGATTCAGCCACCAACAGGGCGGCAGGGCCCCGGCTGACACCCCGCGCCCCGCCATGCGGGCAGCCCGTCTGTCCCTGGGTTTGTGCTGACTTCGGTCATCACCATGCTCCAGCCAGGCCCTGGGGGCCTAGGTGGGTGATCTGTGAAGTCTCCAGCGTTGAGTACAAGACCGTGTGTGTGCGTGTGTGTGCGTGTGTGTGTGTGTGTGTGTGTGTGTGTGTGTGCGCGCGCAAGGGTGTGTGTCTGGGTCTGCCTATCACAGGAAAGCTAGGGAGAGAACGGTGTAACAAAAGGCTCATCTCAAAGAATAGTGTCAGGAGAGCTAAAATCCAGGATGAACTGAGGCTTGCAAAAAAAATGCCAACGAGACAAAAAGCCCTTTGTTGGCTGCTTTCTAAGCGAGAATGCGGGAAAGAATAGGGCTTTGGCTTGGGCAAGATGGCGCATTGTTAAGAAACGGCAGAGAGAAAGCGGAGCGGTCTGCCCCTTGCTCTGTCTCTCTCTTGGAAGGGGCTTCAAGGCCATCATTCCCAGCACCCGCTCAGCCTGAGATGGGAAGGGATGGAGCCGTGTGGGGACGAGCCTGGGCCCAGTCTCCCACCCCAAGGAGAGGAGGAGGGGCTGGGCTGGGGGTGCCTGCCGGAGCGGGGGCCACACTGAAGCAGGCAGAAGCCACAAAACGCATCGGAGCTTCCCAGCTGGTGGACAGAGGAGGCTGGACGGACACCAGGGGCTGAACGCTAAGCCATCGTGCCCATCCTGGAAAAATTCCAGCCAGAGTATCCGACGGGGCCGTGAGTGTGTGGAAAAGATCATGAGCCGGAAAATCACTACTTCTTTATCAAGGATAATGGTGGCGACATAGAAAATTTTTATGTACGCAAAGAACACGGTTATCTCCCTACATCCTGTCTCCGCCCTGATTCAGGCCCTTAGCGCCCCACCCCCCCACCCCCGCCAGGCAGAGCCATCCAGATGTGGTGTCCAGAGCCCGGTGTGGTGGCCCAGTCCCCACCTCTTCCTGCAGCCTCTCTGCTCTCTGCCCAACACCCCAGCATCCCAGAGGCCCAACTTCTGGCCCACAGGCTCCTGTCCTGCCCGGGTCACACTGCCAAGCCCTTCCTGTCCCCTGGCCTTCCCCTCCTGGGCGTTGGTCCAGCCTCTCTATCAGGGGACCCCTGCGGACAGCTCTGTGCGGTGGCACGCCTGCCCCTCCTCCCAGAGCACTTTTCCACACTTCAGCCCTGACCTCCCCGGCTCACGCCGGCCTTGCGCCGCAGATTCCCCATGGCTAAGTCCCGAGAGTTGTGGGGAGCATCCCCAAGCATTTCACATTCACGAACCGAACCAGAGACACCTGAGGACCAAAAAGTAAAATCTCACAGACTTAGATGTGCGTCTGTGCTCTGCCCTGTATGGAGGGCGCCTGTCGTCCACGCTTCCTTGAGTGATTCATTGCCGGGATGCAAAACTGGGTCTGAGTTCCATGGACAGCTGCAGGCACCGGCAAAGGCAGTGCTAAGGTAGATCTCACCATTCCTGTCAGAATCCCAGGCAGACTGCGTCCCTGCTGTGCCCGTGGGGAAGTGTGCTGAGGGTTAGGTAAATGTACCTTGGACAGATTGTGAGGGGGCAGCTAGCACGCACAGCTCCTCAGCAAGCTGGTGCGCCGAGGCGCGGGGACGGCGCCTGCGCCCACGCCGGCTGCAGCCGCCCCTCGTGTCTGCAGGACTTTGCCGGGCGTCCCATTCGCTTTGGGCGCTGTGACGCTGTCAGCACCCGTCTCCCCAGCCCCGCTTCCTTCCCCAGGGAAGGGCAGGGTGGGAGAAGGGTCCAGAACCGAGGCTCTCGAGCTCTGAGGCAGGCGTCCCGGCCTCGAGCCCGCCGCCCTTCTCATCTGCGGGAAGCGGGGGCAGTGTGAGCAGAGTTTGCGCAGTAGCGGAACTCATGGGGCCTCCACTAAAACGAACCCAAGTGGATGTGGGGGGGGGCGGGCGTCGTTCAGCCTCATCCTGGGAGGTTCGGGGCTCAGAGGTCCTGGGGACACCCAGGCTGGAAAGGAGTCTGCCTGCCCAGGCCATGCCCGTGCCAGGGCAGGGAGAAGGGGTGATTGACAGGCCCAGGCTCTGTAGACACTTAGGCTCGGGGAGCAGCCTGGCACGGGTTGTGTTCTTGCACAAGTAAGCAAAGGCATTTTCGAAAGTGTTGGATGTGGGAAAGAGCTGTCTCAGGCATGTGTGTGTGTGGGGGGGGGGGTCCAGGAAGGCTTCCTGGGGGAGGTGGCCCAGAGGAGAAACCCCTGCATAAAGCCAGGGCGCAGGCTGCCCAGTAGCACTGGGCTGCCCCTCCCATGTGCTCTTTAGCCCCAGAGAGGAGTAGGGTCAGGGACTGGGCCAGCATCCGGGGCACTGTTGCTCCCCCAGAGCCTCCACAGCCTCGGTGCTGCCCGTGTGCCAGGCTCTGGTCAGAGTCTGGCTCCCCACAGAGCTTCCTCCCGCCTGGAGAGGCGGCCATGATCCCGAAAGTCCAGAGCAGACTCTGGGAGCACTTCCTAGCATGCTCACACTCGCCCACCACCTACAGGCCCATCCCTGCCACACGGGCACGTCTGCGGCCAGGAAGCCGCCGGAGCGACCCCGCACCGCACCACCCACCGCTGGCCCACTGCGCTGGACGAGCAGGACCTAGGCCGTGAAGTGGCCCAAGTGGAAGACAGGCAGGGAGAGATGGGAAGTCCACACCAAGCGCTGGAGGGCTCTGAGGGGAGCGAGGAGGGAGGGACCAAGGGGGCACATCCAGGAGTCAGCATCCAGAGCTCCCACATGGGCGTTTGGGCAGAGGCCTGGACGGGGCAGGGAGGAGGGCCGTCTGACCAGTCGCGGGAGTGCCGCGAGGAGGAGGTCACCCGTCCCTGCAGGTCAGTGTTCTCACCGGGAGGGGGTGGGAATGGCCCGGATTTAGGTTTTGGAATCAATCTGATGAGTTTAGCGTATCCATGTGCCCGGTGGCCTCTACCACAGCAAGAATAAACGCCGGAGCATGCCCCAATTCCTGTGCTCATGCGGGATGGGCCCAAGGCCTCCTGGGGCAGAAGGGAAGCGGCTGTCTCCCGCCCTCCGGATGCGCCGCGCAGTGTGGCTGTCCCGGCTGGGCGGCTGCAGATGGGCAGACAGGGCAGAAAGGCCCGGGACAGCCCCCGTGAAGTCACGGCAGTGTAAGGACTGCACAGGATGGGAATCTGGTCCCAGGGTGCACTGTACCGCCCGTGGCCAGCAGCAGGGCAGACCCCCCCCCGCAGCTCACATGCTCATCCCATCCACAACCCAGCACACGCCACGCCACGCGTGGCAGCCCCGCCTCACACCGCCTCGAGCTTTGGGAGCTTTTGCAGTGCACGCAGGAGCGGACACGGACACCCTCCTTCCGCGATGATGGGACCACGTGGGGTGGAGGGCTGCGGCACGCCAGGGTGAGCCCCAAGCGGCCTGAACCCCACGCAGTGGGCACTCTGCCCCACGCAGCGCTGGCTCCCATGCTCACATCGCCAGGGGAAGGGAACTGGGCAGAGAGGAAGGGCAGCTGGAGCAGGGAGCTGCAGCCTCCTCCATTCTCCAGGAAGCAGAGGTCAGGGCCACAGGGCCCTGGGCATGAGGCCCCTCACAGGCCAGGAGAGTGGTGGGCAATCGGCCCGGTCCCTGACCTGAGCACCCCGGGCTTGAGAGCGGCGGGTGTCAGCCCAGTCCCTGACCTGGGCACCCCGGTCTGCACGCTCTGTGCCATGCAGCACAGTAGCTAGCAGCACCAAATGGAAACAATGAAAAACGATGAAGGTGAAGCTTACTTTGGGGAGATCTATCTCTCTGATAACTATGAACCAGTCAGCGAAGAAGACCCCCAGATGCCGGACGTAGAGCAGGGTGAGGAGGCTCAGGGTGGAGGACCGCCCCCATCGACGCCCTCGCTGTTCGGGTGGGAGTCTACAGGGGGCTCAGCGCGTTGCTTAATGACAGGACGGCGTGGACCGCAGCTCTGGTTAAGGTACCGCCGGCGCCAGTGCCCCGTGCCCCTGCCCACTTCCACCCCAGCACAGGGACACGAGACGGGCCAGCACCGCCGAGACCCCAGAGCCACCCCGGCCCCAGCCCTCAGACAGAGAGGCTACACCGCACGCACACACACACCGCACACCCACACCATACCACACCCCACACCATACACACACCACACACACCACACGCCACACACACCATACACCACACACCCCGCACACACCACACACACCACACGCCACACACACCATACACCACACCCCCACACCCCCCACACCCCGCACACACCACACACACCACACGCCACACACACATGCCACACATACATGCCACACACACATGCCACACACTCACCATACTACACACACACCATCCCACCATCCCACGCCACACACACCACACACACACACCACACACCACACACACACGCCACACACACACACCACACCACACACACACCACACACACAGTCGGCAGCATCTCACGCCACACACACAGTCGGCAGCATCGCGCAGGTAAGACCTGTGGTCGCTGAGGGTCCCTGCTCTGCCTCCTGCAGACCCTGCCCACCACGCCGGCGGCGCCTGCGGCCCTCTGTGGTCCTCTGCTGGGACGGTGCTCACTGGTAGTGAGCTTACCTCTGCCCTTGAGACACAGCTCCAGGGTGGCCACCAGAATCCAGCCGCTCTCCACCACAGGCTCGCACCTGAGCACCCCTGTGCCTCTCCACAGCACCCTGGTCCTGGGCCGTGCTGCTCCCTGGCTGCTTGCAGTGGGGCCTGAGCCGTGGCCCTCACCCGGCCTGGCACCCCAGGATGGAGAAGGGCTTAAACCGATCACTCAAGTGGGCCTAGTTCCCGGTGACCAGTGTCTTTAAAAAGAGGAGACACCAGAGGGGCACAGGCCAAGCAAAGAGCGGCGAGGACCGAGCCCCGCCAGCCACACTGGGCAGGGCAGCGCCCAGGACAGCGGCGGCCGCCGCCTGTGCCTCAGCCTCGGGCTGGCCAGGAGCGAGGCTCAGGGCCGCAGTGGTCTTCACAGCCGAGCAGACGCGGGGCAGTCCCTCCCCGGAGGGCAGGGTGCGGCTCCCATGCCGGCCTCTGTGGTTAATGTGGGAAAGGGCCAGCTGGGAAGTGAGCCTGGGGACCGGCGCGCAGTGCTCAGAGAAGCCCCAGCCCTTCCTACAGGACGGGAGACCCGAGGGCGCGCCTGGCACTGCGCAGGCTGCAGGGCGGCTCCCGGTGGACCCCAGGCCTCGGAGCAGCACAGCCTGTAGCCCAGCTCCCCGGGGGTTTGTAATTCCCTCTTTTTCCTGAGTCAGTTGTGTCCACGGGGCCCCTGGCCCCTCAGATCTCTGCAGGACAGAGGCAGGCGGGCCGGGGTGGAGTAGCGGGGAGGGGTGGTGGGAGGGTGGGAGCCTGTGGACCCAGCACTGGGAACACTCGGTTGGGGCTAGCTGCCCACCCCACTTCCCCGCCAGTCTCACCACTGCTCTAAAGAAAGGTCTGCATTTCCCAGCTTCCTCCCAAGCCAGGTGTGGCCATGCGACGAAGTTCTGACCAATGGGGTGTAAGCAGGGGAGTGGGGCGGGGCACCCTTGTCCTACAGGGGAGTGATGGGGATGTGGGGGGCATAGGCGGCTGGCCTCCGCTGGTCAGCCTCCCTCCACCCAGCACTCCCCTTCTGAAGTAGACCTCCGCCGCTTCTGCCCCAGCCACCGTCACCCCCTGCCTGAACTGCCCAGGCCCACGCCAGGTCCCACCTCCGCCCCGACGTTTACTCTCCTCCCAGCAGTCAGGGCCTCCCGGGGCCCTGCCCGACACGAAGGGAAAGCAAGCCTCACAAGTGCCACCAGGCCAACTCATCATCTCTCCACAGGATGCCAGCTAGATGGGCTCCGTGGCTCCTCAGACTTCTCGCACACCGCTGCCCCAGGGCACCCGCACCTGCCGCGCCTCTGCCTGGCACGCTCCTGCCCACAGGCTTGTGCGAGGCTCCCTCACAGACCGGGGGCCGTCGGATCACACACGCGCACCGAGCCCCCTCCCCGCCACGGCAGGCCCTCAGTCCAGGTTAGGTAAAAGCATGAGCCAAGTGAATTCTGCGTCCACCTTTCCATGGGTCTGTCAGAACGCGGGTTCGGCTGAAGCACACCAGTCACTTCTGTGTCTCTCGCACGGTTCGGCCACACGTTGGCCGTCATGCCCGTGCTCTGCGTCCCCCAAGAGCCAATGACAGAGGCTTGGTCGGCGGCCCCCCATGCCTGGCCCTGGCCCCCACTCCCTCCTGGGGTACCAGGCATCCTCATCCCAGTCTCTTCTGACTAGAATCCCCGTCTGCCTCCGCCTGCCTTCACCTGCTGGCGCGCCTCGGGGCCAGGCCCTGCTCCCCCTGGAAGACACCGGTGCCACGCAGTGCGGACGGCGGAGCTCCTCCATCCTGGGCCCTGCTCTCCCTCCTGCCGCAGCCATGCAGGTGCACACACAGCGCGGCGGGGACTGGCCCTGGCCTGAGCTGAGCCCTGTCCCAAGACCCTGCCAATCTTTTCCTTCTCTCTCTCTCTCTCTCTCTCTCTCTCTCTCTCTCTCTCTCTCTCTCTCTCTCTCTTCTTTTTTTTTTTTTTTGGTGGCAGTACTGGGCCTTGAACTCAGGCCCCTGTGCTCTTGCATTGCTTTCTCATGGTTGGTGCTCTATCACTTGAGCCACGCCTTCCAATTGGAAATAGAGTCTCACAAGACTTCTGCCCAGACTGGCTTTGAACTTTGACCCTCCGGGCCTCAGCCTCCTGGGCAGCTGGGCATGGGTGTGAGCCACTGGTGCCCAGCCCCGCCACTCACTTTGGCTGACTGTGAGCGGCTCCCCGCAAATTCCCTTATCTGTAGCATTTCACTTGCAAAGAAAGCACCTAAGTTTCAGGTAATGCCAGAGTGCCAGCGGGGTGGGGGCGGCAGGCATGGATGTTTGGGCAGGTCACGGCAGACGCGGCTCTCCAGACTGGAGGCTGCGGCCTCGGTGGAGGCTGTCGGCCCCCCGCCCTCTGCCCATGCAGGGAAAGAGTGAGGCCGCCCACCGGCCCACCTCGCGCTGCGCAGGGGCCTGGGCCGCACAGACGTGGCACCTGCGGATCTGGTGACGATGCAGACCCGTGCTGGCCTTCCCAAGGTGACCCCGGAGCACCCCGCTGAGTCCCGGGCTGGCTGGGACTGGAAACACTAGCTGATGGAAGGCCCGCAGGACCGACTTTCCAGCCAGGGGCCTGGCGGGGACCTGCGCACTGGGAGGAGCCACCACACAGGAAAGGAGCTAAGGGTCTGGGCGGGCCTTGTCATGGGATTGCTCAAGCTAGGTAGCAGTCGGGAGCTGCGTTCTCAGCGCCAGCCATTACAATCATGTGACATACACTCAGTGATCAGCATATCTGCCAATTATTCCGAAAGCAGCCGGCACTCCATACATAGTTTTGGCAGAAGAGCTCATCTTTACGTTTGGGCTTTGGTGTGAAACATCCGTGTTACCTGAGACAGCAGGTGGGTGCTCGGGCCGCTGGTGGCCAGTTTGTAGCTTTGCCCATCAACCCTCAAGGTGCTAGGGCTACCCGCCAGAGCGCTGGCCCTCACCAGGGGACCCTGGAAGCAGCCAGCACGGGCAGGTGAGGGGGGCTCTAAGGGTCCCTGAGTCCTTCTGTTCTCCCTGTAGCCCTGGAGACCCTACTTGGAGAGTCTGGGGAGCACGTACCCACTTTGAGCTCCTTCCCGAAGACGGTGCGCTCCCCCAGCGCCGAGCAGTTCCAGCGGCCATTGCGGAACTGAAACTGACACTCCTCGAGGCCCATTTGTGAGCCTTCTCCGATGACGATGATGGCGTCGGGCCGGCTCTGGCAGATCGCCCGCTGTCTGGGAGCTAGGCCCGGGATCTTGTTACAGATGATGCTTGCGCCCAGAGCCACCACCGAGGAGAAGCCACTGGAGGGGGACACAGAGACAGAGGTTGAGACCTGCGGGAAAGCCTTCGCCTGGCAGGTGCGAGAGCTGGCAGAACGGCATCTACTGAAACCATCCACCACGCGGCCAGAGGGCCGGCAGCAACGAGGGGCTGCCCAGAGCCCGGAAGTGGACGCATTTGGGGGCTGGCCCACACAACACCTGTCCAGCGGCTGGAATGGAGCGGCGGCAGCAGCAGCCGTCCACACATCCAGAGGGACATGGCCGCACAGCGTCGGCCGCAACCTGCCGACCTCCCTTCTGACTGTGCTGTGCCGGAGAAGGGGCTCCTACGCCCTTCTCAGGACGAAGATTAGGCAATCCCCACCTAGGTGGCTGCGGAAGGAACTGTGGAGACCTGGAATGACAGGCCTTGGCTTCGCAGGTGCCTGGCACGCAGGTGCCTGGCACACCAGCATGGAATGAATCCTCGGGGACCTGGTGGTTACCAGGGGTGAGTGCAGGAGTCTTCTTGGCTACCCACATGCACTCAGAGCACCCCCCAGAACCCCCCCCCCACCGAGAGGGACGGTACAGCCCTCTCTAGGGACCTGGGTCTCTCCCCGCACGTCCACAGGACGAGGAGGCCGAGCCCCGGGCCTGCCCAGGGTCTCTCCGCAGCCTCCCTGTGCCCCAGAGGGCGGCCTAGGGGCCAGGGGTCGCCGCACCGGCCGTCCCCTCCCGGGGGGCGGTGTGGTCACACAGCGATGGCGGGCACAGGGCGGTTGTGTTCTGCGGTTTTCCATTCTCGCCCCTCGCCGTGTCTCCACCCATTTGTAATTAAAAAGGAGATGGAGCCGCCGCTTCCTGGATGCCGCGCGGCGGCGGCGGCGGCGGCGGCGCAGCGCGCCCCAGGTTTCGGCCGAGCCTATGAAGCCCGGGAGAAACAGAGCCACCGGGCCCGCGAATCAATAGCACCGGGGGCGCCTCCGGCCCGCCGCCCGGGCCGGCCGCGAGCCCCGCCGGGGCGGCCCGGGCGCAGCCGCACAGCACAAAGGACCCGCGCCGCCCCCCCCAGCGGCGGGGGCGGGGTCAGGGGTCACAGGGGCAGGTGAGCCCGTGGACCCCCGCCCCAGCGCCCCGGTCCCCTCGCAGCCCCCAGCCCGCCCGCCCCGGCACAAAGGCAGAGCGGCCGTGCATGCGCTGCGCGCGCCGCCCCGGAGCCACCTGCTTCCCCTGGCCGGCCGCGGGCGGCCCGGCCCGGCTCCCAGCGCCGCGCCCGCCCCGGCCCCCGCCCACCCCGGCCCGGGCGCTCTGTCGGGGTCCGGCTGTGGCTCCGGCCCCGGCGCCCTGAGGGTCCCCAGGAGCCGGGCGGTGCCGGGCGCTGAGCCGCTGCTCGCGCCGCCGAGCGCCCGAGTGCCGAGGGCACCGACCCGCCCGGGCCCGCCCGGCGCTCGGCTCCCCGAGCGTCCGTGCTCCCGCCGGCCGCGGGCCCCGCGAGAGTCCGCCCCCGCCCCGGGCGTCCCCGTGGCCGGGACTCCCAGACCCAAGCGTCCCGGGGCGGCCGGTGCCCCGCGCCCCCCGCGGCCCCGGCGCTGCGCGGGGCAGAGGCGCGGGTGTGAGCGGGCGGCACGCCTCCCTGCGGCCGGGCGCGGGGCGCGGGGGCGCGGGGGGCGCGGCCCTTACCCGATGCGGAGGTAGACCATGCCCAGGCCGAGGAAGAGGTGGCCCAGGCAGCGCCGCGCCTTCCGGGACATCGTCCCCGCCGCTCGCCGCGGGAGCCGCGGGCCGGGCTGAGCTGGTCCCGCGGGCGGCACCGGCGGGGCGATCCGCATAGCCCGCCGGGGGGCGCGGCCGCAGCGTCCCGGGTCCGCCGTGCGCCGGAGCCTCGCCTGGAGCGCGGGAGCCGCGGGCGCGGAGGGGCGCGGGCGACGACGGGCTGCGCGCGAGCGGCCGCCGCGAGTGTTCGAGGCGCGGGGACTGAGGGCGCCGCCGCCCCTCCCCGCCCCGTGCTCCCCGCCCCTCCCCGCCCGCCTCCCCGAGCGCCGCCCCGCGCCCAGCGCCTGCGGGACGCGGCCGCGGGCCCCAGGCGCGCTCCCGCCGGGCTCCGGGGCGCGGGGCGGGGAGGGGCGCGGGGCTCCCGCCGACCCCCACCTGTCGCCGGCTCGCAGACTAGGGCGAGCAGGTGCCGCGGCCGCGCGCTCGACGGAGAGGGCCGGGCCAGCCGGAGCCGCCCGCAGCGGGTGCCGAGAAGGGCGCCGGGCCCCCGCCCGCCAGGAGCCGCGCGGGGCGGAGCGGACGGAGCGCGCGGGGCCCGGGCGCAGCCGCTTCCCGCCCGCCCAGGCGCCTGCGTCCTCGGCCTCCTCGGGCTCGCCTCCTCGGGGCTCCCCGGTCCGCGGGCGTCGGACCCGGGCTGGAGCCGGGCCGGTGGCCGCGGACGGAGCCGTCCGGGCGGGCCGGGTGCGGGTGGTGGCTCCGCGCTCCGCCGACCCCTGGCGGGCGCGGCGAACAACGCAGCCGGGCCCCGCTCGGGACGCGGTGAGCGGGCGCCGCCGACCCAGCCCGGGGCGCCGGGCACCGCGGCCAGCGGTCCGGGCTTCCGCCGAAGGAGCGGAGGCTCCGGCGGCGGCCGAGGCGGTTTCCTAAGGCCCCGGGCCAGGGTTCGGCGGAGCCGCGCTGGGAACCAGGGGCCCCAGGTCAGGCCGCCCTCCTCCGCCCCAGCCCAGGGCGCCCGGCCCTCGCGGGCCGTCTAACCCCCGCGCACGCGGCTCCCCGCAGCCGCGCTCACCAGACGGCGGGGCGCAGGCCGGCGGCCCTGGAGCCCCCGCCTGCACCCCGGCTCGGGCCAGAGGCAGCGGCTGGGCCTGCGGGGCCCCACGGCGCGGGCCTGGGCCGCCTTCCGAAGCGCGCCAGCGGGAGCAGCGAGGGTTGTGGGCCCCGGGAGGGTGCGGGCCGGGCCGGGGAGAGGCCCGTGGGGGGACGCGGACCCCGGAGGCTGCGCGGCCAGGTCCACCCTCACGGGGAGCTTTGGGACCCAGGACAGGGCGTGGTTTGGGCGTTCTGGGGGCTGATTCCGGGCCTTCGCCCCTTGAGAAACCGTCGAGTTTGTCCTCGGATCCGGAGCCGCTGGTGGATGCACGGCTGAAAGCCAGCCGGGCCGCCCTCCGCTCACGTGCGCCCGCGGGCGCAGGGACGCCGGGGAGGCCTCCGACGGGCGCGCGCCCGGTGCCCACTGCAGACAGGCGTGGGCCGGGGTCCGAGCCTCTGCACACAGCCCTGGGACCTTCCGGGTCTAGACTGTTGCAGCTGCTCCGAGCTCGGACCCGGGTCCTCGGGAGCTGCGCGTGCCCGGCCTGCCGAGCCCCTGGGGCGCCGGCCCGAGTGGGCCGGGGAGCGGGGGGGGGGGGGGGGGGGGGGGAGCCTTCCGCGGCCTCACCGCCTGCTGCGTTCTCCCCCAGACCTCACTGGAGCAGAGCGTACTCCCCACGGCGCCCCAGGGTGGCCGGAGCCCAGTGCCCCCGGCGCCCCACGCCCCGTGCCCCCAGAGCCCAGTGCCCCGGCGCCGTGAGCCCTCAGAGCCTTGTGCCCCTGGTGCCCCGTGTCCCCGGCGCCCCGTGCCCCAACGCCCCGTGCCCCAACGCCCCGTTCTCAGCGTGCCCTCAGGTGGCTTCCTGCACTGACTGTCAGCCCAGCTTCGCCTCAGATCTGCTGCCGCCCGTGGAGATCTTGCTCGCACTGCCACGCAGCCTCCCCAGGGCCCTCGCTGGCCCGGGCACCTGTCGCTGGTGATGGTTGGCAGACACATCAGTCACCGCACGAATCTCATTTCTCTACACGTGCATTTTCCACTTGAGCAAGCAGAGATGTTGAGAGGCAGGAATCTCGCACGCCAGAGCGGGCCTTGCCATGGCCCCCATACCCACGGCTGTCTTCTTACCCCCGTCCTCCCAGAGGGGCATCAGGCAGAACTCCCTGAGCAGACAGACGGCCTGGGCCTTCTCAGGGCATCGGGGACCGGCGATGCTGGCCGCCCGCCCCCCTGCCAGGCCATCAGCCTGCTGCCTGTGTGAGGGCAGAGCGCATGGGCCAGAAAGGTAGCTGATAGACGGGCACGAGCTTCCAAGACGCAGCACGGGTGGAGCCGGGTAGGAGACCTGGCCGAAGGCACCACCAAGTGGACAGAGCTTGAGTTCTGGCTAGTCTCTCGCTGCGTGGCCTCCCGCACATAGCCGTGGTCCCTGCTGGAGCCAGGTCTCCCCCAAAGACCCCATGTCCTCTCTGCCACCTCACGGCATGGTGGCCAGGTCCTCCCCAAAGACCCCACTCCTCCTTGCCACCCCACGGCATGGTGGCCAGCATGACCCTGCGTGCGAACAGGGAGAGCTGAGGCTAGGACACAGAACAGCAGGCGCTCTGTGTCTGTGTCTTGATTGTTTCCGCTCAGTGGTGTCAGTGCTGAGTCTGTGTCTTCCCCAAAGGGCTGCCGGGCCTCGGTTTCCACACAGGCACACTCAAGGTTCCAATAGACTTGAAACACAATCACCGGGGTCCAGCCATGCCTGGCTCTGGGGGCCATCTTTATGATCAAGCCCTGCCCTTGCTCCTGTGTGCATTTGTGTGCATGGCTGAGAGGTGGAGGTGGACCCCACTTCTATGCGCTAGAGTTCTGGGGGGGGGCAGGAAGGATGGTTTGTAAACAACACACACAGGTGCTGTGCGCCTGGAGGGCGGGCGGGGGCGGAGGGGTACTGACCCATCACGATGTGGCTCTGTGGCTGGCTGGCATTGGGGGAACTTCCTGGACCCCAGGTTCGGTGTGGCCCACCTCGGGGGACCTGGCCGTCTGTTCCTCTGGCATGTGCGCAGACCCAGGCAATTCCCACGGCCTTGCGCAGAGCTTTGCTGCTCCCCGGGGCTGGCAGAGGCGGCAGGCCACCCAGCAGACCTGGGGCTGGTTCTGGAATCCTGGCAGGCACTTTCACCCCCCTGCCCTCCACGCCCCTTCAGGAAGGACCAGGGCCTCAAGCCTAGCACCCCACCAGAACCAAGTGTCAGCTGCCTGTGTGCCCTGGCGAGTCTCGGCCTCGTCCCCTCTGTGAGCCTCCTGGGTGCCCGCAGCAGGGCGTTCACACCGGCACAGTGGCAGCCCTTGCTCTCTGTGTCCTGTGCCCGTGTGAGGGACTGGGCACCAGGCCACCCTGGGGTGCCCGGCCACAGAGAGTTCACCTCCACTGAGCACTTGCCCAGGGTGCTTTTAAGTTCCTGAGCACTGCTGGCCGCTCTTCACCCCCGGCCACCCCGGGAGGCTGCTTATCACAGTCCCGCCCCAGGCCTTCCTCAGGATAGTCCCCGCCGCTCTGATTCATTTCGTAGGCTAGGTCCTTCCACTCAGGCCTGGAACATCTCCCTCCGCTCCACACTCCTGGGCCAGGCCCACGACCCCAGCCACGTAGCTTCCCCTGCGCCCTGGCCCAGGCCCCTGACCTTCCCCCGCCCCATCCCTGGCTAGTGATGTGTCTTGGGCGTGGCATTCGGGCAGGGCTCAGGAGGAAGCTGCAGCTGACAGCTCTGGGGAAAGTGCGTGGTGGCTCCCAGCACCCACTCGACCCACCACACCCGTGTGGGCAGTGGGCTGGCTTCCGCCTCCATGCGGGCGTGGCTGGCCCTCCCATACACATCCCCTGGGAGCTTTCTGGAAGGTTGACCCCTGAACCCTAATTTCATGGAGGTGGCTTTTCTCCAGAGGTGCCCAGGGCTGCAGAGGGGAAGTGCACCGCCCTGGGTGACAACGGGCAGGGAGTCCACCCGGCCCTCAGCGCCCTGCTTTCAAATACAGAGAAAAGAAGAGCTGCGTGCCCGCCGCGGCGAGAGTCCACGCTGGGATCTGGGTCCCGCCTGCAGACGGCCCCACGGGTCGGACGGAACGCCCAGGCTTCCTTGAGCTCCAGGAGAATGGAAGACGCAGCTCCAGTGTGGAGCGTGGCCCGGCCCAGGTCCGGTGGATCTGCTATTAGTCCTGATGAGCCTCGGAGCAGCTGCGGCCTCTCGGAGCCTCAGTTTGCTCATCTGTGACGACCTCACAGGGCTTCTGTTGGGATTAAGTGCTCAGCGAGTGCTCCCGTCGTCAGCAGGGGCAGGCCTCTGTGGCATCCGGGAACGCAGAACACAAGCCGCTCTGTGCCCAGGCCGTGGTTGGCACTTCAAACACTGTCTACAATGAATAGCTGTCGTCGTGGTGGTGGACAAAGGTACGGTGAGGAGGATGAAGTTCCAATGCAGACAATGTCTTTCTCTCGTTGATGTGAAAATTGTATTTCCCAACATCCTTTGCAGGTAGGAATGGCCAGGACTGTGCTCCCTCCAGTGAGAAGGGGGGGGGGGGAGGGCCGCTGGGCTCTAGCTGCTCACTTCCCTCCTCCCTTAGCCCTCTTGTCTTGGTAGCTGACCTGCAAAGAGTAGAGCCTGGAAACAGGAGAGCACTGGGCTCCTTGGTTGAGCCCAGATCAGCGCTCACACCTGAGCCTGGCCGGTGCCCGGAAGCCCTCGGTGCACACTGCAGGGAGGGGCCACAGGCCAGAGGCCAGAGGTTCCTAAAGGCGGCTGGGGGTAGGGGGGGGCAGGGGGAGGTCCTGCACGACACAATGCAAATGCAGACAACGCCCCTGTCGGCACCCAGGAAGCCGCCCAGCCCAGAATTCTCCAGGACTGGTTTGTGGACTGCAGGAAATGTTACGTTATCACCCAGACGTGGAAAGCGCTCCCTTTTATTTTCCTCGCTGGGCAGTGCGCTGGGCAGCAGCCCGCCAGGGCCCGCCCTCTGCGCCATCTCTGGTCCAGGCAGCTGACAGAGGCTAGGGCAAGGAAGCCTGGGCTTCCACGTCCCTCCCCAGGGCTATTTCCCCTGCCGGCCTCAGGAGCTGCCCCTCCCTCCTCTCCCTGCCTCCTCCTTCGGGGGTCCATCCCCTCCCCGCGTCTCTCAGGGCTGTTTCCATTTTGAAGCGTGTAGCCACTTGGAGATACCAGGGGGCCCCTGAGTCCCGGCCACTGGCCACCGGCCCAGCCGCTGGGACGTTAGAAAGCCCCTGGGAGTTGTACAAGCAGCCTGGGAGCAGCTCCCAATATCCACTTCCTCTCCAGCGTCTCAGTGCCACTGTCCAGGGCAGCGTGGTGCCGGGAGGGGCCGGCACCGCTCCCGCTCCTTCCTGTCCCTGGGTGCTTTGGGCACCCAGGCCAAGGCGGGCAGTGCTCCCTTCTCTTCTCCAGATGGGATTTTCTTAAGGAAGAGGCAGGGTACAGTCGCAAGTCCCAAGCCAGTGGGGGATAAACCCAATGTGTTGACAGGACGCGCTGGCGGCCACCAGGGAGGGTCAGGAGCCCAGCAGACACAGGCGAATGGCCGCCTCCTAGTGGTGGGAGGTGATCGGCAGCCCTCCGCTTCCCCGCTTCCCTACTAAGGTGCAGGACATGGCCTTGGAGGACTGGCACCTGAGAGCACTGTTCTGGCCGGAGAGTGCTGGTTCTGGCCTGTGAGCGTGAGACTGAGCAGAGCCCGGGCATCAGCTCCTCTCAAACCCTCAGCCACAGCGAGGGGCTCCGGGAGGCGAGGAGGCCCCACGAGGGGCTCCCCGAACTTGCCACCGTGGGTGTTGTTGTTGCCCGAACTTCTATGCTGATCAGAATAATGACGACAGGCTTTGGGAGGAAAAGCAATGAAGAGTTTATGAATTGGCTGGCAAATGAAGGTTTGCAGGGGTTTAGAGTCCCAGACTGCAGAGCCCGTCCTGAGGAGGAGGATGGCTTTTTAAGGGGAACCCCAAGCTCTTGGCAGTTTTTGTTTTTGGTGGTGGTGGTGGTCACAGGGCTTGAACTCTGGCCTGAGCGCTGTCCCTCAGCTCTTCAGCTCAAGGCGAGCGCTCTACCACTTGAGCCACAGCGCCATGTCTGGTTTTCTAGTGGTTTATTGGAGATAAGAGTCTCATGGACTTCTGTGCCTGGGCTGGCTTTGAACCGCGATCCTCAGATCTCAGCCTCCTGAGTAGCTGGGATGACAGGCGTGAGCCACCGGCACCCGATTTCTTGGCAGTTTTGTAGACCACTTATCTCCATTGGCATCAGTGTCTAGTCCCCTTGTTGCCAGCTCTGAGGCTGAGTCTTGCCAACCCGCGTATCTCCTATTGGTACCCATGTCTGTCCGTCAGTTGGGCGAGTCCTGAGGCCTGGTCTGGGGGTGAACGGTTTCCTCTGGAGGAAGGGGCATGGCCCCGCCAGATCAGGCTCAGTAGGTGATCCTAAGAGTTTTCATTGCACCGGTGTGGGTGGCTCACACCTGTGGTCCTAGCCGCAGGGGAGGCTGTGATCTGGAGGATTTGACAGTTCTCAGAATGGGGTTTGGATGAGTTACAAGTCTGTTCTTTCTCCTGGAAGGGCTGCAAAATTTCCCCATGATTGCTGGCTCTTGTTTTTGAAAGTACCATGCTACTCCTAAGGCTCCTTGCTTTATTTGCTATTTGAATTTTTTTTTTTTTGGTCCGGTCGTGGGGCCTGAACTCTGGGCCTGGGCGCTGTCCCTCAGCTCTTCAGCTCAAGGCTAGCGCTCTACCACTTGAGCCACAGCGCCACTTCCAGCTTTTTTCTTTTTGCTTATGTGGTGCTGAGGAATCGAACCCAGGGCCTCACGCATGCAAGGCAAGCGCTCTACCACTGAGCCACCTTCCCAGCCCCTCTTATTTTTTTAATGTCTCTTTTAATTGTCTCTTTTTTCCTCTCTCCTTCCCTTCGTCCCTTCCTCCCTGCGGCCCTTGATATATATATATAAAATCTCCCAAATTGCCTGTCCTAACCCGAATTTTATTTGTGCCAACACTGGGGTTTGAAATCTAAGCCTGTGTGGCTGCCTGGCTTTCTCACTGACCACTGGTGTTCTACCACTTGAACCATGCCTGCAGTTCTCTATCACTCCATCACTCAATTTTCTTTCTAAATAAATCCTAAAAGGAAAACAATGATACTGAAGCCTGACTAGTGACTTTACTGTGATAGATGTAAGAAATATTGTTTTTATAACATTTCCTGAATCGCTCCTCTGAAACACTGAGTAACATATACTATCATTTACAACTATATCTCTGATAATATTTTATATTTTATTTATTTATTCATTTATTTATTTGTCGGTTGTGGGGCTTGAACCCTGGGCCTGGGCGCTGTCCCTCAGCTCTTCAGGTCAAGGCCAGTGCTCTACCACTTGAGCCACAGCGCCACTTCTGGAGATAAGGGTCTCAAGGACATTCCTGCCCAGACTGGCTTTGAACCATGATCCTCAGATCTGAGTAGCTAGGATTACAGGCATGAGCCACCTGCGCCTTTTGTTATTTGAAAAGCATATTACAAGTACATAGTTTTCATGGCATTAATTGATATCAAGGGTAGATTCTTTTTAATATCTGATTTACTTTGTAAATTTGGAGTTTTGACCTTACATACAAAAAGCTTTTGATCCTGCCTAACTGAATCTAAAGGAAGAATTTCTCTTTTTTCTTTGAAGAAACTGAAAAATAAGATTCAGACTTCTAGCAATCATTTTTAAATCACTGGAACAAATTTGCTATAAATGTTTTCAAAACCATTGAACAGTTATATCTTGGCACTCTTAGAAGCTTGTCACTTCCGGTTTTAATTTCAGAGAGAATGTTTTCCCCTGGCTTAAGGTAATTGAAGGTATTGTTATTATGGCAAAGCACATACAGCACACACACGTGCAAGCGCGTGCCATTACATGTCCTCATGACACCAGGCAGGCGTGAGCAAGCCATCTCCATTGCTGCCACATGGGCGTCCGCCACAAACCCTCTTCTTAGCTTCTAGAACATGTGATTCCCTTTTTGCCTTTGAGGATTTTGCCTTTTGACTACTTTGAGGTTCTTCTTTGAAAGAGTAGCTTCAAATGCTACTTGTTTCTCCATGATGGACTTGTGTCACTGAGCTCAGTAATGTCAGCTTCCAGGATGCCTTTCTGTTTTTAAGACTGAATAATCTTCCACTAGAAGGAGAAACTACATTTTGTGCATATTCTGATGGTTCCCGACACTGGTTGTTTCTGTCTTTGAGTACTGGTAATCATCTTGTTAACAGCATGGTACAAATCAATACAGTTCTCTCGGCCTATGTGTATTTCCTGGGTCTTGTCATAATTGATGATACCTAGTGTTTGTATACCTAGTTTGACTAGAGAAACTTAATTATTGGAAAGTGTCCTAAGCGATCACATATTAAAAGCAGTACAAACCAACCCAAGCCATGTCACGTGGAACCCAGCCCATAGGTCTTCCCTGAGGACCCACGGAGAGCCAGTCAGTGTGTGACTTAACTTTCTTTTATGTATTTTCCATACATATATTATGTATTTCCACTTGTATCAAGCTAAATAAATTTAACAGAAAAAGCATAGCCCTATAATTTCACATAAACTGAAGCACATCCCTTGTGCCGTAAGAGTTAGTTCTGATGCCCTGACATTGTTCATCCTAAGGAAACTTACTTATCACTGAAGAATCAACTACTTACTCTCTTCTTACATATGGATCTCAAAACGATAATGATACGCTTTTCGGTACTGATGAACACCAGGGGGCTGACTGTCGCATAGCTATGGGCCTCGAGAAGCTGGATACAATAAAATATTGGATCATCACTTAATGTAAGTCTTGAGTAGGAGATGAGGCTATCCAAAATGGACATGGCCATAAAGAAACTCAGGAGCAGCAGAATGGTCCAGGTGGCCCTTTGCTCTGGGGAAGTCTTTGAGGTGAGGCTGGTCCTATGAAGATGCCGGCACTGCCTCTTGTGCCTGAATAAGAAAAGCACCATGTACCCACTTGCGGAAGCCATGAGCCCCATACACAAGACTTCCCTGAAGGTCAGCAGTTTGGAAAATACATGCTGGTAGGGGTGAGGCAAGGGTGAAAGAGAGCAAGACTCAGAGACATACATAAGATTTTCTGAGGTCAAATTGGGGGTAGCAATAATAGAGATTAAGAGGTGACTGCTAATGGATATATAGAAGACCCACAGGAGGAGGAGACACAGGCTGTGGTGTAGGGATTTATGTTTGAACTTTGCCAAACAGGAGCTTCTGGGGCTGAGGGTGATGGCCTGGAGGATACTCAGCAGGCAGGTGAGGCAGACAGACAGGCCCCTGACCAACCTGTATATGAGGATAAGAAATTTACAGGTGATGTCATCCCAATCATTCTTGTACCCAAAAATGTCCATAGCTGTGTACCCTGTGGTTATCAGCATTGCTAAGTGTACAAGGGCTAAGAGACCAATAGGCAGGTCAGTGGATTTGGGCTTGAGTCGGAGAACAAATATGAGGACGTGGAAGAGGAGAAGGATGACATTGGCTGAAATGCCAAAGCCAATTTCAGAGAAAAAGGTGTTTCTTATGTTGATGTTTCTGTACATTCTGTTGTTTTTACTCATCTTTGTGGGGAAAAGAAGCATATGATAAATATCTGAGGAAAAAACAATAACAACAAGGAAAATGTTACAAATGTAATTCAGCTTTGTGAATCTCTGCCAACACAATTTCCCTCATTAAAGTATAAAGACTCCAAGACTTATTCCACACGAAAACCCAGCTCCACCTCACACCTCTGGAAACCCATGGCACACCCCATCTCGGCAAGTTCTATGTGACTTAATTACCTGTTCCACTGTGAGGTTTCTATAAACAAAGGAGTGGGAAAGAAGGAGGTATCATACAACAACAAAGACAGAAGATCAGTGAAAAGACACGTGGCAAGCAAGACTTTAAAAAAGCAAGATCCAACTACTTGTTGCCTACAAGAACATATCTCACACAGACAAGTATAGGCTTAGCATGAAAGGTTACAAAAAGATCCTCTAAGTAAACGGACCTCAGAAGCAGGCAGGAGTAGCCAGTCCTGTCTGATAAAACAGATTTCAAATGAAAATTAGAGGAAACAAAGAAAGTGATATCATATTAATAAAGTGAATAATCAAGAGGAAATAGTGATTGTTAACATTACACACACCCAATGTTCATTTACAGTGTTACATACACTTTTGGACTTACAAGCACTGGTAGACCATAGCACAATAATAATGTGTACTTCAGTATTCTGCTGTCACCAGTAGAAAGGTCATCCAAACAGGCACACACACACAAAAATAAAAAGAGACAGTACAGATCACATCAACTTGACAAACTACAGAAGGCTTTATCTAACATAACAAATATACAATACACATTCTGTTCTGCTACCCACAGAACTTTCTACAAAATAGATCCTAATTTAGGACTTAATGTAAGTCTTAGAAAATACAAACCACTGAAGTAATCACTTGTATTCTATCAGGTTTAATCCCATTATAGAATTAAACGAAAATTCAATAGCAAATGAAACTACAGAAAATACTTGGACACATTAAGATTGAAGAATATATTGTTAAATGACCAGCAGTCTTTGAAGAAAAAAGAGGAGAAATAAAAAATCAACCCAATGAAAGAAAACCTACTGGAACTATTAGAATATGCAAAGACAGTAAAAAGAGGAAAGTTTATATAGCTATGGGTGCCCATATTAAAAACATCAGGAATGACAAGAAAACACCCAGAGCACTAACGATGCTCATCAGATGTCTAGAAATAAAAGAGCTAGCCAAACCTAAATTGAGCAGATGGAAACAAAGAATGTGCAGAATGTAATGAAATAGAGACTGAAAAAATTATATGAAGAGTCAGTGAAACAAAAAGTTGGTTCTTTGAGAAATAAAATTGATAAACCTGTAGCTAATCTAAGCAAAAAGAGGAAGGACAGTACCCAAATTAATAAAATTAGAGATTAAAGAAAAGTTCTCACAATAAACACCAATAAAATCCAGATGACAAGGTGACTCTTTGAAAATCTATATTCAAACTAATAAAAAAAATCTAGAATAAATGGACCAATTTTTCAATACATTTGACCTATCAAAATTGGACCATGAAGATACAAACTACTTAAACAGGTTTATAACGAACAATGATATTGAAGCAGTAAAATTTATTTTAAGTCTCCTAACAAAGAAAAGGCCATGACCTGATAGATTCACTGTCAAATTCTATCAGACCTTAAGAAAAAAACAACCTTTACAGAAAATATTCCTCAAACTTTTCCATGGCAGAAAAAGGACCCTGCCAGCTCACTCTTTGAAGCCATATTACACTCACTACAAAGCCAAACAAGGACAGGACAAAAAAAGAGATTTATAAGCCAATTACTTTTATGAATATAGACACAAAATTTCTCAATAAAATTTTGTGTGTGTGGGGGGGGTCCGATCGTGGGACCTGAACTCTGGGCCTGGGCGCTCTTCAGCTCTTCAGCTCAAGGCTAGCACTCTACTACTTGAGCCACTGCGCCACTTCTGACTTTTTTCTTTTTTGCTTATGTGGTGCTGAGGAATTGAACCCAGGGCCTCATGCATGCAAGGTGAGCACTCTACCACTGAGCCACCTTCCCAGTCCTCAATTAAATTCTTGCAAACCCAATGCAGCAACACATTAAAAAGATCACACATGAGGATCAAGTAAGTAGTCTGCATTCCATGGATGCAAGGATGGTTCAACCAAAATCAAAGTATGTGAGATAGTACATGGCTCAAAGACAAGAATCACATTGCTGCTAGACACTGGTGGCTCACACTTGTAATCCTAGCTGCTCAGGAGGCTGAGATCCGGGAACTACCATTCAAAGGCAGTTCAGGCAGAAAAGCCCATGAGATTCTTATCTTCAATTAGCCAGCAGAAGGCTGGAATGGAGGTATGGCTCAATTGGAAGAACTCTAGTCTTGAGCAAAAAAGATAAAGGACAGTATTCAAGCCCCAGTACTAGCATCAAAAGAAAAAAATCACTAGTGATATCAATTGATGCAGGAAAAATGCCTTTGGTGAAATTCAATATCCTCTTATGATAACAGCTCTGAAGAAAGTAGCAATAGGTGGAATGTACCTTAGTACAAAAAAGCCTATATATGAAAGATCTATAGCCAATATCATACTAAATGTGGGAAAACTGAGGTCATTTCTTCTAAAGTGAAGAATGAGACAAGAATGTCTACTCTCCCACTTTTATTTAATATTATACTGGAATTCCTAGCCAGAACAAAAAGTAGGAGGAAACAACAAAATGGATTCAAATAGGGAAGGAAGAAGTCAAATTATCCCTATTTGCAGATGGCATGACCCTATATGTAAAGGGTCTCAGGGCTTCCCCTTCAAACATCTAGAACTGATAAACACCTTCAGCAACATAGCACAACACGAAAGCAGCACACAAAAGTGAGCAGCTGCTCTGCACACCAATAATGAGCACGCGGAGAAAGAAGCCAGAGAGCGATCCCATTCACAGCAGCCACAAAACATACAATGCCCATGTGTAAACTAAAGAAGCAACGGACCTCTACAGTGGAAGAAGAGAAATCAAGGAAGACATCAGGAGGAAAAACTTCTCATATTCCTGGATTCTCAGAGTTAGTATCACCCACTAGCCATACTACCAAACGTATTCTACAGATTCGATCACTTTTCTATTTCATAGAAATTGAAAAATCAATCCAAAAGTTAGTAAGAGAACATAAAAGACACCAGATAGCAAAAACAATCTTGAGCAAAAAGAGCAATGCTAGAGGTATCATGATACTAGACTTCCAATTATACTATAGAACTCTAGTAACATATCGGCATGGTAGTGGCAAAAGTGGACATGAAGAAACAGAATAGAAGACTTGTAAATAAAACCACACAGCTCCAGTCATCTAGCTTTTGATAGGATCAAAAAACCAAAAACAAACATACCACACATGCACACACACACACACACACACACACACACAACCAACCCTCCCCCCCCACAATCCTCTGGAAAAAATAATACAGCCCCTTCAATAATCATTGCTGGTAAAACTGGTCACAACTTATGCTGGAGACTAAAGCTAGACACTGTCTCACTTGCTGTGCAAAAGCCGACTGCAAACTGGTTAAAGATCAGCATGTAAGCTCCGAAACTGAAACGATCACAGGAAAACCGAGGGGAAACTCTAGAAGATATAGGCACAGGGAATTACTGTCTTTTGAATAGGAGTCCAATTGCTTGGTAAATTAGTGCAAAAATTGACAGATGGGACAGCATCAAATCAAAAAGTTTCTACACATCAGAAGAAACAATTACCATGATTAAGAAACAGCCCACAGAATGGTAGAAAAATCTTGGCCAACTATTCATTGGACAAAGAATTAATATCCAGAATATATAGGGAACTCAAAACCTAAATGAGAAAAGAACAAATAGTCCAACCAATAAATGTTACAATGAATTGAGAAGACAATTCTCAGAAAAGACATACAAATAGATATATTTTTTAAATGTTGAACATCCTGAGCCATAAGAGAAATGCAAATCAAAATTACACTAAAATTCCATCTCATCCCAGGCAGAATAGCAATCATCAAAACACAAACCATAACCAATACAGAGAAGGATGTGGGGGAAATAGCAACCCGCAGCCACACCAGTGGATGGTGAGCTAGTACATCCACTCTAGAGATTAGTATGGAGGCTCCCAAAATGCTAAAAAGAGAACCACAGTATGACCCTACCAGACTGCACTTGGGAATGTATGCCAAGAAGTATAAATCAGTGCACAAGAGAGATACCTGCATACCCTGGTTTGCAGTGACTTTGTCCATAATAGCCAAATTGTTGAGTCAGCTGAGGTGTCCAACTACTGATGAACAGATAAAGAGAACATGGTACATTACAAAGCTGTAAAGGAAATGAAATTATGTCATTTGCAAGAAATGGATGACCATGGAGATTATCATGAGTGGGATAAGCTAAGATCAAAAAGTCATTTATTCTCACTCGTACACGGTAGACCTAAAAGGCATGTGCACACACCCGTGCGCATCTACACCGTGGAGCATCACGTCCACGGATGAGGACGTCCTAAAAAATCTCACTGGGAGATGTTGAACAACAGAGTGGCAGGGAGCGTGGGGAGAACACACTAGAGAGGTTATTCTGATAACAATCGAATAGATGGGAATGGCAGATAATAGACAAATGCCTGATACAATTAGCATACATATCAAAAATGCAGGACCGGAGCAGAGCAGGCTGGGGGGGGGGTGAGTGTCAGCAGGAGAGGGAGGGTCGAAGAGGGTGAGCCGCGTGGGAGCTGGTGAAGCCTGCTGGGATGGTCTAATAAGGGGAGGCCGGGTGGGGTGGGGGGACCGGCAAGGGGGAGGCAGGGCGGGACTCCACGAAACTCCCTCGTACAACTCATACATGCTAATGAAAATGAAGATCTTTTAAAATTGCCGTCTCATTGCAAAGATTTCCGCACAAGTTTTCCTGAGGCAAGCTCGGCGTCTCCCCTGCGCGGCCCGAGCTTCTGGCAGGTTGTGGCTCTACAGATTTTGGTGAATTGGGATGAGAAGGATGACATAAAAGAGCAAAATCGTCTCAAAGACACATTTATGGGCTTGGCCCGCGTCAGGTGACCTTCCCTCGGGGCTGACTGTATGCTGTTGGCTGTTGTCAGACTGTTGCTTGTTAAGAATATTCTAGCAGGGCATATAGTGCCGAATGTAAACTCTGAAATACGACTGCCCACATTTACAACTAGGATCTGCCTCTGTGAGGCTCTACAAAATATGGCTGGCTTTATTGGCTACATCCTGGAGACTTTCTGCATGGGAGAAGATGAAGTGTGCATACCAAACCTGGAGGTGTTTCTGGCACATGTTGATGCCAATTGTTTTTATCACCATGCAGTTCCTCAGGCATGTGATCTGGGAGGATTAATGCAGTTATTTTAATGATTGATCAGCTCTGTCTCTTCCTGAAACGGAAAAGATAAACATTCAAAAACAGTAGAATATCTGAGCAATCCCCATTCAAAAGCTCTGGTGGGACTTTCAATCTTTCTTTTGAATCTCCCGATGGAATGGCGTGTGTCCTGTGTTTGCTTTGATGCCGGGCCAACGTAACTAGCTAGCGCAGGAAGAGGCCAGTTATCAAGTACAAGCAGGGACAGATGCCAATTCTTCCTTGTCAGGCATGTGAAATAGAACGGTAAGTCGAAATATAATTGAATAGACGGAGGGTCAGTCATTCTACTTTGAGGCTCTAGTTAAAGGAAAGGTGTTCAACTAAAGCTTGAAAGACAGGTCTCACACAAATGTAAGATCTCGTTTCTCCTTCAAATATGCACTGCTCTCCAGACTCAAGAGGCCTGTCATAGAAGTTATGCTAGGAAATTTGGTGAATGATCTACTGGTAGAATATTTCTTGTAGCATGCATGCATTTGCTCAAGGTGACTCATCGTACGTGTAAGGTACAAAATATTGTAAATGTTTTCAGTCACACATTTGTGAAGTTCGCAGGTGTAAGGTATGATCATTTTGAGGCTGCTTAGACCATGTGGCTGTGTTAAATAAGATGCGAAGGGAAGCAAAAACGTGAAGCATTCACAAGTGTGGGAAAGCACTTAGATTCAGAGCTGAGGGGGTAGCTGGTAAAGCATTTAAGAATGTGAGTTTCTCAAACACAGCAGTGGTACTCACTAGACCATGTTGAGAGTGAACTATACAGGTGGGACAGGAGGGGAAAACTGGGAGAGAAGGGGAAAGGGGTGACATTGTCCAAAAAGAAGTATACACTGTAGCTGACTTATGTAACTGTAACGCCTCTGTATATCACCTGGGTAATAACAATAAAATATTTACAAAATAAATAAATAAAATAAAAAAAATTTTAAAAAGGGCTGGGAAGGTGGCTCAGTGGTCGAGTGCTTGCCGAGAATGAATGAAGCCCTGGGTTCAATTCCTCAGTACTACACATACAGAAAAGGCCAGAAGTGGCGCTGTGGCTCTAGTGGCAGAGTGCTAGCCTTGTGCAAAAGAAGCTCAGGTATAGTGGCCAGGCCCTGAGTTCAAGACTCAGGACTGGCAAAAAAAAAAAAAAAAAAAAAAAAGCTAAAAAGCCAAGCAAGAATACAAGGCTGTGAATACAAGCCCCAGTACACACACACACACACACACACACACACACACACACACACACACACACACACACACACACACACACACGGCTGGGCACTACCACCTTTGTTATCACTAGTGTAAGAGTGGGCAGCGAAGCCTCGGAGGCGAGGCTGGACCTGCTTTCTGTGCAGGCGTGGGGATGAAGTGCACGCTGGCCCTGCCCCCTGTGGCTCAGCTTCCACTGGAAGCCAGGATGGGACGAGGGGAGATGGCTGCACCCAGGAAAGACAAACCTGTCACCCACGTCAGCGCCCCACAAAGCAAGCCGAGCCCAGACCGCAGTGGACAAAGGCTTGAGGGGATTTGGGCAGATGAACGGCAGCTGTTTCTGGAAAATAGGGTGATAATTACGTTTTCATTTTTTGTAACTTATAAAGATTGTGGCTGCCGCTCAGGGCTTATTTTTGTGCCAGTCCTGAGGCTTGAACTCAAGGACTGGGCACTGACCCCCAAATTTCCACCAAACAAAATGAGATTTGGGCATTTCTATTTATCAGAGAAATTAAAATGGTTTGTTTTTTGATGAACATTTTATGGAGAAAAATTTAACGAAGACAAATACTGTTTCTGTAGGGCTCCTGCAAATTATATTCCTGGGTCCTTTGGAGCCAGGAAGTGGAGAGTGCCCTCACATTCATTCATTTACTTCATATTTGGTGACCTTGCAATCTCATCAGCGCATCTCCATTGTCTCTGAGTTTCTGACCACTGGAAAGCACACCAAAGGCCCCCATTAATTTGTAATTTATGGAACTAAATCAGGGCAACAAATGTTAGTGACTCTGTAGAAATGCGAGGTTGCCTTCTTACGAAGTTTTGAAGGAATATTTCATTTATTTCTAAAAACTCAGTTATTTTAAATTACTCAAACCACAGAATTCACTTAGACTAATAATAGAACTAATAGTTCTATTTGACTTGTAAAGGTTCTAAGCAAGGATGAGGGCAGTTAGTTAAAATATGAAATTAAAATATCAATCAGTTGAAGACTACGTGTCTTAAATAACTAACAATGTACCGCATGTGACGTGGGTGTGGCCATAGCCCATCAGTGGAGGCCATCTAGTTCAGAAAAGTAAATGCAAACCGAAAATTAATTAGTACTCCCTGTTAATTTTTGGAATCTCCATATAAGGGAAATAATATCCTTAGCACACCTGCCTTGAACAGAACCCTGTGCTCTGGGCTGAGTCTGATAGAGCTACATGGCCCTTCTGTTGCTGTGGAAACTGTGGCTGGCCATCCCAGGTTTCCTCTGTCCCAGCCTGCCTAGGACCTGCCCACACGCTCTTCTCCTTCTGTGTTCAGCACACTTACCCAGACAGATGTGAACAGGAGGCCTCGCTGCACCGGAGAGGAACCTTGCAGGGCTGGGTAAAGAGCATTTTGACTCAGCTCTCCACGGGCCACACTGTCAGTGTGTGTGGGAAGGCCACAGGTCCCGCTGGGGAGCACAGGCCTGTGGCATGCCCGGTGGGCATTTCACCTGCATGCTGACTTCATTTCACTCCCTCCTGGATAATAGCAGTCTGGGGAAATCTGGGGTGAAAAGTTTTCCAAGTTCCCTTGCCGCGTGTGGGTGAGGGGTTAGAAGGATCCCAGTCATGGAGACAGCAACTCATTTCAACCCTCAGAGTCATCATTACCTGGAAACCAGGTCCTCCATGTAAGAACGCTCGGGGAATCGTGGCCTGCTGTGTGTTGTGTGGCGGGCCCATCTCATGGCAGCCACAAGGAAGGCCACACCCCAGAGCAGAGGTAGCACAAAGTATGAAATAGATTTGAACTAGTTCTGTCTGAGGATCAGATTCAAGGGATGACATAATTATGCTTCCATTTAGTTCATCAAAGTTTCCAATTGTTTCTGAACTAAATTTCCACCCGTTGTATCGGATATATAATACTCCCTCGTGTACATTTATATTTCATACCACTGACATTTGCATCGCAGTGCACGTTCTGTGTCTGTGATCTAGACACTCTGATTCAAAGGAGGTCCTCAGCTACCCCCCCCCCTCAGTGAAGACTGCTGGACGGGGCTGCACACGTGGGGACTAGCAAGGAAAGTGCCCGGGCTCCTCACTTTCCCTGGAGGCAGTGCAGGACTCACTGCTCTGTCTGCTGCTCCACTCAGTGAATTTGGGATCCCCCTAGCCCTGAGATACAAAGTAGGGATTCAGGGAACAAGAGGAAATCTACTTGATGAGAAGATTGCAAAGCTCCCTGCCAGTAGCAGCAGCTTCAAGTATACCAGGAAGGAAAGCTCCTACTGTGAGTGCAGAATGGGAAAATTGACACCACTATGGAGACCCTACTAGTTGTCCTCAGTTGGAATGATACTGGGCACCAGGTCCAGTGCCCTCAGCAAGTGAGAGAATGATTGGCTACCAAGCCATGCACCAGTCCAGTAGTAAGGAAGGGCATCTCAACACAGCCACTAAACAACCTGCATGAACACTGAGACTTTTTCAAACAAAAACTTCCAACCAATGACTAGACCTCAGGTGCACAAATTCCAGTGCACAAACAGAATGAAAAACTAGATAATATTGACTCTTTCCAAACTCAACAACTCTACAGTAATAAACTAATGAAATCTTGAAGAATTCAAAAGAATGAATATAAGAATGATTTGTAGAATTAAAGAAGAGAGAAAAACTTGGATTCCAAGGAAACCCAAGGAGTACAATGAATAAGGGAGAAAATGCAGGTGCCAGACATGGAATCAACAAAGACATTGAAACTCTGTACATATACAGCTAAGTACATGAAAGGTGAAACTGAGTTGAAAACCTGATCAACAGACTAGATCAAACTGAAGACAGACTATCAGATGTGAAGACAAAGTGGTTAGGGTAATTATTTTAAAACATACAGCCAAAGATTAAAAAAAATCTAAAGATGTATGAATGCACATACAAGACTTTTAAGACACCATTAAAAGACCAAATCATAGGCATATTAAGAGGAGAAGAGGTTCAAGGAAAAGGTATAGAAAATCAGTGAAACCCAAAAATTCAAAAAGAGATGGTCATCCTGGTACCACAAACAAGACCAGACTTGTCCACAGTGTATTTTTCTGTCAGTCATGAGGCTTTAACCCAGGGCCTGGTTGCTGTCCCTGAGCAATTTTGCTCAAAGCTAGCATTCTACCACTTTGAGCCACAGCTCCACTTCTGGTTTTCTGGTGGTTAATTGGAGAAGAGTCTCATGAACTTTCCTGTGTAAGCTGGCTTCGAAATATACACCTCAGCTTCCTGAATAGCTCCAATCACAGGCATGAGCCACCAGTGCCTAGCTCACTGTGCATTATTACTAAAACATTAGTTACAACAAAGAAAGAATATTACAAGTTGCAAAAAAGAAGTAAGTCACATATGAAGTCAGAACCATCAGCATAACAGATTTCTTTTTTCTTTTTTCCTTTTTTTTTTGTCAGTCGTGGGGCTTGAACTCTGGGCTTGGGTGCTATCCCTTAGCTCTTCAGCTCAAGGTGAGTGATCTACCACTTGAGCCACAGCGCCACTTCCAGTTTTCTAGTGGTTTATTGGAGATAAGAATCTCATCGACTTTCCTGCCAGGGCTGGCTTTGAACCATGATCCTCAGATCTCAGCCTCCTGAGTAGCTAGGATTACAGGCGTGAGCCACTACCGCCCAGCACAGATTTCTTAATAGACACTTTAAAAGCAAGAAGAGCATTAAGTGATGTATGGCAAAACTTCAAATAAAATAACTGTCAAACTAGATTACTCATCAGTTTATCAATGTATCATGATTATTAATGATGCCACTATAAAGATTAAGATACAGTGTATTTGTGGGCCCAAGTTTTCAGTTAATTTGGGTAAAATACAGACATATGGCTATTGCATCATAAGATCACAGGGTTAAGGATAAAAAGCTGGACACTGTTTTCCTGAAAGATGACATCATTTGGTATCCCACCTACAATCCCGTGAAACCCTTGTAAGCGCACCAGCATGATTTGGCGTGGGTATTGTGGGGAGGGCATGAGCCCCTAGCTGCAGTCTTACTGTCGGTGTTCCCTAAACATCTTTCCCTGTGTCTGTCAGCTGTGAAGACTCTGTTCAGTGTTTTCTCTTCAGCAATCAGAGGTATTGTTTGCTCCTCTCATGGAGATGCCTTCTTGGCATTCCAATGGCTGCCCGGTGTTCTTTGATGGGAACTAGTTAGCAGAATTCCAGTTTCTTAACTCAGTGCTCTGACTATGCTCTGATCACTTGAAAATGTAGAGAATATGCTAACTATGTCCTCCCCACTGTTTACCCAGAAGAAAGCAGGAGGAATGATTGAATGTAAGGTATCTGGTTTTGCAAAATTTCCCCGAGAGTTCTTTTGAAATACTGAAAGACTTATAATGTTAGCCACAACCTGATAAAAGCACAACCTGATATTATTTATGTCATCATATCATTTACTAATTAAAGAGAACATTTTGAGGCCCTAAATTCCATGTCTTGAACATGTATCAGACTAAGTAATTTCTGTGCACTACATTACTGTTTAAATCAGGGATGTGCAATAGTATAAACACATTATCTAGAAAGTTAAAAGATTAGAACTACTACCAACAATCACAGGGTGGAAAATGGCTGAACCCATACCAGGATAATCTCTCTTTTTTTTGCAGAAAGTAAAAATAAGATTTGGACCTGTATAAAAATATTATTTTGTTCAGCATAAGTTTACTGTTTTTAATTATTAGAAAATACTACTTTGGAAAATTTACAATCTCTTGACTTAATTTTCTTTTTTTAATTTCAGAGTGATTATTTTTTTCATGGTTGACCACAGATCATTGAAAACAATGCGCAGTATAAAGTAGACAACAAAATTTGCTACTTTAATAATGTCTAAGGTACAACTCATTGGAGTTGGTATATTCACATTATGAAGCAATCATTAGAACATCCACCTCTGGAAACTTTTTCTTTTTGAAATGATGTTGTGCCCACTAAAGAAGAAATCTCACTGGGTACTGGTGGCTCACACTTGTAATCCTAGCTACTCAGAAGGCTGAGATTTGAGGATCATGGCTCAAAGCCAGCCGGGGCAGACAGTGAGACTCTGATCTCCAATAAACCACCAGAAAACCAGAAGTGCTGCTGTGGCTCAAGTGGTAGAGTGCTTGTCTTGAGATAAAGGGCTGAAGGACAGTGCCCAGGCCCAGAGTTCAAGCCCCATGACCACCACCACCAACAACAACAAAAAGAACTCCCCATTTTCATTATCCCCTGGCCATTCTATTTTCTGTTTTATGAATCTTACTGCCTTCTATAAGTAATTTCAAGAAGCAACTAATTTCAATCAGCATTATATCTGGAAGCTCCATCTGTGTTGAACCATAGGCCATAATTTTTGTGAATCTTACTAATGTTTTACCCTATGCTCTGGGCCAATTTGTTCATGTCATTGGACTATTTCCCCAACGGTGAGTGTGATTATAACAAGTCAAGTACTATGAGCATTGATGTACACTCCTGCTTGAAACCCCATGGCTTCCTATGCTGGATTATATGGTAATGATTCTGTTCATGCTCCTGGTAGATAAAATGGAGATCACAAAGACTACTGAGTTAACTGTCACCATAAACTCGCACCTATCCATTCACAGTGTGAGTCAGCTAGTCCACTTCCTGTTGCTGGAACTAAATGCCTGAGACAGTCAATAAGAGATACATATTTTGGCTCAAGGACTCAGTCCATGCTTTCTTGGCCTTGTTGTTCTGAGCCTGTGGTAGCGCAGTAACCAGAGCAGAGTGGTAGGGTAAAATTTCTTCTTTCTTATATATGAGAAACAAAAAGAGGGAAGCAGCTAGTGTTCTATTATTCCATAATAGGTACAGGCCCAGCAGCTGACCTCCTCTCACCAGGGCCCACCCTCTTAATAGTGTCTTGTGCTAGAGAAAGCTAAAACATGGTACATTGGGGATAGTTCAGGTCTGAACTATAGCAATGGGCTAACCTGAGTTTTGATAGGTTCCCACTGAAGACCCATTTAGGAAAAAAATGTATTTCAAGACAGGTATGTTTTTATTGTCTTTATATATTTGCCGTTCATACATACAAAGTAAGTTTAATGGGAAAAGCACAACTTCCTATTAGAGCATACGGTATATTTCATTCTCAGTTATTCTACAGCCAGTTCATTCCACTACTTTGAGACTATATCCATTCCTGAATAGACATTTACTGTCCTTCCCCACACAGTTCTCACAAAGATGATCACACGTTTGTCAGTACTCATCAGCACCAGTGGACTTACTGCAGCATAGCTATGGTCCACCAGAACAATAACATAGTACAGAACTGGGTCATTGTTCCACATAATTCTTGAAGCAGAGATGCTGTAGTCTAAAATGGACATCACCAGAAAGAAACTTGTGAGCATCAGAATGGTCCGGGTGGCCCTTTGCTCTGGGGATGCTTTCAGAGAAATGCTGGCACTGTGAAGATGCTGGGACCGCCTCTTGTGTCTACACAGGAGAAGGACCATGTATCCATTAGAGAGGAACGTGAGGCCCATGAGGAGGAATTCCCGGAAGGTCAGAAGTGAGGAAAACACCTGCCTGAGAGTGTAAGAAATGGGCAAGACAGAGCAGGATTCAGTGACATAGATAAGGCTGTCTGAGGTCAGATTGGGGGTTGCGATGATGGAGATGAAGATGTGACTGCTCACTGACATGTACAAGACCCACAGCACAACAAGCGCACACAGGGAGGGATGTGGGGATGTGCGCTTGAACTTTGCCAAACAGGAGCTTCTGGGGCTGAGGGTGATGGCCTGGAGGACACTCAGCAGGCAGGTGACACAAACAGACAGGCCCCTGACCAACCTGTATAAGTAGACAAGTGATTTACACATGATAGTATTCCAGAAGCTCTTCCAAGGCATAAAAATATCTGTAGCTATGATCCCCATGATTATCAGCATCATTAGGTGGGTGAGGGCCAGGAGCCCAATGAACAGCTTGGTGGGACTCAGCCTGTGTTCAAGAAGGAAGAAGATGTGGAAGAGAAGAATGATGTTGGTCAAGATTCCAATGGCAACTTCAGTGAAAAGAGTGCTTCTTACAGCAGCATTGTGGTATAGTTTGTATTTAATCATCTTATATGACAAAGAAACATATATTGGATGTCTGTGGAGAAAAAGAATGTTTTATTATGACAAATATAACCACTAGTTAATCATAACTAACATCGATTACTTTGTCAAAATATGTGGATCAACATGCTAGATAAGATAGCCAAGTTCAGAAAGACAAATATCACATGTGTTTGCTTGCATGTGGAATATAGACAAAATAGTAATATAATCAAGTGAAGGAGAAAAAGAAAAAGGGAAAAGGAAAGGAAGAGTAGGGAGAAGGAGGAGGAGGAGGAATAGGAAACACAGGAGGAAGAAGAAGGAAGAGGAGGAAGAAGAAAAAAGAGAAATAAGAAAGAGGAGGAAGCAGGAGGAGGAGGAAGAAGACAACAAGGAGGATGTGGAGGAGGAGAAGGAATGAAAAAGGAGGAAGAAGACATGGCAGTAAGAGGCTATCTGAAGGGAACCAGTGGGAAGAGGCGGGAGAAAGGAGTGTGTGAAGGGGTTTAAGTATGATCAAAGGATACCGCATGTGTGCATGAAACTAGCATAAAGAAACCACTAAAAACTTTTAAAAGAGGGAGGTGGAGGTTCGGAAGTTAAGAAAGCGTGATTCAGAGCATGAATGCAATCACCGCACATTAAATGTTTTCACACACTTTTCCATTAATACTCAAGTGAATCTCACACCTCTGGAAGTCGCGCCTCTTCCAGATTGGGCAGATATATACACACATTGCTGGGTCCCCTAGCTACAGAAGATCACTGGTACATTAGACGCGGTGTGCTGCGGAACTTATTTCCTTTCATTCTGTCATTCGTGAGCTTTTTCTGGGTTGAGAGCAATGTTTCTGCTGGGCTTCATATGCAGCATCTTTTTCTGTACTGGGCAAGAATCTGCCTTTGCGTGCATGCGGGCAATCACTCTGTCACTACCATACCCCAACATCCAATCTGCATCGCCTTGGGTGCAATATCTAGTGTGTGCTCTACAAATTTGGTGAGTTAGAATGAGGATTGCACAGAAGTGGCAGGGAGACCTCTGCAGCAAAAGGACTCCACAGGTTGGACACACACAGGGTTATTCCCTGTTCCCCGGTTCACTTAAGTGTCAGACCCAACGTCCTTAATATATGAAGAGAGCAAGGATTGATACAGGTAGACGGTGAAGATAGGTGGCCTGAAGTCATACCTAACACCTGCCATTTGCTACCAGCATAAACTTGAGTAGCTCTACAGTAGTGAGCTCCAGGACCTTTCTCTGAACACTACAAAGTAACTACACATCTTACATTGTCATCAGTGTGCCAGAACAATTTTCCTATGTGAGCAGGGTCTTGTCAAACATTCATCGGTACTTATGCCAAAGTCTTTCCTATGAAGGCAGGTGGAGTCAGGGAAGTTTGTGGAGCCACAATTAAAATAGATTCAGGCTATTCCGCTTCCAGGGGTGATTAAAGACATGTCTCCAATCAGCCCTGACATTCTCCCAGGAATCAGCCTCCATCTCCCTTTCAGGGGGCTGAGACATGTTTCCAGTCTCAAGAGGCCCATGGATGAATTCTCTGAGATCATTTGATGATGGTGGACTTGTGTAGTATCTCTGTAACATAACTATACACTTAATCCTTTAAATATGAGATATAAAGATATAGAGTGGAATTACTGCATGGTCCCTTAAATCCTATAGTTGTACAATATAACATATAATACAAAGGCAGAAACAGGAAAGACTTACTACCATGGAATTCCATTTCAGAATCTGGAGCTGAGGTGAACTCAGGGTTAAAATAGTGAGACGTGAATTTTCTAAAATGAAATGTATCATAGTAATACTATAAAATGTTAACCATTTCCCAAAAATAGTGATCAAGATGCTTCATTCACACACTCAGCATATTTGGGTTAGTTCCCATGAAACCAGAGAACACAGCACAGAAGTATTACTTGCGCTTTAAGGTGACACGCAATTACTGGAACACAGTTCTAAAGGAGATTCGGAGAAGTCTGTGTGCTTGTGACAGGGCTCACTGAGTCTGGACATCAATTCCGTACCACGTAAAATATACACTGACAGTGCTTTAAAAGAAAACAGGTACACACAAGGGTTTAACAAGTGGAATTCTAACTGTTCTAAAATTAAACACTGGAGCCTTACAAACACAAGGCACATGCTGGTGGCTCACGCCTGTCAATCCTAGCTACTCAGGAGGCTAAGATCTGAGGATCGTGGTTTGAAGCCAGCCCGGGCAGGAAAGTCCCCGTGCAACTCTTTTTTTTTTTTTTTGGTCAGTCATGGGGCTTGAACTCTGGGCTTGGGCTCTGTCCCTGAGCTCTTCAGCTCAAGGCAAGCACTCTACTGCTTGAGCCACTGCGCCACTTCTGGTTTTCCAGTGGTTTATTGGAAGACTCTCACGGAATTTCCTGCCCGGGCTGACTTTGAACCGTGATCCTCAGATCTCAGCCTCCTGAGTAGTTAGGATTAAAGGCATGACTCACCGGTGCCCCACTTCCCTGTGCAACTCTTACCTCCAATTAATCACTCAAAAAAACTGGAAGTGGCCTTATGGCTCAAGGTAGAGAGCTAGCCTTGAGCACAAAGAGGCTCAGGGACAGTGCCCAGGCTCTGAGGTCAAGCCCCACAATCGATGAAAAAATAAATAAATACAACTCTTCATAAAACTCTAGCAAGTTTCAGCTGAGAACTGGGGCTGCGGGACGTCATTGTGTTCAAAGGCAAGCTTATGAAATGCTCTGGGGTGGAGGCCCGGGGCAGCGCCCTGAGCGTCGGGAGGCGGAGGATGGCTGCCTCGGCGGCACTGCGGGCACGGCGGGGACGTCTGCGGGGACAGACTGCAGCATGGAGAGAGGGAGGGAGGCACACCTGCTTCTCGTCTGCAATACCAACATAATTGCGCTTATCCGCTGGGTAAATAAAGATGCTACTGCAGATGACATTCAGGAGAGTGACAGAACTCACGTCTACCCAGGCACACCACAAAGCACACACGTTCCTGGCACCACCACAGCTCCGCTTCACCACTGACACCAGCACCATAACCTCACAAACGAAGGCGATCCCGCCAGCCTCACACGGGTGACCCTGGAAACTAGAAGAGCACCTGGGAGAGATGGCTCCAGCCCTTGGAAGGAAAAACACCCGCCAGACACCAGCCCTGTGCCCAGAGAGGCCACAAGGGAAGCCCGGCCGGTAAGGGGCAATAACCAGAGAAATGTCCGGAAAATGGTTGGTTTTTCAGCTAGTTCTGAAAAACAGGATGAGAATGTGCACGACTTTGTAAGCTGACAGAATGGTAAAGAATAACTCAGGGCTCACACTTTATCTATAGCGTTAATGTGTGAAACTGCTCTGGGAGACGTCCATAGAAGAGTTCTCGATAGGGAAGACCGGAAGCCGGAGGAGTGCCATCCCTGACAGGAGGCTGTGGCCTGGGAAACCCAGACAGACCTGCAGACAGCTGCTTCCTGAGAAGCCCAGGGATGAATCAGAGGCAAACTGCATTCTTGCTAAACAGCCTTGGCCTTCCCTTCTTATCAAACTCACTGCATCTTATTCCCAGAAGTTGGTTTATATTTATCCATGCATACAGATATGCTCATGAAAACATAGTTTGGAAAAAAGAAAACCTCAGCAGAGAGGGGACAGGGCACAACTTTTTTCCATTCTCCTTCAAGTGCAATGCATTAAGGCATATCCATTATTACAGCTGAGGGAAGAGGTATTTCTAAATGAGTTGTGCACGGAGGAAATGTTACAGGACTCACATTCCTGAGTCGGTGGCGGTCAGAAGAGACTGCCACCTCTTCCCTTGGCCTGTGTAACATGCGGTGCCCTGGCCCCAAGCTCCACACCACTCTCACCTGACATTGCTGACCGAGTCGGGAGCACACTGAAGGCCAACTCCACTGATCTGTAACTTATGAAAATAAGATGGGGACAAGGAAGATTTCCTCAGAGCCAGTCCTGTAATCCTAGCTACTCAGAAGACTGAGACCTGGAAGATCACAATTTGAAACCAGTTTGGGTTAGAAAGTACAAGACACTCCAGCTCCAATTAACCAGCTAAAAGCTGGGCTAGAGGCATGGCTGAAGGCAGAGCACCAGTCATTAGCAAGCAAGCCAAGCAAGAGCACAAGACTGAGTTGAAGCCTCAGTACCAGACAGAACCACATGCACAAGATTGCAGGAGCTCACGCCTGTCATCCCAGCTACTCAGGAGGCTGAGATCTGAGGATTGCAGTTCAAAACCGGCCCAGATAGGAAAATCTATGAGCCTCTTATCTCCAATTAATCAAAGAAAAAGCCAGAAGTGGCACTGTGGCACAAGTGGTAGAACACTAGCGATGAGAAAAAAAGTTGCTCAGAGATAGCACCTAAACCCTGAGTTTAAGCAAGCAAGCAAACAAACAAACAAGATTGCATGAGAACTACTAGGAGATATCTGCGGCAGTATGAGGTTAGGCTCCATGCGACGAGGTCTTGAACAAAGAACCTCATTTTCTTCTAAATAATCTAGAATTACTCGTTATTGTCCTACTATAACATACACACATCATTAACTGTTCTGACATGTGAAGAGGATTCAACCTGAGAATATTTAATAATCATGTGAAATGAAGACATGGTTTTCCAGGTAATATGTGTATGAATAGTGTTTACTAGTTTAAAACTCCTACATAATAAAAAGGAAATTAATCATTTGAGTGCAAGTCAATTAAAATCATGTAAGCCAGAAAAATAGAAATTGCCTCTTACCTAGGGAAAGAGCCTACTAATATTATGAGTTACCAAATTTAAGGTCTAGATGTCCTAAGAAGAAATGTTCCGTCTGCATTCTAGAGGACACGTCCTCTGAGCCATGAGGACTTTCAGAGATGGAGGCTGAATCTGAGGCCCGACACCCAACACGCACTTCCCTTCCCGTCCCGCACAGGGGCCCCACCTGCCCGGCACCCTCCACCTGACGCACAGAGCAGCACCGACGACCTGAGGCACGAGGGAGTCTGTGCGCTGAGAGGAGCCGCGCAGCTTTAAGGGCGTGAGGTGGTTGGCTCATCTCCCTGCAGCCTCTAATTGTAGTCCTCTGTCAGTCCGTGACAAGATCTCGCCGGGGAGCGCAGGCCTTGGTGCCCCCAGGGGGACCTTTCACCTGCTCGCGGTTTACTTCCCTCTCTCCCAGACATGGCGATCCGGGGAGAGCTGTGCTCAGAACTTTTCTCTAGCTTCCCTTGCCACATGTGGGAGAGGGAGCAGAGGAGTCCCCTCCGGGGAGAGCCCAAGTGCTCTTGTTGATCACACTGCCAAATGAGTCCAAAGTCGTTTCTCGCTTTGTGATTTCTCCCTCTGGGGGAGTGACTCCGGCACCTCAAGTGGACTCCCGAGGCTTTGGGTGTCTTCTCCCTGCGGCCTGCCCTCTTCTTAGGTTTGTGGCTCCAGTCTCCCTGGCCGGTGTCCTTCAAGATTTCAAAACTCAGTGTTGGGCTTAAAGCTCTGTCCCAGGCTGACAAGACACTGAAATCGTTCTGGGGTAGATTGCAGGGATTGCCGGCGAGACCCCAGACTCCTGCTGAGCTGGCTCACAGCTCTGAGAGGAGCCGAGGGCCTTTTGCTCTGAGGCCGAAGCCCTGGGAGCCAAGCCCTGAGCCCTCAGGACAAAAAAAGGAGAGGAACCGAGCTGAACACTGTATGGGAGCAAATACATCAGAAGACTGAACGACTCTGCTTTCTGTGTTTTATTAAACTTTGCGAGAAGGGAACTGGAAAACAGGCACAGGCTGCTCTCTACCCACCAGACAGTGCGTTATTACACAGCGCGAGGCCAAGTACAGACCACAGAGATCACCGGCTTCATAAAGAATGCCCTGGCTGCAAAGACTGCGCAGGCGCGCAACCTGCGCCAGGACAGGGGAGGACGCAGCCCGAACCTTCCTCGCCACCCTTCAGCACCACGGACAGCGAATGCAGCTGCGGATCGGACTCAGCTGCAGATGGCAAGCTGTGGAGGTCCTGGGGCTTGAACTCAGGGCCTGGGCACTGTCACTGAGCTTCTTTTGTTCAAGGCTAACACTCTTATCACTTAAGCCACAGCGCCACTTCTGGCTTTTTCTGTGTATGTGGAATGGAACCCAGGGCTTCATGCATGCTAGGCAAGCACTTTACCACTAAGCCACATTCCCAGCCCCTGTAACTCATCTTCTTTAGAAGCCTGCTCAGATATGAGTCTGAATTTACCACCTACAGAAACCTTTAAAACCAGGCTCTCATCCTGAGAGGATGAGTCTCATGTAGTCTCTCAAGCACTGAAGTAATCTATTTTTCAACCAAGACTGACACTCCCTAGCCATACTCTACACCCAGCAGCCGTCACCCCACCTTAATGAAGTTCAAGAAATCAGCAATGCATAACATGCAGCAAGATATATACTGAAACATTCACAAATTCTGGACACAGATGCACAAATATCACTGAAAGACCGTGAAATTCATTATTTAAAAAGACCACATAGCCGGGTGCTGGTGACTCACTCTTATAATCCTAACTACTCAGGAGGCTGAGATGTGAGGATCCTGGTTTAAAGCCAGCCTGGGTGGGAAAGTCCATGAGACTCTTATCTCCAATAAACCACCAGAACACTGGAAGTGGCGCTGTGGCTCAAGTGGTAGAGCGCTCGCCTTGAGCTGAAGAGCTCAGGGCTCAAGTCCCACCACCGGAAAAAAAAAAAAGACAACGTATCAACATCAAAAACAATAGGTTACAATGAAGGTCGTAAGTGAGAATGAAAAGGAAGAAAATGTAAACAATGAGCTCAATAAACAAGCAATAAAATTGCTACTAAAATAAACAGATTAAAAATTTTTGTTTTTATAAAGGTGATGCACAGAGGAGTTACATAGTCTTGTACTGAGTATATTTCTTTTGTACATTTGTATTGTTACTGCAAAGGTGATGTGCAGAGGTTTACAGTTATGTAAGTCAGGTAAAGAGCACATTTCTTTTTGGACAGTGTCACCCCTTTCCTCACTCTCTTGCAGGTTTTCCCTCCTGTCCCTACCCACAAGTTGAACTGTTCATTTTCAACAGTGTCTAGTGAGTACCTCTGCTGTATGTTCACCTTTGTCTCTCCATTTCTGTGCTTCCCTTTACCCTCCCAAAGACAGATAAATGAACAAGACAAACAACAATGGAAAAACCTCATTTTCATTTTTGGAGTTCATTTCAATAACTATTATTTTATGTGATTAGATGCACATGGGCATTGCACCTTGTGTTCTTCCCCTTTGGTCTTGCTGTGTGTGAATGCCTAGAGTCCTATATAATTTATTATGTCCCCATGTACGTTAGCTCTAGCTTCCTCATCTAAGAGAAAACATACACCGTCTCTCTGAGACATACATTCGTCTTACCTCACTTACTATGGTTTGTTCTAGGTCCATCCATTTCCTTGCAGATGACACATACTACTCTTTCTAATGGCTGTGTACAATTCCATTGTGTACAGGGGATTACATTTTTTGGACTCACTCATCTACTGGGGGGCATCTGGGCTGTTTCCATAGTTTGGCTATTATGCATAGTGCAACATTGAACATAGATGTGCAAGTGTCTTTATAGTGTCCTGACTGTGACGATCTGGGTAGATGCCCAATAGTGGTATGGTTGGGTCGCAGGGAAGGTCTATGTTTAGTTTTTTTTTTTTAGGAACCTCCAGACTGCTGTTCAGGATGGTCGTACCAATTTACATCCCCACCAACAGTGCAGTAGGGTTCATTTTTCCCCACATCCACACCAACATTTGCTGTTATTCAAATTCACAATGTTGGCTAATCTAACTGGGGTGAGGCGGAATCTCAGTTGTTTTGATTTGCATTTCCTTTGTGGCCAGAGATGATAAGCATTTCCTCATGTGTTTCTTTGCCATTCTTTCTTCTTCTGAGAGGTCTCTCCTTAGCTCCTCTGCCCATTTATTGATTGGCTGATTATTAGCTTTGGGAAGGATTAGTTTTTTGACCTCCTTGTATATTTTGGATATTAGGTCTGTGTCAAATGTATTGATGGTAAAGATTTTCTCCTCATCTTTTGGCTGTCTTTCTAGTGCAGAAACTTTTCGTTTTGATGTAATCTCATTTGTCAAGTCTCTCTCCTATTTACTGTGCTTCTGGGACTCTTTTCAAAAAGTTTCTGCCTATACCTACAAATTCTAGTGTTTCTCCTACTCCCTCCTGCAGTAATTTCAAAGACACTGAGGTCTTTGATCCCCTTTGAGTTGATATTAGTGCATGATGACAAACAGGGATCCACTTTTAGTTTTCTGAATATGGGTGCCCAATATTTCCAACACCAATTATTGAAGAGGTGATCTCTGGCTCCCTTATTAAATATCAGATAACTCTCTAAGTATATGGTTTTATTTCCAGGTCTTCTAGTCCATTACATTGATCTTCAGGTCTATTTTTTTGTGTGCCAATACCAAGCTGTTTTTGCTGTTACAGTTCTGTAATAGAGCTTGAGGTCTTGGATTGTGATATCACCCATAATTGCTTTTTCTTGCCTCTTATTTCTTTGGCTATTTGAGGTCTTTTGTTGTTCCATATGAAATTCTGGATTGTTTTCTCTATCCTGGTAAAAAGAAATGGGATTTTGATAGGGGTTGCATTAAATTTGTAGATTATTTTTGGCAGTATGGCCATTTTCACAGAATGATTTCTACCTATCTGTGAATACCAGAGGTCTTTCCATTTTCTAATGTCATCTTCTATTTCTTTCTTCAAATTTGTCTTTTGTTTCCATGGTTAGGTTTACTACAAAATACTTCATTTTTTTAAGGCTATTATAAATGGAGTTGTTTTCCTGACTTCCCTCTCTGCTTGTACATTGTTGGTATACAGAAAGGCTACTGATTTTTGTGGATTAATTTTGTATTCTGTTATTTTGCCAAAGTTATTGATCAGTTCTACAAGCGTGGGGATGGAGTCTTTGGGGTCATTTAGATAAAAGATCGTGTCATCTGAAAATAGGGATAGTCTGATTTATTTCCCTATTGGAATACCTTTTATGTCTTTTTCTTGCCTCATTGCTCTTGATTGAAATTCTAGAAATGTTTGAAGAGGAGTGGAGAGAGTGGACAGCCTTGCTTTGAGAAAGATTCTTTCTTTCTTTCTTTCTTTCTTTCTTTCTTTCTTTCTTTCTTTCTTTCTTTCTCTTTCTTTCTTTCTTTCCTTCTTTCCTTCTTTCCTTCTTTCTTTCCTTCTTTCTTTTTTTCTTTCTTTCTTTCTTTCTTTCTTTCTTTCTTTCTTTCTTTCTTTCTTTCTTTCTTTCTTTCTTTCTTTCTTTCTTTCTGCCTTTCTTTTTCTTTCTTTGTCAGTTGAGGGTCTTGAACTCGGCCTGAGTGCTGTCCCTCAGCTCTTTAGCTCAAGGCTAGCACTTTACCTCTTGAGTCAGAGTACCACTTCTGGTTTTGAGTGGTTTATCAGAGATAAGACTCTCACGGACTTTCCTGCCTGCCTGGCTTTGAACAGTGATCCTCAGATCTCAGCCTTCTGAGTAGCTAGGATTACAGGTGTGAGCCACTGGCACCCAGCTGAGAAACAGATACTTTATAAACTGGACAAGTTCCAAGATAATTCAAACAAGCAACAAGAAAAAAATGAAAAGAACAAAAAGATCATAAAAACAAACAGCATAATAAAGAAGGCAATGTAGTATATGTGAATTATTCAATAAAGAGCTGAAAATTTAAAAAAACCCACTCAAATCCAGGAACTGAATAGCTCAATTAGTCAAAAACTCAGTCTAAATACTAGGTAAGTCAGGTGCTGGTGGCTCATGCCTATAATCCTAGCTACTTAAGAGGTTGAGATCTGGGGACAGCAGTTCTGACCACAGTCAGCTCAGGCAGGAAAGTCTGTGAGACTCTTATCTCCTATTAATCACCAGAAAACCACAAGTGGTGCTGTAGCTCAAGTGGTAGAGTGCTAGCCTTGAGCAAAAGAGCTCAGGGACATAAGTTCAAGCCTGTCAACCAAAAACAACAAAAGAGAAATCCTAGGTAATAGAACAGAAGAAGTAAAACAAAACCAAACTGAGTATCAAAGCACAAGAGCTAGAGAAAACAATCAAATAGAAAAAAACCCACTTAGAATATACAAGGGAACTTATAAGACCACTCCACCAAAAAGACTAAACCTACTAGTGATGGGCATAGACCAGGAAGAAATAAAAACTAACGGCAGTGTGGCCCAACTGAATCACACCTGTAATCCTAGGTATTCATGAGGCTGAGATATGATGATCAAAGCCAGATGATGAAGATGAATCTAAGAGACTCTTATATATCCAATTAAGCAACTAAAAGCCAAATATGGATGTGTGGGTCAAGAGATAGAGTATCAGTCTTGAGCAAAAAAGCTGTGCAAAGCTGGAAGCACTGAGTTCAAGCCCTAATACTGGCAACACAACACACACACACACACACACACACACACACACACACACACACACACACACACACACACACACACACCAAAAAACTAAACAAAAGGCATCTAGAAATTATTCATTAAAAAAATGGCAGCAAACTTCCCCAAACTCAAGAAAATATCATCCACATGATGGAGGCATATATAAGTCCATACAATACCAGAGAAAATAAATGTTCTAAACAGATTATAGTGAAAAACCAAAACAAAAAATAAAAACCATAAATATGTAGAATGAAGAAAAATACTAAAAGCTTAAAAAGAGAGGTTACAAGTAACTTAAAATGAGAAGCCCATCAGTAAAACAGCAGATTTCTTGATACCAACACTAAATTCAAGGAGGGCATAAACAGATATAATTCAAGACCTGAAAAACAGTAAGTGCCAAGCTAGACTACTGTACCCAGGGAATTTATCCTTCAGAATTGATGGAAAATAAAAACATTCACAACTAAATGCTAAAGGAACTTATAATACTAGAGCAGCACTAGAAAAGATATTTAAGGGAACCCTAGCCTCTGAAGGAGATAATCAAAAAGTAAATCAGCTGGTGCTGGTGGCTCACATCTGTAATCCTAGTTACTAAGGAGGCTGAGATCTGAGGATTACAGTTTGAAGCCAGCCTGGGCAGGAAAGTCTATGAGACTCATATTTCCAATAAACCACTCAGAAAAAGTCAGAAGTGGTGCTGTGGGTCAAGTGGTAGTGTGCTAGCCATGATCAAAGGAAGCTCAGGGACAATGCCAGGCCTTGAGTTCAAGCTCCAGGACCAGAAGAAAATAAAAAAGGAAAGCAGTACAAGAAAAAATAAACCCTACTAGAAAAGTAGATTATCAAAGGAAGAAAAGGAAAGAAGCAAGCAGCACAAAATATCAGAGAATACAACACAATTCTCAATAGTAACATTAAAAGCCAATGGGCGGGGGCTGGGAAGGTGGCTCAGTGGTAGAGCGCTTGCCTTGCATGCCTGAGGCCCTGGGTTCGATTCCTCAGCACCACATAAGCAAAAAGAAAAAAGCCGGGAGTGGCGCTGTGGCTCAAGTGGTAGAGCGCTAGCCTTGAGCTGAAGAGCTGAGTGACAGCGCCCAGGCCCAGAGTTCAGGCCCCACGACTGGACCAAAAAAAAAAAAAAAAAGCCAATGGGCTCAACTCTCCAATCAAAAGATGTAGAATGGCAAAAAATAAGATCCAACCTTTTGTTGCCTGCAAGAAACACATCTTACTGGAAAGGCAAAACAGACTTACTGTGAAAGGATGGGAAAGGATCTTCCAAGCAAACGGACTCCCCCAAAGTAGATAGAAGTAGTCATACTTACACTGGATAAAGTAGACTTCAAGCTAAAATGTTAGAAGATAAAAGGGTTACTTCACATTAATAAAAGAAATGAGGCACTAAGAGGAAATTGCTGTTTTCAACATAGTTGTGCACTCAAACCAAGGCTTCTGGACTTGCAAGCAATGACAGATGTTAGCATGGATATAATGAGAGAATTCAATATCCTCACTTTCACCCATAGATAAGTCATTCAAATAAAAAGCTAATAAAGCGGCCAGGCTCTGATGGCTCATGCCTGTAATCCTAGATAATCAGGAAGCTAAGATCTGAAGACTGTGATTCAAAGCCAGCCTGGGAAGGAAAATCTATGAGACTCTTATCTTGAATTAACCAGTAAAAAACTAGAAGTGGAGCTGTGGTTAAAGGTGTAGAGAGGTAGCCTTGAGCAAAAAAGTTCAAGCTACTGGCCCTGCACACACACACAAATATAACAAAGGAGTGAAAGGGAGCCTGTCTTAGAAAACAAGAAAGTGAGTTGATAGGAGACTTAGAGACAGAAGGAGCATACCACATGTCAAATGGAGAAAAACAGGAGACTGGTGGTGGCTAGGAGAGCCCAGGCTCCTGCTTTACTGTGAGAGCCTATTAATGAGAACTCTACCTCTACTTTCCTTCATGTGAGGAAAAAGCCCACAGCTTTGAGCAGCTACCTTGCCACTGAGAGAAACCCTAAATCAGGTTGTCCTCACTGTACTAACCAGTTTATACTGTAAAAAAATAAGAGACAACTGGGACAGAGCAGGAGAAAGGGTGATATTGTCCCAAAAGAAATGTACTTTTTACCTATGTAACCTTTCTGTACATCACCCTTATAATATCCTTTAGAATTGTTGGAAAATAAAAAACATTCACAATAAATGCTAAAGGAACACATAAGTCCCAAACAATAATAATTTAAAATTTTTAAGAAAAAAAACAGATGTAGTGGGGGAGCAAGAAAAAAAATGCTTCTTGGTTTTCTGTATTTATGAAAATGTTAGTTCATTTTGGTATGTTATTTTTTGTTCTGCCTTCTGTCCCTTTTACTGCAGTAATATGAGGCACAACACATGCTTTTCAACACTTTAACCATGTCCTCTCCCCCCTCCATTGTCCTTCCCCATTTCTACTTTCTTTACATCTACAATTAGAGTAATTCTTATCTCCAGTTAAAGACCAGAAAACCAGAAGTGAAGCTGTGGTGCAAAGTGGTAGAGTTCTAGCCTTGAGCAAAACAAAACAAAAATACCCAAGGGCAGTGCCCAGAGCCTGAGTTCAAGCCCTGTGACAAAAAAAGTATAACCTGATCTGATAAGAATTGGTACTGTCTCCATGACTGGGATCCTTCTAACCCCTCACCCACATGCGGCAAGGGAACTTGGAAAACTTTTCACCCCAGATCTCCCCAGACTGCTATTATCCAGGAGGGAGTGAAATGAAGTCAGCATGCAGGTGAAATGCCCACCGGGCATGCCACAGGCCTGTGCTCCCCAGCAGGACCTGTGGCCTTCCCACACACACTGACAGTGTGGCCCGTGGAGAGCTGAGTCAAAATGCTCTTTACCCAGCCCTGCAAGGTTCCTCTCCGGTGCAGCGAGGCCTCCCGTTCACATCTGTCTGGGTAAGTGTGCTGAACACAGAAGGAGAAGAGCGTGTGGGCAGGTCCTAGGCAGGCTGGGACAGAGGAAACCTGGGATGGCCAGCCACAGTTTCCACAGCAACAGAAGGGCCATGTAGCTCTATCAGACTCAGCCCAGAGCACAGGGTTCTGTTCAAGGCAGGTGTGCTAAGGATATTATTTCCCTTATATGGAGATTCCAAAAATTATTCCATTTTTAACAGGGAGTACTAATTAATTTTTGGTTTGCATTTACTTTTCTGAATTAAATGACCTCCACTAACTAGCTATGTCAGCACTCAAGTTATAAACCATATATTATCCAGAGATTTCTAACATTCCTTATCTATATTCTGATTATTAGGAAAGAAATGTTTTAACATTTTTATTAAATACATGTAGTTTTACTTCTGTCATCATCATTATTCAGAGCTATTATTGACCGAAATGACTTTATAGTTTGAGTAGTGGAAGGTTTTTAACCTTTAGAAGGCAGTGAGGCGGTCTGTTCAGCACCCCACCTCACGAGGCTAAACCCACATTATGGTAAATACCCACTAGTGTGTTCTCTGCCCTAGTTTTAACTTCAGAAATTACAAAAGAACATTGTTGGCCTTTAGCCTGGGCTCCCCAACTCCTGTTAGGAGCGTTCACGGAGCGGGTGGGGTGTTGACGGGCAAGTGCATTCCGTGCTGAATACACTAAACACAATGGTATTTCCCCTGCCTAGCTTCAAAAGATTAATCTTTTTTTGTGTGTGTGTTTTAATCCATGAAAAAAATTCCCCTTCCAATTTTTCTGAACATGTGTGCAGGTGAACTTGGGCCGCGGAACACTGGCCTGCCCTGGTGCCTATGCCTACTCAGATTTCTCCCAAGTATGTTTTTCATGTAGTTATGGTGAGCCGAGGAACATGAGAATGCTAGCTTCTCTATGTGTTAAGAACACGGTGAGAAGGGCAAGGAGAAGCACACAGCATACATAGAGTGTAGCATCAGAGACTGTTCAAAGCTAAACTTGGACTAAATGGAAGACCACAGTTCTTAACAAAAAACTTTTTTTTTTTTTTTTTTTTTTTGGGTCCGGTCATGGGGCCTGAACTCAAGGCCTGGGCGCTGTCCCTCAGCTCTTCAGCTCAAGGCTAGCACTCTACCACTTGAGCCACAGCGCCACTTCCGGCTTTTTTCTTTTTGCTTATGTGGTGCTGAGGAATTGAACCCAGGGCTTTGAGCATGCAAGTCGAACGCTCTACCACTGAGCCACCTTCCCAGCCCCACAAAAAACTTATTTTTAAAGCCAGTATTACAGACATTTGCTCAACTGACATATTTTAAATCTGATATGGTAGTGAATAGCCAGAACTACAGCACCAATTAATACATGGAAGTGGATGTCTGATCCACATAGTGTTTCGGAGGTTTTAATTCTCCCCTTTTACACACCCCTCCCAAGTGTGAGGGGGAACAACGCTCGGAAGGAAATGCACTCATTACCTCACTCACGTAACTGTAACCTCTCTCTACAGAGTCTTTACAATAAAATTAGCAAATACTGTAGAGCTTTTCTTATGTACCTGACAATCAAGATGACCAAGATGAAAGCAAATGATACATTACTCCCACCAAAAAACCCTTCAAGATGAGGTAGAGTAAGGATGTATGTGATATGTGGTCATTTCAACACGCCTCGCCACAGAGACACAATCCCCTGTGGCCGGGAAGTGGCGGGGTGGCCTGTGGAAGGGACAGGACGCATCGTTCTCGATGGCAACAGTGCTGGCTGACATTAATGACAGCTGATATGAGCTGCTTTTCTCCCCAGACATTTACTATATAATTACTTGCTCCAAGAGATTAAAAAAAAAGTCCATGGCATTATTAACGTGAGAAACATCCTTTTCTCTGAGGTTGGCATTGGAATCTTGGCCCATGCCACCCCCCTTCTCTCCCGTGTCCTCGGCTTGCTCCTTGAGTGCAGGCCGAGGCCCGCTGACCTGCCTGTTGGTCTCTAGGCCCTCACACACCTCGGGATGCTGCTGATCATGGGATCCGTAGCTATGGACATTTCTGTGACTCACAGTTTTGGGGATGACACCAAATGTCAATCTCGCGCCCACATGCACACGTCGACGGGAGGCCTGTCCATCTGCCAACTGTGCCAGCTGCCCGCCGAGTGTCCCCCAGGCCGCCACCCTCAGCCCCAGGGGCTCCCGCATGGCCAAGTTCAAATGCAAATCCTCCCTCCACAGCCTGCTTCCTTCTTGTGCTGTGGGTCTTCCACATGTCCTTCAGCGCACACACCTCTATCTCTGCTGTTGCTGCCCCCAACTTGACCTCACACAGTCCAATATTTATCACTGAATCCTGAGCCATCTTACCCATGAGTTATTTCCTCAGGCACTTGTTGTCTGTATTAGGATATTCCGAGATGCACCGTTTCCAGGGCTCCGGGGCCTCTCCAGTGGGTACATGGTGACTCTCCTGTGCAGGCACAAGAGGCGGTCCAGCATCTTCACCGCACCAGCCTTTCTCCAAGAGCAGCCCCAGAGCAAAGGGCCACCGGACCATTCTCCTGCTCATGGGTTTCTTTGTAGTCATGTAATGCTTGGATTGTGTGGTCTACTCCTCAAGAATTATGAAGAACAATGACTCAATTCGTCTCTGTGTCCAGATGAAGGTGGCCAATGGCTTGTTCATGTGTCCTGACAAACGAGTGATTAACTTTTTAAATCTTTGTGGGGATCAAGAGGAAATGTTTTAATGATGAGCCGAGTGATGAAGTTCTCCTGATAAGCTCATACACAGCTTTGCAAGCATTAGTCCTGAGGCAGTACATAAGCTCTGGGTTAGATGAGTGGGGATATGATTGCTGACCCAGTCTACCTACTAACCTATCTCAGGTAACATCATGGCTGCACATTTTTGCTGTTGGCAAGGGAAACTTCGTGTCCTGGGTTGATCCACACACCTACAGATAGTGATAGTGCACAGTGCTCCTCAGTAACTCAGTCACCTCAGTGACCTCTATTTTGCCTAGCTAAATATGCCACAAAATACCATGTGACCCATGGATATTCTTTTACAGATACGACAAAATGAACTGCACATAGTAGCTGAAACGACGATTTGAGCTCTAATGCCCGTATATAGCATGATTTATAATAATCAAGAATGGAAACTCAATGCCAATAAGCAGATGAATCATAAATCCAATACAGCCTGAATATTATACAGGAATATTGTACATAGAATATTATACAGTTTCAAACTAAAAGGAAATTCTTATGGTTCACCAAAGACAAACACTGAAAATGTTATTTCAAGTACACTGTCAGTCACAAGAAAACAAACACTGAATGTGCATGAGAAGGTGGAATTCAAAGTGTAGCTTACAGAGAAAACAGGATGACAGCTGTTGAGGGTACAGGACATGGAAAGATTAGGAATTCTTGTTTGGTAGGGAAAAAAGTCACTAGAGCTGGCTGGAGAGTTTGTCTTACAGTAATATGAATGTGCTTAATACCCTTGACCTGTCCTCTTAAAATGGCTAAAATGCTATGCTCTTTGTTCAATAAATGTTTCCACTGGCCTTTATGTTAAATGAAACAAGTCAGATGTAAGTCATCCCTGCTCTGTGAAAGTGGTCACTGCAGACTGGGAAGCACAGGAAGGGACAGGATGAAGCTCCCCAGGGAGCATGGAACACACAGAAGGAATCACCGCTGGTTCCTCTTTGGCATGGCTAACAGAACTTACCATACACTGCAAAACTGCCCAAGTGCATGACATTTCCAACACATAAAAATAACCCATGGTGGAAGAGACAAATGTTATTGCTATCACTTGACTGTTACACACTATATATGTATACTAAATTACCACAGTGCACCCATGAAGCTGTACAAAAAATATACCTTAAAGTTCTAAAGTTGCATCTGTGTATAAGCATCTGTGTAAAACAATTCCCTGAAATTAAAAAATAAGACAGGATTCTAAATGCATCAAAATACAATCTTCTGGGCTGGGAATGTGGCTTAGTGTTGAATGTTTGCCTAGCATGCATGAAGCTCTGGGTTCCTCAGTACCACATAAACAGAAAAGGCCAGAAATAGTGCTGTGGTTCAAATGGTAGAGTGCTAGCCTTGAGGAAAAGAAGCTCAGGCCCTGACTGGCAAAATAAATAAATAAATAAATAAATAAAATACTATTTTCTGAAATCTCAGTAAGTCAATTAAAAATTCAGTTGAAAGTCTCTCAAATAAATCAGATGAAGTAAGACAGAAAATCAGGTTTGAAGACAAAGCGGATGAATTAAAACTTTCAGACAAATACAAATCTTCACCTATAAGAAAGACTATGTGCCAAGCGCTAGTGGCTCACGCCTGTAATCCTAGCTACTCAGGAGGCTGAGATCTGAGGATCTTGTTCAAAGCCAGCCTGGGCAGGAAAGTCTGTGAGACTCTTATCTCCAATAAACCACTCAAAAAAAACCGAAAGTGGCTGTGGCTCAAGTGGTAGAGCGCTAGCCTTGAGCTGAAGAGCTGAGGGACAGCTCCCAGGCCCAGAGTTCAAGCCCCATGACTACCCCCTCCCCCAAAAAAGACAGATAAGGGGTGGGTAAGAAGGCTGAAAGGAGTGGCATTGATCAAGATGCACTGTACTCATAAACTGCTTCAGTAAACAGCAACTCCTTTGTACAACTACTTAAAAGATAAAAATATTAGAAACAAAAAAACCCCACCTCCTATGAGTGACAGACTTAGAAACTGTTACTCTAGAGAAATATTAGTGTATCACAATACATTTCCTTAATACTTATCCAAATACAGAGCACTTGTTATATATCTAATGCACAATGAAAAAATAGGACCTCTATCTCTTTAGTTTGTATCACAGAGACCATTGTAGTATTTTATTAAAAAATTAAATATGTAAAGAAAACCTTAACTAAAGAAGTGAAAGAGTTCTACAATGAAAACTTATAAGCCATTGAAGAAATTAGAGAAGACACTAGTAGATAAAGACATCCTGTGTTCATAGATCAGTAGACTCTATATTGTAAAAACAGCCACACTATTGAAAGAAATCTAGATTCAGTGAAAGCCATCAAATTCTCAGTGTCATCCTTCACAGAAATAGAAAAAAATCAAAACCCTTAAAAATTCATGTGAAGCTGGGAGCCAATGGCTCACACCTATAATCCTAGCTACTCAGGAGGCTGAGATCTGAGGATCACAGTTCTAAGCCAGCCTGGAGCAGAAAAGCCCAGGAGACTCATCTCCAATTAACCAGCAAAAAGCCAGAAGTGGTATGAGTCAAGTGGAAAAGCCCCAGGCCTTGAACAAAAAAAGCTCCCGAGTCAGGTGCCAGTGGCCCAGCCTGTAATCCTAGTTACCCTGGAGGCTGCTATCGGAGGATAGTGGTTCAAAGCCACCGAGGGCAGGAAAGTCTATGAGACTCTTATCTCCAATCACAGAAAAAGTTGTAGAGTACTAGACCGAGCAAAAGGAGCTCAGGGACAGCACCCAGGCCCTTAGTTCAAGCCTCAGGACTGGCAAGAAAAAAAAAAAAAGTTCAGGGACAGCGCCCAGGTCCTGAGTTCAAACCCCAGGACTAGCATGTGCAGGCACGCGCGCGCGCGTGCGCGCGCGCGCACACACACACACACACACACACACACATGATCATGTGGTAACATGAAAGACAAAGAACAATACTGGAGGTGTGATGACGATAACAGCTGTCACTAATCCAGTCATAATGAACACAGCAGGGCACTGACAAAAAAACACACACATAGACCAAGACATCCAGAAAAAAACCCCCACAAGTATGGCCATCTGATTTTCAACAAAGGTGCCCAAAACACACTGAAGACAGCTTCCTCAGTAACTGGTGCCTAGCCTTCCCAGTGCAGTGTTTATAGGTGTGCACAGCCATGCCCAGTGTTTATTTCTACTTAATCAGAAGGACCACTAAGTTAATGATAATGGTCAAGATGAGAAGATTGTGGCGCTGTGATTTATGTAAGAAACACTCTGTTTTTATCTCCTCAACCCCTGGCAACCGCTAAGTATTTTTTGGTGTATTAATGAGTGGCTGAAGGCCAAACATTAAGCCAGTCATGATTCCATAATGAAGCATCTGTAAAATCGGGGCAGGGTAGGGTGCTGAACATGTGGAGGTACAGGGAGGTGCCACACACGCCTCTTAACCGTGGGAGCACAGTCCAGTCGGTGTGGGGTGCATGCTTGAGCATGGTGGCACTTCTCTGGTGTGCTAGCACTTGTGTGGGCTGTGCGCCACACTCAACTTGAATATGGCTGTGACAGGAGGTGTGGCTTGGTGGTTTTAGCCCAGGTTACAAAACGGCCATGGCTTCCAGTTTGCTCTCACTTGCTTGGTAGAAGCCACATGCCAAGTTGTGAGCTGACCTAAGGTGAGGTCCAACTACCGGGCAGGGAACTGAGGGAGGTCTCTGGCCAATAACCAATGGGTAACTCAGGCCCTCAATCCAAGATTCCGTGTACTGGGATCCCGCCACAGACCAGCAGTGTTGGGAAAGCCCCGTGAAACCAGGAAGCAACCACAACAAGCCTACTACGAGGGTGTGCTAGAGACCCCGGAAACCAGCCTAGGACTCAGAGCTGCAGGGAATGGAGACAGCGCTTGTGGTTCCCAGCTAAGTTTTAGGAAGTAACTACTTTTCATTGGGAAGGACCTACCCTGCCTTACCGCTCAGCAAAGAAAACCTGGCTGGTTTTGAACTCCACACACATTAGCAGACTCAAGCCAGTTTATTAGGATCTTTACAGAGGAATCTCAGTTGAGTTTTTCCTAATTTGTATTTCCTTACATCAAAACAGGGCATGTGGGACACACCGTAATCTCAGCTACTTGAGGTGACCAGTCAGGAGAGGAATGTATGTTTAAGGCCTAGAATTCAAACAGAAATTCCAACTAGTGAGAAAAAAGACTTATCAAAGTCAGTTAGAAATCACATTGGCTTTTAATTAAGTATCTCATTCACACAGCTTCCTCTTTGGCTGCTGTTCTGGCAACAATGAGGTCCCCACTCTCAGGAAGATGCCCGACAGGACTGCACGCTGCGTGAACAGGCCCCAAGCCAGGGCAATCAGAACAGGAAAACAAGGAATAGCAAAACCACCTTTCCCCCTACTCACAAAGAGATTTGGAATCAGAGAACCTGGAGCCTAGAGCTCAATACAAACAAGGAAAGTAATGTTCCAGGAATGAAGTTGCCTCTCCCACACTCCAGAGCAAGACAGATCTTGAGAAATGCATTGACCACTGACCGCTGACCTCCTCCAACAGGAGCGGCCCATGCCGGCATGTGCAAAGGAAACGTTTTGCTTCTATTTCATTTCCCAGAGAGGTATAAAATCTACAACAGGGAACACAATCAGAACAAATAGGTTCACTCAACAGAAATGCTCCTATAATGACTTCTGCTTGCTGAGGTATTCAGCACATTATTCCACACTGGAAACGTCAGGGCCGTCTGAGAACTTGGGGCAGCCACACTCACTGACAGGTCTGTGCAAGAGATACAGACACACAACCCTCCTTTTTTTCAGTGTATATGGCAAGGAGCCAAGACTCCATCATCAAAATAAATTACTTTGAACATTACAGTGCACAGAACAAGAGGGAAAGACACCTTCTTCTCAGAGGGTGACTGAAAGGCATTGTGAAAGGTTCGTGTCCTGTGACATGGAGGGTGGAACTCAGTGCCTGTGGCCTTCATTAGCTTGACCCCTGCTCCTGGGCGGCAGCAGCCTCAGTAGGGGCCGTTTCCTGACCACGTTCCACTGGCTTCTCTTCCCCTTCCTCGTCGTCATCATCATCTTGGGGATAGAGGTCAGGGTACTTCTGCATGCATTCCTGCATGGCCCGGAACTGGTTTACACAGTCTGACCCCTTGATATCTTCTGTGCTGTAGTGGAAGCAGGAGAAGGCCGACTTGAACTGCTCCCCACAGGGGCCGCTGGCCATCCCCCCGAGGCATGGGCAGTTCCAGTTAATGTCTCCGTTTGGCAGTATCAGTCCTGGAACAGGAAGATGGGCGAGGAGAAGGTGAGATGTTCTCTCTGGTTTCAAACAGGCAAAGCCAGTCCAGTCCTCACAGTGCCTGCAGGGTACTCCCTTGGGACCTACCTCTCCATTTGGATCAGGTTTAGACACCTGGGACAAACCCAGCACGCCTCGGTTTAGCAGGGCGCCCACCAGCATCCTTCCCACAGGCAGCACTGATCTGTACTCTACACCGCCTCCCAGTGCTATGAGCTGAGTTACCGAATTCAAGGCTAGCAATCCTCTACTCCAAAGAGGAAGCAGTGTCTTAGGTGGAGCAGCCCTGCTCTGCCACCTCCCACACAGACCATGGGGACCAGACGCCCCCAGCTCCCTGCCTTTACTGCCTCTTGCTCTGCAGTCTGGGGAGAGACGAGGAAGACGATAATCCTTATGGTATACCATGAAAAACCAGTGGCACTGCTGAATAATATGCCAGTGTTGAAATTCTGGAAAGAAAGGACCGAGAGAAGGGAGAGCCATAAAGGGGTAAGACTGGAATACACTGTGAAAATGTGGAAATGTAGCAATGAAATGCTCCTCTATAACTATGCTAGCAAAATAAAGGATAAAAATGAAAATATCAAGCTGGGTACCAGGTTGCTCATTCCTATAATCCTAGCCACTCAGGAGGCTGAGATCTGAGGATATCACGGTTCAAAGCCAGCCTGGCCAAGAAAGTACGTAAGACTCTTACCTCCAATTAACCACCAGAAAACTGGAAGTGGAGCTGTGGCTCAAAGTGGTAGAGCACTAGACTTGAGCAAAAGGAGTTCAAGGACAGTCCAGGAAATGAGTTCAAGCCCCACGACCAACAACAAAAACCGTTTGAGGGCTGGTACACAGCTCAGTGGTAGAGCCGTTGCCTGGCATGCACGAGGCCCTTAGATTCACCCCCAGCCTATAACAGACAAACAACATGTCACACACTTGTCGGAAGGGAGTAAGATTAGGGAAGTGTTTTTAGTTTGTGTTATATGGGACTCTTTGTCCTATCTACTTTGAACTTTGTACACATCAAAATATTTCCTGGCTTTCCTAATGCTTTTAAGATGATGGCTTTGACACAGAAAAGTGATTCATACACTCCAGAAGATGCTCTCTAAGAAAGCACTGAAAATGTCCACTGGAAGCACGCATTATCCTTCACCGCAGGGAAAGCTTAGCATAGTACTCTGTGCCCAAGTCCAAGGATGAGCCCCACCTCCTAATTCCAGCTTGGGAACCCTGGCTGATCATCCACAGCTGCTGCCACTGCTCCTTCCTTATGAAGAGGAGTCACAGCGGAGACAGCAGTGGTCCTGCCTCTGACCACAACAGCCACAGGGCAACTCTTCTCAAGCACACAGCTCATCGTCTGCCACTTCTGCTTCAGACTCAAATCTGCTAATAACCCTGTACAGTTTCCCAAAGAAGTAATATTGACACTTAAAATTACAACCAGGGGCTGGGAAGGTGGCTCAGTGGTAGAGCACTTGCCTTGCATGTATGAGGCCCTGGGTTCGATCCCTCAGCACCACATAAGCAAAAAGAAAAAAGCCAGAAGTGGTGCTGCAGCTTCAGTGGTAGAGCACTAGCCTTGAGCTAAAGAGCTGAGGGACAGCGCCCAGGCCCAGACCAAAAAAAAAAAAAAATTATAACCAGGTCTGCAGATGTCCCTCTTCATGATTCAGGGTGAGTGGGCTGGAACGAGAGCATCTTACACAGAGCACGGGCTATCAGTTTTCATCAGGGACTCAGTATCAATCCACGTGATGGTGGCTTCAGAAGTGAAGTTCAGACATACATTTTAAACACTGAGAGGCTAGCAAAGCAAACTCTGACTTGTCCTGCTGACCTCTCAATCAAATAGTGAAGCGTGCTTAACTAATTTGGACTTAAAGATGAGCGATTGACAAGGGATTTATTTTTGTTTATAAAATGCTGAATCAGCACGTACAGTGGCTCACACCTGTAAACCCAGCTACTCAGGAGGTAGAGATTAGTAGGAAGATTGTGGTTTGAGGTCAGCGTGGGCAAATTGTGAGAGTTCCTTCTCCAACAACAAGCTGGGCATGATGATACAAGCCTGGGATCCTGGCTAGGCAGAAGGCTATAGGTGAGGAGGATCATAGTCCAAGGTCAAATCTGAGCAAAAATGAGAGATCTACTTGGGGTCAAGGGTCTGCCTCACATTGTAGTCGTTACTCTTCTAGCGATCATTTTGGAGCTCTCTGGCTCTGTGTGGAGTCTGTACGCTCCACCGTTGTTGACGGTGCTAGCTATGTGTCCTCGGCTTTGCCCTACCCCAGGAGGAGCGGGGTAACGAGAGTTCCATCCAAGAGCCTACATCCTGGGGGCTGCTGCTTCAAGCTTTCACTGACTTCTCAGCACTTGGCTCTGGAAGCCTGAATTAATACCATAGGTGTCAGGTGTGTTTTTGGTGGATAAACCAAGTACATTTTGGGGGCATTTCCTGTTTTTTGGTTATGGGACTTGAACGTGGGGCCTGGGCGCCGTTCCTGAGGTCTTTTACTCAAGGTCAGTGTTTTACCTCTTGAGCCACAGTGTCACTTCCAGTTTTCTGGTGGCTAACTGGAGATAAAAGTCTCGGAGCCTTCTTGCCTGGGCTGGCTTCTAACTGTGATCCTCAGATCTCAGCCTCCTACGTAGCTAGAATTACAGGCGTGAGCCACAGGCACTGGCACGAACTGAGTACTGTTGAGGATGTGTGGACATCTGTGGATACTGCGCACACCATCACTCTCTACAGGTGAGAAGCAGCTGGGATTCCAGCAGATGACGTTCTAGGCCCACATGGCCACCTCTATATTTGGTTACCAAGGAACACACAGAAGTATGACTGGTTTGGCTGAGGCCTGCAGCTGTGTGGCGTGACCCACTTCACAGGAAAAAGCAGGCTCTGTACCTCACTTGCATGCCAGTGCAGAATTCAAGGTCACTTAAGCAGGCAGATGGATCCTTGTCACCATAAGCTACCTGTAACTAACTCCCCCCAAACTTAATCAGCATGAAGCATGCAACCTGCTGACCCTGGGGAAAGAAGAGGTGTGAATGTCTCAGCATGGAGAGATTGCTGCCCGACAGCTGGCTTGGAGGGAGGCAGCAGAGCACCTGCGGTGCCCGCGGGACCAGAGCCGGTCAGGGCTGGGATGGGGCCACGGACCAGCCTGGCTAAGGAGGCAGTAGAACTGTCAACACCATACCTTGCTCAGAATGTGTCGTGGTTCCCTAGGAGGCCCCGGGTCACTCACCGTGCTCCTCATACGGGTCGTTGGGATCGTCAGCCACTAGCTCTGCACTGCTGGGAGCTTCGTGGTCTTCTTTGGTCACAAATATGATTCGATCTTTCCCTGGTGTGTGGAGAACAGAAGAGACATTTCATTTGAGAGCAGGAAGTTTACTTAAGTCTAGGACTGTCCCATGCGTAGCCCCCAGAAGGGGCCTCTGATCAAACCACACCCCTAGGAGCCTCGCCTGAAACCAAAACTCCACCACAGTCGTGGGCGTGGAGGAAGGCAGCAGATGAATCTCAATCCAGCCAACGCTGATCCCCCAAACTTGTCATTGGCTCTCCAATGACAAGTCTTTTTCTCTTCCACCAAGAAAGGACTAGTGCTCCCCTCTTCCCAAAAGAGAACCATGGAAAATTCCCAAGGCCCTGTGGCTGTCCTCCCCACCGTGACCCTCCTTCCTTGCTCTGCTCCAAGCTGCCAGCAGGCAACCCTCCCCACCTTTGGAGATGAAGGGCCAGGGATGTTCAGAGGGCCTGTAGCCAAGCACCCGGTTTGGCAGTGCTGCACCCGGTACTCCCCAGGCTGGAGAGAAGGGCTGAGAGACCAAATAAAATCAGGGGGCTGGAGATGTGGCCCAGGTAGTAGAGTGCCAGCCACTAAGTGAAAGAGTCAGATAGCAAGCCCAAGTCCCAGTCTCAAAAAAGGGAGAGAGATAGGGAGGGGGAGAGGGAGAGGAAGAGGGGGAGAGGAAGAAGGAGAGGGAGGGGACAGAAGGGAGGATGGAAATTACGGTTTTAGTTTGTGACATTCCTTGACTTCAAAGTTCTTTCATTAGACCCATTCATCTGGTTCAGGATTTTAAGCAGACACAACCCAAAAAGCTATACTATTATACTGAAAGTGTTCAACCCTCAGGATACAAAATAAGCATGAGACAGTTCTACAGAATGCACACCCTTAGTACTTTCACATGAATATGACAGAGATGTCCACTGTTTTCCTTTGCACAGGCAACTCAAAGCATGGTGTCAATCTGGAACAAAAAAGGGGAAAAATGTGCTCTCTGGTACCCCTGGAGTTTTCCCACAGGGTTCAGAAAGCCTGAAGATGGCTGAGAACCTGGACAAACTAAGTGTATGGTGATGTGGAGGCCGGGCTGCCAGCCACGCAGCCCACCCAGCACTACTCCTGTAGGAAGCCAGCCTATGGGAAATGCCCCAGGACCCACCTCGGAAAGGAATAGGCCACAGGAGGGACAGACATCCAGGGTCAAGACTGCACTGGAAGCAAACTAATCATGGCCAGAAGGGAGGGAGGACCACAGCCCAGGATACCTCAGCTACCCTCGCGGCCCCAGGGGCAGATTCCAACAACAATATTGGGAAGTGCTGACATTTTGTCTTCTGTGCCCTGCTTCTCGGGGAAGCCCTCACTGGCTAGCCCTCAGCTTGGTAGAGGAGAGGCAGGAGGTGCAGTGACAAGAAGTCTGCAGGGTAGAAAGATAACAGTGAAATCTCTCTGCCTCCAATAAATAATGAAGCCTAAATTTTTTAAAAGGAAATAAAAAGAAATATACAAGATAATTTCAGAATTTAGGATTCTCATAAAAGACACAGGGCTGGGGGCATGGCTCATGACAGAGCAAAGCCCAGAGTTTAAGCCCCAGTAACACAGAAAAAACAGAAAAAAAGCCATGAGAGACACAAAGGGTGAGGAGGAGACATCTAAACTAGTTAGACATTAAAGAACAGGGCCCAAAGTAGGAAGAGTTCGGGAAAGGATGCACTGGCAAAAAAGACCAAGTGGTAGACAGTGTGAAAGGGTAAGGCTGAGAGGCAGGCAGGCAAGCGCTTTCTTAAATCCCACAGGAAAGAAAAAAGATTACCAAGCAGAACAAGAAAAAGCACTTTCTAAGGACAAGACAAAAGCTAGGGAAGGTCTACAAGTGAGCAGTTCTATCCTGTTTGCTGGTGGAATTGAACTTGGGACCCAAGGGTTTTATGACTTGGCCAGGCTCCCAGCCCCTAGGTGAGTGTTTCCCTCTTGATCTCTGCTGTGTTAGCAGCCAGCCGGACCCGGTCCTCCTTTCCAGAGAATGAAGACTCTGAAACCCTCCAAGAAAAGGAGGGGAAATCCTTAAGTGCAGAGCCCATTGATGCAAGGACTCAAAATCAACCCGCCAGCAGAGGAAGTTAGTTAGATTTGGAGAGACCAAATAAGAACGGAGGCTAGAGACCTAAGGAGGCGGTGGGGGAAGGGGGCAGGTCTGCAGGCAGGCTCGGCCGGCGCGGGCTCGAACTGGCTGGGTGACCTCCGGGGGTCGCCTCGCGCTGCGGGTTTCAGTTTCGCTACCTTAAACTGCCGCGTCGGACTATCGGCCAGGAGCTCATTCTGCTAAGTGAATGGCTCCCGACCTCTCGATTCGCCAGACCCGAGACTGGGAGCGGGAGCGGGCCCGGTGGCAGTCCGATTCTCCCGCGCCGCCGGGTGGAGGGAAGCCGCGAGGAGACCTGTGGCCCCAACTCCGTTAAGGGGTGCGGGGGGCGGTGTCCGACCCGGACGGCACCGCACAGCCCGGCTTCCGGCCTCCCCGACGCGTGGACGCCGACAGCCCGGCGGGGCGGCGCGCAGCGGCTCCGCGCAGGTGAGCCGCGCCCGGCCCGAGGCGGAGCGCAACGGACGCCCCGCGGCGCCGCGGCCGCGCCGCCTCCCCGGCGGTTACGGGGCCGGCGCGGCGCGGACGCACGTGGCGCCGCGGGTCCGCAGCGGTTCGCCCCAAACCTCTCCCGGCGGCGCCCGCGCGCCCCGCGCCCCGCGGCCCGGCTGGGGCGGCCCCACGTGCGGCCCCGAGGCCCGGCCCGCGGCCCGCCGTGACCTTGGGCCAGCCGGTTCCTTCCGGAACGTCGGTTTTCTCGCCGGTCCAACGCGGAGGCGACCCCGCCGCCCGGCCCCGCCGCAGGGTCTCGAGGGTCCCGGCGGTGGCGGCGCCCCGGTCGCCCGCCCGGCCGAGGGGCTGAGGGGCCTGAGCGGGTCGAACGGACCGCGGGTCTTCTCCATGGCAGCCGCCCGACCTACCTTCCTGCCGACAGTAGGCCATGGCTGCGCCTGGCGCTGGGACCTCGCAGAGGCGGCGGTTCTGGCGGCCGGAGCGGATACACTTGGGCGCCGTGACCTCGCTCTCCTCCGGCACCGCGGGCGGCTCAGAGGCCCGCGCGCCTCCGCCCCCTCCAGGCCTGCCCGCCGCGCGCCTGCCGCCGCGCCTTCACAGCCCCGGCCCGGCCCCTCCGACGGGAACTACACTTCCCAGCAGGCCGTGCGCCTGCCGCCACACCTTCACAGCCCCGGCCCGGACCCTCCGACGGGAACTACACTTCCCAGCAGGCCGCGCGCCGCTCGGCGGCTTTCCTGGCCGCACGAACTACATTTCCCAGAAACCCTGAGGCGCGCAGGCGCATCCATGGGTTACGGAGCGGGTCGCAATTTTGTGTCGAAAGCACCTGACCACCTCCCCCCCCCCCCCCGACTACATTTTCCAGGAGGCCTGGCGGCGCGCGTGCGCAGCGACACCGCGGCGCCCGTGGGGCGGCAACGGCCAGTGGGTCCCGCCTAGTCCCGGGTCCCGCCTAGTCCCGGATTCCACGAGCAGCTCTGCAGCTCTGAGGCGGGCGGGGAGCCGTGCGTCCCCGCGCTCCGGCCGTCGGTCAGTTCGTTGCCTGGCGGAGCAGTGCGGACAGCGGCGAGCCGAGGCCCAGCATGGCGGCGAACGTAAGTGTCTCCGGGTCTCCGGACCTCGCCCAGAGCCCGGTCGCCGGGGCTGCGGCCGGCTGGTCGGTGCGTGCGGCCCCGGGCCCGCCGCCGTCCCCGCCCTGCCGGAGCGTCGGAGCTGCCCGGGCCGCGGCCGGCCCGGAGCCCACCAGGCCGGGCGCCCGCGAGAGCGGACCCTGCCCGGCCGCCCGCGGCCCGGGGTCTCCTCGGGGCTGCCCGCCCGACCTCCTGCTTGTTCATTCAACCCACGAAGCCGCACCGCAGCCGGGCGCGGGGCCTGGGGGAGGCCGGTGACTCAGGCCGCCTCCGAGGAGAGCCCCGGAGCCAGCTCGGAGCGCCGCCAGCCCGGACGCGCCCTCCCTGGCTGGCTACACCCGCTTTCCCGGGCCGCTCGGCCCGCGCCTCCGGGGGGGCCAGGGTTTGCCCCACCTCTGCCCTGGCCGCCCCACCTGCAGAACCCTCGAGGGTCTAGAAGCTTGGCCTGTGAGACTCGGGGTCTCCAGCATCGTGGACTCCCAGGGTCCCAGCGGTGCCCGCCGCCCGCCCCCCACCCCCCTCCTGCCACCACCGGACTTGAGAGGGAGAATTTGCCCCGTCGGTGCCTCAGCCAGCTGGGCATGGGAATGTGCCAAAGGCAGCCTCGGGGGCGACTCTTAACTCTCCACTCCACAGCTGTGTGTGTTCCTTCATGGGATCTGTGGCTGTGACGTTCTAGCCAGGATGCTGAGCGTGGCGGCTACTCTGTGTGTGAGCCGTCCTCACAGGCTAGCACCCGCGGTCCTGGCAGAGACCGCATCTGGGATGTGTTGGGACTTGGGCACATGTGTGCCCGTCCCTCCAGTAGCTGGGCACATCTGTGGGAAGATCTGAAGACAGAGGGTGGAGCAGAGGCACTGAATTAATTTAGCATGACAATTGCCCTGCAAGGTGTGCTTACTATCCAAACTCCCTTGTTTTGGTGTTGGCTGAGGAGGGACCAGGAGGAAGGGGTGCCTTCTACAACTGACACCCAAAGTACCACTGACATTACAGCCCAAGAGATGAGGCAGTCTGGAGAAGGGGAGAGGAGAGTGACGCGTCTGCCAAGATTTGTACCCCTTGCCCTCCTTAGTGACCATGTGGTCAGTTACTTGCCGGGCAGGGATTTGCTCATCTGGTGCTGTGGCTGTCTGCCCCCGGCAGGCCCTAGCTGGTGGTGGTCAGGACAGTTAGGAGAAGATAGCACCGGTTTTGCTCACAGACTAACTCGAGTCCTTGCTCTTGACACTACCTCACCTGGTGCCATGATTGCCTGCTTACCTGGGAACCTCTTTGCATCTTTGTGGTTTTTGTCAGCACACCCCCAGCCTGGCTGCCAGCCTCAGACCCAGTTGTGAAGAATCTGACAACATTCCTGCTAGCTAGTTCTTACACAGGACTTACCAGGTGTGGGGCCGAGAATGCCTAGTAATGGTACACTCAGGTTCTCGGCCTGTACCAGTGTGCACAAGGATCTAAGCTCAGGCATTTTGCCCTTTGTGATGACCCTATGATCAGCGGCAGACCGAACTCCAGTCCTGCCCCTGGTACAGTCTGGGCAGAGCCTGAGCCACTGACCTGAAGTGTGAGGCCTACCAGGAGCTGCCCAGACATGCCGGGTTGCCCTATCTCCCGCCCACTTTCCACAACCAGCCAGACAGATAGCACTGCTCCCCAGACCACTCCCTGCTCCCTCACTTCCCCTGCCAGGTATCTATCCCCAGGGGTTACCTCTTCATCTCACCCACTGCCCCCCTCCTCCAGTCAGCCTGCCTGCCATCCAGCTGGAAGGGACTCCCCTGCACGGGCTACCTCTCTCAGCATGGCCTCCTGGTGTTGGTTGTAGCTGTCACCTGTCTGTTTCTGACCCCACAGGGGTGGCACAGCCTTAGAAAGCATAGCCAGTACTTGTCCAATTTCAGTAAGAACACATTTCCAGCAATCTCTTTGTAAAATAGCTTGGCAGCTTCTTAAATAAGCACATCCTCTTGGTGCCCCGGCCAGTCACAGCAGGTCCACTGCCAGGAGTGTCATCGCTTGATGTCTTCAGGGTGCTTGTTTCAGGAGCCCCTGCTGGTCCCCTAATCTATGATCAAAATCCACCCATTATACACTGTGTGTATGCTTTTACTGTGTGTAATTAGAACTTAATTTAAGAGAAGCAATGTAAATAAAGAGCATGCACATGTGAACATACACAATCACACACACACACACACACACACACACACACACACACACACACACACACACACACACACACACACACACACACACACACGAAGCTTGCTGGGCTTGCAGTTGATGCTTTGCCTCTTGAGCCATACCTCCAACCCAGCCTTTTCTGGTCACATGCATGAGCTACCAGCGCTTTTTTAAAGTACCATTCTGATGAGTTGTGTTGACGCTGGGATGGAAGCTAGGTCGTCTCAGTGGTAGGTGAGCACACAGTAGGCCCGTGGTTTCTTGCTTCCTTTTTGGTGTGTGTGAGGGAGACTTCCTAACGTGCTTGTTTTCCTTAGTATTCCAGTACTGGTCCCAGGAGAGAACATGTCAAAACCACGTCCGACCCCCAGCCAGGCTTTCTGGAGCGGCTGAGTGAGACCTCGGGAGGCATGTTTGTGGGGCTCATGACCTTCCTGCTCTCTTTCTACTTAATTTTCACTAATGAGGTAAAATGTCTGGGGTGCCCCTGTGTGGAGTGAGGGTCCCCACAGATTCAGGGAACAAAGGCTTTGAACCCAAAGTTTGCACCTGGTAATAACAGGCCTAGGTTTCCCAGACAAGGAAGAGGAGGGCGAATGGATCTCGATTCTTCCAGTTGTGACCCACCTCATAACAAACGGCAGTGAGGAAGGGGTTAATGGCTCACACGCCTGAAAACCCCACTTCCCACCTGGGTGGATCAAAGTGTTTTTGCCTGGTCACCAGGAATCTCCATGACTTCAAAAATCTGCTGTGGCATTTTTCTTGAGCAGACCTTTCTAGGCTCATATCCAGGTTGCCTAGAAGTCCTGGAGAAAAGAGGCACTGTCATCTCTATCTCTAAGTCAGTTTCTTGGAAGTTCTAGGGGCTCCCAGTGGCCCTGTTTGGGGCTAGTCCTCTGAACTAGTGCTGTGGCCAGGGGGCACGTGTTCTGATTGATGGAGCTCAGGTCACGTGATCCAGACAATGATTCAGGCTGGCTGGTGTAAGCCACGTGGGACTGTAGAAAGCAGAGGAAAGGTGGGGTGAGCACTGGGCAACAGAACCACCAGTCCTTCCCAACATGAGTGCGGTGCCAAGCCAGGGGGCAGAGGGGAGGGGTCTGCCAGGAATCCTGGGTTCCACTGTTGACTCTGCACTTGGTGGGCCTCAGTTCACAATAGAATGGGGAGCTGGGTCTGTGCTCCTGAGGCGGCAAAGCAGTCGCAGTGTCAGCCATTCCTGTTCTACTCCACCCGCAGGGCCGTGCGTTGAAGACAGCCACTTCACTGGCGGAGGGGCTGTCGCTCGTGGTGTCTCCTGACAGCATCCACGTCGTGGCTCCTGAAAATGAGGGGAGGCTGGTGCACATCATTGGGGCCCTGCGAACGTCCAAGGTAGGCGTGGCCGTGGCTGCTGGCACCTCGGCTCAGGGCGTGGGTGTGGCTCCCGTCAGATGGGGTCTGTAGGGGGATGGCGCCAGTGTCCGAGGTGGCACCACCTCCGTGGTGGGGTAGGGGAACTGCTCTGGCTCCTGCAGCTCTGCAGTAACCTCAGTGCCCAGTACTTGCTGGCGATGCTCTGGGGTGCACACAGCCCGGCCTGATATTCCAGGATGACACTCATTGCCTGGCGTGTGGAGCCTGGGGCACGCAGCTCCACTGGGTCCTCCCACGTGTGGCTGTTCATTCTTGGTCCTGTTCCCTGCCTCTGTGTCTCCTCTCTGGCTTCCTGTAAAACAGGGATTCTGGCTGCTGGGAGTCTTACCTTTATTTTTCTGGTTTGATTCCTTTTGAAGCTCTTGTCTGACCCAAACTATGGGGTCCATCTTCCAGCTGTGAAGTTGCGGCGGCACGTGGAGATGTACCAGTGGGTGGAGTCGGAAGAGTCCAGGTGAGGCGCCAGAAGAGAAGCATCAGTTGGGGTAGAGGAGATGCAAGCACTAGGATAAAATGAAATGGCTTTTATTTTGACACCTCCAAATTTCCTATTAGAAAAAAAAAAGTCAACTATTCCAAAATTAGTACCAGTGATATTTTTTGGAGGTGGCAAAAAAAAAGTCCAGTGCAGAGTGGCTCCAGATCACAAGGACACACAGCTGGAGGCATGACTGAACCCAGGCCCGGCACGGTGAGCGTGCTCGCGGCGCCCCGCTGCGCTCAGGGGTCCCAGCCCCCTCCCACAGCCGGCTCCAGTGTGACTGGGAGGCCCGGGGCAGGTTCTCAGGGGCTGGCGTGGAGCATAGCCCCTCCTGGGCCGTGTGGGAATGGCTGGAGGCTGGAGAAGGGCAGCCCTTGGGGCCTCACCCTGGAGCCCCTGCCGGGCTGTTTAGGAGCTAAGGGCGTGCCAGATCTCAGCTGGGGGTAGGGGGGGGATCCAGTCTGACCTGCAACAGGAGGAGGGCATCCGTGCTGGGCTCCTGCAGGCAGGGCTGCTTCTTCCTGTGGCCCTAAGCGTGGCTCCTGTCTGGCGATGCCTGGCTGACTCGCGGTGTCTGTGCTCTCTGCAGGGAGTACACGGAGGACGGGCAGGTGAAGAAGGAGACAAGGTACTCCTACAGTGAGTACTGGCCCCGCCGAGGCCGTGGCACGCGCCCACGCATCTGCAGTCTGCCCATCAATGAGGCTGGCAATGGGGGAAGACAGTGGGGCTTGAGCACAGCCCCAGCCTTGGGACGCCCTAGGGGCCAGCCCTCCAGGACATCCCACAAGCTGACCCCTGGCCTCCAAGTGCTAGAGATTCAATTAGGACCTGGGCGGGTCGGTGGCAGCCACGTAGCACTCTTACCTGCTTCTGAGTTGTCTCTCTCCCCGAGCAGACACGGAATGGAGGTCAGAAGTCGTCAACAGCAAAAACTTTGACCGAGAGATTGGCCATAAAAACCCCAGGTATGCACTGGGCCCGAGCTCAGGCCCAGCCTTTCCCTCTACGGGAGCCTCAGTTTCTTCATCCAACTCTGGCTGAGTCAGTCCTGCCTCGTGCAGTGGTGAGGGTGTATGACGTGGTTTTAAGGCCAAGCCCGAGCTAAATGAGACCTGACCTTACAGGCCCAAACAGGGTTCTCCCAACAATCACCAAGCCTGACGGGATTGTAGTCTAGGAAAGCATTTTGTTAAGGGTCAGCCAGGCGATCCTGTAGAAGGATGCTCAGCACCTCAGCCCTGCCCAGCCTTGAGGCGGTGGCGGCACGCACTGGGGCCTTGTGAGGCTCTGCAGCCTGGGCAGTGACTTGCTCAGGAATAGCGAGCGTGCCACTCGTGGCCATGGCCAGTGCTTCTGCAAAGGAGGGTGACATGAAGTTCTAGGGGACGGGAACAGAGCCGGGGTGTTCAGCCCAGGGCAGGGACAGGAGCCCTCAGAGGTGGTGTAGATGTGAAGAAGCCCGGGGCGGGGCTCCCAGCACACACAAGCACAGGAGCTTGGCAGCTCCTACCATGCCCAGCACGATGCCTCCTCCCCCACAGTGCCATGGCAGTGGAATCCTTCACCGCAACAGCCCCCTTCGTCCAAATCGGCAGGTTCTTCCTCTCGGCGGGTAAGTCTCTGCCCTGTGACCCCGTGCAGCCCGGAGGCCCTGGGGCAGTTGGCCTGGGAGGGAAAGGGTGCAGGGGCACTGCCATGCGGGGCTGGTAGAGGAGATGGCCTGCCTTGGGCACTGGGAAACCCTGGGAGCACGGACTCAGAAACAAGTCCTCCAGCTGTGTGTGGTCGTGCACACCTGCAGTCCCAGTACTTGGGAAGCCAAGGTGGGAAGATGGGAAATTCCAAGTCAGCGTGGGCACGTGGTCTAGACTCTGTCTCAAAAATAAGTAACAAGCCGGGCGCTGGTGGCTCACGCCTGTAATCCTAGCTACTCAGGAGGCTGAGATCTGAGGATCGCGGTTCAAAGCCAGCCCGGGCAGGAGAGACCGTGAGACTCCTATCTCCAATAAACCACCAGAAAACCGGAAGTGGCGCTGTAGCTCAAGTGGTAGAGCGCTTGCCTTGAGCTGAAGAGCTGAGGGACAGCGCCCAGGCCCAGAGTTCAAGCCCCACGACCGACCAAAAAAAAAAAAAAAAAAAAAAAAAAAAAAAAAAAAAAATAAGTAACAATAATAAGAAAGGTGGGAGAGGCGTGTCTGTGAAGGGCTGGGGAGAGGTGGCCTGGCCGTGATGGCTGGCTCAGGAAGGCGTAAGTTGCAGGGCTTGCAGATTGGGGAGTTCTCGATGGGCCCCGTGGCTTCTACCTACTCTTCTCTTAGGCCTCATTGACAAGATCGACAACTTCAAGCCACTGAGCCTGGCCAAGCTGGAGGACCCCCATGTGGACATCCTTCGCCGGGGAGACTACTTCTACCACAGTGAAAATCCCAAGTACCCGGAGGTACCAGGAGCCATGGCTGCCCACTGGCGGAGGCTGGGAGGCACAGGCTGCCCATCGGGCAGAGGCCAGGAGCCAGGGCTTAGCAGCCTCCCCCAAGGCCAGCATGGGGCACCAAGCCCGGGCGGGCCGGTGACATTGGAGGTAGAAGGGGAGCCTGGGCAGAAGTGGCTGCTCCTCAGCCCCCTCACTTTGTTTCCCCCAGGTCGGTGATGTGCGCGTCTACTTCTCCTACGCAGGACTCAGCAGCGATGATCCAGCCCTGGGCCCAGCCCATGTGGTAACCTGGCTTCCTGGGGGCAGCTGAGGGCTTCACAGCACCCCTGGGCGCCGCCCCTGTGCACTGTGGGCCTCCCTGGGGAACGCACATGCCACTCACCTTCACACAGTCAGCCTCAGAGTCCTCGTCCTCCCCACACGCATTGCTGGCCCCGAGCCGAGCGCGGCTGTTCCTGAGGAATCTGCCTCGGAATTCCACCTGACTCAATTCAGGCACACGAGACCCTTCCCCCAGCCCAAATGTCACCTGTGAACACATAATTGGTCCCCAACCCTGGGAATGTAGTCAGGAAGTCCACCCGGATCTGACCCAGGAAACAGCAGAGCACACCTGGGGCCCAGATAGGCCAGGTGACGGAGGAGAGGTGGCGATGTGGGCTTGGCCAGGCTGCACTGGCCGCCCTGCCACGGCGCTGCGTCCTACCCACCGCCAGCTCCGGGATGACGGCCCTGCCCCGCCATGCACACCCCACATCTGCACCCACTGTCCCAGAGCCTGCCCCTCCCTGCCCACGGCAGCCCCGGGCCTCGGCTGTTCTCCCAGGACAGGGAGAACAGCAATGTGAAGACAGGCTCCCCACTGCCTTCCCTGGGTGACAGAGCCAGGGGTTGGGCTCTGGTGCGGCCCTGTGCCCCATCCTTTGGTTCCCCCCCAACCCACTCATCTCGTAACCCTGACTTCTCTGGCCAGGTCACCGTGATTGCCCGGCAGCGGGGTGACCAGCTGGTCCCGTACTCCACCAAGTCTGGGGAGACCTTGCTGCTGCTGCACCATGGTGACTTCTCGGCAGAGGTGAGTCACCGCTGCCTGCTCACCTGCGTGGTAGCAGGACGGGCAGAGAGCCGCCACCTCGCTGTGGCAAAGGTGGAAGAGGTGGAGAGCCCCTGCTGGGCAGGAAGAAAAGTGTGGTGCTGGCTCCTTGGTAAACGTGTGCAAGCGTCAGGGATTAGCTGAGCCCTCTTGTTCCTGTTACTGGGCCCTCGGCTGCATCTGACATCCCATCAGCCTCGCTCCTGACCTGGCCGGGACAGGGTGCGGTGCGGTGATGCTGTTGCGCAGGGCTTAGTTACCAGGCTCAGGGTGGGGCTGCCACTTGCCAGCCTGGTGGGCCGTGAGTCACCAGGGCTGTTCTAAAATTAGGTCCCTGTTCTCTCCGGGGGCTTGGACAGCCCCAGGTCTCAGCTGCCCTCAGAGTGAGGTGTGGAGCTAGCTGCGTGACTCGCAGAGGGACGGCTCTCCACTGCAGAGGGTCCTGAGAGAGCCCCCACTCCCAAATCAAGAGGCCAGGGGCCCCCAAGCCACTCTCCCCTTCTTGTCTTCTCCAGGCGGTTTCGTCACCTGTACACAAGGCTTGCCAAGCAGCAGCCCCGGCCCTGCCTTGTTTGAGGGCTGTCCACTCAGCTGTGTGTTGAACACCAGGGGTGCCCCAGCCCTGGCCCCACTGCCAGGAGCACTGGCCTCTTGCTTGCTAGTCCTCTCCAAGCCTCATCTCATGTCAAGTGAGCTGAGGACTCAGCTCCTAGTGTTGAGTTATTCTGAGGAGCTAGTGACAGTGTTGGTTAGTCAAGTGACAGGTCGCTGCTTTTACCATTGGCATAGAGAACTGGACAGGAAACAGGTATGATGTAGGTGAGGGAAGGCTCTGAGGAAATGCATTTTGAGTTGAGCTGGGGGCCTGTGCGCAGCTCCTGGGCACGGCTGTGGGTGAGCATGATAGGCAAAGCAGTCAACCTGTGCAGAGGCCCAGAGGTGACTGGACACATGACCTGGTCTGGCACAGGCTGCCCGTGGGACTGGAGGGTGGCAGGGCCTGGGGAGGCTGCTGGGTGTGGAACGTGGCAGGCAGAGCATGCAGGGGGCCGTGTGGGGGCTAAGAGCAGAACGGTGAGGGAGTAGGCTGGGGTGGGCAGAGGAGAGGCTCATGGGATGTGGATACAGACAGCTAACAGGACCCGGATGGCCCCTTGGCATGTGAGGGGAGAAGCAGGCCGTGTGCAGCCCACGGGTTCAGCTTGTTCAGGTGTGTGGCCGAGGTGGGCTGAGGTGGGGGCCTCAGCTCTGCAGCACGGCCCAGGGCCAGCATGCACCCTGTGTCACCTGCTCAGGGAAGGTGGGTGGTGGCCCCTAGGAGACCGCTGCTGTGTGGCAGAGGGTGGCACTCATCCCCAGGGAGTACAGGTGAGCTCTCCTGGGGAGGCAAGTGCCTTCTACCAAGGTCTCCTGTGCCATGTCCTGTGCCACATGGACAACACTTAGCAGTGGGTGGGCGGCTTGCCATCTCTGTGGTCTGTTCACAAATGGCACAGCTCCCTCAGCACCCCTCACGGTCCTGACACTGTCCACCTTGTCCTGCAGGAGGTGTTTCGTAGAGAACAAAAGAGCAATTCCATGAAGACATGGGGCCTGCGGGCGGCGGGCTGGACGGCTATGTTCCTGGGCCTCAACCTCATGACGCGGATCCTCTATACCCTGGGTAGGTGCAAGGTGGGGTGAAGGCCAGGGAGCCCCCTTCCCACAGACCCTGTACGTATCATACTCCTCTGAGCCTTTCTGGCCTGATGGTTAGAGACGGCAGATGGTCCTCTGTCCCCACTAGCTTTGAGGTGACAGCAGGGAAAGGCAGCAGAGGGACAGGCTGGCCGCCTCTGGGGAGGCTGCCCTGGCCTCTGTGATCTGAAGGTCTGGCTCGCTCGCCTCATTCCTTTGCTTCACAGTCACAGCCACGGTGACCACGCTGGCCAGCTCTGGAGGGAGCTGGGGCTGTTTGAACGCTGTCCAGTCAGCTCCGGCTACCCAGGCCATGCTGTCTCTAGTTGGAGCGTTTCTTCCCTCCCATCTACCTTGGGAGATTCGTGACATGCTTGGCAAATAAACCCTCAAAAACTGCTGTGGTTCCTCCCTGCAACAGCCCGGACCAGGTGCGGGTGGCCAGCAAGAATGGGTAGAGGAGGAAGTGCGTGGGCTTGCTTGACGGCCTGAGGCTGGCTGGCACCAGGGAGCCCACTGAGTCCAAGTGACCAGCCGGTGTGGTACCCAGTGCCCAGGCTGTGGGGTGTGTTCTGAGTCAAGACGGTTGGTGTAGGAGACGGTGGACCGAGGGGACTGCCCCCTTTGCCTCATTGTGCTCCGCCCAGCCTTCCCTGGGTGCCAGCACAGGCCAGGGAAGCAGCCGGGTTGCGGCACACGCTGGGCCTCCCTCTCTCACGGAGGCTTCATGGGCGGCTTCCTTGTGCTTGAGCCCGGCCCCCCTGGGGCCCCAGTCCTGTGTTGGCCATGTGACTGGGGACAGGCCACTTCCTGCTGGCGCCGGGGGCCCCTCCATTGGCTCGGATGCCCTCCTCGCATGTTGCGTGCGGCGTTGCTCTCAGGCAGTAGCAGAGCAGGAGGGGCCCGCAGGAGTGGGGTACACAGCAGCCACGTGCTGTCAGACTCTGCTCCAGCCCCAGACCTCAGTGAGCAGGACAGACAAGGCCTGACCTCCGCAGGTGTAGCAGTGTGACTCAGTCCTGGCCTCTGACCACGCAGGAGATGGTGCGGCCAAGAACACTGGCCTCAGACTAACGGCAGCATGAGCTTTGGAATCCAGACGGACTCCACATTTCTCCTTTTCTGGGACTGGGCAGAGCAGGTGGTGCAGGGGCTGTACCTCTCCTGCCTCCCCACCTGCCCCTCCCACACAGGGTGGTGACCAGACGGGAGGTGCGGACATGGTCTCTGGGCCTCACAGTCCTTCTTCCCTCCACAGTGGACTGGTTTCCCGTCTTCCGAGATCTGGTCAACATTGGCCTGAAGGCCTTTGCGTTCTGCATGGCCACCTCGCTGACCCTGCTGACCGTGGCTGCTGGCTGGCTCTTCTACCGGCCCCTGTGGGCCCTTCTGTTCGGCTGCCTCGCCCTGGTGCCTATCATCATTGCCCGGACCCGGGTGCCAGCCAAAAAGCTGGAGTGAAGGAAGCCTGGCACCCACCAACACCTGCGTGAGCCTCAGGGCCTCCCTTCATCTCTGCTCAGCTCCCTACCGGAACAGCCCTTTGAACCCCACTCTTCACGGGCCACACTGGCAACTTGCATGTCAGATTTGGTGTTGGCCAGCACGCATCTTTCCCGCCCCTTTTCTTGATAGTATGCGGCACCGGTGGCAGGACCCATGTGAGCACGGTGACCCAACCTCACCAGCCTGAGTGGGTGTTGGCATTTCACTCGGCTGTCAGCCCAGACCTGCTAGTGAAGTGCTCGGCTCTGTCACCCTCTCCCCCCAAACAAGTGCCATGGCTGCACACGAGCCTCAGGGCGGCCTCCACCGCTGCCAGGCTGCACTGGGTTGCCAAGACTCACTCTTTCAGCCTGGCACAGTGAGTGCTGCCAAAACCAAATCTGCTGGTAGAACTTGATTTGATGCCAATAAAGGCTGGGCACAAGTGCCCCTCATCTGTAATCCTAGCCACTTGGGGGTTGAGATATGACAATCACAGTTCAAAGCCAGCCAGGGCAGATAAAATTGAAAACTGAGCTCTAAATAACCAGCAAAAAGCTGGGAGTGGTACGGTACCAGCTGTGAGCAAAAAAGCCAAGCGAGAGCTCAAGGCCCGAAGTTCAAGTCCCAATACTGACACAGAAAAAATATACTCAAGATATCATGATAAAAACATTCGTTCGACTTCACACCACAGTTTGACAGAATCGTCGCGAAGCCTCCAGCAGCCCTGGCTGTGCTTTTTGGCTGCTCTGTTTTCCTACTTCACAAAGGAGTTAAGGTTGAAAAAACTCAAAATAATCCCCCCACTGAACAATTAGCAAGGCAGAATGTTACTGAAAATACCCTTCAGTTGAGCTAAATGGGAAAGGTATTCAGTTGGGTAGACTTCATGGACTTTAAAAAGTTACCTGGGGTCGCTTGTGTGCTTCGCTCTGCAGTGCTTTGAAACAGATGGTCAGAAGACACCCACTCACTTGAAGATGCCTTCAATCATGTTAAGGCCAAGGCTGGACGCCTCATGTGGAGAGCTTGGTGGTGACCCCGGCGCCAGTGGCAGCTTCTGAGTCATTTCTTTGGTGCTGAATGCCCATCCCTTTGTCCTATCTGAAATTCACACACTTAATTCACCTAGTTTCTAAGTTTCCCAATTACTCTTCCACCCTTTGAAAGCATGCTGCCACCCTGCTGTGCTAGCGGGCTTGGTACAGCCCTCATTTCTATTTGCAAACTGTTCTGTCCTTTGCTGGGAGTGGTTGCTTTGGCAACAAAATATTTGGTAGCTGAACAAGATGAAAACGTGTGAAGCCAGTGTGGCCTGTCACGGTCCTTGTTCTACAGACTCTGGGCTATGAATCAGGATTCTTGCAGAAAATGGCAGCTCCACAAATGACATACCTGGGTGAGGGCTACAAGCATTCATTGCCGCCACGCTCATGGATGCACTCTTCAACCTCTTAAAGCTGTTCTTGGAAAATAAGCACAGCATTAATGACGGCTAAGACTAAATCCTTAGGATTCGGTTCATGTTTTTTTTCTCTCCTTATATGGATCTTACCTGCCAATTTCAAGTGTCCTTAAAAAGAAAAAGGTATAATCTGAAGACTTTGGAAAACCACCACAAAATTTGTATTAGCTGTATATTTTTCATAAGGCTTTGAAATAAATGACTATATATCTTTTGGCATAGGGTATTCCTTGCAATTAGCCTGCTTTTGATTTGGTGATTGGTGGAATTTTTGTTAACATTCATATAAATTCAGACATCAACCTTAGGAACTGGATGAATTTCAGTTCTAGGTTGTTCTTAGTGGTTAAAATGGGTTTCCATTCTTTTTAAAAGAGCAATTCCATATTTTTTGCACTAAATAAAGCCTACTTTGTCTTGGCTGTATTTAAAATGAATGATTCATGCTTTGTGAGCCTTCAGAATGTGCTAGAAGAGGTGGAGTATGAAGGCTGGGAATGTGGCTTAGTAGTACAGTGCTTGCCTAGAACACATGGAAGCCCTGGGTTCAATTCCTCAGTACCATATAAACAGAAAAAGCTGGAAGTGGTGCTGTGGCTCAAATGGTAGAGTGCTGGCCTTGAACAAAAGCAGCCCAGGGACAAGTGCCTAGGCCCTGAGTCCAAGCCCCAGGACTGGTGGAGTGTGCGTTGGTGCACAAGGCACTGGCCTTGAGTTCACACAGACCAGCCTCCACTGATGAGAGCCTCGGCTTCGTGTGGGAAGTAGACAATGCCTTTCTTCCCATGCAAGGGTTGCTGCAGGACCCAGGAGGGGCAAGCCGGTGAGGTGCCCACACTCACGGCACCGAGTTTTCCCCTCCCTACTTTGAAGCTCTCAGCTTTGTTACAGGCAGTAATAATTTTCCAAAACCTATTAATTTCTGAAAATCTAAGTGTTTGATTTCCTTAATGCTTCCTAGGAACTGACATTGGCCTGAATAGGTTCTCTCTCCGTAAACTGGCCTCAAAACCCCAAAAAGCAGTCACTTGCCCTAGGAAGCTTGTCAGGCTCTGGGCAGAAACGGAGAGAATGTAGTTTCCATAGCAACCTGTCTGTTGGTCACACCCCAAATATTGTGTTTCCCTTGGGTAAGAATGACTCAACATTTTCAGTGGCTGCTTTCAGGATTAAGTAATCCCTCCTACACAAAGAAAAAGATTGCTAGTGTGTAATGTTTCCAGCTCACACCTAAGTTTTCAACTTAGATTCTGATACTTGCAGTGTTAGCATAAATATAAATCACTACTCTGCCCCCATACTGGGACTTGAACTCAAGAACCTCTAGTTCTTCCTTAGCTTTTTTGCTCAAGGCTGGTGCTCTACCACTTAAGCCACAGCTCCACTTCTAGTTTTTTTGTGGTTAACTGGAGATAAAAGTCTCACAGACTTCCTTGCCTGGCCTAGCTTTTAACTGATCTTCAGATCTCAGCCTCCTGAGTAGCTAGGATTATAGCCTGACCACCAACACCTGGCTTTATCAAGGTGTTGTTTTGGTTGGTCGTGGGGCTTGAACTCTGGGCCTGGGCACTGTCCCTCAGCTCTTCAGCTCAATGCTAGTACTCTACCATTTGAACCACAGCGCCACTTTCTATCAGGGTGTTCTTTGCTGACGTGAAATCTAAAAGAAAGTGCAAAGACAAGTCTTGTTAGAAAAATGCTTTATTTTTTTTCTCAAAAAGTTATAAATTTTTTTCTCCTAATTATCTACAATGCGTGATTCAGAGCTTTGTAAATTTATCCAGTCGTGAATAAAATATGCAGCTTAGCACTGATCCACTTTTACTTCCATTTCCTTAATTCGCTATTTTTTCCTTTCCTAAGTGTTTAGCTCTTTATTCTAGTCTTCTGCCATCATAAAACTGACTGAAAATTAGATCCCATGATCTGAGCTGTGCTGCTACTAACTAGGAAGAGGCAGCGCTGGGCAGCACAAAGAAATGTGGTTCAGAACGAAAGGATGGAGGATCAGGACATCCTAAATGCAGCTCCATCCACAGTTCCCAGTGATTTTTATTTCAAAAGAGGAAAAAAAACATTTCCAAAGGACAAGCCCTCAGGGTCAGGGAGTCTCCTAAGGCTGTATTCTGTAGCTCAGAGGCGGCTTTGGTAAAAACCTTCGAAAGCCCGTGCTAGACAGACCAGCCTGCAGTAGGCCCTTGCTCACCACGGCCCCCAGCTGCTCCCACAGCACGGGCCTGGCAGGGCCCATGATGAAGGAGCGTCCGGAGTCGGGGCTCAGGTCACAGCTTCTCAAAGGGGAACAGGTGGGCAGCAACCGCTTTCCTCCCCCTTCTGGATGTCCTGTGGCACTTGGGCTTTTGCTCCTCTTCCGCCTCTCGGTTTTGAGGCCAGGAGGCAGCCAGGATTCTGGCCGTTTCTGCCTGTGAGCTGGTCCCCTCCTCTTCATCAGAAGAGAGCCCGCCTTCCCCATCCATGTGGGGAGCGACTACCTCACTCTGGAGGGGTGGACAGAGGCCATGGTCTCAGCGACTGGCTGTGGAGATGCACCTTCAAGCAGCAGCAGTCTCTGGGGGACCTGCCCACCCTCCAGCCTGCCCAGGGCTGTGTGGTCGGCAGCACAGGGTGCACCTGAGCATGTTCTTGGGTCCTGGCTGGGAGGCAGCAGCCAGCCGGCCTGCAGGCAGCGGCCCTCCAGGAGTGCAGCCATGTCTGGGGACAGCCAGCTGCTACTCCCATCCATGACCTCCCTCTGACAAACGTGCTCAGACACACACAGGACTGACAACTTCAGTGCCAAGGATCTGAGACAGGGGCGCCCCCAGGGATGGGGGCGTGTCCAGATAAAAGTCTGACCCCAAGCTTGTGGAATATGCAAAGGCCCCACACCTACCTTGGCTCCATAGCGAAGTTTCAGCCTTTCTCTGATGAGCAGTCCTCTGACCAGCAGCTTCCAGTTTCCCAGAGCTCGCTTCTCTCTCTTCTGCAGACAGAAACCCAGCGAGAAGAAATACTAACCACTGATATTCTCAGGCAGAATAGTCAGATGGACCTGGAATATGTATATTATCTGTGCAGCTCTAAGTTGAAAGACAATCTGTCAATCATACCAAGTCTCAGCTTAAAAACACTACTCTGATTTATAAAATGACATACTTGAAATCTTCCAACAGAGTCCTCTGCTGACTTGCTGCTGGCTGCAGTTCTCAGGGGAAGTGGTCATCTGGGACCCAGACCGGGGGCAATTCTTTTCAAGGCAGGGCAGGTTGGCAGAGGTGCAGATAGTGACCGTGACAGTGGGTGTGAGGGGCAGGGGTGGGGGCGGAGCCTGTGTGGCCCATGCTCACTCCCTACAGTGCCTTCCATGAAATGAAAGGGGCGAGGGGTGGGAGACTCGGGCCCCCATCTTCCCATGTGCTACAGAGACCAGGGCAGAGGAGAGCAGCGGCCCAGCTGTGTGCCTGGCCCTCCCCCTCACCTCCTTCTCCTTCTTCTCCGCGAGGGCCTGCTCGTTCTCCCAGGCGGCCAGGAGCACATCTCTGAACTCCTCACAGACGATGTAGCCATCAGTTCTGTGGGGATACCACCGGTGGCCCTCCCTGAGCCCCCCTGCTCAACCCCCCCCCCCCCGCCTCCCCTGAGCACTTGGGGCTCTAAAGGGTGAGCAGGCAAGGCGGTGCCAGGCACCCATGCAGAAGGCAGGTCCAAAGACCAAGTGTGGGCCTCGGTCTATACACACACCACACCTGCACACACACATGTGCACACGTGTACATACATGTACACATACAGAGCTTAGTGATCAGGAAGGCTGCTGACCCCACTCTGGTCCCCAGCCCATGACTTCCCTAGAGCAGTGTTTTAGCCCAAGGACACCGGCCTTGCTGGATTTATCACCTCTGGGCAGAAGCCACCCTTGGCTTAAGGCTGACTTTAAACCTGCATCAGCTTTCCACCCCATCGCTGTGGCCTCCCCAACCCTCCACTGAAGGTCCACACACATGGGGTGGGAGTAGCCTCCATGGAAATCGAAGCCAGTGATGGCCTGGACGCAGTCGATGTCCAGTTTGCGGGCCACACGGTGCAGATTGGGCAGCCTCAGCTGAACACAGCCGATGGGCATCATGCAGGGCAGGAAGAGGTACACATTCCCAAATTCATTCCGAGGCACCTGCGGAGGGGAAGCATGGTAGGACGTCGCCAGTGGCCAGCAAGGCGGTCCCTTGCCATATCCCTTACCTTCCCATCCACGGCCACGGGGGGCTGGTACTCCTCAGTCTGCCAGTGGCCAAACAGACCCAGGTCATTCTGGTCCTGTAGGTGGGGCTCAGCGAGCCGGGCCTTCCGCGCCCGGTTGGAATAGCCTTTCACCATCTGCTCCAAAGGAAAGAGCCAGTTACGAGGAAGGCTCCTGGTTCCCTAGCTACGCCAGGGGCTGTAGGAGCTCACTGCTTCCCACTATTCCTTCCCTCGTCAGCCCCAACACCATACCTGGGAGCAGGGCAGGTTTCTACACTCCCAGGTTGCGAGCAGCATTTACACAGCACCCCCGTCCCAGACCCTGAAGTGTACTAGTCTTCTCAATACACCAAAAAGGTAGTTCTCCTTATTGTGTCCATTTTACAGATGAGTGACTTGGGAGGGATAAGTGATCCACCTCCAGTCACAGCTCGTGAAGGCCCGGGCACAGGGTGTTCTGGACCACGTGGCCTTGGAGATGAAGGTCCCACGGTCCACCCAGACCACTATCTGCCTCGTCCCCCCCGCAGTGTCACCACTAGCCAGCCACGCTGCCTGTGGAAAGCACTGACTGCTTAGGACCCCAGGACCTAACGTGTCCAGAGGCTAAGACTAAGATTTTCCATGTGGAGCTAAGGGGTCAAAGGATGGAGGACTAGAAACCCACCTCCCTCCCATGGGCAGGGGTGGCGGGCGCCCAGGCCTGGGCCATGCAACGTCCCCTAGAGCAAAGGCTAGGAGCTTTCTGAGGTCACATGGGGTCTGTCATGTGATTCTTTACCACCCTTTAATACCATCAAGCCTGTTCTGACCTCAGGAGCTCTACCATAAGCCAGTGGTAGAGCACTTGTTCCATGCATACAAAGCTCTGGGTTCATCCACAGCCCTGGGAAATGCTGCCATAGGCAGGTCGCATCTGACTTGAGGCTTAAAGGGATCAGAGAGCTGGGTGCAGGTGGCTCACGCCTGTCATCCTAAGCTACTCAGGAGGCTGAGATCTGAGGATCACAGTTCAAAGCCAGCCCGGGCAGGAAAGTCCATGAGACTCTTATCTCCAATAAACCACTAAAAAACCAAAGTGGCGCTGTGGCTCAAGTGGTAGAACACTCGCCTTGAGCTGAAGAGCACAGGGACAGCACCCAAGCCAAGTTCAAGCCCCACAACCGACAAAAAGGATCAGAGAGAGGCGCTGGCCAGGAGAAACAGAAAGAAGTACATCTGGGAGCCAGTGGGGACAGAGATCACGGGGGAGGGTCTGGGATGAGGACGGTGCCAGAGCATCACCTGCGACACATGGCCAATGTGGGCCTCCAGATGACAGCTGGGGTAGGGGGAGGACACAGTGTTTTGGTGGTCATACACATGTGTTCCAGAAAGATCTGTACAACTGACATACAGGAAGCGCATTTAACTGGGAGGGAGACTGCCCAGGAGATGCTGAGGCGGGAGCTGGGATGCCAGAGATCAGAACAAAGAATGGATCTGAGAGACTGGGGACTGCTCTAGAACCGCGTGTGCTAAGGCAGTCACATCCTCACAGGATTAAAGAAGTCATGAAGACTTAATAACAACAAAAAAAGTCAACCTCACTAATTCTCAAATATTTATTAACATGTTCAAATGGTAATAGCTGGCTGTATTAGAATAACATGAACATGTTAAGCTGCTACCTGCTTTTGTATTTCTAATATGGTGTGCACTGTTTGTACTGGACAGTGGTAGCCTAAAGAGACTGCCTATGTGGCTAAGGAATACTAGGGAAGGGTCAGTACGTCCAGGGCAAACTATGGCAGCCCTGCAGGCCCAACAGCAGCTCCACACACCAGCAGCGGGCTCAGCCCCCAGGGTGTGCAGCCCCTCCCACTAGGCCTCTACCCCCCAGTGGTACAGCCCCAGGCTCATGCTGGGATCTGAGGAGAAGGAACTGCAGATCTGGGGGAGGCGGCAGCGGCAGCGGCAGCGGCAGCGGCAGCAGCAGCAGCAGCAGCAGCAGCAGCAGCGGTACAGCCCCAGGCTCATGCTGGGATCTGAGGAGAAGGAACTGCAGATCTGGGGCCGCCAGCAGCAGCAGCAGCAGCAGCGGGCTGACTTGGCAAAGCCACATTCTGAGACGTCTGTGGGAGACTGCTCTGAGCGCATTTCTCACAGATCACAGACCCCACACGCCACACACAAGAGAAGCGGTCCAGGGGTCCTGCTGGGCTCTGGTGTTCTCATCTGCACCCACGCACTGTCACACGGAGGGCAATCTGACTGTTGGCGTGTACGGATGAAGCCAGGCCTGGACCTCCGAGAACCCAGGCATGCACAAGCTCACCACACGCACCCCGGCTACTTTCTGGCTGATGTCCTGTATGTTTTGGAAACCCCACTTCTTGAACATTTCTTATTAATGAACAACTGAAATGCTTGTCTCCTCAAATCCTGCTCAAGGCCAAGGGAGATGGAGGCCTGCAGGGCAGCAGCTCCTCCCCTACGCCTGCCCCTGCCCTCCCCCATGACACCCCCAACCCCCCATCCCAGCTACCTTGTAGGGCACCTCTCCGAGACGCACCACCCTTGCTTGTTTCAGCCACGTGTCCTTGGAGTGTAGAGTATGCACACAGTCCCTACATGAGCAACAGGAAACAAGGGACAAAGTCAGTCATGGCTGCCTGTGATGACGCAGGTCCTCCATGCCTCACAGGGCCCAGCAGCAGATGGGAGAACGCAGCCCGTCAGTTCTCTCTACACGTTGTCCGTACCCCAGGCTCAGGCTCTGGTCCTAACTGACCCAGCGCGGTGTTTGGACAAGCCCTACTCTGAATGGCTTCAGCCACAGCCAAGGGAACCTGCTACAGACACAAGTTCTCACTACTGAGCAGTGCCCACTGAGGGCCCGATCTACCACCACATGCCACGTGGCGAGATGAATGTCCAGAAAAGGGGGCACTGAGCCAAAAAGACCAACTCCAACAAGCTAATGAGCCATCACAGAATCCTGACACCTGCATACTCCACAGTGATGTGCTGCGTGGCAGCCCATGACTGGTCAACTGCCCCTGGTGTCACTTCACTGTTCATTTATTATTCCGTACAAAGGGGGGAAAGGGACTTACTTCATTTTTCTTTTACCCACAGCATTAACTGTAGCAACACACACCATTTCAACCATTTTCATGTGTATAGTGGAGTGGCATTAAGCATACTCACACTTATACACCTGCAACTTATGGGATCTATATCCATTAGAAACATCAATTCATTTTAACTTTTGTAATTAAATCCTTTTTTTCTTCTGTATGTTTTGACTTATAGTTGAAGTTTTTTTTGCATGTGTTTTTGTAGGTTGTGTCTTGAACTTGGGGCCTGGGTGCTCTCCCTCAGCAATACAGCATCACTTTCAGTTTTCTGGTGGTTCATTGGAGATAAGAGTCTCATGGGTGCTCCTGTCCAGGCTGGCTTTGAACCACAATCCTCAGCTCTCAGCCTCCTGAGTAGCTAGGATTGATTTACAAGAGTGAGCCACCAGTGCCCAGCTGGGATGAAGTTTTTAAATTGTCCTATCTTAAGTTTTGTCTTCATCATCCATCGTGTTACCCTGTTCTTTTTTTGTCCTGTACCAGAGCCTGAACTCAGTGCATCACACTCTCGCTTGCCTTCTTTACTCTAAGCTGGTGCTCTACCACTGTGCCACCATCTCCAGCCCAGGTTTTTGCTACTTAACTGTAGAAAGAGTTTCAAGGACTTTTCTGCCTGGGCTGACTTTGAAATGAGATCTTCCAACCTTAGCCTCCAAAATAGCTCTCCCTAGACTTAATTTCCAAGCTTCCTCTTCACAACAGCATATAGATGGGTACACACGCATGCACGTGTGCACATGCACACATATACGTGTGCATGCACAGATGCATATGTATACACACTATGGATGCTGCTAAGGAGATGAGCCTACATTAGCAGCCCCGTGCCCAAGAAGGCCGCTAATCCCAGACAATTAGTAAGCCGTTGGCTGAGGCCACCATACACACACACCTAGAGTAGACAGCTTCTCCACGACAATACCCCAGGACTGCGGCTGTCTCCGGATAGATGGCCTCGTATTTCAGTAGGTGTCGCTTCAGGGCATAGAGAGGATGGTTCTTATAGGTGCCAATAGCAGTGGGCAAAGGCTGGTCCAGGTGCTTGGCCTGAAACTGCAGGATCCAACAGACAACGTTGAGTATGTTACTAGAAGTGAAATTTGAGGGGGACTAACTAACACACCTGAGAGCCTAGATTCACAAACACTGTGACTTTGTAACACGACATCTGGCCATGAAACGGATTCTAGATTAACCTTACACTATGGAAAGTCAGGCACTGGTGGCTTACACCTATAATCCTGGCTACCCAGGAGGCTGAGGTCTGAGGCTTATGGTTCAAAGCCAACCAGGGCAGGAAAATCTGTGAGATTCTTACATCCAATTAACCACAGAAAACCAGAAGTGGTGCTTTGGCTCAAAATGGCAGACTGTTAGCCTTGAGCAAAAAGCTCAGGAACAATGCCCAGGCCCTGAGTTTAAGCCTCTCCACTGAAGACTTCCCTAAGGATTCAGAGTGATGAGTAGCAAAATCTACCACTATGACTCCCATTTTGGGCACCAAGCTCTCTTAAGCTCTCCCCAGCATCCCTTCAGAACCCCAGGCGGCCACACGGAAGGGGCAGGTGTGGAACAGCGGAGGGAGAAGACTGCAGGCTCAGTGTCCACTGATGGCGTGGGCAGGTAACAATGCCACCTGTGTGCTCCCCATTGAACCTGCCAGGACTGAGTACAATGAACCAAAGACGCCAACAGGGATGCCATACATCACTGGAAGCAATGCTATGCGACTCTATCCTGAGTGGCAGGAAGTCTTAGTGTCTGTGCAGACACGCAGACCCCAGCCACCGCAGTGCAGCAGCAGCTGGGGGAGTGAAACGCCTCCGCTTCCTCAGACTGGACATAGCGCATTTCACTCCTCCCTTCCCAGAAGACACATGTTCTTCACATCAGGTGCATGTGTGAGGTATGGTGTGTGTGTGAGTGGGTCCGTGCACACACAATGTCTGTGAAGTGAGTCCTTCCTTCTTTCATGAGGTATATGACTTGCACATATTACTTGACAGCTCTAAATTTGTAATGAACTAAAACCAAACTTCAAAACCTCACAGATTGGGCTGGGAAGGTGGCTCAGCGGTAGAGCACTTGCCTTGCATGCCTGAGGCCCTGGGTTCGATTCCTCAGCACCACATAAGCAAAAAGAAAAAAGCCGGAAGTGGCGCTGTGGCTCAAGTGGTAGAGCGCTAGCCTTGAGCTGAAGAGCTGAGGGACAGCGCCCAGGCCCAGAGTTCAGACCCCACGACCAGACCCCCCCAAAAAAACCCAAAACCTCACAGTCAGCTCATTGTTCAACTATAACAAATTCTACTGGTAAAATTAAGGTAATGGTAACCACTTCATAGTCCTATGGCAATTAAATATGTCACAGTAAAAATATGAAGGTTAAGTTCTGGGCCCATAAGGTGCTCAACATGGGACATATGTGGGCCTATAAAATCGGGTGGTGCTCGGGGCCCCATCAGGCCTTACCTCCAGGTCCTCTTTCCTCTCCCGTTCCACAAATGGGCTCTGGTAGGGTCTCAAGGTTTCTGCCCACCACTCGGAATCAACGCGGCACTTGCGGGTTGCTGTCATCCAGGCTGGGTCATACCTTTGTGTGACATCGCGGACACAGCCATCGCTGTCGAAGCCCACGACATAGGCCATCGGTTTGGTGGCATATCTGTGACAGACCAGAGGCTGGCCCACAACCCCATGCACACAATCTACGCACACCCATTTTCCTTCTTGCTCACAGAACACCTCCAGCCACTGGTCTACGCCCGCGGCTCTCCCCACTTCCGCCTCCTCACCATCGCTGGAAGTTTTCTTGCCTCTCTTACTGCTTGAAGAACTTGAAGATGCTGCTGAGAAGCCTAGATTCTTGTGGTGGCTTCTCCGCGGGGTCCTGGACTCACTCTCGGACCCCTTCTTTGTCCTCCGAGGCGCTGGGGCCCTCCTTTGCCTTGTGGAGCCGGGCCTGGGATCCTCGTCAGAGGACTGCTGGACTTCTCCGCTGGAAAGTTCAAAGTCAGAGCTGCTGCCAGCCTCGTCGCTCGCACTGTCCTCTTTGTAAGAGACCTTGGAGGCCACCCGCCGCGCCCGGCCATGTGGGCGTCTGTTGGCCTCACGCTGCTCTTCCTCACTGGAGGACTCTCTCCGGTCCTTGCTGCCCGCAGCTGCCTTGCTCCTCTTCCCTCTGGCACCTGACTTGCCAGTTCCCTCATGCTTGGCTCTTTTGCTGATCTTTGCCTTAGTATGGCTCTCTGCAATATGGGTAGAGGGTTCTGAGGTGCCTCTAGAACCTTCTGTGGATCTCTGGCTAGAGGGTTTCTTTGCCTGAAACAGAGAAATTTTACTTTTCATTTTGCTAATGATATGATAGGAATCCTATAACTTAAGAAAGTAGGGCTGGGAAGGTGGCTCAGTGGTAGAGCGCTTGCCTTGCATGCTCAAGGCCCTGGGTTCGATTCCTCAGCACCACATAAGCAAAAAGAAAAAAGCCGGAAGTGGCGCTGTGGCTCAAGTGGTAGAGCACTAGCCTTGAGCTGAAGAGCTGAGGGACAGTGCCCAGGCCCAGAGTTCAGGCCCCACGACCGGACCCAAAAAAAAAAAAAAAAAAAAAAAGAAAGTAAAGTCACTGGCTAGAGAATCAGTTTATTGAGATGTCCTATGCTCAGACTCAACTGCCCACCCCACAGGCTTATGTGTAAACAGCAGCCAAAAGCTGCAGCCCCTCCGATGGGCTGCCCAACCTGGAGAGCAGAGAAAAGAGCAAGGGATTTGGAAACAGAAACCTGGATTTGGATTCCAGTTCTGTCTCAATCTGTGAGTCTCAGCTTCTTCAGAAAGAAGAATCCTGATTTTGCACAACAGATATTTAGGGCAGGAATGCAGCCATGGTTTTGGAATACAGTAAACTTACTCGTATGCATCTAGACCAATAGACTTTAGAAATGCCCAGACCTCACAGAGAACAGAGTATCTCAAGACTCAGAGCACCTCACTCTGCTGATGAGGATGGGACCATTCTACCCAGGTGCTAGAAGCCCGCACCTGCTGGCCACCTGCACACCAAGCTCAGAACAGGGTGCTAGACTAGCCCCTCATGTATCCAACCTCCCCTCACATGAGACATGTGTACGCAGCCTCACAAGAACCCAGGCTCCATGAATATTAGCTCTTAAAAGTACAAAAAAAAAAAAAAAAAAAAGATCGCTTATTTTACACTTTTTAACTCCTGTTTCTTCTCTTTGAAATCTATGTACCTCACCTTTGCCATTGATAACTTGAAAGGGACTGGCTGCAGAGACACCACCAGTCGAGTGAGCAGCTGTAGAGCCCGAAGAATCAGTAGAAATATCTATGTGAAAAAGAGATAACATACTCACCCTAAGAAAATAATTAAGACTGTTAATAGAGTTTGTTAGTTACGAAAGAAAAAAGGTAGAAACAACCAAACTATTTGAGGAGACACTGGAACTCTCAACACTTAAAATGAGAACTGTCCACTATATGTTAAAGAAGTACTGTTTTTAGAAAACGTAGGGCTGGCAAGGTGGCTCAGTGGTAGAGCGCTTGCCTTACATGCATGAGGCCCTGGGTTTGATTCCTCAGTACCATATAAGCAGAAAAAGCCAGAAGTAGTGCTGTGGCTCAAGTAGTAGAGCGCTAGCCTCGAGCTGAAGAGCTGAGGGACAGCGCCCAGTCCCAGAGTTCAGGCCCCACTACCAGCACAAAAAAAGAAAGCAAGAAAGAAAGAAAAGAAAGAAAGAGGGAAAGGAAGGGAGGAAGGGAGGGAGGGAGGGAGGGAGGGAGGGAGGGAGGGAGGGAGGGAGGGAGGGAGGGAGGGAGGGAGGGAGGGAAGGAAAGAAAATGTATATGGCCAGGCACTGGTGGATCCTAGCCACTGAGGAGGCTGAGATCTGAGGATCATGGTTCAAAGCTAACCCAGAAAGTCCATGACTCTTACTTCTGATTAACTTTCAAAATAGCCAAGTGGAGCTGTGGCTCAAGTAGAAGAGCATTAGTTTTGAGCAAAAAAGCTCAGGGAGCCTGGCGCTGGTGGCTCATGCCTGTAATTCTAGCTACTCAGGAGGCTGAGATCTGAGGATCATGGTTCAAAGCCAGCCCGGGCAAGGAAAGGCCGTGAGACTCTTATCTCCAATAAACCACTCAGAAAACAGGAAGTGCCGCTGTGGCTCAAATGGTAGAGGGCTAGCCTTGAGCTAAGAACTGAGGGGCAGCGCCCAGGCCCAGAGTTCAAGCCCCACGACCGACAAAAAAAAGTATGTGATCACATTTTTATAGAAAAATGCTACACATAAATAAGAATACAGACATGCCTATTTGAAAAAGGACCCACACACTGGTTTTGTGGGTGTTACAGGGGTGTCTTTCTGCATGTCAAATCTTTTGACTCTAGGCTATGTTTTTGAGAATTCAGTTGACCTTCAGGGATAGAGCTCCCTCATGGAATGAAAGATGTGTACACTGAACATTACTAAGTGAGCTCAAAGAAGATACAAATAAGAGGAAAGACATCCTGATTTATAAACTGGAAGACTTCACGTTGTCCAGAGAGCAATGATATCTAAATGAATCTACAGATTCAACACAATTTCTACCAGAATACCAATGGCTGCTGAGGCATGGCTCAAGTAGTAGAGCACTTGCCTAGCAAGCATGAGGTCCTATGTTCAAACTCTAGTATCACAGATCTACAACAGCCTTTTTGGCAGAAATGGAGTAACAGGCTAACAAATTCATACGGAGCTGGAAAGAACCTCAAATAATGTACTGTGATGAATCACCAAGTTACACTCACACTTCTGATTTCAGAACTCACTACAATGCTACAGCAATCGCAAGTGACAGATGTGGAGGCCAGAAATAAACCTCTATACATTTGTGACTAGTGGATTTTCTCCCATGGGGAAAAACATTTTCTCCCATGGGTAAAAAATGGTGGAGATAATTTTAAAAATAGTTGAAAGATTAGTCTAATCAAATAGTGCTGGGCAATCATAAATCCATATGCTAAAACGTATGAAGTTGAACACCCGCAACCAGCACAAATGCATGAAGGACCTTACTACAAGAGCAAAACCTTACATTTTTATATTAGATGACAATAAAAAGGTCAGTCTTCATGACCATGAATTTTGCAATGAGTTCTTACATGTGACACTAAAATGAATAGCATAATGAACAAAAAAAAATAGGTATCTGAGACTACCAAAATGAGAACCTTGTCCATCAAAAAACTATCAATAATGACAACCTACATAATGGGAAAAAATATTTGCAAAACATCTGGTAGGTGACTAATAGAACACCTAAGAAGCTCTTAAGGATTTATACAGATATTTCTTCAGGGCTACCCAAATGACAAATAAGTTCATGAAAAGACACACATCATCTTTAGACATCAGGAAAATGTAAAGCAAAACCACAGTGAGGAAGTACCTCCTGGCACCCATTAGAACGATTATAGCAAAAATAAAGATTAAAAAAAAACAACAAATGTTAAACTGGTACCGGTGGCTCACATGCAATCCTAGCTACTCAGGAGGCTGAGATCTGAGGACCACAATTCAAAGCCAGTCCATGCAGAGAAGCTCAAGAGATTCTTATCTCTAACTAATCGCAGAAAAATCCAAAAGTGGAGCTGTGGCTCAAGTGGTAGAAGCTGGCCTTGAGCAAAAAGGAGCTCAACAACAGTGCCCAGGCCCAGAATTCGAGTCCCAGGACAGGCAAAAAAAAAAAAAAAAAGTTAAACACAATGGTGGCTCTCACCTGTAAGCCCAGCTACTCAGGAAACAGAGATCTGAGAATCACCACTTGAAGTCAGTCAAGGTAGAAAAGTCTGAGAGACTATTATTTCCACTTTACCAGCAAAAAGTTGGAACAGCTCAACTGGTAGAGTGCCAGCTGTGAGCAAAAAAGAGGACTGAGATGGAGACCTAAAGTTCTAGCCTCAGAATTAGCACAAGAATAAAAGAAAAATGGTGGTTGGAAGCATGGTTCAGTTGGTAGAGTGCTAGCCAATAAACAGAAGTATCAGGTACCAAGTTCAAGTCCCAGTCTCAGACCTTAAAAAAAAAAAAAAAAAAGGGAAGAAAAAGAAAAATACAAGGAAGACAAACCTGGAAAACATGCAAAGTAGAAGACAGATACAAAAGACCACATGCTATATGGTCTCATGTGCACAAGCTATCCAGATAGACAGAAGCACACCAGGTAGGAGGTGAGGATGTGGGCAACAAAGGCTTGTTACAGCTTCTACCCGGGGGGTTTCTCTGCAGTGAGAGTCTTTGGTGGCACAGATGCAAACTGGGGAAGTGTGGGCTTTTACACAGTGCTTACACCCATAGCTTCTCTTGAGAACAAGTCAGCTGGGTTATCAAAGTATTCTGAATAACTAAATTAGACTGCCACAGGGCGGCATTTGTAGTTCTGTCCATGTCCCACACATTCCCAAGGTTCCTGTCATCAGAACACGTGACACGGAGGGGCAAATGACAATGTAGACTTCTCCACACACAGCTCCTCTCCTGTTCCCAGAACTATCTGGAATCTGCCTTAAGATTTCTCCACTTTGAATCTTGATATCATCTCCTGCTTCCTGGGTGTCTCTGTGTCCCCAAGTCATCCCCGCACTCCAAGCAGTGGTGCAGAGGCTAAGCCACCCACCATGTCTGCCAGGACCCGAAGTAGAAACCAAACATGGCCGGATGGCTCCGACTCTCAGCCAAATGTGAAGAGGAATGAAGCTGCTTCTGTAGACACACAGAGTCTGGGCCTTTCTCCACACCTCTTGGAATCTAAGTGTATGAATTAACAGCAATCTTCCAGGGATAAAGCCTATTTTTATCATGAAACAGTGCCATCAGAGGAGCCACTTACATGAACCAACTCCTCCTCATCACGAGCAGAGTAGACTGCAAACCTCCTTTCCAGTGTCGTCTGCAGGCTGTCTCCCTCACTGACTGAAAGGTCTGCATTCACTGTAAACGTCCCAATGAACCTGGAAGAGACAAGGCATCCCCCATGCAGAGGACCGGAGGAGGGAACTGCCGCACTCTCAATCAAGAAAACGAAAAGCAGGAGTGAGTCCTGAGACTGCCCCCTCTGTTCTGCTCCTTCCGTCCTGGCTAGCTCGTCCCACCATCACTGGACAGCCCATTCAGGTGACTCCTCCCTGTGGCACCTTCCTTCCCAGACTGCCCACCTGAGACAAGCACCCTGCTCCACGTGGCATCCTCTGCCAGCACCCTCCCCATGCTACCCTAAGGACCTGCTCTGTGCCAGTCTCTCCTGGGAAAGGCCTGGGAGCTCTTCCAGAGCCGAGGCCGTGCTGTGTGGTACCCCGGGCTTGATGTTCACTTACTGCCTCAGAGGAGGTCAGAGGTCTGCAGACCTAACCTGAACCCAGACCAAAAGAAACCCAGTCCTCCTCCCAGACTGTGCACGTGGGTGGCAGCTTACCATTTCATGAGGTTTGAAAGATAGCTCAAGTCCACGTCTTCAGGGGGCACCCGGGTAAAGCGAACTGGGATGATGGAGAGGCCAATAGCCAGCAGATCTACCTGCCGGCAGATGCTGTTTCGATAGAATCCATTCGCCAGCAGGCACAACAAGTGAACCTGCAGAGGAGGAGGAAGGCAGGTGACAAGTAGTAGGGATTTGCTGACAAGTTTGGACGTGTCGTGAGCAAAATTGACATTTCTACAGACCAGGAGGTAAAATATCTACCATTAGACACTGCCCAATACCTGTCATTCCCTGGCCTCTTCTCTGTGTACTCATTCTCACAGCTCAAAATACACTTTTTTTTTTTAAAGCAGTCTCATCTTTTAAGGGTATGTACAGCACAATAGCTAGATCAAACGTGGGAACTTCTGGAGTTCATGCCAACAAGACTAGGAGGACAGAGAGCAAGACTCAGCTGGCAGGCGGGGTGGGCTTGCTGGTTGCCCACGCTACTTCCCCACGCGTGTCTGAACCCAATCTCTGCTGCTGTATCCACCACGCCTCTTCCTTCCTTTGACCTCGCCCCATCCTTCACTAACCTCCTGTAATGATTCTGCCAATGTCTATCCTCCCCCCTCGCCCCCTCAACAAAGCTTTACAGCATTTTCAAGCACAACTGGCCTTCCTTCTCAGTCACTAATAGCCTCCCTATTTGAATTAGGAGCCCTGCCTTTCTCCCTCATTTGTGCTTCAAACTTGAGATTCATCTTGATTTCCCTTTTATTTCCAGCACTCTCCAAGAGATGAGAACACAGCTAGCTCACTGTCTCCCCCTGGGCCTCTGAGGGAGACCCACCCTCTTGACTGCGTCAAGTCTTTTCACTTCCAGACCTCTGTGCTAGTTTAAATCTAGCATCTCCCCACAGCCTACAGTTTCCCATCATCACCCTCTCTGGGGCCCACCACCCACCTGAGGACTAAGAGTGCCTTTTCCCCACCCTGCCCCTGCCTGCCACCCCCAGGTACCCTGATCATCCCAGTGACTCCTCTATGCCTAGTATTCTAAATGCTCCTCAATAAAGACCCACAATCATGCCTTTCACTGTTCTGAGCAGTCTTGAACTTCTGCTTTGAAGTTCCTCTTGCTCCATGTATGAAATCAGAAACTCTTGATACTTATACAGTATCCCCTATCTGATTTGGCTGGGAACAGAAGTATTCTAGACTTGGGATTTTGTTTTGAAGATCAGCACAGACCTTTCCAGTTAGCATCTCTAACCCCAAAGTCTGAAATCTGAAAGGCTCCCAAATCCCAAGGTTTTTGAGTGCTGCTGATATGCTCAGAAAGTTCCCAACTTGGAAGTATTTCGGGTTTCTGGATTCTTGGACAAGGGCTGCTCAGTCTAGTAAGTCTCTAACCCCAAAATGCCACATGATAACCTTGCCATGTCTGTACGCTCGTCTGGTAACTGTTACCTAAAGCCAGAAGTCATTGTGAGTTTAGCAAGTTCAGAGTTGAGGTTGTTAAATTGTTGAAAGAAGAGATAGAAAGGGAGTTCCAGTTATTCCAGTCTATTCCAGGAGGCCTTGCCACATACCACAAGTTACTTTACATACAATGCTGCCTAATTCTTAACCACCCTCCAAAATAGACAGCATTATTATCCTTAGGGGTAACAATACCTCATTTTTCTTATTCTCTCTGGGCATCTGAGTAACACAAAGGCGCAGAGAGAAGAAGAAACTTGCCAAAGTCACTGCTGAGTGGCAGAGCCCAAATGAGGGTCAGCTTGACTGGGAGCCACGTTTCCTCCTAGAGGGCTCCCAGGCCTCCCGCCCTCACCTTGTGTGTGTTCTCGTGGACTTCCTTGCTGAAACGCTTCATCATCCTCCGGAGGTATGTCTCAAACTCCATTTTTATCTTCTCACTGCAACGCAGAGTGAAAAATCCCCAAGTGGGAAAGAAACGGAAAACTTCATTGCCAAGTCCTGCTCATCGCGCATGAATTAGGCACAAAGCCATGCTACTCACGCAAACGCACATGCTGGCTGTTTCCTGCACATTCCTCTGCTCCTTTTCACTACAAGCCTGCCCTCAAGAGAGGAGCCAGTGAGCTCGGCCCCACCACCCAGCTTCCACATGGCTCCTAAGACCGCTGTCTCTCCAGCTCACTCTTCCTCCTGGTCTTGTTGGAAAACCCCCCAGAGGCTGCAGCATTTCATCTGAAGCATGCAGTCTGCCATCCACTGCCAGCACCAAATCCTGCCTCACAATCAGACCTCAGAGATGAAGTCTCCTGTCTGGCCTCCCAACTCCTTCCTCAGCCTCTACTATGCTGACACTCAATCAGTGAAGTCATTTATATGGCACTTCTCTATTGAAAAATCTCTTAGAGTACTCAAGAAAAATCAGATACCTCCTAAGACACACCATCTTCCCTTCTGCTAATGTGCCCATCCTGCAAGGGAACTCATCAGCAACCCTTCAGACAGGCCTTAGGCTCCATTCTGCAAGGCCATCAGAGGCTGCAGGGTTCCGGGAGCCTGGCTGTGGTGGAGGCTCTGTACACAATGGACACTGTCTCAGACTTGTAGTGCGGTGTCCGGGGGAACGCATGAGTGCTGAGACAGATGACCGGGATTCAGATCACAGCTCCTCTGCTTAGTGTCTGAGTGAGTTCTAGAATGTTACTTGAGCACACTGAGCCTCTGGCTTCTTGTTTCTCATACCAGTCTAAGGATCAAGGAAGATAGGGATGTCTACCAGATCAGGCCCCTCCCCTCTTCTACCCCATGCCAGGATACACAGGCTTGTCATTCCAGTCCTACTGACAAACACAGGGCTCTCTCCCCTCAAGTTCCTGGCCATTCTGACGCTCGGCCTGGCTCACCTAAGCACACTAAGTGTTTCTGTTGCTATGGAGAGCAGGCACCTAAAAGCAAGGCCTAATCTTACCTTCTTTCTCTTGTTTTCACTTGCTCTGGTGTTTCGATTTCTATCTCCACTGGCTTCACAGGCAGAAGAGATTGACAGAAGGATGAATTTTCTCCCATGTCCCCTAGCACAGGCTCACCAAGTTCTATCAACAACAATTTTTAAAAATCAGTAATAATGCCACACACTGGTGGCTCGTACCTGTAATCACCATTTGAAGCCAGCCTGGGCACAATTAACCACCAAAAAGGTAGAAGTAGAGCTGTGGCTCAAGTGGTAGAGTACTAGCCTTGAGCAACAAAGTTTATGGAGCGTGCCTAGGCCAAGTTCAAATCCCAGCACTGCCACCAAAAAGAAAAAAAAAAATCAGTAATAATTGTAATAACTAATGTACTGCAAGGAGGAAGACAGGAATGGATGGAGAGACCACCGTGCCTCCCATGCTCTGAGCTCCTACAATCCAGTAGTCATGCTAAGGGTTTTACATTTATTTGTTCCATTTAACCACACAACAATCTAGGGACAGAACCTTCAGATGAGAAAAATAAACCACAGAGATGATATCAGTTCAATTAAATACTCTCTTGCTATCAAAAACAAAAACAATGCCAGGTGCATGTGTTTTACACCTGTAATCCTAGCTACTCAGAAGGCCGAGAGCTGAGGATCTGAGGATCGAGAGCTGAGGATCTGAGGATCGTAGAAAAGTCTCCATGAGACTTTTATCTCCAATTAACCACCAGAAACCCGAGCTGTGGTTCAAAGAGTAGAGTGCCAACCTTGAGAGCTCAGGAACAGCACCCAGGCCCCTTCAAGCCTCACAACCAACAAACACAAACAAAAAGCAAAACAATGATGTTTGAGTGTTTGTGTTCAAAAGAAAAGCACAGCAAAGCGACAGCCAGGTGAGAACAACTTCTCACCTCCACACTGCTAACCACAGTGCATCATGGTGGCTTTGTAGAGCTGTGACATAGGTTTCTGCCTTCCACACGAAGATCTGTCTGCAACAGGAACATCCCTGCATCACCCAATGTAGCTTGTCAACACTACCTGAAATGCACTGAATTGACTCAATTGGATCTAGCCATGAACTTCATTAGCAATGAATACACCTAATGACAAGAGCTTCAAATCTCTATGGAGATTCTTGGAGTCTAGCCAAGCCTGGCTAAGTGCTCACACCTGTAATGCTAACTATTTGGAAGGCTGAGATCAGGAGACAAATGCACTATGAACCAGTCTGGGCTGAAAAGTTCACAAGACTCCTCTGCAACCAATGCTTGGGCATTGTAGCATGTGACCAGCATCGTGGCATGCGACTGTCATCGTAGCTAGGTGGGGGCCCTGACTGTGAGGGCTGCGGTTCAAGGTAGCCCGGACAGAAAAGACCACCAGACTCAATCCCAACTTAAAGAAGCTAAGCATGATGGTGTGTTCCTATCATCCAAACAAGCACCCAGATAGGAAGCCAGAACCTACCTCAAAACTAGCCATCATAATAAAAGGGCTAGAAGGGTGGTTCAGAGGTACAGCACCTGCCTAGCAAGCATGAGACCCTGAGTGCAAATGCTAGTACAGACAGACAGAAAGAGCCTAAACATATAAATGGTCTCAAAAATTAGGCCTGGCATAGGCGGCCATACCTATAATCCCAGCTACTTACGAGGTGAGATTGGTGAGCTGCCAAGGCCAGCCTTGGCAAAAAATTAGCAAGACTCCTAATTCAACAAAAACACCTGAGTGAGATGGTGTGCCTGTAATCCCAGCTACATGTAAGTTTGAGTAAGAAGATCACAATTCAGGCCAGCCTGGGTCAAAAAAGTAAAAAGGGTCAGGGTTGTGACTCAAGCAGCAGAGTCCCTACCTAGCAAGACCAAAGCAACCCCCACCAAAAAAAAGAAGAAAAGCCCTGCAAAAGGATGCACGTGTGTGGCTGGCCTAAACCCACTCGTAGAGCGACAAGGCCCCTGAAGGCCCTGCAGCGGATCCGGAGCAGTCTGCAGCACTGTCTTGAGACTTAACCTGGAGTTTATAAGACACCAAGAATTTTACACAAATTTTAAACAATACCATGAAATGCCTTATTGTCTGTCTACAAGACCAAAACAGAAAGCAGGTTTTCTAAAAGAAAGAAAAATAGGACCTTTCCAAACAAGCAGTACTCTCAAACAATAAACAGAAAGCTGGCGGATTACATGTGTGCATAGCAATGCACCTGGGAGGCGTAGGAGTAGGACTGGGAGTTCTGGGCCAATCTGAAGCAACAGCTGCAGGTGAAGTTGAAGCTTAATGAGAGTGCTTCCCTGGCAGGGGCAATGGCCTGGCCCAATCTCCAGAACCACACACACACAAAAGGGATCAGATTTATATCCACCCACTAGACTTAGGTTTGACTGTTAAGTTACTATTTTATAGCAACTGCTTATTTTTCATTAGTAGGTGTGCTAATACCAGCTGAAATATTTGAAAGTCAGAAATTGCAACTTATTTCCAAACAGTTGTACAACGAACACCTCCATGGAGGTGTGGCCACAAGTTCAAGTTAATAGCCCCAATGAAGAATACACACATACACACACAACTTGAACATACTACTTTGTAATTTTTTTGTGGGTTTGAGCATTTTCAAAACACAGTGCCAACGCCAGTGCCAGGAGGAAACCGTGCTCACAAGAGCCTGGAAACACAGTGTCAGCCTGCTGCCTCTGAGGATCCGACGGTCCAGGCCTACTCCATCTACACACTCCTGCTCCCCAGCAATCCAGAGCTGCAGCTCGCTGCTCAGTTAACATCCAGTCATCAGTGGTACCAGTGCACAGCTCACTGGAGAAGGAAGCACGTGCTCCCGCAGGGGCAAAATGGCAAAGCTGTGAACTGAGGAGGACCAGCTCCCTCCTGGCCTCTGCTCTTCCTACCCAACCTGCTGCCTTTTACTACAGCTATGCCATCCACAAAAGCCAGAGAAACCCAGTCATGGCATTTTCCTTTTTCTTGAGACAGTCTCCCTGGCTGAAGCTGGCCTCAGACCTGCAATGTAGCTCAGGCTAACCTGGGACTCACTATATCCCTTGCCTTGGCCTCTCAAGTGCCAGAACTGCAGTGCTCCTTCTATCAAAAGCAGTACCACAGGGAAAAACGGGGAGAGCAAGGAAAAGGGGACATTGTCCAAAAAGAAATGTACTTATTACCTGACTTACCTAACTGTAACGCCTCTGTACATTACCTTTATAATAATAACTTTAAAAAGCGATACTAACTGCAACTTTATCTTTAGTCTTAGTTTCAAAGAAAACAAGAGAACTGCAGAAATTGATATGAATCAAACAGTTGTGGAACAGGGTAGATGCTTCACCTTCGACCTCCTCCCAATCCTCTTCGCTTTCCTGGTCATCTTCTTCCTCGCTGCCTGTCTTCACAGGTGACTCCCTCTTAGGCTGCTTCATCTTTTTCAGGTCACTGGCAAAGTCCCTGTGTTAGGATCACAGAGAAGGAGACGCTGTGAAAGCAGAAAGAAGCCAGGCATTCCTGTAAGCCAGCTGCTCTACAATACTGCGAGTTTGACACAATCCTGGGTTATGCAGTGAGACCCTGTCTCAACCAATCAACCAACCAGGAAAGAACTTCACAATCTGCAAACAGTGTAGTTTTTGTTTGCTAGTAAGCTATACCCAGAATGATCAGAGAAAGGTTAAAAGAAACCTCAAGGTTACCATGAGTTCCAGAAGCAAAGTTGTGATACACGTGTATAAACATGCACTTAGGAGGTCTAAAAATTACACTTGGACATGGTAAATTAAACAGGATTCTAAACATTCACAGTGAAGCCAAAGGAGGATATTCTCGAGAGGCTCAAAGAGCTCAATTGCTACGTGCATATGCTTATATAAAATGCTTAGTGAAATGAACTCCAAGAAATGGAAACAAAAGGTTTTTTGGGGGTTTTTTGGTGGATAATGGGGCTTGAACTCTGGGCCTGGGTGCTGTCCCTCAGCTCTTCAGCTCAAGACTAGCACTCTACCACTTAAGCCACAGAGCCACTTTCAGTTTTCTGAGTGGTTTATTGGAGATAAGAATCTCATGGCCCTTCCTGCCTGGACTGGCTTTCAACTGCGATCCTCAGATCTCAGCCTCCTGAGTAGCTAGGATTACAGGCATGAGCCACCGGTGCCCAGCACAAAAGTTTTTTTAAAACTTCTTTTAGCAGTTCATTTTTTCCCCGTTTTCCCCCATTTGTCACTGTTTTTTTATTTCTGTACCTTTTGTATTGTATGTAAGTTTATCTGATTTGGGGAGAGGAAGAAGCCCAGAAATGGAGAGACAAAATTCAGCAGTAATACTTCTGGAAATGAACTATACAAGTTGAGGAGAGGGAGGTTGGGAGGGAAAAACTGGGAGAAAATGAGGGGAGAGGTGATACTGTTCAAAAAGAATGTACTCACTCAATACCTGATTGATATAACTGTAACCCCTCTGTACATCACCTTTACAATAAAAATAGAAAAAAAAAAAGAAAAAGAAAAAGGAAAAAAAGGACATTTACAGTGGCTGAAGGGTTTAGCTACACTTAAGAAATAGGGAAGCCAGGCTGGAAGTGTGGCTTGCCTACCCCTGAGTTCAAAACCAAGTGCAGGGCGGGGAAGGTGACTTAGTGGTAGACTGCTTGCCTAGCATGCATGAGGCCCTGGGTTCAATTCCTCAACACCGCATAAGCAGAAAAAGCTGAAAGAGGTGCTGTGGCTCAAGTGGTAGAGTGCTAGCCTTGAGCTGAAGAGCTGAGGGACAGCGCCCAGGTGCAGAGTTTAGGCCCCACGACTGGCAAAAAATAAAAGTAAAAAATAAAATAAATAAAATAAAAAACCCAGTGCTGCAGTAACCTGTGAGGATGGGCTGCACACAGGCTTGTCATGACCAACACAAGAAACAAGGAAGGCTATTAGTTAAGTAAATAACTACATAGATAAGCAGGTAGGTAGCTAAGCAATGATGCAAAAGTAAATGACTGCTAATGTATTAATATTCTTGAAGTTCATATATAAAATACATCTACGGTACTGAGTTACTTTTTGCTTACATAAATTCTGACACTTGATATCTAGTGTAAACACTGAATTTTAGCATAGACATTTAAGGTGTCTGTGTATGTGTACCAGTACTAGGCCTTGAACTCTGGGCCTAATGCTCTTGCTCAGTTTTTGTTTTACCATTTAAGCCACACCTCAAGCCCAGGTTTTTGCTAATTGGGATAAGGGTTTCTTTGATGGTTCTGCCTGGGTTGGCTTTGAATCATGATCCTTCAGATCTCAACCTCTTAAGTAGGTAGGACTCCAGGTGTGAGCTACCTACTCCCTACTAATTCTCAGTTTTGCACTCTTTATTAAACCTACTGGTTTTTGTTTGTTTGGTTTACTAGGGATTTAAGCCAGAGCTTTGACTTGCTAGTCAGACACTCTATCACTCCAGCTATACCCCTAATACTTTTCTTTCTTTCTTTTTTTTCAGGATAGAATCTTGCTTTATCTGGACTGTCCTTGAAATTACTATCTTCCTGTCTCTGCCTCCTGAGTAGGTTGACTTACATGTGTGTGACCATGCCTGACTCGGCCTACTGTTTTCTGCTAACATCCTGACAACAAATATCGCCACTTAGGATAAAAAGAAGAAATGCTCGTGTGCTGTGGGTTAGACCACAATCAGCTCTCCAGTGAGAGGGAAAGGCTTTTTGGCAGCATCCTGTTTTGTTTGGTTTGGTGATTCTGGGGTTTGAACTCAGGGCTTTGAGTTCACTAGGGAGGTGCTCTACCACCTGATCTGTTTGTGAATAACCCTGGAGACAGAATTCAGTAAGTGAGGGGGTAACTGGGGAGCAGTGAGCTCAGATTTCAGTCTAAGGCCTCCCCTGCTCTTCTACACTGCTGCCCTCTGCTGGGCTATTACTAGCCCATGTCAGGATTACAAATTTATCCTCTGTCTATCCTCTCTTCAGTGGTTTCTAGTCAGCTACTTATTAACATGAACGTTCATCTGCTACAAAAATACCAGCATCCATCAAATAAAAGACCAAGCTCAAAATGCCCTAGAACATCCGGGCTGTTGTCACAAGTAACCCTAACACCTGGCAGACAGGTTACCCAGGAGGAAAGATTCATTGAGAATCAATAAAAGAGGAACAGATGACTTCAGATCTATATCTTGAGTGGAATAAAGCATAGCAGGTGGAGGAAAAAACATGGCAAGGAAAAAAAAACTGAGGGGAGGGGAGCAAGAATGTGCTGACTTGAGTGCTAAGAAGTCCAGCTAGAGAGGGTCAGGGTTCCTGAGGAGAGCAGTACAAAATGGTGCACATAGTATACTCACATATTAGCCAGGCACCTCCTGGCTAATACCTTTGTGAATGTGAAAGCGCACAGGACCAAGAGTCAGAAGACTTGGTGTTTCCTGCCAGACCTTACTGTGTAACATGAACCCACAAATGCAGGCTGCCCCGTGCTCACCTAAAAATGAGAAGTTCCTGGCTCTTTCTAAACTTTACTCAGAAGACTTTAAAGATTTCACACACACCACCCTTCTCCCCCAATCCCAGTGGCAGAAGCATGGTTCCCCCCTCTCTGCTGGGAGCCCTCAACACTGGCCTGAAGCTTTCTACCGCCTCACCTGAGGTCCTCTCCATCGCTGACGTCTTCTTCCTTCACTACCTTGAGGTTTTCAGCTTTAGCAGTTGCCTTGGCCTCTTTCTTTTTTGCTGGACCCCCTGCATCACTGCCGCCTCTCTTCCTCTTTGCTTGTGAAGCTTTTGAGAGACAGCTCCTCTTTGGAGGTTTTGACTTCTCAACTTCAAAGACATCTAGGCAACCACACAGAACAAGGGGTGAGAGGTGACAGGAAAGATGGGTGTAATGTGGCTACAGGCAAGGTCATGGAAAGGCTCTGAACCTCTCTGCAAACCCCATCTTCCATCCCATGTCTAGGTAGCAGCCTGTTTCCCTCCACCTGCAGTCTAGCCCATGTTTGCAGTAAAAACCATCCTGTTTATTTTTTTCAGTGCTGAGAATCAAATCTGAGGCCTCATCTGCTGGGCAAGTGCTCTACCAGTGAGCTATACCCACCATCCCAAACCATCATCCCCTACCAGCATCTATTTTTCCTTATAGAAAATACTATACAACTCAGATTCAGATCCTGGAACAGTCCTAAATTCTTATTTCAGAATTAGCAATGTTAAAAGCCTGAAGTAACTTAAAAACACCTTAATTTCCTTAAAATAATTAGTTTTCTACCAAAGGGAAAATTTAACTATCTAGCTTATGAACTTTTTAATTATAAACTCTAAGTTCATAAGCTAGTTTAAGTAGAGTAACTAAACATATTAATGTTATCTTAGTACTTTATTAATGCGGCCAGGAGGGACACTTTCCTGTTTTGCAAATGTATTCACATTAAGTAATAAATCTCCCTTTGTTCTTTCCATTACTCTGCTTCAATTAGTTTTGGAAAACAGAAGGCATTCTAACTTTTATTAAGGTTCCAAAAGGAAATGAGTGTGAAATAACGAATTTGTTCTTTCCTTTTTCACAGCCTGTCCTGCCTCTTAAAATAGGAATCTGTATCTCCCAAATGTACTTTTGCAGGTGGGGGGAAACTCTCCTTCATGATTTAAATTAACTTAGTTCAAATATGTTCATATTAATGGGAACTTGTTTTAATGCTAGAGAAGCCAGATTCTTTAAAGATATTTTAGAGCGCAAGTCTGTGCACTCCCATGTTTCAATCATAACCCAAATCATAAAGGGGGAAAAAGGGAAGCACTCTGAAAAAGATTTCAAAGTGTGTGATTTTGCTTCGCATCCTAAGTCACTCAAGTCTGTGGCCGACGGTCAGAATGTCCGGATCATCAGCACCCCGACTTGGACGGGAAGCCTTAGGCCGACAGCCGGGCAGAGACAGCAAGCCCGGACCTCGGCCGGGAAGGCGGTGCGGGCGCTCCCGCGGCCGCGGGCGGGCGGGCGCCGGGGTCGGGAGGAGGGCGCGCTCACGGGGCCAAGGGGGGTCCGGGCGCGTCGCTCCGCGCAGGAGAAGGTACGGCCCGGGGTGGGTTCGGCTTCCGCTGCCGGCGGCGGGTCCCGGATGAACCCTGCGCCCCGGGCCGTCCGACACTCAGCGAACACCCGCGCCGCGCTCGCCTCCCGGCGGGAACGCCGGCCGCAGGCCGGACTTGGTCCTCGGGTCCCGGAGGACCGGGACGGCCGCCGCCGCCGCCGCCTGCGCAGCGCTCGGAGCCCGCTCCGGCCCCCGCCCCGCGCCTCCCGCCCGGCCCGCGGCGCCGCGCGCTCACCCGCCTCCTTTTCCTCAGGCTGGGCCGCGCCCTTGCCCCTGGCCTTCGGGCCCCGCGGTTGGCACCCCTGCGGACCCGGGCCCGCCGGACGCTTCCGCGCCATGGCGCCCGGGCACGACTCCGCCCGCGTGTGACGCCGCTGCCGCGGGACGCGGCCGAGCGCGGGGAGGGGGAGGCGGGGCGACCCGGCCGCGCCCTCCCGAAGCCCGGGCCCCGCCCCTCGGCCCAAGCCCCGCCCAATCCCCGACGGCCGAAACGTACCTGCGACCGGAAGCAAGCAGGAACGAAACACAAGCGCACTTCCGGCGCGCTCGTCCTCCCGTCGTAGAAACCCGGAACTGCTCTCCAGTTCTCGCGAGAAGCGGGGTAAAAAGGCGCAGGGTTTGAAACATGGCGGACGACGTGGACCAGGTTAGTGAGATCCGGGACGCTCCCGGCCGCGCGCGTTTCGCTCGGCCTCGCGGGCGGGCCGGAGCTGCGCGCTCCCCCGCGGAGGGGAAGCGGCCGCCGCGCCGCCGGCCTCTTCCAGCCCACCCGGCCGACCGTTCCTCCGCGCGCGCTCGCCGAGTACGCGGCGGACGGCGGCGTGCGGGGTCAGGGCGCGGCGGCCGACCCCACGCCTCGCCGAGCGCTCGGGACGACAGACCGAAGTGGGTGGCTCGGTGAGGCGGAGGCTGCCGGCCCGCCCGGGCCCGCCCCGCAGCACTCCGGACGGCCTCGGCCCCGCCCCGCCCCGCCCCGGCCCGCAGCACTCCGGCTGGCCCCGGACGAAGCCCTCTCCCTCCTGCGCTGCCCACCCCCGCAGGGGTCGCAGCGTCGCAGCGTGGGGTGGTTATCTTCGTGCTAAATGCAGCTTGCTAAGGTGGCGTCCACCACTAGGCTGTAAGCCCCCTAAGACCGGGATTGGGCAGTGAGCACGGAAACACGGACTGAGTAGAAGGAGCCAGGGATGAGGAGGAGCCTCTGAAGAGGCAGGCAGCGTTCAGAGGTACGCGACAAAGCGCGAGGGCAGCGAGCGCCCCGGACGGAGGCTCCAGCAGCAGGGGGTAGTTGGTATCCAGATGCTTCTCTTCACCCGCAGCCACTTCCTGCAGCGCAAGGACTGAGACCCCTCCAGTGCTGCCGGCAGCACCTGTTGAGGGCAGAGGGAGACACCAACTGCAGTCAGGGTGTTTTGCTTGTGTCTCTAACCTTGTGAAGTTGTAAACGAATCAACGTTCAGTCACCTTCTGCCACTGATCTCCTGTCTTAACTGAAGAAGCTCTTGAAAAGTCTTACTACTTCATCCCCCACCATACCCATTCAGGAACTTGAATGTAGCCCTTTCTTGTTCATAGCTGGCATTCTACTTGAGCCATGCCTCCAGTCTAGCATTTTGCTGGTTAATACCTTACAAATTTAAGAGTGAGGGAAGGGGTGGGGAGGGGGAGGGATGGGTGAGAATGTTGGAAGGGGTGACCTAGATGAAGATGACTCATATTCACAAACTGCTGTTAAGTGGCAACTCCTTTGTACAACTACTTAAAGATTTTCTAAGGACTAAAAGGAAAAAACCTAGGGGTGGGAAAGTGGCCCAGTGGTGGAGCGTTTGCCTTGCATGCACATGAGGCCCTGGGTTTGATTCCTCAGCACCACTTAAGCAGGAAAAAAAAGCCGGAAATGGCGCTGTGGCTCAAATGGTAGAGTGCTAACCTTGAGCTGAAGAGCTGAGGGACAGCGCCCGGGCCCAGAGTTCAGGCCCCACAACTGGACCCAAAAAAGAAAACGAAAAACCCTAAGCAGAGAGTGGTTGAGTCACTTGGCCATGTAACATCATAGCCATGATTCACACATTTCACTTTCTCTGGTGTTAATGACATGTTTCTTTTTATCAGCAACAAACTACCAATACCGTAGAGGAGCCCCTAGATCTCATCAGGCTCAGCCTGGATGAGCGTATTTATGTGAAGATGAGAAATGACCGAGAGCTTCGAGGCAGATTACATGTAAGTAAATATGTCAGATTACCTTGAGACCAACTTTCCTTACCTTTTCTACCCTTGCTCCTTCAAAATGTAAAAGCTACCACTAAGCTACACTCTAAACCTCATGATCCTCAGCCTCCCAAGTGCTGGAATTGCAGACACACTCCATAATGCCTGGCTTTTTTGTGCCAGTCCTAGCACTTGAACTCAGGTTCCTGAGCTTCTTTTCTCAAGGCTAGCACTCTACCACTTGAGCCACAGCTCCACTTTCAGCTTTTTGGTGGTTAATTGGAGATGAGAGTCTCCTGGACTTTCCCTGCCTCTGCTGACTTTGAACCACAATTCATATCTCAGCCTCCTGAGTAGCTAGGATTACAGGTATGAGCCGCAGGCACTCAGCTCTGACTATCATTCTACCCTAAACTGATTAAAATAACTCATTCATTGGGCATTGATGTCAGATTCTATTGCTTTAGTGTTTTAAATGATGTATACCCTGAGAGCATAGTTACAACTACTAACCTGTTTTGTAGTTGAGGAAACTCAGACTCAGAACTTCACAGTTGCTTGCTCAAGGTGACATCCCAGTCATTACAGGGAGAGACAGAATATGAACCCGGGTGGTCTCACTTCAGCCCCAATCTAAAGCTTAAGTACTGTGGTTACATCTTTCATGACACCTGAAGTAAAGCAACAGTAAGGTTAGGAAGGGCATAGAGAAAAAGGCAGATAGTAGTCTTAATATAAACACAGCTGAGCTTAATTACATGGATCGGTGGCAAATGCAGAGAGCACGTCTTGGAGGCGTCCGTTTCCCTGTGCAGACTCAACCCCAGCTTGCTGTGTCTTCTGCCCCTCAGCCTCAGCCTCATGCTCGTCCTAGTGCTCCCTGCCTGCAGTGCCCTGTGGCAGGTAGGCTGCCACTTCTGTCCTGTCAGTGGGGGCACCATGCCTCACTGTTAGAACTAAATGGAAGTGGGTTCTGAGCAAGGCCCCAGAAAGTTCACTTTTTAGGAAAATTTATTTGGAGGTTGCATCAAATACCTTAGTGGCCGCATTTACCAGGCCACAGGGCCTGGACATGGTATTGCTCTGCCTATTTAACCTTTGTGGTATTTAGTCCGCACCAGGCCAGTGGTGCTGAATGACAGTGGTGCCCGTCATCTTGGCTCCCATGCCTGCCTCCCCTGTCACTGACAAGGCCAGCAGGTTTTCACAGCACTGTAAAAGATGCAGCTGCCAGGAATAACAAGTAGGGTGCCACTTCAGAATAACTCCATTATTTGGAGCACATCATTTTGGAGCATAAACTTAACATTTTATTGGATGAATAAAGTTGTCATTAGAAATGATTTGTGAAGAAATGGGCTATCCCACTAAAAGTTAGTTTTTTGTCTTTGTTTTTTAGTATGAAGTTTGTGGCATATGCACTGAAAGTGTAGCGTGTAATCGAGACATTTGCACTGAAAGTGTAGCGTGTAATCGAGACACTGGTGTTGTGTCCCTTTAGTTGTTTCTCTGATCTTTTGATTCCTCACACCTCAGGCTTACGACCAGCATTTAAATATGATTCTGGGAGACGTGGAAGAAACTGTGACCACCATAGAAATTGATGAGGAGACATATGAAGAGATATACAAAGTAAGGAATTTTGTTGTTTTCTACCTACGCATTGTCAGTCTTACATATATTTATGGGAAGCCTGACAGTATTTTCTTTGGTTTGGTTTTCGCTGGGGCTGGGACTTGACCTCAAGCCTGGCTGTTGTGCTTGAGGTTTTTTTTTTGCTGAAAGCCAGCACTTCATCCTCTGAGCCACAGTTCCACGTTGGGTTTCCCCTCTGATTAATTGGGATAAGAGTTTCATGGACTTTCCTGCCCAGTCCGGCTTCAAACCGTGATCTTCAGATCTCAGTCTCCTGAGCAGCTAGGAATACAGGCGTGAGCTACCAGTACCCAGAAAAAAATATGAGAAATTTCTTAAATACTAGTTCGTTCAGAAACATAAAACTATCATAGGATTAACATGTTACAGTTCTTTTTCCTTAGTTGTTTTGTCATCTTCTTTTGTATTTTGAGATAGAATCTAACCATGTAGCCCATGCTAGTCTTGAACACACTTTCCCTCGGCCTTATCCTCGTCAGTGCTAGTGTAACAGGCATGCACTACCATACCCCACTCATAAGTAACAGATTTAGTGACAACCACCTTACTTTCTAAAACACAACATTTAGTGAAAAGCATTTGTTTTAAACATTTGAGAATCTCTGATGCCAGGCTTGATGATGACTAGAGTTGCAGCCATGACTTGCTATAGCTGAGAAAAGTCTGACCACAGAGATGGGTAGTATACTTTGTGGATACTTGCTTTTGACTTTATATCCAGACTCCAAGTGATTGGTTTTTTGTTGTTGTTGTTAGTTTGTCAGTCATGAGACTTAAACTCAGGGCCTGGGTGCTGTCCCTGAGCTTCTTTTGCTCAAGGCTAGCACTCTTATCACTTGAGCCTCAGCACCACTTTCAGCTTTTTCTGTTTATGTGGTACTGAAGAATCAGACCCAGGGTTTCATGCATGCTAGGCAATCACTATAACTGAGCTACATTCCTAGCCCAAGTGGTAGTTAGATTAGTGGGACCAAGGCATCAGAAACCATGTCAGTGAACTTGTTCTATTCTTCAAGCAGTAACAGCAAGCCCTTATCTGCAAAGTATTAGTTCATGAGTTATCACTGTCTTCCAAATAATGGTACATTTCATTAGTCATTTTCATGTAATCACCAGTGATCTCGTTGGAAAAGCCTTTTAAGTATTACAAGGTCAGTCTGATTCTGCTAGATTCTAGTGATTAAAATGTGGACTCCTGGAGTGGACTCCTGGACTCTGTGTTCACTTATACATAACTGGGCCAAGTTACCTGGCCTGTGTTAAAGAGGTAGTAAGATAATAGAACCCACTTCATGTGGCCATGGCAGATTCTTGGAAATGTTACAGGGGAAACCTTCAGCCTTCCTTCTCCAGTCCAGTCATTCCTGGCTTCCTCCGCAGGGACTCACACTCTCATTCTCCCTCTCTCTCTCCCTCCCTGTCCCTCTCTCTCCTCTCTCTCTCTCTCTGTTTCTCCCTCTCTCCCTCCCTCCCTCCCTCCCTCCCTCCCCTGCACCTCTGAATGTGGGCATTTGGCTGTCAATCAGAGTTGCCACATAAGAACTTGTCTTTGTAGGTGTTTTACATTTCGTATCATAGGTTTTGAACATGGCCACGGTTATAATATTCCAACTATAAAGGGAACTTCCTTTTCTTATATTTTAGCATCTCTAGGTCTGGCTATTGTCACTCAGATAAGAATGCACTGTCAGTTAAATTAGCAGCATTTTTCCCTTTTTAGTTCAAACAAAGTTTTCAAAAATGTGATGAGATATGGTGTGTGCAGTTGTGTATTGATCTAAGCATTTTACCCTCAGTATAGGCACTTCATAAATGTACTTAATACTGTTTAATACGGCCTGCAACACAAGAGTCTGACTTCAGCTGTTTGTCCACTGTAAGAGAGGGATGGGACACCACTGCTCCTTCCGGGTTTATGGTGACCAAGAACAGAGCTCATCCAAGAACTAAAGAGAGAGAGAGAGAGAGAGAGAGAGAGAGAGAGAGAGTGTTGTGTGTGTGTGTGTGTGTGTGTGTGTGTGTTCCATCATATGTCGCTAGCACTGACCTTTGTACAGACAACCAGCTCTGCCTGTAAGTCTGCCACTCTGGGTGACATGCACACTGCTTCTCTTGCTTCGAGAGTTGCTACTGTCAACAAGCAGGCAGAGCGGGTTTACTTTGTGAGATGTCTTCTGCACTGCCATGACTTGTTGTGTAAAGTGTTAGAAATGAAGTCACCAGATGATTGAAAATGTGTTTCTTGCTGTGTCTAACAGAAAACAGTTTTGTCTGGAAAGTGTGGCGCATGCATGCTGCTGTGTGCTGCAGGCCTGTCTGCTTGCCCATCCTGTAGGTTTTACACACAAGCAGTAGTGTCTCACTGGAGTGTCATTGTATAAAGGACAGATAGCGGAGTCTGGGAGTGGCTGTGGTGTCACTCAGCACCACGGACAGCTACCCTCTTCCCTCTCCTATGCACTCCTCATTTCCTTCTAAGGCAGGAAACCAGACTCGGTGGTTTCTCACCTTGGCCTGGGCTTTGTTTCTCTCCCTTTCCTCTGTTGAAATACTAATGAACCCCAGCACTTCCTAAACAGGAGGACGCCCACAGAGTGTAGGTGCTCGGTGGGCCTTTTTCCCGTAACTTACATAATCCACGTCTGAATGATTTGGCTGATTTCTGACTTGCTCATGGGAAGCAGAAAACCGGAACCTTCACTCCTCCACAGTGGAGCGGTCACTTTGTGGGCTGCTGAAGGGCTGTAGTTTGGCCCCAGCCAGCATCCTGTTTACCGCCTTCCTTCACCCATCACCTCATCGTTTGGCTCGGCACTCGGTCTCTCTTGGAGGTATTGGGCTCTTCATAGCTGCACCACGTGCCTTCTGCCTGCTGGGCTTTCTCTCCCCCATGGAGCTCTCTATCTGGGATGTCTCTCAAATCCTTGTGCACCATTTGCTTCCGTAAACCTGCAGAGAAAGCCCTGCCCTCAATCTGATCTGTCCTTAGGAAAGTCTCCTCAACCTAAATGTTTTATTCAGCCTTGTTCATCACAGTGTTTTAAAAATACTTCTATAAACTGGGTTCTAAAGGTGATGTGTTTTAGCAGTGCCTATTTACATTTGCCTTTTCCAACATCTTCTCCCAGGCCTATTTGGGAGGTCTCTGGGCTACTTTCCAAGTTTTACCTAACATTTTGCCAAGGCATAAGAGAATTTCAAACATGCCATGATTTCCTGACTGCCCAAGGCCTGACCACTCAGCAGAAGCTGCAAGGTGTGATTGTGTACTTGTGCTGCATGCACAGACAGACATCCTGGCTGAGCACAGTGGAAGCTGGTGGTCTGCCACGTGAAGTCCCTGGTAGGCATGTGGCTCCGCCAGAGCTGGTCCTGTCTTTCAGGGCCCAGCCTCGGGTGGCTGTGCTGCTGCCAGTCCTCAGTCCAACAGGAACAAGTGCGGACAGCCACGCGTGGGCCGCTCATGGGCCGTCTGGACCCTGTCCTCGTCTCTCTGGTTTCCAGAGAGCATGGGGAAAGTACCTGGCTGTCACCCAGGAAGAGCAGAGATGGTACTGCCATAATGTCAGTACCCAGGAGAAGGAGGGTAGATGGGTGGGTTCTTCATGCTGCAGAGGTGAATGATCAGGTTTTCAGTCCAGTTGTTTGCCTTATAGCCAGCCTTTAAATTTTCATCTCACACACACACAGAGAAATACATGTTTGTAAAGATGCATTTTGGGTTTTTTCTTCCTTTCTCTTCCAGTCAACAAAACGGAATATTCCAATGCTCTTCGTCCGGGGAGATGGCGTTGTGCTGGTTGCCCCTCCTCTGAGAGTTGGCTGAAATGAAGAATTTATCGCGTATAGAAAGTAGGAGACTGTACAGTTGCAGTTGTACAATGTACAAGACGTTCAGAGAGAGAAGCCTGCTTGCTTTTTTGATATTAAGACATGATCAAAGACTCTTCTGCTCCAAGATGAGTTGATCTGCAAGTGACTTGCAATTTCTTCAGCTGAATTCTTATTTTTCTCCATTTGTTCTAATAAACATGATCACCAAGCTGCGGGACTCCTCAGGAGTGATTTGCTCCAGTATTCCTACAGACAGTTTCTGATTGTTTTTCCTCAAATTAGATTTGATGTTTACTTCATTTGTTTTTTTATTTATTTTTTTGTGGGATGTGGGATGTGAACTCTGGGCCTGGATGCTGTCCCTGAGCCCTTCAGCTCAAGGCGAGTGCTCTACCACTTGAGCCACAGTGCCACTTCTGGTTTTCTGGTGGTTAATTGGGGGTCTTACAGACTTTCCTGCCCGGGCTGGCTTTGCACTGCAGTTCTCACATCTCAGCCCTCTGAGTGGCTGGGATCACAGGCATGAGCCACCAGCGCCCGGCTTGATTTTTTTTTTTTAACTGTAGTCTCCTATCATAACTTTCCCTGTCCAGCAATCACAAGACACATGGTTGGGCACCAAGAGGATAATCAGGGACCAGAGCTGTTGATAGCCTGCCCTCATATTCTGTGATGAGATTTCTAGCTTAAGACAGCCATACTTAAAGGAAAAGTATAAAATTTTATCAAGATAGGGCCTTCCAGGCTCCAGTGGCTCGTGCCTGAAAACCTAACTACTCAGGAGGCTAAGATCTGATGATCATAGCTCAAAGCCAATCCAGGCAGGAAAGTCCTTGAGACTTCTACCTCCAATTAATCACCAAAAAGCTGGAAGTGGGGCTGTGGCTCATGTGGTAGAAGGCTAGCCTTGAGTGTGAGAGCTCGGGGACAGCTCCTGGGTCTTGAATTCAAGCTGCAGGACTGCACAAAAGGAAAAAATAGAGCCTAGAACTGATGCCTTTCACTGTGAAATGTAGAAATCTGCTTTGTGGAGGACTGGTCGCTCACGCGAGCATGGTGTTTCATCCGCCTGCAAGATGCCTTCAGCAGACGACATGGCTTCGCTTCACTGGACCTGCCCCTCCGAGACTGCTGAGCAGACAGACAGGTGTGAGTGAGCTGATGAGTGGTCTCTTGGGTGAGGAGCTAGAGGCCCCTCCTGTCTCTGGCCAGCTTCACGCTGTCCTTAAGCTTTAGTGGCCTGCGAGGTAACCTGCTTGCCACAGCCTATTCACTGGAAAAAGGAGGACTTAGCAATTGTGGCAGTAGCCAGTGGCCATTCTCTGGGCGCACACTTGTGAGTGGACGCCTGCATACATAACGGTAGTGATGCACTGTAAGTGCCTCTTTCTTGGACATCTGTCTTTCAGGACATCTCTCTGTGTGCCTTTGAGATGGCGGTGTGATGGACCCCTGCCTGTGTGGGTGTGTGTGCCACAGGCACCGCAGACGTGCAGCTCCAGGCACGAGCTCCAGGCTGCGCCAGGGCACAGGGACTCCGCCTTCCACCGCGCCTCACGCTGTACAACTCTGCATTGCATGTGTCCTGGGTGGTTTGGACATGCATGCTTAATTCCTGGACACTGCCTCATTCTTCCGTTATCTCCCTTTTCTCCTGCAACCAACAGAATGCATTAGAACAGGAAGACTTCTTAGGCGTATTTCTAAGTCACTGGAACCTTAAAATTTGAAACACTGCCTTTCAGACACAGAACTCAACTGCCACAAGCAAACATCTGCGCACTCACCTAGCCGCCAAGATACAGGATGAGGACGTAAGAGGAGCTGCAGAGCAATGGTGGTCTATAAAAACCGCCCTAAAGGGAAAGGAGGCCACATGAGTTTGGGAACCGCCGTGGCACTAGGCTCTGAGCACTGGGGACAGCCACGCACAGCCCCCACCTCTACAAACTTAGGGGTGGATGTGGCAGTTGTGAGAGGGCCAGGGATGGCTCCCGCCATGGCCATCCGCTAGGGATCCTTGCCACGGGAGCTGGAGTGGAGGTTCCTACGGCAGTGTCACCAGGGGCCTGCGGGCATGGCCAGGTGGTAGAGCACCTGTGTGCCAAGCACAGCCCCGAGACCACCTTACAGCATCATTGGGCAGATCTACATTTACTGAATTTCAAGTCCCACTTGCGGCTGCCTTGGCAGGGCCAGACACTTCCCACCCCTACAAGTCTGGACACAGACCTGCACACATCCTTTACTCTTGTCTGTGGCACCTGGCTACTGCTCACACTCCTCATAGCTGCCTCGAGAGGAATATTCCCTTGTGGGAACATTTGCCAGCTGTGAGTAATGCTCGCTGTGTAGGGGATGGAAAATAACTGTTCTAAGGGCCATCCCCGCTGCATTGAGCAGCACGGCACGGTGGAGACTCGCTCAGCCAGCTCTTCCTTGAGGCCTGCGACTGGCTGTACCAACCTCTCTCGGTTGGCCATTCTGGCGCAGGAGACTAACGGGCTCTGCCTGGCCTGCCGGAGTCACGTGCCACCCAGCAGGGAGGCAGGACACTCCGCCACTGCTGAGTCAGGTTCTTGGAGCACACGCACCACGGCGGAGAGGTTTTAAGCTATTGTGGACCCTCAGAACTTGGATTGCCCTGATGGGTGACGGGGAAGGTGGGGCTCAGGCTTGTTCCCTGGCCTGGGAGCTCCAGTGGGGCACCTGCAACACGGGGGCGTGCTAGGCGGGGGTACGCCCTGGGCTCTGAGGGCTTCTGGGGAGGTCGGTGTATTGGCAGAGGCCACGCTCGCACAGGCAGGGGCCGGCCCATCGGCTCTGAGTGCGGATTAAACGGCCAGACCGGGGCCAACAGAACAACAGTGGGCAGGGCACAGGGTGGAAGGAAGTGGACCGGGAAGGCCCAGACTCCAGCAGTGCTACACGAACAAGGCACCCGCTGCAGGATGACAGAGCCTAGTGTGCTCCACCCCTGCCAGGTGCACTGCTCGATGTTCATAAACCAGAGCATGCACATTCTTACTGTCTTGGCTCCTTCTAGAAGCTCCTCCTGGACAAGGAAATGGCATGCCCCCTGCAGCGTATGGTACTGATTATCCTGGGGTTTTTCTGGGTGCCCCTCCCTCCCGCTTACCGTGCCAAGGGGAAGGGATCTGGGCTAGGTTGCTGGCAGGAGCCCGAGTCCTCCCGCCCCGTGCCCACCGTTGTTCTGTTGGCCCTGGTATGGCCGTTTAATTCGCACTTGGAGCCTATGGGCCAGGCCCCGTGCCTGTGCGAGCGTGGCCCCTGCGGATGCACTGCCCTCCCAGGAGCCCTCAGACCCCAGCGCGCACCCCCAGCCTAGCACGCCCCCTTGTGGTGCCCTGAAGGGATGAGAAAGTGCCTGGAGGAGGGTGCAGTGGGGAGGAGCCGATAGCCTGGCTGGGGACCAGCCAGTGGGACCGCCGTGGGGAGCTGTGGGGCCCGGTGGCCCCCAGGTACATGTCTTCCGTCTGTCCCCCACTCTTTCTCCCTGGGGAGTCTTCAGGAGAACTTGATCCGCTCAGTGAAAAATAATGATCAAATGTTCCTGCATATCCGGATCTGCAGCGGGCTGGCTGAGGCTGAGGCTCTGGAGGCCAGGGAGCGGGGCAGCCCCAGCCGGCCCGGGTCTGGGGAGGAAACACCTGGCCTAACAATGTTTTCCTGGTCAAAGGTCAGCAGGCGTCGCTTGAGCCAGGGAGGACCTGGGAGATGGGGTGAGGAAGGCAAGGGTTCAGCACCTTCACAGAGGGGGACGCAGAGCCGGCCAGGGAGATCTGCCCAAGGCCACAGCAGACAGCCAGGCAAAGCTCATCCGAAAACAGACCACTGGGGGCTCCTCCCGGCAGGAGGCAGGCCCCCGTCTCCCTTCCCCCTCGCTCCCTCTGCCCTGTCCTTCATACAAAGGTCTTGCTCTTGCGAGGCAGGCACTCTACCACTTGGGCCATGACCCAAGTTCTTTATGGGTTTAATTATTTTGGGGATAGCTTGTATTTATGTCCAGGCCTGCTTGGACTGGAATCCTAGTCTTCCCATGTAGATGGGATGACAGACATGTGCCACCAGGCCCGGCTTATTGGTTAAAATGAGGGCTCAAGAACTGTTAGTCCATATTGGCATCAGACTACATCCTCCTCATCTCCACCTCCCAAATACCTGGGATTATAGAAGTGACCCCCACAGCTGGCACCTTTGTTCCTTAGGAATCAACAGCAGCCACTCGAACAAATGGGAAATATACTTCCATGCTCACAACGAGGCAAATGGCTACTTTCCTTCTCCCCAGACCTGGTGGGAACAGCAGAGCTGGGAATCAAACCTGCGTACCCTGCTCTCTCACCCGCAGCATTGTAAATGTTGTCAAGTCTTTCACACTGTCTGGACCTGCCAGCTCACATGGAGGGGAACGAAGCCAGCCAGTGCACCCCTGAGCAGCTTGTGTTAATGCTAAACTTATGGGTTTCATTTTGTCTTTTAGTTAAAAGTATCTTAACTGGTACATAAAAACATAAACATGGGAGCCAGGAGTGGAGGCGCACACCTGTATACTCAGGGGGCGGACCCAGGGGGATGGTGAGCTTGCAGCTGGCCTGGGCTACACAGTGAGACCCTGACTCAAAAAACAAAACCAGGGTCAGGTACAGTGGCACAGGTGTGCTGATGCTCTCTACCTCACCAGCAGAGGTAGGAGAATCGGGTCAGAGGCCGGCCCAGGGCACGAGTTAGCACAAGACCCTATCTGGAAAGTAAGCTAAAGTAAAATGGGCTGGGGTGTGGCTCAAGTGGTAGAGAAACTCAGAAAACATGAGGTCCTGAGGTCAAGCCTCAGGACCATTAAAAAGCAAAAATACCATCAATGAGTGGCATGTGATGTTTTAATACAGAAATGCTTTTGTAAGGTTTAAATATCTCCCCAAACATGCATCCTTTTGAACTTGTGGCAAAACTTCTAAACCTCTTTCTTCCAGATTTGTAAAATGCACATTAATGAACGAATGTACATTGTCACCTAGAATCACCTTCCTCAATTAACAGCCCAGAGCTTCTTGGGTCTCTGTCTCAAACTTACACACTCTAACTGCCACCAGGGGGCGCTGCACACCTTGCTTTTCCACTTTGATTCCACTTGGTTTGCAGTCGATGCATAGGAATATTGGACCACAAAGCCTGTGTCATCTAGTTCCTTAAAGCCAGACAGCTTGTGGAACTCCAACACTGTGCTATCTGCTGGTGCCAGGAACAAAGAAAGAAAGCATACGTAACATGCACTGTGGGCGCCAGGAGGAACATCACTGTAGCCCACAACGCTGATGGAAGACGACAGGCTGTCAGGAAGAGCATATTCCGGGCAGGACAGGTTCTGTCAGCATGCCAGGCCCTGTGCATTAGCCAAACAATGGGTGAACAGAGCTGGTGTTGGGGTTCAAGGTCAGATTCTGCCACTTCAACCCACAGGCCCCTCTTCCTGTTCACAGTTTTAGCGTCCTCATCTGTTCAGGGTCCGTGCAGTTTGAATACTGTGTGTCTTGGAGAAAAGCCAGCATGCCTCTGTGACTGGTTAAGAGGTTAGAGTGTGAGAGAATTGTTGGTCAAAGTATCTGCAGCCAGCATTTATGTGTTGCTGGGTGAGGACACTGAAAGCCAGTGCCACTAGTGACCAAGTAGGTACCAGACGTGGTCTCTGAGCCCGTTTCCTCCAGCAGCGAATGCAAAGGGAAAAACGCCCACCACAGAGGGAGGGGCTCACACAGAAGCCCGCTTCCTCCTCAGCCCACAGTAGGAAAGACCCCTCATGATACCAGCCTGTCTCTAGTGAGTGTGAAGCTGGCCTCGCCAAGCTCCATTTCCGTCTTACTGAGTCTACTCAAGCCGGGTTGCTAAGTTCTTGTTGCCATCTTCTTCCATCCTTTTTACCCTTTATGCCTTTGCCAGGTTGAGGCTGGCTGGAAATGGTGGTGGTGGTTAGGGTTTGGGAGTCAGAGGAGGGCGGGAGGCTTCGCGCGCGCGTCCTCTGCCTTGCTGCCTCCTTGGTTCTTAGCAGTGATTTTCTCAGCTCTGCTTTAGGGTACGGAGCGATCAGTGGACCCGGCTTGGTGAGCAGCACGAGACGATGACATCACTGTCATCCACAGCCCAGGAAAAACCCAGGCTCCAGTAACCAAGGGGAAGGGCGGCTCGTCCGCACGGCGGGGCCCTGTCAGGCTTCAGGGTCTGAGAGCGTTGCTGAAAGCTACCCAGAGCCGGCCTGCCGCTGCACAGCGCGCTGCTCCACACCCGTGGAAGGGCAGAGTGTCACCCATGAGTTTTGTTCCCCCTTTCCTGGAAGAAAGCATACCAAGTGCCCACATCAAAATAGAGTGTGAGGTGTGTCGCAGGAATCCTGTCCGGTCTAAGCCCCCTCCGGGGCCCTCTGGGGGAACAGAGCAGATAGACAAAACCCTCTGCTAGAACTGACATTGCAACAGGCCTCCGGCCAGCGGCCTCCCTCCTGGCTCCCCCCACCCCCAACTCCCTCCGGCTCCTCTTGTTGTTCCTGCAGCGCGACCGTTCAGGTGGCTGGACGGTGCCTCTGGGCCCTGGAGGACCCAGCTTTGCGGGGGGGGGGGGGGGGACGCCAGGCCTCAGAGGAGGAAGTGAATGGCTGTCCCGGCTGCTGGGTTTCACTCCGCATTGTCTGCTTCCAGCGTTGAGTGCACAGCTTCCCGAGGCTAACCTTCCAGAACGGGGGAAAGTGAACAAACTGGAGAACTGAGCAGCGCCTGACAGGCTTGTCTGTCACAATCACATCCTGTAACTGCGTCTCGGGGCAAGTGACTCATCTGAAGGGTCACCTCTACCCTTTCACATCCAGCGTGACAATGGGGTCATTTCATCAGCCTGGACTTGACCACTGGTATTAGCAGCCTCTTTCTACCCTACATAGCACAGACACCTGACAACGGTTTCGAAGCAGATTCTTTTCATGTTGATTACAGTCCGGCACAAAATATACCATCCTAACCGTGTGTGAGGGGCCAGCTCAAGAGAATTAAGCTTCTTCACTGGGAGTACCACAGACTTCTCATCTTTACAAAGTAATAGTATGATGCCCAAGCTCTCTTCGAGTGTTCCCAAGCTTTGAGGAGTTACTATGAAGCAGGTCCATGGGCATGCTTCCGATATGAGGGCCTGGACTGTCGGGGGGGGGGGGGGCAGGGAGGGCGGTGGGAATGGTGCTCTGGTGTCCCTGCCCTGCTACAGCCCCCCACCTCTCCCCATCCCAACGGCGCCCCCTCCTTCACGCTAGCCTCCCCAGAACTGTCTTCTTCAAGCCCTGCCAGCCTGCCAACCCCTGGGGCACTCTCCTTACGTTGGGTTGAGCAAGAAAAACACTTGAGAGCTGGTCACGGGCTCCAGGGCAGGAAGCCCTCCACCAATAAACCATTATCTCTAGGGCCTGTCAGATCCTCATTACAAAACCAGACCCAGCCATTTCCTCCCGCAGCGTCCAGCACCCTGGCTGAGAGCGAGCTCCTGGCCTTCCTCAGCAGCCACAGCACTTGGGGGGGGGGGCAGTTAGAAATGCAGATTCTCAGCCCTGGCATGGTGCAATGCCGAGTGCTTTCCCAGCATGCACAGCCCAGAGTTCTACCCCTAGCACTTCAAAAATAATAATAAAGACATAGATTCTTGATGCCCATCCCAATGTTACTGAATCAGGACTTTGGGAGTCAGAACCTACAAGCTGTGTGTGTGAGAGAAAGGGAGAGAAAAGAGGTGGGGGCGGGAGGAGGGGAGACAGCACTGTTACTGGGGCTTAAACTCAGGGCCTGGGTGCCATCGCTCGGCTTCTCGCTCAAGGCGAGCACTCTAACACTTGAGCTAGAGCTCCACTTCCAGCTTTTTGGTGGCTAATTGGAGATCAGAATTTTGGATTTTCCTGCCCAGCCTGACTTCCAACTGTGCTCCTCTGATCTCAGTTTCCTGAGTCACTAGGATTACAGGTGTGAGCTACTGGAATCCAAGCAGCAATAAGTCCTCCTGTGAAAGGTGCACACCACACTCTAGAATCTCTTGGTACATGAGACGTGCCTCACTGGCCAGTAGCACCAAACCTCGGGAGCGTGTTAGGCACAGACTCTCAGATGCCACCCTGGTGGGCATCCCCATCTACGTCAGAGCCTACAGCTCTGTCCTCAGGGACTTGAGTCATTCCTAGCTGTCACCTGGGAAGGCCCAAGAGCAGCAACACACTGGAAGGAGCCGAACCTGTACCAGATTAGACCCTAAATATCTTCTGTGGCCAAAGGAACCTTTCAAAGCAGTCTAAGGAGACCCTTGTTCTCAGCCAATAGCTAGGCATGGCAACTCATGCCTGCCATCGCAGCTACATGGAAAGCTGGGATCAGGAAAAGCAGGGGTTCCGAGCCAGCAACGGAACAATGTTCATGCCCTGTTCATCTCTGCAGAAGCTGGGTATTGCGGCACAGGCCTGTTAGCCCAGCTGTGGTCAGGCCTGTAGATCTAGCCCAGCTCCCCCAGACAAGATCCTATCTCAAAATAACCAATAGAAAAAGAAGTGTTGGCTCCACATCTCAGTGGTAGAGGGTCTGCCTGTCAAGCCCCAGGCCCTGAACCCAGGTGGAAAAGAAAGAAAGGAAGAAAGGAAGGAAGGAAGGAAGGAAGAAAGAAAGAAAGAAAGAAAGAAAGAAAGCTTCGAGATCAAGAAAGACCAAGAATGTTATGGAACTATTCCAGACTAAAACAGACCGGTGACAGGAGGAATAAGTGTACACGTGATCCTGGACCTGGAGCAACGTGCGTAGCTCTGAAAGATTATTGTTGGAGCAACTGACCAAACTTAAATATAGCCTGCGGATTAGACGTGGGTCCTGGCTCTATAAGAGAATGTTCTGATTGTAGGAAATACACACACAGTGGGGTCGGGGGGTGAGATGGGGCTGAAGAAGTGTGTGTGTGAGAGAGAGAGAGAGAGAGAGGCGGGGGAGAGACAGAGAGAGAGGGAGAGAGAGAGAGACAGAGAGAGGGAGAGAGACAGAGAGAGGGAGAGAGGGGGAGAGGGAGAGAGACAGAGAGAGAGGTATTCTGTATGTTTACACAGAGAGCAAAGATACGAGACCCAACCAGTAGATCTAGGAGACGAGACTCCCATGTACTGATCTTGGAACTTTTATAGATCTGAAATTATATCAAAATATATTTTACTCTTGTTACAAAGCAAGATCACAGAGCCCCAAGAGCTCTCCTCCTTCCAGCCCCAGCCCCAGCCACCTCCCCAGAGCGGCTGTGCCCCGGCCCTCCCACACACCCACCTCCCGCAGCCCTGGGTTCTTACCCCAGCGCTCCTGCAAAGGACTCCTCTTGCCTCAGAGTTCGCCTCCCTGGACGGGACCTGCACGCCTACCCGGGCTTTTGCTGCCAGTCACAGGCTTCAGCAGGGCCCACACACAGAGAGGAGCAGTCTCCACGTCTGAGACTCCAGTTTCCATTGCAAAACGCAGTCTGACTCTGCAGCAGGCGCCCGGCCACATGGCGGCTCCACTGTGTGGCCCAGGCTGGCTTTGAACTCACTCCTGGCCCCAGAGATTCTCTCACCCCGACTTCCAGCAGGGACTCCAGGCAGCTCTCTACCACGCCCAGCCTTGTCCTGGACTTCCATTTCTACTTTCTCACCCAGCCCTCCAGCCTTCACCCAACCCTCCAGCCCTCCAGCCCTCCAGCCCTCGGGTATGCCCGCCTGGTCCTCCACTTGGTAAACAGAGTCCCTGTTATCTGCTGAACTCTAAGGAAAAGATACCCTAAGCCAGGCACTGGTGGCTCAAACTTGCAATCCAACTACTCAGGAGGCTGAGATATGAGGATCAAGGTTCAAAGCCAGCCAGAGCAGAAAAGTCTATGAGACTCTTATCTCCATTAAACTACCAAATCATGTAGGAAATAGAGCTATGACTCAAGTGGTAGAGCACAAGCCTTAAGCAAAAGAAGCTCAGGGACAGCACTCAGGCCCTGAGTTCAAGCCCCAGGACTGGCACAAGAAAAAAAGAGAGCGAGAGAGAGAGAGAGAGAGAGAGAGAGAGAGAGAGAGAGAGAGAGAGAGAGAGAGAGAGAGAGAGAGAGAGAGAGAGAGAGAGAGAGAGAGAGAAACGGTACCCTATCCCAAGGAGCTTCCTAGGTGAGCAGAAGTTGGCTGAGAAAACCAAGACTCTGAGAGGTTGTTCAGCTTGCTGAAGCCACACCGCATGCACACATCTGAGCTGGGAGCTCACTGGCTCTCACTGCAAGGTGCCAGAGAGAAGTTGGGGCGCATCTGCTCCTGGGTGGCCCCCAGAGCCTCAGCCCCTTTCCACACTCATCCTCATGTTACTTGTTTTTTCCAGGTTGTGATTTGTATGATTCTGTGGCCTCCAGTCCTACTCACAGGTAAGGGGAGGTTGCTCTGCCTCATCTAAGCTGGAGATGTGATCAGATAACCTGGGGGGGGGACTGAAAAAGCAAAACCAAAGTAACAAAATTTTAAAAAATCACTTCAAAAATGTCTCAGGAAGAGACTAAGCATGAAGAATTAAAACAATGCAAGGGATCAGGACATTTCTCCAACGAGGTTTTACTTCTCCTCAGCCCATCGACCTTTCCCTCCTTGAAAGCATTCTGTGCCGGTTCATTGGCCTCACCAGGGCCAGGCCCTGGGCCCTTCACCATCGGCCCCACCAGGGCCAGGCCCTGGTCCTAGTTCACCGCCTGCAGCCTCTAGATCCACCCCCTGCTCCCCACCATCACCACCACACAGTAAGACAAATGTTTGTCTTGGAAATGCAGTGCCACCTGGGAGGTCTGGAATTCCTGGGGTTTACTGCGGGCCTTGACTTGGACTTGCTGGGTGACCTTCCTTTCCCTTCTCCAGTCCTGGGTATCTGAACTAAAGGAAGAAAGCAAAGTGTCCCTCCCTTCTAGTCTCTCCCATACCCTCCACCCCACCCCAGACCGGAGATTGTGCCCAGTTCCTGGTGGAAGACCAAGGGAGAATCTGACCGGGAACACGTCCCTATTCCACAAATGCTCAGGATGAGAACTGGAGACGCGTTCTTTCTCTGTGTGTGAGACCTGGAGATGCGTTCCTCCTCCATGGGTGAGAACTAACGATGTGCCCTCCGTGATGTCTGCAGAAGACTTACAGGAGATAAAAAAAAAAAAAAGAGAGAGAGAGACACATTAACCACGTTTTGTTGTTCTAGAGAAACAAGCCATGGCTCCACCTTTTCAGGGCATGCAGGTCAGAGCTGAGGAGGGGCAGATGACACCGCTGCTCTTTGGAGTGATCGTTCCCAGAAGCCTTTCTGTCCTCAATGGTCATTGGCTTTTCACGTGACCAGGCAGCTGACTGCCGGCATGTGGCTGGCGAGCCGGCGCGTGCGGCTGCAGGAGAGTGAGACGCTGCCTGGCGCTGGCAGCGGCAGAGGGCGCAGCAAGCCCTGGGCTCGGGCTCCTTCCCTCCCTTGCCCTCCAACCTCTTTGCTCTTGCTTGGACAGCACGGGATGGGGGCTCTGAGGGGAGCTCATGAGAGCACCCCAAAGGGCAGCATGGCCTTCTGTCTGCTGCAGTGTGCCATTAGGGTGAGGGATGGCAGGAGAGCGAGGGTTCTAGTCCACGTTCTGCTGATATAGAGCAGCATGGTTCAGGGCCAGCGGCGGCAGGCGCTGCGCACCGAGCACACGGAGGAGCGGGGCCAGAGCGGAGCCCCTGCCGTCACCGCAGTGAGATGCAGCGCCAACCACGCACCAACCACCAAATTGAAAGGGACCCTAAAACGTGGGACATGAGCTGGTGCAACTCCATTTCGAACTTGAACTCTTTTACAAAACCGCATCTTAGTTCTAAAAGGCCCAGTTCCCCGCATGGAGGATACATCCGTCTCCATCCCCTAACAACCTTACTGTTTCTGTTAAAGGCTGACCAGTAAAGCCAATACCTTGTAATCTTGCTCAACTTGCTTCACCACCCGCTTATGGTAGAAACCCCGCCTTTTGCCCGCCAAATTCACATGCCAGTTCAAACCAAAACGATAGGCTAGTTTAAACAACTACTACAAGGCAGACTGTAACTCCACTGGCCACCTGTGTGTGGCCTGCCGTGACTATGCAGTCCTTTGTGTGTGTTGTGACCCCACTGGTCACCTACGTGTGACCAGGCTTGACCACATGGATGTTGCCTTTAAAAACCCCAGCTTGGGGGCCGCTCGGGGTCACAGTATCAGCTCCTGAGCCTATGCTGGGGCCCTGGCCGGTCAGTGTAGGAGCCTTCTCAATAAAGTTGCTTCTTTGCTAACAACTTTGTTGCGGTGGGCTCTGTCATTCCAGATGACTCGGTGGGCTTGCCCGCCTGAGTAGGGGTCTTCCTACTACAAAATCACCCAGCGGGCTTTGTCCTGTGCACAGCAGGGATGAAGCTCAGCAGAAGCCATGGAGGAAGCTCGGTTCGTGAGCACACACTGCACCCACGTCGTGGAGGAAATGTCTTTCAACAGGAGGGCTTGCAGGCACCGCTGGCTCTGCAGGCAGAAGGAGTCATGTGTGCACGCATGTGTGTGTGAACACACGCACACACACGCACGCACACACATGCACAGGCATCCCTCTGCTTTCCGTTTTCCACCATCAAAGCCCTGTCACCATGAGAGGCAGGGAGGGTGGGCACAGTGGACAAGGCCGGGGAGCAAGCCACGCGCGGTGCCCCTGTAACAGGCTCTCCATGGCACGCTGCGCTGGATGTGTGCAGATATGATTCTATTTTGTCTCATAACCACATGTGAGGGAAAAAACATGCGACCTTTAGCCTTCTGAGCCTGGCTTACATTCTTAATAGGATGGCTAGCTTCCAGATCCATCCATTTCCCTGAAAAATGACATCCTGTCATTCAGTTTTTTTTCAGATTGAGATTTCGTTTATTCCTTATGAATGTACATTAGTTACACCGGGGGAGGATTTCACTGTAACATTTCCTCATGTTTACCGTGTATTCTAATAAACTCCCTCCTCCACCATTCTCCCCTCCCTCCTTCCCCCTTTCTAAAAGCAATTTCAACAAATTTCTATGTTCGGCTGTGATAGCTGCACACAGTCGCCACCCATTGTCCTCGGCAGCCGGGCCCCACATGGTGCCCCACACGGTGCCCCACACGGTGCCCTCACACGGTGCCCCACACGGTGCCCTACACGGGTGCCCCACACGGTGCCCCACACGGTGCCCTCACACGGTGCCCCACACGGGTGCCCCACACAGTGCCCCACACGGTGCCCCACACGGTGCCCCACACGGGTGCCCTCACACGGTGCCCCACACGGGTGCCTTCACACGGGTGCCCTCACACGGGTGCCCCACACGGTGCCCCACACGGTGCCCCACACGGGTGCCCCACACGGGTGCCCCACACGGTGCCCTCACACGGGTGCCCCACACGGGTGCCCCACACGGGTGCCCACACAGCCCTTCTTTTCCTGCTCCCATGCCCCTGTGATCGGGAGCTTTCGGTGAGGTTCTCTATGCTGTTTTAATTGATCCATTCTTCCTTACCATCCATATTTTGCTGTGTGTACCTATTACATTTTCTTCATCCATCCATTGGTTGTAGGGTGTGGGCTGTTGGCACAGCTTGGCTGTGGTGAGTAGTACAACAATAAATGCGTGGCACCTCCACTGTATCCTACTGGCGTTCCTTTGGATGAGCGCCACGAGAGGTAGACCGGGTCACGGGAAGGTTGACGGTCCATTTACCGGGGAGCCTCCATAGCTCGTTCACGTTCCCACCAACAGTGGGTTATGGTTCCTTTTCCCCCACAACCTCACCAGCACTTATTATTGTTTGTGTTCTTGATGATGCCCATGTAGACCAGGCTGAGATGCAATCTCAATGTCATTTGAATTTGAATTTCCTTTATCACCAGGCATGTTGAGATTTCTTCATGTATAACTGTTGTTTTTTTTTTTAAGAAGTTAACGAATTCCTTTTCCCTGAGTACTTATTATTCTCACCAAATAAGACAATCGGGCCGTCTCCCAGAGCAGGGTGTCGCCCAGCCGCTCGGCAGGCATTTTTGTGATAAGTAACCAAGGCAGCTGTGGAATGAGTGTCCTCCGGGAGGGGCTCGGGAGGGGCTCCTTGGTTCACTTCGCCAACCGGCAGGCGCTTGTGTCTCTGGGTCTGGTTCTCTCCCAAAGTGTAAAGCCCTTTGGGTTTTGCAACACAGACTCTTCAGGCACTTTCCTCAGGCTGAGAGCTGGCGACTTGCGCTTTACCGGACGTGGCTGGCACGGCACGGGCGTCGGGGCACCCTCGACTCTTCAGAGAGGAGAAGTCAGGCAAGGTCAACTCAGAGCAGCCCGTGCTGCCCGGGGATCCTCACAACAGGACTGGTTCCTCCTTCTTTGCCACCAGGAGACTCTGTTTTAAGCAAGTGGGACCCCATAAATGACAACTGACCCTCACCTAAACTGTGCTAACCTAATCATCCTGTTGTCTGGGATTCAAGATGTGTTTAGTGTGCTGGCCACCGGTGGCTGGCCTGTAATCCTCGCTAGTCAGGAGGCTGAGATCTGAGGATCATGGTTCAAAGCCAGCCTAAGCAGGAAGTCTGTTAGATTCTTTTTTTTTTTTAAGTTTTTTTTTTTTTTTTTTTTTTTGGGTCCAGTCATGGGGCTTGAACTCTGGGCCTGGGCGCTGTCCTTCAGCTCTTCAGCTCAAGGCTAGCGCTCTACCACTTGAGCCACAGCACCACTTCCGGCTTTTTTTCTTTTTGCTTATGTGGTGCTGAGGAATCGAACCCAGGGCCTCAGGCATGTAAGGCAAGTGCTCTACCACTGAGCCACCTTCCCAGCCCATCTGTTAGATTCTTATCTCCAATGACCCACCAAAGAGCTGGAAGTGGAGCTGTGGATACAGTGGTAGAGTACCAGCCTTGATCAGAAAAAAAAAACAAACAGACTCAGTCTAAGGGCACAAGCCCTGAGTTCAAGCCCCACTACTTGGGGTGGGGGCGGCGGCAGCGGTGTAATTTAGCATCTCAGTGTCTTAGGTCAAAATACAACACTTTGAATGAAAACATTTCTAAGCTCCTGAAAGGGATCCCACAAATCCCCGAATTTAACCTTCCCCCAAGTCTGCTCCACAGAACCCCTCCCCTTTACTAGGAAGGTTTGTCTGCAGGCATATTTGGACATGACCTCAGTGTCACACCTGCATGTGCAGAAAGTTTAATGTGTAAATTCATTATTAGCAACAATAACCAATAATAAGATGATTGTGACAATACCTTGCAATAAGAGATAAATGAATGTGCTCTCTCAGAATATTGTATTAACTGTAAATTTAGCAAGCTCTTCCTTCCTTACTGAATCAAGAACTTAAAGTTTCCTCTTCACTTACAGGAAGCTCCCAGCTCTAGGACAACACAAAAGTCCATTTGATGGGCTGGGAAGGTGGCTCAGTGATAGAGTGCTTGCCTTGCATGCATGAGGCCCTGGGTTCAATTCCTCAGCACCACATAAGCAGAAAAAGCTGGAAGTGGTGCTGTGGCTCAGTGGTAGGGAGCTAGCCTTGAGCTGAAGAGCTGAGGGACAGCGCCCAGGCCCAGAGTTCAGGCCCCACAACTGACAAAAAAAAAAATCCACTTGATATGATAGCTACTAGTAACTGTGGCAGAAACTCTGGGCAGAGTAGAAGTCCAGGGTTCACTTACTCATCACTCAGAAAAACATGTGTCTTAAACCTAATTCCTAAGTAGGAATTACTTACTTCAAGGTTTTTTTCTCTGTAGTAGTTGCTCTGACAAGAGTCTCCTGTAGTAGTTGCTGCCGAGGGTTGTCTTGCAGGAGATGGGAGCTCTAAGTCCTCCAGACTCAATGAGAAAAGAAGTCTCAATTGACTAGCGATGTCTGCCGGGAGCACCGGGTAAGGCAATGATGGCAGATGTGCCAGGTATTTGCCATTTTTCAGTAAGGAAAGCTGGCGGAATACAGCGGCCGGGTTCCATCCTGCAGGGCAGTTGCCCCGCCTAACAGATCTCCTGTCCTAACGCAGACATAAAGTCAGCCTGCTGTCTTGTTTCGTTTGGCAGTGCTGGGGTTTGAACCCAAGGTTACCGGAGCCCTTTCTGCCTGTTTGGAAACGGGGAAGGAAAAGCAGGAATATAGTGGAGGAGATGAATTTGTTCCAAGTACAGCGTGCAGGTATGAAAATACCACCGCGAAACCCCTCATGTCACAAAAGTGTACCAATTCAAAAATAAAGTAACCAATGAAAACAGACCGAGGCTCCCATGATGCCTCCCCAGCCAGGGCTGGCACCAGACTGCAGTCCTCCCACCTCTGAGCCTACACAGCTGTGACCACAGACGTGCGCTACAACTCCTGGCCGGCTAGTTGAAACAAGGTCTTGGTAGCTTTTTTTCTTTTTAATTCCTGGTGGACTCTAAGCACAATCCTCCTACTTCCTCCTCCAAAGTAGCTGGCATTACCAGGATGTACCGCCAGGACTGGCACTTAGCATGTCCTCAAGGTTTATGTACTCTGAAGAATCAGTACTTCGTTTGCACAAGCTTTAATCTGAATGCCAGTCTTCAGTTCTTTTGAGTGTACACCGAGGGGTGGAACCGCTGGGGCACACAGTAGTTCCAGGTTTATCCGTCTAAGGAATGGCCAAGTACTTTTTTTTTCCAGCAGCCAAGTTCCTATCCCAGCCTCCAAAGTAGCTAGGACTATAGACATGCCCCACCAAAGCCCCGCTGTGGGGAAGCTGATGTAAGTAAGTTCATTTTTTGCTGTTGCATGAGACAAGAATCCAGTTCCATTCTTGTTCCATGGCCGTTGGTTGAAGAGATAATTCTCATCACCTTTAAGTGGTCCTGACATCCTTGTTGAAAATCACTCGGCCACAAGCGTGTATGGATTTGGTTCTGGACGGCCACTTCCTTACCGCTGGCTAAGATGCCTAGTTTGATTGCTATGATACTGTCCCAAGTGTTGAAATTGGAACCTGTAAGTTGTCCAACCTTACATTTCTCAATAAAACAAGCGCTTTGGCTATCCAGGATCCCTTTTAATTCCAGGTAAATTTGAGGATCGGCCATCTGTTTCTGCAAAGCAGGAAGTTGGAAATTTGGTGGGGATGGCCCTGAATCTGTTGATTATGGTGGGGGTAGGACTAGCTTCAGGTTCCTTTTCTGCCTTTTCCTGCCTGTCTGCCCCGGGAAGAATTTGCAGCACAACGCTGACTAGCAGTGTCCTGCGCTGCTGGGTCTGGGGCAGGTCCTGCTGAAGGGACCCGACCCGGGGCTGTGGTCAGGGAACCCTGACCACAATTAGCATCATGAAGGGATTTCAGAGAAGCCGCTCACTGCCGCCTCCTGCTGACTGAAGTATGCCTTCGGAGACCCGTCTCTTCCCTCACAAAGCCGGTTCCAGCTTAGGAAGGGCACAGGGGGCCCTTCTCGTGTCTGGAGACCTGAGCCTCTGCCATGGCCTCCCCACAGGACCCCATGTGACCTCTCTTCTCCAACTGTGAGGTCTCTGGGTCTTCGACGGTGGTGTTCTATGGTGTTGCACCTGGGCTGGCCGTGGCCTTGATGTCTGACTTCACTGAGAGAAACATGTCAGATAAGCGGGCCCTGCTATGACAGGGTCCTCACCGTCACCTCCACGCCTTCATTCAGCAGCCAGCTCCACGGTGCTGGCACCGCCCCCGTCCCATTGATGAAGTGTCCTGAAACTTCTCAATGAGCCGGCACACTGTAACTGCAGTGATAACGGGCTATATCTGGCCAGCCCGGAATCCTGCCCTCATTCCAGACGCTGCTACGGCTATTGCTTATCTGCTGAGCAGGAATGACTACAGGCAGAGAAAGTACAGGGAGCCATGCTGTTGAAGAGTAGAGAGATTAATTTATGTCGCATGTGGGCCCCAGTCCTGGGCCCGGCAAGTGCTGGGCAGAATGCGTGGTGACAGCTGCCCGGGGTGCGCTCCGCACGCCCGGCGCCCCCAGAAGCAGATTCCTTCAGGCCTCTCAGGCTTAGCTGACAGCTGCGCTCCCGGTAAAAGCTGCTGAAGAACCAACAGGACGGCTGGTCCCAGGAAGTCAAGTTTCCTGTCCTGAGAGGCACTGGGAGGGGAGGGGCTGCGCAAGGGGCGAGGGGCGACCTCCCCTGGCCCCCTCCACCCCAGGGTCATCCTCGCCCAGCACCGGGCGTGGCTTTCTGCCTGGGCATCGAGTAGGGCATGGGAGACTGAACTGAGGGGAGGTGGTGTGAGTGCGCTGGGCTCGGGCTCCCCAGGAAAGAGCGCCAGGCGGCAGGTGTGAGCGCGACACCAGGCAGAGGGAGAGCAGAGATCAAGGAAAGGCCATCTGGGGCCGGAGCCCAGAGCAGCCCGGGCACGGTGCACCGGGCGGCTGCCTGGCCGCCCGTGGGGCTCACATCACATCGTGTTTGGCCCCAGTGGGGTGCACACCACATCTTGCTGCAGACTCTGCTGCGGGGTGCCTGCCTTCATTTATATGAAAACCAAGGCAAACATAAAAGTCTCTCCCACACCAGAAAAATGAGCTTTGTTAACTTTCTTTTGTGTGTGTGCCAGTCCTGGGGCTTAGACTCAGGGTCTGAGCACTGTCCCTAAGCTTTTTCAATCAAGGCTGGTGCTCTACCACTTGAGCCACAGCTCTACCTTTGGTGGTTAACTGGACATAAAAGTTTCACAGACTTTTCCTGCCTGAGCTGGCTTTAAACCTTGATCCTCAGGATCTCAGCCTCCTGAGTAGCTACGATTACATAGGTGTGAACCACCAGTTCTCCACCATGAGGGGCGGTGAGGCTGTACCCCAGCACGCCCTCTGTCCTGAGGGTGGTGCCCTGTGGGGCCTTGACGCCCGTGTGCACCCCCATCCTTCCTCTCTGCCCCCCCCCGAGCGTGTCACAGGAGAAAGCAGGGCCTGGGCGGGGTGAGGCGGGGAAACTGGGCACCGGCCCAGCCTCTCGTGAGTCAGGTGCTCATGGCCTCATTCTTTTGTTCAAAGCGAATTCCTGGAACATCACCCGATGTCTGTTCTCTTAATGCAAAAACACCTCCCATGCCAAGGACTGTCCTCTGGGGTCACAGCTGCCTCTGAGGGATGGAAGGTGGGCGGGGGACAGAGGCGGGGTCCTCGCAGCAGTCTTGGTGTGAGTTGAATTGTTATTGGAGAGCGTGATGTGAGACAGGCTGTGATCTGACATTCATGACGGCCTGGGCGCTGTCCCTCAGCTCTTCAGCTCAAGGCTAGCGCTCTACCACTTGAGCCACAGCGCCATTTCCGGCTTTTTCTTTTTATGTGGTGCTGAGGAATCGAACCCAGGGCCTCATGCATGCAAGGCAAGCACTCCACCACTGAGCCACCTTCCCAGCTCTGACATTTATTTTTAAATGGGGTGGGTGCCAGCAACATGGCTGACGGAGTAAAGGAACCTGGAGGCTGAGGGGCTCCAGGGCCGCTCAAGTCCATCATCCAGTCTGCGCTCCTCAGACTCTACAAGCGGGAGGCACTGGAAATAAGGTCCCCACTGCCCAGAGCACACGAGGAGGAAGACAGGACCCCAGCACACGGTGGTCCAAGAGCCTGTGTCCAACTGTGGCACATATGATGCAGATGTGTTGGGAGGAGGCACGGGAGGAGGCGGCATGGTTGCTAGGCCACAGGAAGAGATGCCGTGGCCGCTGCAGAGGTGGCTTGCATGGCCTTTCTGAGGAAACAACACTGGTGCTAAGACCTAGATGGAGGGAAGATGTGAGTCCCGTGCAAACGTGGCGATGGCACTGCAGACAAAGGAACCAGCATGTGCAAAGGGCATGAAGCAGGCCGAGCCTGTGAGCCGGCAAGGCAGGCGTGGTGAGCGGAGAAGGCGGAGGGGACAGGTCCTGTAGCTCTTCACTGCCAGCAGCTGGGCGTCCAGTTCCACACACGGGGAAGAGAAGCCTTCACAGGGTTTGTTGTTGTATTTGCTCTGGTACCAGGGCTTGAACTCAGGCTCTGGGCATGGTCCCTTAATTTTCTGCTCAAGTCCAGCATTCTACCTTTTTTTTACTGATTAAATAGAGAAAAGCATCTCATGGGCTTTCCTGCCCAGGTTGGCTTCAAACTTTGATCCTCATACCTCAGCCTCCTGAGTAGCTAGAATTATAGGCGTGAGCCACCAGCGTCCAGCCCTAACGGGGTTTTGAGCTGAGGCTGACAGCCTTCGCCATGGCTGTGACAGCTGGCCCACCACCAGCTTCTGTAGCTGAAGTGTTACTGAGACCGGTTAGTGCACTCGTTTACCTGTAGCCCTGCTGAGCACTTGGGACAAAACCCACCTGCCCACCAGGCCTGACCTACTCTCTCTGGCCCCTTACAAGCGAGTTTGCTGGGTCCTGATCTGAACCATACTCTCCGGGGTGGACTCCGGCTGCCATGGGGACATGGTGACATGGAGGAGGCCGAGCCTGGCCCGCGGGGGCCTCTCCTGGGTGCTCGCTTGTGCTTCTGAGGGCAGAAGTGCCCGGCACATGGTGGCCGGGCGGGCGGGCTCTGCTTTGAGAGGCGTTGATTGCTGCTCATGAAGCCCCCACCCAAACCCAAACTGCCTGTCCTTTGTCTGTGGCACCTCATTACTGTTCTGGGGCTGGCCAAGCAGCTGGTTCCCATTACCTGCTTGTCCCACGGCGGCAGCCCGCCGAGACTGCCAAGTCTGCCCACACCACACCCAGCGGGGAGCGAGAGACGCTGTGAGAACCGGATCTCATTTCCAAGTTGCAGGGCAGATCAGTTTTGTTTTGTTTCTTAAGAAAAACACAAAATACATGAAATAGCTGAACACTGTGTTAGAAAAGTAACCCCAAACATCTGCAGACTCTGCTGTGGGAGCTCATTTTCATTCCTTTGGTTCTAACTGATAAATATTCACACAATAATTGAGTTAGTCTATTTTTTCAGAGGCGGAAAACCATCCATGTTATATAAAGCAACGGGGAGGATGAGGGCAGGGATGCGAAGATTTGGGGTGAACAAGCGGTTTGCTGTAGCTGGGAGGTCAGAATGAACTTCACATATTTCAACAAGCGTTGATGACTGGGCACCTACTCAGTGCCAACCCCGACTGAGCGGTGGGATGTCTGGGTCTGTGCTGCCTGGGCATCGTGGTCTGTTAGCAACAAATAGCGTTGGGATGGGAAAACAAAAGCGAGCACTGCACACCTCCAGAGCAGACGCTACCATTCTGATCTCAACGCTTTCTTGTCTTCAGAACTTCTGGCTGCTCCTGGATGGCAGGACAGAGGACCAGTCGCTGCGAGCCCCAGGCAGGTGGGATTTAACACAGGAGCAGGAGGGGATGGTGGGGGCTCTAGACACTGCAAAAACATGGTGGTGGATCCAGACCCCCAACAGCGCCGTCAGAAGTCTCCGAGTCTTGGATCCTCACTCTCCTGCTGGGCCTTCAGGATCAAGCAGGCCCTTCCCCATGGATGGCATGAGCCAGCTACCAGGGTAATGCTGGGCCTACTTTGTAGTCTCAATAGAAGGAGGACATCTTTTCCCAGCGGTTTCATCTCAAGTCCTGTCAACTCTGGCCTGTCTTGATTCTCATGCCCATCTCTAAGTCAATCTCTGCAGCCACAGAGATGCAAGCTTCTCACTCGGACTGAGGTCAGTCCCCACCTCTTGGAGCCTGGTCGCAGCATAGTGAAGTGAAAGGTGGTGGGACCTTTGAGAGGTAGAGCCTGGCGGAGGTGTTTAGGTCATTGGCCTCAGAGGGCATGCGTGTAGTTGCTGCATTAGTCCTCATGTGCAGGTGCCACACACAACACTACACATGGCCTGGCCTGGCTTCCTCAACCTTTCACAAGTGCTCCTTTCAACATGCCATCACCATGGTGCGGTAGACCAGAGGCCTTGCAGAGGCCTAACAGATGGAGCTGCTTGGTCTTGAACTTCTGTCCTCCACAGCCGAAATAGACCTCTTTTCTTTATAAAGTACCCAGCCTCAGCTACTTTGTTAGAACAACGGGAAAGAGACCAGTTCACCCTTCCATCTTCTGGACTCCCCCAATGCAGCTTCTCAGGAAAAAAGGCACTGGGCTCCTTGAGGTCTTTGAGTGGAACACTGTGACACCGCTCATAATGGCCGGCAGGAGGGTGGACTGGAGCTCAGTGAGTGTGGCTGGTCACTCTCCAGGGGATCTTGGGTCAGTGCCCCCCGCCCCGACCCACAGCTAAAAACTGGATATCACAGTCTCTGCCATGGGGGCTGCCATGCTGGCTGCGGAGATAATCATCTTCCTACCTACTCGCCGCATGTAGCCCTCACAACGGCGCTCCATGCCCTAGGGATAGCTCAAGAAAGGGGGGATCCAGGAGGGCCCAGGGTGGGAGGAGCGGGAGGTGGCTGACGCCGTGGGCCAGCTCTGACTGCGGGCCACCTGGACCGGGCGCCGAGGGCAAAGGCCTGGGCAAGCCCCTCATCCTCCCCAGCTTCTCCTGCCCGGCGTCCCCCCAGGAATGGCTTGGCTCAACCCCAGAAACGCTTCCAGAAGTGAATACATAGGGACCAGCCCTCAGCTGGTCAGAGGTCTGCCCTAGACACAGCTACAAGGGGGGAAATACCTTCAGGCTTGTCTCTGAAGACCTGCGGCGGGGACGGCGGCACCCTGAGAAGGCAAGCACCAGGCCTGCAGCCCGGCCAGAGCCCGGCTCTGCCCGCCAGCGTGGCTCTGCCCGCCAGCGTGGCTCTGCCCGCCGGCCCGGCTCTGCCCGCCGGCCCGGCTCTGCCCGCCGGCCCGGCTCTGCCCGCCAGCGTCTGTGTGGCCTGGGGCAGGAGCTCACGCTCCTCCACCCAGGGATGGAGGAGCTGACGGTTTGAATTGGCTCTATATGGAAAATGGCAATAGACAAGTCAATCTTTTTTTCTTCTTTTTCTGGATCTGGGGCTTGAAGTCTGGGCCTCAACGCTGTCCCTGAGCTTCTGTGCTCTAGGCTACTGCTCTACCACTTGAGCCACAGCTCCACTCCTAGCTTTTTTTTTTTTTGGTAGATTGGAGATAAGAGTTTCAAGGACAGGCTGGGAAGGTGGCTTCAGTGGTAGAACGCTTGCCTTGCATGCATGAAGCCCTGGGTTTGATTCCTCAGCACCACATAAGCAAAAAGAAAAAAAGCCAGAAGTAGCACTGTGGCTCAAGTGGTAGAGCGCTAGCCTTGAGCTGAAGAGCTGAGGGACAGTGCCCAGGCCCAGAGTTCAGGTCCCACAACTGGACACCTCCCCCCCCCCAAAAAAAAAGAGTTTCAAGGACTTTCCTGCTTAGGCCAGCTTTGAACTGCAGTTCTCAGATCTCAGCCTCCTGAGCAGCTAGGATTACAGGCGTGAGCCACCCACACTCGGCAGGTATACTCTTTATTACTTCTCATAAAATATACTTAATCTTTCCTGCAATAACAGAGGTAAGTTGTTGGTAACTACGTAACAAGTGTCTCTTCGTCCATATTCAGCCAAACACAAGTGTAATTTACAGCACTGGAAGTGCCTCCGGACAGGCGCACGCACACACAATGCTCCATCGGAACTAAACACAGATAGCCTTCCTGTCTTTATTCCCTAGACAATGCACACGGCAGTGACGTTGAATTCACGCACGACCACAAACCATTGAAGGCCTTGTCTCCAAACATTGTGAGGTATTGGAAGTTAGGAATTCAAAATATAAATTTCAGTGGTTGGGCAGGGACACAATTCAGCCTCTAACAGGGGATGGTCAAGGAGAAGTGGAGAGTGTCGACGTGGCACAGGTGGCCTGGTGTGCGGCTGCGGGCAGGTGGCTGACACCGCCTGCGGTTTGTAACAAGAGGATTAGCCACTGAAGACTCAGCTGACCTAAGGTGAGAGAGCTCACCTGATGTGATAAACCCGAGAGACCCCGAGGAGCACGAGGGGCACGGGTGTAACGGAAGCGAGAGCAAGGGCGGGGGGATGCTGAATCTGGGTCGCTGTGGCGCTGACTTAAGTCAGCGCCAGTCCCCGTGTGGGCCACCCAGGGTCGCGCTTCATCCATACTCCGCGCCTGCCAGGTGTTTGATTCCAAGTTACCCTTGAAGGTTCTCTTCTTTCTCTGAGTCCTGAAATGCTTTAAATAGCATCAGGGTTAGCAGTCCCCAAAGATCCAGCTGGGTCTACTTAGGGGCCTGGTGACTTTCCCTCTTTCTGATGTGTTTACCAAGGTTTACAACACTGTAAGGGTCTTCATGCTCCTTCGCAGTCCTCAGACACCCTGACCTGTTTCCTATTAAGGTTTATTTGCATGTTTTACAATGCAATCATGTGCGCTCTGCCTGGGGTTTTCACAAGGCATTCTGTGATCCTATGAGCCACGCTTGTCTATGTGGCTCACCAGTGACCAGATGTCATGATGTGGCAGGTGATGACTGGGACTCACTGTGCTGTGTGAACCAAGAGTTCACTCAGCCCCACTGCTGGGCTACACTGCACAGTATTAAAACGCCAGCGTTCTCCCTTGAGGGGGCAAGGGAGGGCGCAGAAATGGAGGAGGAAGGGGACAAAGGCAGGCATGGTTTCAGTAGACACTATGTGGAAAATGAATGACGCAACTTGTGGGCAGGGACAGGGCAAGTGGGGGAAAGCAAAGAGGTAACACTGTCTAGAAAGGAAAACGTACTCCTTACCTGACTTATAAAACTGTGCAACACCGTAACAAAAATAAGTTATATTTACAAAGCACCACCATTCGTCTGTCTGCACATCTACCAGCTGAGACGTGTGTTGGCCGTGAGGCTCTAGTATAGATTAATCTACTCAGCCGGGTGCCAGTGGCTCATGCTGCAATCCCAGCTACTCAGGAGGCTGAGGTCCGGAGCATCGTGGTTCAAAGCCAGGCCAGGCAGAAAAAAAGCTTACAAAATTCCATCTCCAAAAAATAACCAGCAAAAAGTGTGGCTAGAGGTGTGACTCAAGTGATATGCCACTACCACTGTAAGCTACAGGCCAAGCAAGAGAAAGACACAAGGCCTTGAGTTCCAATCCCAGTTATGGTAAAAAAAAAAAAAAAAAGTTAAAATAAAATAATAAAGAACAAAAGCTACTATGAACATTCCTGCACAAGCGTCTGTGGAGACACTTCCTTCTCTTTGAGTGACACAACGAGGCCATATAAGGGATGTGGGTTAAACTTCTAAGAAATTGTTTTCCAAGGGGCTATTCCACTTCACACCCCCACAGCAGGGTGTGGGGTTCAGATTGCACCAAACTGCTGCGAACCCTGGGCACAGCCAGTCCTGGGGATTTGGGAGTGATTGAGGTTTGATAGCTTTATCTCTTTATTTTAACCTAGGCTGCCTGGCGGACACCCCCTCCCCCGCTATTGCTCAGATAGCCATGTTGAGGGCAGGGATGGGAGCCTGGGAGCTGATGGGAGGGGGAAGGGCACAGCTGCCCCAGGTAGTGTCTTGGCCACTCAGCCATGTGGGGTCTCCGACAGGCCAGGCGGGCGTGGGTTCCCACCTTCCCCTGGTCCGCACCCATCCACGGAGCTGCCACAAAGGTGCGGTGTGGTCCCTTGCAGCAGCCGCTGGGGAAGCAACCTGACACTGCAGGGTGCTGCGCTGCCTGTGTCTGGAGCAGAGGAGCTGGGGCTCCTGTGTAGCCAGGGAGGAGACTGCTGGTCCCACCTCTACACCAGGCAGGCTGGCCAAAGCACAGCCCTGCAGCGCTGGGCCACGACACCCTCTGAGCAGAGCACTTTCACACCTGTGCAAACGTCAGGCTGTGCGTTCATGAAGATGGCTACAGCACCCCAGCTGGTGTCCTGCAGGACCGCTGTCATATCCGTGGGGCACTCTTCGCGGAAAGGGTTTTATAAGCACACACTGCAGAGGGACGTGCACAGCTCTATGTGCACTGCACACAGTAGGTTGTGTGTGGATCCCGTGTACAGTGGATCCCGTGTACAGTGGATCCCGTGTACAGTGGATCCCGTGTACAGTGGGAGGTACATGGTTCTATGCTAATGCACTGACATTTTATGTGAGTTATTTGGACATTTATGGCTTTTATGGTCTTCAGGGGTCTTGGAACCAATCTCTTATCACAACCAAGGATGGCCGCACCTCCTAGGGATGAACTCACCGAAGCATTAACAGTGCCCATGATGGCAGACATGTATGGAGATGAGTATGGAGATGCCAGTGATGAAGACACCTGGCACCTGCGGACTCCTTCCTTAACCTCTGGATGAGAGTAAGCGAGTTGGCGTGAGTGAAGAACGCATATGGCAATGAGCTGGCAGTGCACACCTGCAATCCCAGCTCCTCCGGAGGCTGAGGCGGGAGGATTGTAAGTTTGAGCTACACAGAGAGCCTGGTCTTTATAGCAAGAGCCTGTCTCAAAGTAAAATGTGGCTCAGGGTTCAGTCCTCATGGGGCATGCGCAAGGCCGTGGATAGGATGAGGCCCCGTTTTCACCCTCCCTCACCCGCTTTCCCGTTCCTTTGTCGGGTGGCACAGCCTCTTCCCCACCCGCATCAGGAGGGAGGCCTGGGAACCTGATCTGCCCTTCTCCCACCCACCCAGCAACAGCCAGCCAGCTGTCAGAGACACGCTCAGCTGCGGGCCTGGCCTGCCATCAGCCACGTAACCACTGGAGACGGCCCATGGAGGAACGCCCAGCAGAACACGGCCCGTGCTGCCAACCAACCAAACGGCAAGTTTAAGCCGTGGTTCTAAGTCACCACGATGGTGTGTGAACGTCACCGAGGGCCTGGCCTACTCATAGAGCCGAAGACGGTGAGGATCGGTGGACAGCGGTGGCCACGCTCAGGCCTCGCCTGCAAACAGTGAAGCTGGCTCGCGACCTCTGTCCCACGCGGCTCCTGGCGTAAGATGACTCACTCAAAGACCACCACTCATCCACGCTTCCAGGAACCTGAGCAGGGAGGACCCGAGGGGAAGAGGAGCCGGAGAGGGTCCGAGCAGGGGTCTGGAGCGCCGTGCCGCCAGCCTCTGGCTGGCACCTTCACCTCCAAGACAGGATGGGCAGAGCTGGGAAACCAAAGCTCACCCTGAGTGAGAGCCTCTGGGCAGGCCACACAGGCTTACCCAGAATCCCTCATCCTAAAACCACGTGGGGGAAGAGCACCCCCCCCCCCACGGTATTCTTCCCTCCAGACAGGTCACTGGCCCCAGCAGTGTGGTCCAGGTCTCTGGCATTGGTTTATAACCAAGGGACACACTTAATCTGTCCAGTAAATAGCCCGCCCGGCAGCCTGGCGGCGAGCAGCGTCCCTGTGCAGAGAACACTGAGGTGGAAGCCGCAGCCCCCCTCCCCCCCCCCGGCCTCCAGCACCCAGAATTCTCCTGCAGGGTTTTAATGTCTATGTGAACAAGGAATGTTTTTTTAAACAAGTCTGCAATCAGAAGCAAACAAATAGCGCCGGCGTGCGCATGGGATGTCTGGAAGGTTTCATCAGGCGGTGGCACGAAGACTCAAGAAACAGCTGAACTCACGCAGCTGTTCCGGCCCGGACAGACAACGGCTGACACGCTCCCTCTCCGCACAGCCCCCGTGCACGGCGTGCACGGGGCTCTGCCACGCACAGCCACCTGCACACCCACACGGCATCCTGACCCGCCTCTCTCTTCCCACCCCACAGCTCAGTTCTGTCCACACCACTGTCCCCGTCTACATTTGCTGACTCCATGAGCAAGAGAAAAGCCAAGCTATGCCTGAGGATGGGGCAGCCAGCCAGTCTGTGAACGGGCGCATGCGCACCGCAGGAGAAAGGTAACAGCACAGACATGGATGGAGGGCTGACAAGACTTGGCGTCTCTGGATCAAGCCATTCCTGAAGTCTTCACACCCCTAGCATTTTCAGTCTCAAATAGTAGGTTTTGTTAGTTAATCCAAACAGAGACAGTTACATACAAGTTTACATGTTATTCACAGTATCTTCAAATGGGAAGTGCCCTATTTGTCCATCACCAGAAATGAGTACAATAATTGAGATATAGCCACACCACAAATCCATACAATAGTAACAGCACTCCACAACTCATCAATAAAGGGAACACACATCTCATCGTAAACTGGAGGGCTGTATCCCCCCTGAATTCACCTGACGAGGCCCTAACCCAATGGGGCTATGACCTGATGGGATTAGTGTCATTCTAAGAGGAAACACCAGAAAGTTCTTGTTCTCTATCTCCCTTTCCTTCCCCCTCTCCTCGGTGCACACGCGTACACAGAGCGAGCATGTAAGGACATGGCAAGAATGTGCTATGGGCAAGCCAAGGAGAGAGCCCTCACCAGAAACCAAACTGGCTGGAACTTGTCGGCGGCCCAGGACCGACACCCCTGGCATGTGCAGTGGTGTGGATGAATGAACCTTGGGGAGACACACGGAGCATCCAACTCCAGGGGTGCAGGAAAGTGCACTGGGAAGTCCTTGTGCAGCTACGCAGTGTGAGAGGATTCACACCAGTGAGGGGCTGGCAGGATGGGACACGGGCACCTTACGGGGCTCACAGTGACGGGTCTATTGGAGGCTGTGAAGAACACACACGCTCATCCTATCGCTTGCACATTACCTACCTTCTCTTTGGAAAACTTGGATGTGAATCTTTCTGAAGATATAGCTGATTCTCCTGAGCTGGGGATCTGGGGTGCTAGGATTATAGGGGAGATCCCCCTGGGAAGATGTCTTGAGCATGGCTCTGGCTTGGATCTTCAGTAGACCTTATACGAGAGGTGGCCAAGGGCCAGGCCTGTGTCCTGATGGACAGGGAAGCTGGTTTCTGAAACCCTAGGAAGAAGCCAGGCTGGTTTCACTTTCTCCCTCTTTGCCTTTCTTCCCATTGCCTGCTATCCCATCAGCTGGCTGTCTAGTAAGTCCGATAACGCTGTGCTTGAGCAGGTTCTAGTCCCACCGCAAGGCTGCTGCAGGGCCCAACTGCTGCTCTCTTGCCTGGAGTCCCTGCCCAGGTCCTTGCAGCTTGGTGATCCGTGGTTCCTCTGGGCTCCAAACCTGCCACCCCTATAGGGAAAATGCCCTCTCCCTTGCTTTTCAAAAACAAAGGACAAGAGTGATATGAATTGTTTCTCTCCTCCTCAGCCTCCTTCCCACAACAATGGGGCCTGGGTTTCTCCTAGGCGAACTCAGCGTCCCGGGATACCCAGGCCATAGGGGAGACACACCATAACCAGCGTGAAGGGCTGGAGTGAGGGGTGCGGACACTCACACCGCACCTGCCACCGCCCCTCACCACATGCTCCTGGCTCCTCTGTCCCGGGCAGAGCGGAGCTCAGCAGAGCCCAGCCGTGAGGACGGGACCTGCGCTCAGAGCTGGAAGCACAGGGCGGGATAGGTGTGTTGTGAGACCACATCTCGGTGAGGAGGGCTCTAAGGATGTAGAGCCTACACAATGGGAGCAGGGCTCGGGTAACAGCACTCCAGAGCTCTGCCTGAGGTCTTACCCCTTCCTCACCCATGCACGCACGCGCACACACACACACACACACACACACACACACACGCACACGCACACACGTGGACCTGCAGCCGGATGTCTGTAGTAAACAAGCCCCTGCATGCAAGGCACAGGGCTTGAGCACCAGAAGCCCTGACACCGGGGGTCTCTGACACTTTTAGCCGTGGGATGGCATTCAGTAAGTGCACACTGTAACTGCAGACTCTGCTCAAGTCATCCACTCACGACAGAGGACGCGCCCAGGCCCCGCTGGCCCTGGCCTTGCCGTCTAGCTCTGAGCAATGCTGGTCTCCTGGCGAGCTCATGGACTTGGGTCTGACCCGCGCTCGACGCCACCTAAGAGATCAAGTCACATCTTTGTGTTTAACAGCACCTCTTTTTGTTTGATTCGCTGCCTAGCACTTCTTGTGTGAACCTGCCTTTGTATTTACCCAGTGTCTCTGCTGATGGACAGCTGGTGGCCTGCCAGTGTGCGCGGTTGTGAGTGCAGCCAGCTTCTGTGAACAGGATGCCACGGACAGGAGCACTGACTGGCCAAGGCCAACCCAGCAGGGTGCCGGGGCAAGAACTACCAGCAGAGTGGACGTGGGGGAACAGGGGACCCGTGCAGAGCTAAGTCCTCAGCCACCAGGAAGCAGACTGCGGGGGGGGGGAGTGCGGGGGGGGGGCGGCTGGGCGGCTCTGAGCAGCAGAGGTGGGGGCTGAGGGCCGGGGCACCTCCTCCACTGGCTGTCCCCGCGGGCGGGCGACTGACAATGGCTGCTGTGCTTGCACCGAATCCCCCGTGATGGTCAGCGAAGCTGAAGTGGTGGCTGGACACCTGCCGGTACCGGCTCTGGCAATGCCCCGTGGTGGTCTTTTGCCCATTTTTAAAATCAGGAGATATATCTTGTTCTTATTAATTCATACAAGGACCTCATACATTCCAGATGCATTCATTTCCACAGGCATTCTGTGAACACATCTGCAAACTGTTCTGTTTAAGAAGCTTGGTGTGTGTGTTGCTATGGCTGGGGCTTGAACGCAGGTTCTGGGCATTGTCCTCTAGCTCTTACGCTTAAGGCTGCTGCTCTACCACCTGATCCACAGCTCTCAGAGTCCCACAGACTTTTCTGCCCAGGCTGGCTTTGAACTGCGATCCTCAGATCTCAGCCTCAAGTAGCTGGGATGACAGGCGCGGGCCACCGGTGCCCGGGTACGGTGTAAAGCAGGACCACCTTTCCCACCCACACTAACACCTGCCCAGGGGGGAGCCCGGCTTCCTCACGCAACTGCAGCGCAGGCAGTGGGCTTGATTCTGGGCTCCCCATTCTCTTCTACTCACTCATTTGGCTAGGATTGTGCACTGCACACTCTTAAAATGCACATCTGGCTGGGTGCTGGTGGCACACGCCTATAATCCCAGCTACTCAGGAGGCTTGAAGCCAGCCTGGAGAGAAAAGTCCCCATGAGACTCTTACCTCCAATTAACCACTCAAAATCCAGAAGTGGCTCTGTGGCTCAAGTGGTAGTGTGCTAGCCTTGAGCACAAAGAGGCTCAAGGATGGCACCCAGGCCCTGAGTTCATGCCTCACAACCAACCGAAATAAAACGACAAAAAAAGGCACATCTGGTAGGGTGAGATTTTCCAATTTTTCAGCCTGGGTCTCATGTGAGATCAACTTGCCTCTTCCAAGCTGTCTGAATATCCATATAAAATTTACAGTCATTGTACCAGGGTCACCGTCCCTGTGTGCCAGGATGCTTTTTGGGGCTATAGAGAACCTACCTATCCTTTGGGGAGATCGACACTTCAACCAGCCTCCGTTGGGCAGTGAGTGAGCACAGCGCCGGACCCTTCAACCTCTCCAGGCACCCACCTCCAGCCCCATGCTCTGTCACTAGGTTCATTCGCATGTAGTTGGTGGTTCAGGAGTCACTGCAGAGAGCATTAGGCTTCTCTCTAGTTCTCACCAGAAACTTGACTGATCTCTCTCTCCCTCCCTCCCCCCTTCTCTCTATAAATGTGTGTCTGTAAACTATAACTACAACAATATATATAGTTGATTATATCCAACAACTCTGCTTAACTCATTCATCCTAATGCCCTATAGATTATGTTAGATCTTTTCTATATTATCTTTAGAATAATGATGATGGAGTGTTCCCTTGGTGTTCTTTTTCCTTTTGCATTTTGTTATCTTTATATCTTGCCTGTTTAAATGATCAGGCTCTACCGCACAAGGCTGAGTAGAAATTCTTAAGCTGGACATCACTTCTTGATCTTATTTTTTAGGGAAAATATTTTATGGCTAGCAATGTGTGTACATATGTGTATGTGTGTGTGCCTCTGCGTGTGTGTGTGTGCACTGCAGACTAAAGAACTTTCTCATCCATAATCCCTTGACAGTTTGGTCATGAGCCGAGTGGGTGCTGGACTTCAACAAACATCTTTCCGTGTCTACTGACGTCAGCTCCCATCCGCACCTGCAGCCATGGCCTAGCAGAGGCTGGAGGAGCGGATGTAAGAGGCCGGAGGCCCCTGCTGACCTTGGTCCCCGTGGGCTTGGGATGCTGTGCATGCGACGGGTCTGTCTTCTAAATGGAGATGCGTGCCTTGCCTAGAATCGGCCGCACAAACGCTGCCCTTCCAGGGCTTCTGGTGGCCCCACAGCTTAGGAGGGACCAGACTCTGGACTAGACCCTGCAAGCCTGTGTCTCCTCCATGGCCCCTGTGTCCCCTGCCAGGGACCAGTGATTCAGGGAGAGCACGCGGGGGACACAGCCTCGGACCGTGGCCACCTTCTCTGTGTTGGCCTCTGGCCGCTGACTCGTGGATTCTTGGCCTTCCCAGCGCGGTCTGGGAAGGCTTGGAAGGTTTCCTTCCAGAACCCGCCAGCCAGGAATGGGGCTGCTCCGGGCTATTTGTGTCCTGAGTCTCCTTTCAAAGATTTCTGGATGGCCGATGTGACTCCGGCTTGTGGTCAGTCGGTGGAAAGGGCCTATCGGTTCAGACTTTAGGCTCGGCTCAAAGATCCAAATGTTGCAATTCCCACACTGGATGCTTCAGTCTACAGAAATAAAAGCCTTGCACCTCCCCCCCCAAAAAATGCATACAATGGTTGTTTCTGCTGTGTCTGTCCAGCCGCCTTCACCCCGTCCATGACAAGCCTCTCTTCCAGCTCGACTACTGCGCAAGGTGTCAGGTGTCTTCAGGGGACAGGCATCTTACGTGGGACAGACACTGACAGAAAACTAGTCGGGGCTGGGAAGGTGGCTCAGTGGTAGAGCGCTTGCCTTGCAAGCATGAGGCCCTGGGTTCGATTCCTCAGCACCACGTAAGCAGGGGGGAAAAAGCCAGAAGTGGCGCTGTGGCTCAAGTGGTAGAGCGCTAGCCTTGAGCTGAAGAGCTGAGGGACAGCGCCCAGGCCCAGAGTTCAGGCCTACAACTGGAACCCCCCCCCCAAAAAACAAGAAATCTCCTAAAGCCTCATGGGGGGAGGGGGGAGGCTGGGAAGGGATGTGAAGGGTAAACCAAAGGAGGAGGGTGCAATGCTTGGTAAGAAATGTACACATTATCCTGCCCATGTAATTGTAACCCCTCTGTACAGTATGTTCACAAATAAAATAAAATTAAATTAAAAAAAAAAGAAAACTAGTCCAGCCCATTGAAAGGAGACTGATTTACAAACCTAAAAAGTCTACAGGAAAATGGCTTCAGGAGTAGCCGGATCATCAGGAAGGTGCCTCTTGACTCTTGGACTCTGTGTTTTCTGGAACAGGCTGTGTTCCCAGGCGAGCTCGGCCTGCGGGGTGGTACAGATTGGGCTGCCGCCCGTCCAGTTGGGCCGTTCCCATGGAACAACAACCGCCCTTTTCCACAGGCAGAGTCTCTGTAACGACCGCGACTGGCTGGCCTCCGTTCTCAGGCCCAGGCGGAGCTTCGGTCCACTGCCACACAGGACCTGCAGTGTGGGAAGGGCAGGTCCAGGAGGAAAAGCGGGTGTTAGAGGCAGAATCCAGGATGTCGGGCAGGCAGGATCACCATGTGCCTTTGTGTACGCTTCCATCTCTGCAATGTTCTCTGTCCCCAGCTCAACGCCTCGAGCCTTCCAGTGCACAGCCCCCACTTGCTGCTGTGAGCTCCTCTGTGCCAAAGGTCATGCATTTGTTCTTTTTAATGAGAAGAACATGGCTAATTCCTCTGACTGTATCCAAATGATACCAAGTGGTCAAAAGTAAGAAAATGCAGAGATGCAGTCCAACAGCACGCGCCGCGGCGGTTCCCAGGCTGGAGCAGTATCGGTCAGGAGTGGGCCGGGCGTCTGCAGGCGGGCAGCCGCACTGGAGGACTCGGGAGGGAAGGGGCGCAGCAAGTGTGAGGCCCCACGGAGCCCAGAGGGGCCCTGGAAAGGGACACACTCTACCTGGAGGTCCCCCAGCCTGGGGGAGCAGTGTGCCCAGCTGGCTGGCGCCTGGCAGGTCACTAGGACACCTCGCTACCCGCCATGCTGGCCTGGCCAAAGATGGAGGCTGGACGGGCGGCTTGGACCCTGAGGCTGGGTGGCTCCTGGTTCGTGGGTTCAGCTGTAGAGTGGTGGGGTGACACTGGCTGTCAGGGGGAGGAGGGGGAGGAGGGAGAGGAGGGGGGAGGAGGGGGGAGGAGGGGGGAGGAGGGGGAGGAGGGGGAGGAGGGGGGAGGAGGGAGAGGAGGGGGGAGGAGGGGGAGGAGGGGGAGGAGGGGGGAGGAGGGGGGAGGGGGGAGTGGGGAGGAGGGGGAGGAGGGGGGAGAGGGGGGAGGAGGGGGGAGGAGGGGGGACGGAGGGGGGAGGCGGGGTGGGAGAGGGGGGGAGGGAGGGGGGAGGGGGGGAGGGGGCGGGAGGGGCGGCGTGCGGGGGGAGGCGGGGGTGGTCGGTGCAGGGGGGCGGCGGGGGGGCGGGGGCGGCGTGGGGAGGCGGGGGGAGGAGGGGGAGGAGGGCTCTCTAGACGTATATCGCATGGACTGCACTGGCATGCCTGCCCCCTCCCCTCCCCCGTCCCCCCTCCCCCGCCAGCTCCTGAGCAGCTTCCCACAGCAGTAACACAAGCCCACCGTGTCCTTGGCCGTGCTGTATACTACTCCATGGGATGTGGTCCGCAGTCTAGCCAGGCTCCCACAGCGGCCCCATGAGCTGTTCTGTGCGGCACACCTGGGCCGTGGCTGGCTGCCAGATTTGCTGGGCTCTGGGTCTGTTGTCCCTCTGTCCCATTTCAAGTTGTCCCAAGTTCTGGAGCTGCACTCTGGGCACTGTCCACTGTGGCCACTAGGTGGCAGTGCTGCACAGCATCCCCTGGGGGGATGGGGGGGGAGGCCACCTCCAGGTCTGCCCTCCACCAGAAATAACCACACAGCCCTCCTCCCCCAAGGGAGCAGCCCTAGGGGTGATTCACTGCCTGCCTGAAGAAAGCGGGGGACGTGGGCTGGCACTGGGGGTCTGCCAAGTGCCGAGAGTGCCTGGAGGTGCCAGACGCCCGTTACCAAAGGATATCGATAGGTTTTTAGAAAAATAGTATTCATCCTTCCAATCCATCACCTCCCATACTTTCATTGCTTAGAAGGTTACAAGAATTTCCATGTAAATCACACGTGGAAAGGAAAACAACAGCAGGATTGCACAGACATGAATCACTGGCCTGCAAGGTAAACTGCTGTCTTCCAGCTCTAGTTCCCAGTGCAGAAACCCTGGTGAAGGCCTGTAAAGACTGTTGTTTTTTGCACCAGGGCTTGACCTCAGGGGCTGGGCACCGTCTCTGAGCTCTTTTACTCAAGGGTAAGGCTCTACCACTTGAGCCACAGCCCTGCTTTCAGCTTTTTGTTTGTTTGTTTTCTGGTTGTTAACGGGAGACAGAGTCTCATCAACTTTCTGGCCCAAGCTGGCTTCAGCCTTCATTCAGATCTCAACCTCCTAGAAGTGAGGATTACAGGGGTGAGCTCCCAGAGCCCAGCTCAGAATCACGTTTTAAAGCTTTGATTTAGAGACATCAGATCTAGAGACACCACTCTTACAGCCACACTAGCATCCTGCCTGGGGGCCTGCCTGGGCCCTCAACCCCACCCAGCCTCCCTCACACCAGCTCCTGTCCGCTTCCCAATGCTGCTCCTCCAAGCCAGCCAGGCTGATGAGCCTCTTCCGGAACATACGGGGAGAACATGAGGCAGCCCAGCCAGTGCGCAAGGACAGCATCCCCGCTGCGTGCTGTCTGTGGATGCCCTGCAGATCGAGATCCACCTGCAGCCTCCACTGTTGCTACTCACTGTTACTGGCCCAGGAGCTGCAGAGTGGACTCCAGGGAAACTTCCTTGATCTCAATGTCCAGAACTCTACCTAGAGATAAAACTCACTAGTTTCTGGAGGCCTGAACATGTATAAGTCCTCCTCTTTCTAGACTCAGTGCGGGGCTCTTGACAGGCATGATGGCTGGACTTAGCACCCCCCCCCCGTTAGCGCCCACAGAGCCCCGTGTTACCAAAGGCTGTGGTAGGGGCCAGGGGTGTGGTTTTGGGAACCTGGCACTCCGCTCTTCAAGGACAAGGGGCAGCGCAGAGACGCAGACTACAGAGTGGCGAGCATAGGGAATCAGCCCAGGTGGAGAGGCAGTGGACAGAGAAAGCATGTACACACAGTAGAGTACTGCTCTGCCCCAAAGAAGAATGAAATCATGTCATCTGCTGGAAAGCAGATCGTTATGTTTTGTTAAAATAAGCCAGTCCACAAAGAAAAGTATCACTTTCTTTCATTTGTGGGAGCCAAAGGAAATCAAAACAGATCACTGAGTTGTAAAGGTAAAAGGGGGAAGGGGAAGGGGAATAAACAAAAGAAGGGGAGAGGGAAGGATAAGAAAGAGTAATTATGGGGTAGAGGTGATCAAAGCACATTGTATATCTGCACCTCTGGAGATGTCGTGATGTAACCACTTACTAGGTATAATTTCATGCATACCAATAACAATTTAGGACCTAGTCCACTGCACTCTGATTTGGCAGTGATCTGGTTGGTGTTGGGTAACTGGGAAGATCCCAGCAGGTCCTGGGATCTTCTAGAAAAAAACAGAATATAGCATACATTATAGCCAACATCCCAGAAGCTGGACCCTGACCGCCTGAGCAGAGGCATCAGCAGCCGTGGAAGCGACCCCCCGCAAGCAGGCCTCCCACAGGCCCCAGGGAGCAGAGCCAAGACGCTCTGGATCCTCAGCCCCTGTGCAGCCCCCACCCCAGCCACAGCCAGCCCCGGCTTGCCACATGTGCCAACTCGGACACGCCAAGACAAGCCTTCCCCTCCCAAGCCCCGACTCCATCGCATATTCATGCGCAGAATGAACATGTGATTCCTACAGAGCTGCCGAGCACGGGGCTGTTTGTTACATAGCAACAGTTAAGGTTCAGCGGAGCCCAGGCTCTGCCTGAAGGGGGGCTGGTGGCCCCCAGGTGTGGATGTGGAGGGACCCGCAGGGCCATCGACAGAGCGGGGGGGAGCACAGATGCCCACTGAGGACCCCGACCCTGCACGTCTAGATGGCCATCTGCACACATGCCCGGTGTCCGGAGAGACAAGTTCAAAGACACCCAGGCAGCTGATTAGCAGGGCCAAACAACTGGAGACAGCCTAGCATCCAGCACTGGGGTGACGCGCGGTGTATTTATAGATCACAAGTGAACGGATGGCAGCCGCGGCCACGCGCAGCCTCTCTGACTCACAGCAGACGCAGTGAGGGTGGCTGGCACTGCTGGTCTGCCCCAGCAGGGCCTGCGGGAGTCAGAGCGCAGTGAGCAGTGCACCGGTGTTCTCCACATTGCGTTGCTCTATGTTGGAAGGGATTTCATCTGTGGCGGTCGGAGTCAGCCAGTCCCGAGCCGCCGGCACGCCAGTCCTCAGAGGCCGCCCAGGCCCCGGGGGGCTCCGCTGCCCTGCACACACCGGCTCTGCATGTGCCCGAGCCTGGGTCTCTGCACCTGACGTGGACAGTAAACCCAGGACGTGGCTGAGTTCTGAGCCCCGACTCCATCTCCAGCTCTCGCCTGATGAAACGTTTTTAGACAGATTGGTACAGAGGAGAACTAACTCAAATCCTAAGCAAGTGCAGTGGCTCATACCTATAACACTGGCTACTCAGAAAACGGAGAGTAAGAGGGTCTGAGTAAGATCCCTTCCCCACAAACAAGCCGAGGACGGGTTCTGTCTAGTTTCAGCCATGCAGAGGAATGGGTGGAAGGACTGTGGTTTAAACAAGATCCTTTAAACACACACACACACACACACACACACACACACACACACACACACACACACACACACACACACAGCCAAAAGGGCCAGGGGCTTGGCTCAAGTGGTAGAATACCCACCTAGTAAAATCCTAAATTCAAAAGAAAAATTCAAACCCTGACCCCCCCCCCCCCACATCTCCTGGCTGTGTGACTTCAAGCAAGTTGCCATGCCTCTCTGAATTGGTTTGTTTCTCCCTTTGTGAGATAAAACTAACCCCTAGGGGACTCTGAGCCCAGCAAGGAAATAACCAATTAGAAAAGACTGAGTCTCATGTCCAGTGAGATGTTGGATAATGAGGGACCAGCCCCCCCCCCCCCATGAAAGAACCAAGTAGACTGTGCCCATGCCTGGGCCTTGGACCATGGAGACTGACTGGGAGAGTAAGGCTGCGGCTGTGGTGGGGGGCCCTGGGCTTCTCCTGCCCATCCTCCAACACGCCCGACCCCAACAGCCCATGGCTGGAGGGAGGCGGGCAAGAAGGCCTGTGCGTGTGCTGGGCTTCCCGTGAGCTTAGTAGAACAGCAGCTTCTGGACAGCATCTGTCCCAGGATTCTGTTCCTGTCCTTTCTGGACCAGCCTCCCGTGGCCCCTCCTCTCCCAGCCCACTGCCGCTCTCCAAACACGGACTGAAAGCTTCAGGGGTGGAAGGGGACGTGGTGGCTCCCATCTGTGATCCCAGCTGCTCAGGAGGCAGAGATTGGAAGAATCACCATTTGAGGTGGTGGGGGCAGGAACGTCTGAGACTCCATCTCAAAAGCAGGCTGGAGGCATGGATTAAGTGGTGGAGCACCAGCTTAGCAAGGAAGCTGAGCAAGCACAGGGTGTAACCTTCGTGACTGGGATTTTAAAAAGACCCTTTTGGAAGAGTGGCCAGCGAGCTCCTTTCACTGTGGACCACACGAGGGCACGTCACAAAGGCACCATCTGTGACCCAGAAAGCAGACCCCCAGAGCCTCCCGCCCCACCCTACCCTGCCGGCCTCAGGACCCTGGATCCCCAACCCACAGCGGGGAGACACACATACCTGCAAGTCTAACCCCTCCGTCTGGTCTATGGTACTTTGTACAGCACCAAAAATAGACAAGGACAGTGACCGTGTCTGCAGTAAAAAGCTCAAAGGCTTCTGGGGGCCACCTAGCAAAGCCTCAGGGGCCTTCCCCACCTGGGGGCCCTGCCCCTCCCCAGCTCCCAGAGTCTGGACTCTTCTCACTGTTCCCAGAAAGCTGCTGGCATAGACTCCTTAAGCACAGTCTTCATCTTGCTATTACTCTTTTAAAGCCAAAAAAAAAAAAATGAATTAAGCAAAGGAGCTCCAAACTATTGCTACTTAAGTTTTTTTCTTTTTTTAATTTCGAAATAGTTTAAGACCCACAAGAAGTTGCAAAAATAGTACAGAGTTCTCATGTACCCTTCACCCAGCCGCTCCAGGTCCTCCGTGACAACACCTTATGTAACCGGTACTCGTCAGGCCGGGAAACCCACAGGCCCAGCCTCAGCAACAGGAAGGCAGGCCTTGTTTGGATTCCTCTGGTTTTTGCATGCAATAGCTGTTTTGGCAGATTTTCCTTTCTTCTACTTTTCCTCCTCCTCCTCCTCCTCCTCCCTCTCCTCCTCCTCCTCCCTCTCCTCCTCCTCCTCCCTCTCCTCCTCCTCCCTCTCCTCCTCTTCTTCCCTCTCCTCCTCCCTCTCCTCCTCCTCCTCCCTTTCCTCCTCATCCTCCTCCCTCTCCTCCTCCTCCGCCTCCTCCTCCTCCTCCCTCTCCTCCTCCCTCTCCTCCTCCTCCTCCTCCCTCTCCTCCCTCTCCTCCTCCTCCTCCTCCCTCTCCTCCTCCGCCTCCTCCTCCTCCTGCTCCTCCTCCTCCCACTCCTCCCTCTCTTCCTCCCCCTCCCCCTCCTCCTCCTCCCTCCTCCCACTCCTCCCTCTCCTCCTCCCCCTCCCCCTCCTCCCTCTCCTCCTCCTCCTCCTCCCTCTCCTCCTCCTCCTCCCTCTCCTCCTCCTCCTCCCTCTCCTCTTCCTCCTCCCTCTCCTCCTCCTCCCTCTCCTCCTCCTCCCTCTCCTCCTCCTCCCTCTCCTCCTCCTCCCTCTCCTCCTCCTCCTCCCTCTCCTCCTCCTCCTCCCTCTCCTCCTCCTCCTCCCTCCCCTCCTCCTCCTCCTCTCTCTGTCTCTCCTCTCTCTCCCCCCATCCATCCCCCCCTCTATTATTGGTGCTGATACTAGAGTTTGACCACAGGCCTCTCGTTCTTGCTTGGCTTTCTGGCTTTTCTCTCAGGGTTGGCTCTCTATCACTTGAGCCACAGCCCCACTTCTGGCTTTTTGGTGGTTTATTGAAATCTAAGTCTCACAGACTTTCCTGACCAGGCTGGCTTCATACTGCAATCCTCAGATCTGTCTCCTGAGTATCTAGGATGACAAACATGAGCCACCAGTGCTTGATTTTGTTTTCTGCTGCCTATGCCTTTAAGATCTTCGCTCGTGGATAGATGCAGGTGGGGACTGAGAATGTTCCAAGAACCACGAAGGTGATGTTAACATTACAGCCAAACCCTCCCAACCCTGTCCCCTAGAAGCCCAACATACACGTGTAATGCTTTATAGCTGTGTCATTTGGACAATGTACGGCTATTTTTTTTTTTCGGTCAGTCGTGGGGCTTGAACTCGGCTTAGGCGCTGTCCCTCAGCTCTTCAGCCCCAGCCGAGCACTCTACCACTTGAGCCACAGTGCCACTTCTGGTTTTCTGGTGGTTCATTGGAGGTAAGAGTCTCATGGACTTTCCTACCTAGGCTGGCTTTGAACTGTGGTCCTTAGGCCTCAGCCTCCGGGGATTACAAGTGTGAGCCACCGGTGCCCAGTGGATATTTTTATTTCAGTGATTTTAGTAGGTTTGTAGAGACATCACAGCATTTTTATTTTTCTGTCTTTTGGAAACAGATTCCTGTTACATAACTTACAATCCCCTTGTCTCATCCTCCCAAAGTGCTAGGATTCCAGCCAAGTGCCCGTGTCACCTGGCATGACATAATTAGCATTCATGTGCGTCTCCCTCGTCACTCATGATGCGAGAGAATCTTCCTCTGTGCTTACTAGCATCAGTCTCTCCTCTCTGGTGACCCGAGTTCAGATCTCTTGGCCATCTTCTAGTTAGATTGTTTGTGCATTTACTGTTGAGTTTAGAATGTTCTAATTTATCCCTCTGGATATGGGACTTAATGAAGATTTTTGTGTCTCTGCTGGTACTGGGGCTTGAACTCAGGGCCTGCTTCTTAAAAGCTGAAATTTAGCCTTTCATGCATGAATGGCACTCTACCACTTGAGCCACAGATCTACTTCTAGCTTTTTGGTGGTTAACTGGAGATAAGAGTCTCACAGACTTTTCTGCCTGGGTGGTTTTGAGGCATAATCCTCAGACCTCAGCCCCTGAGTAGCCACCAGTACCTGGCTTTTAATGGAGATTTTTCAGAGCAAATATCTTCAGTTCTCATGAGGTTCTAGGGATCTATTTGTTCTCTTATGGGTCAGCTCGTCTAGACACCTTTCTTCTTCTGCAGGTGAAGAACTTCCTGGTTATGCTCAAGTTCAGCTAAGGCATAATTCACTCAGCCAGCTCCATGGCATGACAATCCCAACTTGCCACCATGAACAGCTCCACACCCACCCTTCACTGTGGGCTCCGTTGGCCAAAGTTCAAGCGTGTGGAATACGGATGCTCTCTCCTCCGCCCTCCCAGGATGTCAGCAGCAGATCCCACCAGCTCTGACCTTTATTTATCAGATGACTTTTTGTTCCGGGTGGCATGGTTTTAGCTTTCTTGAAGACCTTTCTACTCCCAGCCTGTGTGTCCTGTGCCCGGCCTTGTCCACTAGCAGGAGTCGACAATGTGAAAGGTGCTTCTTGGACCAGCACTCACCCACTGGTGAGTCTGAGAGCCAGTACTCACTCACTGGTGGGTCCGAGACTAGGTTCAAGAACAGGGCCTAAAGCTGGGCGCCAGTGGCTCACCCCTGTAATCCTGGCTACTTAGTAGGCTGACATCTGAGGACTGAGGTTCAAAGCCAGTCAGGGCAGGAAAGTCTTGAGACTTTTCTCAGAAAAAACAAAAAACAAAAACAAGGGGCTGGGAAGGTGGCTCAGTGGTAGAGCGCTTGCCTTGCATGCATGAGGCCCTGGGTTCGATTCCTCAGCACCACATAAGCAAAAAAAACCAAAAAAACAAAAAAAAAACAGGCAAGTGGTGCTGTGGCTCAAGTGGTAGAGCAATAGCCTTGAGCACAAAAAGGCTCAGGGACAGAACCCAGGCCCTGAGTTCAAGCCCCAGGACCGTGTGGGCCAGTGTGGACACACAGACGCAGGCTCTGGCGAGCGGTGGCTCGTCAGCAAGAGGAGGGCTTTCCTAAAGTTTCCGCATCTGCCGAAAGGCTGGATTTGTCAGGGGGACACAGCTGCCTTCTGTTTTCTTACTTGAACGTCACTCCTCAGAGGGAATGAGCTCCTACCACAAGTGGAGACACTAAAAAGCAGACCCCCAGAGGGCGGGGATCTCCCTCCCAGGCTCCTCGCTGTGCCCTGACCAAGGGGCTGGCAGGGCCCCAGCCTGGCCCTCCGCTGGGTCCCTCCCTAGCTTATGTATTGCGCAGCAATACATAAATCTATGCCTTTTCTCCCACCAGTCTGGCAGTTGGTTGTTTATTTCAGCGGGCTGAAAGACTGGGACTTTCAGAGAGGGAGAATTCCCCTCACTTCTGTACCTGGGGACGCGTCCCTGGGCTTTTCTTTATGCCACACCCACCTTGGGTCCTGTCTCCCCCTTCCCACACTGCGTTAAGACGTCACTCACACAAACCCTGCCCAGGACTTGCTTTCGGAAAAGACAACAGCTGCAAGTCACCAAAAAAATGGTCCCAATTCTTCACTCTGCGTGAAGAACCACATGCTGCTGTTGGACCATCCTTGGTGACCCCACCCCTCAATCGAAGTCGCTAGGCAGGGTCCCATGACTTGCCTCAGCCAATAGGACACGAGCAATCGCAAAGCCAGGGTTACCTTGATTGGCATTTGCACAATGGAGGTAGCTTGTTACTTGTATGCCTTGGCCATCACTGTGACAACACATGGGGCTAGTAGGCAGGAGGCCACGGCCTGCGGCACCAGGCTGAGCCATTCCAGTTGCCCAGGTTGAGGCCATCTGACATTAGCCAATGGCCAGGGGACCTTCTGACATGTGAGCACGGGCCGTCTGGGACAGCAAAGCCATCAAGACTGGCTCTTCAGTTGGGTGCCATCTGGGCCATCCTCCCTGCCGGCATGCACATCCTGCATTGCTCAAGTGCTGGCGTGATGCGGCCCATGCCAGCACTTCACGCATGGCACTCGGGTCACGACCGAGACCCAGTGCCACAGACAGCCTCTGGCAGCCTGTGCGTTCATCGTGGAGCACTAGCAAAAACCAGCCCATCTGCATCTCAAGGTTTGTCAGAGAGCACTTAGTCAGAAAGGACAGGCTTTAGAATCCCAACTTCCTGTGCCCCTGACTCTCAGAGGAACACAAAGGCCTTGTGGTTTAGGGATATGCCCTGTGCTAAGTGCCCTTCTCCAGAGCAGGCCTGCCGGTCAAAGCCTGACCTTCCTAAAATCTCCCCGATCACGAGGGCCGCTCTCACTGTCTTCTTCCATCTGACGCCCCAGGCGGGTGGTCCGAGCACACCACAGAGCTACTGCCTGCTGCAGGCAGACACCTAAGCCACTCAGAGGAGCCTCCCAACGACGTCCTCATGGGGGCCGGGAAGGTGGCTCCGTGGTAGAGCACTTGCCTCACATGCATGAGGCCCTGGGTTCGATTCCTCAGCACCACATAAGCAGAAAAAACTGGAAGTGGTGCTGTGGCTCAAGTGGTAGAGCGCTTGAGATGAAATGCTGAGGGACAGTGCCCAGGCCCAGCATTCAGGCCCCACGACCAATGGTGGGAAAAACTAAAAGAATTTCCTCATGGATTCAGCTTCTGTCTTCCTGGGTACTCAAGGTGCCCGACACGAGGTGGTGACAGGCACACGGGACCCTGGCGGTCTGTCTGGGAGTCCTCAGCACCCACTGCTGGAGGGTAAAAGGTGCCAGCGGCGTTTCTGATGGCTAGGGTAGGAGCCAACATGCCTGGAGCAGGGGCTGCCCTGTGAGCTGTGGAACACTGTTTCTGGGCATGGGGAGGGGACAGGAAGCCGACAAGAGCTTGGCACTGAGATCCGTGGATAAAATAAGGGAGGTCCATTAACCAGTGAGTGGGCAGCACCTGTCAGCCGAGGACCTGGGAGGAAGTGTGACTCACTGCCCCTCCTGCAGTAGGCCACCATCTTCTGCCCCTGGGTGTCAGAACCCCAACCCCAGGCTCTCAGGGCTTCGGAGGCCCGAAGCAGCCTTGGAGTAGCACCGCAACCCCCGGCACTGAGGTTTTCAGACTGGCTTCCCGGGGGCTCAGCCTGGGCAGCTGCGGGACTCCTCTGTGACTGCCCATGCCAATTCCCCAAAGACAAAAGTCCCTGGGGTGAGTCTGGCTCCTGGTGTGTGTCTCTGCTTTAGGGAGACCGGGAGTGACCCCCCCCCGCCAAGGGGCATGGACCCGACTTCCTCGGAGCCCACAGTCCTGGGGCGAAGGCCTCAGAGAGCGGCTCTTAACCTCCCAGCCTTGACTTTGAACTTGACCGCTGGAATGGCCTGGAAGTGATGCTTGTCATCTTCACTGGCCTGCTTGTGCCTTCACCACTGCAAGGGACGATTCCATTCGTTCATGGGTCCCAAGGCCAGGAGAATGAGGCACAGAAACGGGCTACCACAGCCTCCCCATGGGCCTTTGGGGGGAACAGAGCCATCAGGAAGAGCCCAGCCTGGCCCAAGTACCCGCTGACCTCCAGGTCCTGGAGGGTGAATGGTTCCTGGCCCAAGTCATTAAGCTTTAGGGTAGTTTCTTACGCAGCACTGTTGTGACAGAGCTGGCCGATGCATCCTCTCTGGATGGATGGATGTGTGGAGGTTAGTGTGATCTCATTAGATATATGGCTCCCTTTTACCTAGACCCACTTCCCCTGGTAAATCTGTCTCCTCATTGGAGGAATTTGGGTAGAAGGCAAGCCCTGTCTCACTATATAAGTCGAAAAAAACAAGAGTTTGAACAGACAGACAAACCACAGTCCCCTGACCCACAACGTGATACATATTCTGTGACAGAAGCAATTATAGATGGTGGCGGTGATGGCCTAGAGAGTCCAGCAATGGCAGCGACTCGGCTCGTGACAGAATGACAGCTCGTACCCATGGGGGTGTGCCTCTGTCTTCTCCATCCTGGCTCTCCAGCCTTATTCAAGAGTCCAGGAACTACACAATTATCTTACCAGTAACTTGTCTTATCTTAAGAGGGCCAAGCTCAGCTCTGTCGTTACCAGTCATGAACCTGACTGGGTACACAGGAAACCTAACCTCTCTCTGACCGTTTCTTCCATGAGACAAGAGAATGATGACGACAATATTTACTTCCTAATACAGAAGTGAGATGCAGACTTAGCTCAGGACTGCACACAGCAAGCACTCGATTAATGCGGTCAGCACACACACACTGAAGCTCCAGGGAGCTCAAAGGACACATAAAGTTGGCATTCCTGAAGGTTATCTCCGAAGCCCAAATGGCCGTTAGCCAGCAGGAAAGAGGTGCAGGAAGTGCGGTGACAGGAGACATGATGGAGAAGCCGGTAAGCGCTTGAGCAGTCTTTCCTTTTGCTGCCAGATCCTCTTCTAAGTGCCTCATTCACCCCTCACATCCATACCAGGAGGAAGAAACCATCACACACACACACACACACACACACACACACACACACACACACACACACACACACACACACACACACACACACACACACACACACACACACACACACACACACACACACACACACACACACACACACACCGCATTTTTACCCATGAGAACACTCAGTGGGGCACAGTGATGTGACTTGTCCTGGCTCCCATGGGTGGTGAGCGGTGGCTGTGGGGCGCATCACCCAGGGGTCTGGCTCCATGGACACAGGAGGGGTGTGGAGGATACAGTGTCTGGTGCTCAGTTCTGCGTTCCTAGCCCCTCCCACTACAGCCCATGCCCTCCGGGGCGGCAGCCTTGTGGTCCTGGCTAGTCACTGACTTTAAGTATCTGAAGCTGTGAGCCAGCTCCCTGGTGAGAGCACATGGTTCCGGTCAGAACTGGCTGGCACCCTGGGCGCTGCAGGTGAAGGCTCCTCCTGAGGAGCCATCTCACTGGGCATGCGAATGCAGCCCCTCCCAAAGCCAAGACGCCCACCTGCTCCCAAAAGCCCAAGGCCTGGCTGTGCCCACCTCTAGCATCTAAACACTAGACTCTGCACCCAGGCAAAGCTGGCAGCCCAGTGGGACCATGCTGAGGGTGGAGGTCACTTGTCTGGAGCCTCAAATCCTGCCAGAGCCAGGATTTGAACCCACATCTGCCGACCTGAAGGCGTCTGTGGACGTAACTAGAGGAGCATGTGGCTTCCATTAGGCTGTCTGGCTGACAGGGGCTTGTTTTTGTGCCTTAATGAAAAACAATCTTGAATATGCTGACGTTTATGAAGTGTCAGCTCCTAAGAGCCAGGTGGTCACATGTGTGACAATGTTTACTGCCCGAGACCGTCCTCTGGGAGCCTAGCCATGCTCATCTCCGAGGAGGAGAAAGCCACAGATCTGGGAAGCAAAACCACACACTGGACATGTGTTCTTTATCCCTTTTTTGAAGAAAAAACAAATTTAAAAATTTTTAAATTTAGTTTTAATTCAGGAAGTCTCCTTCTGCCAGAAGAGTCAAAGGTTCGGTCAATCAGATGCTCTCCTGGGACTTTGTCTCTTGAATTAAGTGACCCATAAAGGCTGCTTCACCTGCTTCAGATGAGTGCAGGCCACTCATCTGACGCTTGTGTATGTGGAAACAGACCTGCAGATGCCTTCCAGCCTTCAGTGAGGCCCCAGGTCTCCGACTGAAGCTAGACCAGCCATTCTGGGGTGGCCAGTGGATTCACACAGGAGCATCCCAAAGTCACAGGAACTCTGAAGCTGTGAACCCAGAGGGTCTAATGCCAGAGCACAGGGAGTCTGGGATGCTGCCCGGGCCAAGACCTTTTAGGTATAAGAAGAAACACACCTTTCTGGGGACCAGACAGCTGCCCAAAGTTTCTGGGAAATCTGTATTTGTTACCGCTGGAACATCACATTCTTTTTGTAAATGAATGATATCTAAAATCACATAGAATTTGTTTTCACTGCCCTCCATCTTCTGGGCTTGGCAAACTCTGCAGACCAGATCCTGGTAACCCAGGAGTGTGTGAAAAGTGATTTAGATACCCAGCACAGCTGACATGGTCGAAAACAAGGCTCGTAAGAGCAGAGAGCACTCGGAGGCAGAAGAGAGTAGAGATCCCGTGTGTGGTAGATGGTCTACAAAGCACGTGGCAGGGGAGGGGGGAGCCGGAAGCCAGGCTGCCCTGCCCATGCCCCAGCTCTCCTGGGTCTGTAGCACTTTGCACTGTCACTTTAAAGCATCCAAACAACTCCTGGCAATGGGGGAGGGGGCACATCTCTGTCAGCCACTCCCCTGCCAGCAGCTGGGCCGGGCCCTCTGCACCTCCACACCCCCACGGCACCCACAGTGCCAGCTGGTGTGGGCTCTGCATAGGCAAACTCATTTGAATGTCAGCTGCACACGGCGGCGGCGTTTAGAAAGGCAAACAGGTGACAGAAATAGATGTGACAATCACAGTATCCTGGACTGTCGGCAGGCACTGCCGGCCCCTCTTAACCCTTCCCAGGACGCAAGGTTCTTGGGGGAAATCGAGACAGCCAGGAAAAACTGGGCATCAAGAGGCTCACAACTACAGTCCTAGCTACTCAAGTAGCTGAGATCTGAGGGTCACAGTTCAAAGCCAATACAAAAGCTGGAAATAGAGCTGTGGCTCAGAAGTACATCACCAGCCCTGAGCAAAAAAGCTAAGAGACAGTGCTGAGGCTCTGAGTTCAAACCCAAGTACCGACCGCCCCCCCCCACACACAGGGGTTACCCAGACTGTAATTCCACTGTCATCTTAGAGGGTCACGGGCCTGCCGCCGCCTAGACCACCTGTGTCCCGTGGATAGAAACCCTCCCCAGAATGGTTTTGTTTGGACAATCTGAAACCAAAGCTTTGGAACTGGCCGGCGCCTGTGATTTTCTGGACAGCTCCCAGGTCATGAGCTGTGAAGCAATGCCTGAGTCCCCGGCAGGAGCTGCAGCAGGATAGAGCCCACCTTTGGCAACCACGCTCAGCAACAGACTTGTTGGCGTGGAAAGCTGAGCTTGGGGGGGAGGGGTTCTACAGGTGGAGGGCCTTCTGTAACATCAGTAGAGTTGTTGCCCACTTAAAAGAGGACCCAAGGTTCCATTCCAGCAGAAAGGAGACACCCCGTCTCGGTGCCAGCACCCACGGCCGTGTCTCCAACACTGCCTTGCACAATGCTGCCACACACCATCTGATGGAAAACAAGAGCAGGCTGGCCCTGGGCATCATCTGGCTCTGAGGTCCTGGCCAAGGTCCCGAGTGGCCTTAATGAGCTGGCTTTGTTTTTATCATCCTACTGTCCCATCCACACAAAAGGCCAGAACCCCTGGGACAGCAACCAGCCTCAGGCCACATTCCCCTTTTGTTTTAGGCCCTTTCACTCCCAATTATCTTATGAAATTCCTGTTCTCTAGCAAGGATAGGGGGCAAAGGGTCTCCCCCTCACCCCCACCCAGAGGAAGTGGTAGGGACACAAGCTGAACAACAGGGCTGGAGAGAGGCCTCTGAGACAGCAAGGGCGAATGACTGACAGGAAGAGTGAGCAATGGCTGGAAAGTGGCTGGCAGGCAGAGGAGCTGAAGGTCAGAAGGCACTGGTCTCAGCAGTTTGAGGACGGAAGGTGCAGCGTCTGTGTGGGATGTCCCTGGTTGGGGAAGGACTCTCTTCTGTAGTTGGGGGCTGAAATCGAGTCAGAAGCCTCGCGCATGGTGCTAGGGGCTGGAGGGAGCTGGCACAGGGCCGGAGGACAGAGACACTGGCTGTTGTGGCACACGGGGCCAAGAGAGGCTTGTGTCTTCTGGGTCCTGGCCACTGCCCCTCTGTCCCTTTGGCTTCCTGCACAGAGGGTAGAATGTGCTCTCTGGCCAAGAATGTCGCGTTCCATCTGCCACAGCACGGAGCTGGAGGAGGAGGGTGGGCTCATGCTTGGTTGCCCGGCCCCCTCACCTCCCCAGAGTGTGCAGCCAGAAATGGGGGTGGAGTGGAGGTCTAGGGAGACGCAGCCAGGGACCACACAGCTCCCCCTAGGGGAGGCTACAGACCCAGCTGCTGACCTCCCTTTAACCTGCAACCCTGAGCCTGCCAATCCAAATGTCTATGGCGGCGGTTGAAGATGAAGGACCATGCCTGGTGGTCACACGTCCCAGAAACAGTCCTGACATCACCGAAAGGCAGAATAGCATTGAATGGCTGTAGAAGAAACATTTCTAAAGCCCAGCTGCCTGGGTCCAAATCACACTTGTCCCACCTATCAACTAGGAACCTACAAATGCATTCCCTTGGTTATGAATGGATTCATAAATGACAAGACACATCCTTGACAAACAGCATGCCTTCTATTGCTTTCCCTGCAGCCCTGACAGACATTGCTAGTAGATCTCATGGAGCCTTAGGCTCCCCTTCAGGATCAGAGCTCTACCAAGTTACTCCCAGTCGGTAGCACCTGGCCTTCGAGATGAGCCTTTTGGCCACCTCCACCAGAACCCAGCCTCCGTACAGAACACTCCATGGCCCAAGCAGAGCAATCCCACTCAGTGCCCCTTGCCGCTCTACTGCCCAACCGTCCTGATGACCAGGAGGTCCCTCTGAGGAGAGACTCCCTCCCTGCCGGTCTTCCCTGACAGGCCCCTGCTCCGTGGCAGAGAGCCCCCTTCCTTCTCGGGTTAGCTGTCACTACAGATTTAGGTGATTTATTTTTAGGTGATAAAATTTGAACCTTTTGATGAGTACAGCCTTCTCTCTGCTTGCTTGTGCTCAGTTCCAGACTAGCTAAGCACATCAGCCTTCGATGGACATGTTCTGGGGGTAGGGCATAAACGTGTGTGTGCACGCGTGCGTGCTTGTGTTAGAATAGATGGACGGAGACAGATTTGAGGGGGGTAGAGGAGGAACAAGAGGAGAATGACAGAGACAGTCATGAGTTAATGCCTCTTAACACACCAGGCCAATGTCACTCCTTACGTAAGCTTAATAGCTTCGTGGGGGATTTGGGGCTGCATTCAGGGCCCGTGTTAGCTGATTAAGGCTGATTATTCCAAGGGGAGGGGGTAGTGAAGAGGGATGTGGAGTTACATAACAATCCATCTATTTGGATTTAATCCACACTGCTAAATTTAGGAGCTAGAAGACTTCATAAATGAGCCCTTGTCATTTGGAGTGGAGCTGGCTGTGCAGAGGGACTCAGGACCAAGAGTGGTGGAGTCCATGAGTGTCAGGATGGACTTGCAAGGCAACCCGTATGGCCCAGGTCATCTCCCGCTCTAGAGCAGGTGCATACAGGGGTGCATGGCACCGCGGATTTCCTGTGAGCTGAGCAGCGCTAGGAAATCTGGACAGCTGTGGTCATGCTGGGTAATGGCTTGTGTGGCCAAGGGTGTCTATATCCAAGTGGATTTCCTATCTGTTTGGGATCACAGCTTTGATGCTCTAAACATTTTGCACAGGGCTGTGCAAAACATGGAGGTCATTCAGATTTGCATTGCACAAGACCACTAAGATGGACATCTCTCACACTGAAAGTAATGTAGAACTAGGCACAGTGGTGCACGCCCATAATCCCAGCACTCAGGAGGTTATAGCAGGACGGCAGTGTGCTCAAGGCCAGTTTGGATGACATACCAAGACCCCATCTCACTTACCAACTCAGATTCACATAATATGAGGAGGCTGCAGGGGACACTCCAGTAAAACCACTGTCACACCTGTCTAGAAGCTGAAAATCAGCATCCTGAGGAAAGGAGCCTTCTCCTGATTTGCACAGAGACACCACAGGGGCTAACAGCAGCCTGCCTGTCATGTCTAGGGTTCCAACTCTGACTTCACACCTACACACCGGGGTCCTGGTCACAAAGCAGCAGCTGAAACCCAAGGACGAAGAGCAGCTGTGGAGTGGAGACCCCGAAGGCACCTGTCCTGGGCAGCCCACCTCCCTGCCCCCCCCCCCCAGATACCGCAGAGGTGCAGGGCTGCGCAGAGGGGCGTGCAGATCTGCCATCTACGAGACAGGATGAAGATGTGTGTGACATGGCTCCAGCCATTCTGAAGACCACAGAGCTGCCCTGGAGGTAGTCAGACCCGAGCCCGGCCGCCAGCTCCACAACATGTTAAATCAAGTGGGGATTTCTCACTGAAAGCCTCATCTAGAGCCTAGCCCACAGCGAGCTCTTTTATAAAGGTCTGATTTCTCTCAATTCTAATTTTAAAGTCTCCAGTCAGTCTGGACACTAGAATGTGGTGTTTTCTTTGAAACGCTATGTACTTAAACAAAATTCAAACTCCTTACCATGGCTAAAAAATCCTGGGCCTAATTCCCTAACCACCAATCTACCCCTATCTCTGCCGCACTCCATGAGCTCATTCCACATCTGGCTGTCTCTTAAGCAAGCCAAACTTCATCAAGGTTAACTGTACAGCAAAGGACATAGACATTAAACTAAAAAGGCAGCCTATGGAATTGGAGAAGATATTTTTACCAGCTAAACATCTGACAAGGGCCTAATATCCAGATTATACAAAGAGCTTGAGACCCCCCCCCAAAATATTAATAACTCAATTGATAAATAATGAGACTTCTTAGAAGAAACAAGAATGGCCAATAAACACATGAGGAAATGTTCAACATCCCTGGCCAAAAAGGAAATGCAAATCAAAAGAACACTGAGATTCCACGTCACCCCAGTAAGATTGGCTATCATCAAGAATACAAGTGATAAATGCTGGTGGGGATGTGGGAATGAGGGACCCTTTACACTGTCAGTGGGAATGCCAACTAGTGCCACCATTCAGGAGGATGGTTTGGAGGCCCCTCAAAATTCTAAACAGAGAACTACTATATCATCCAGCAATATCGTTCTTGGGTATTTACTTGGAATATTACAAGTCAGAATTCAGTAAAGACTCTTATACACCATGGTCACTGCTGCACTATTCATGATTGCCAAGTTATGGAAACAGCCCAGATACCCCAGCAATGGATGAGTAGATCAAGAAAATATGGTACACACAGGCACAGACAGATAGACAGGCAGACAGACCACACACATACACACAAATTTTACTCATCTATCAGAAAGTATAATGTATTATTTGAGGGAAATGGATGGACCTAGAAAAAAATTAACTAACTCCGCTCAGAAAGACATGCACACTTTCTCTCCTATGTGCAGTTAGCTCTAAACTATGACATACACAGGGCCATGCGCACACGCACAGAGCACAGGATGAGGTACTCAAGGATTTCGGCCGTGTAACTCCACTGAGCAACTAATGGGCAGTTTTACAAATGGACAGCGGGAAGCTGAGGCCACTATCTCTGTCACAACGTATCTGAGATGATCAGCTGGGAGACGAGGAGGTTTGCCTCGGGTCATAGTTCAGGGGTTTCAGCTGTGACGACTTGGCCCTGTTGCTTTAGGCTTGGCGCAAGGTATAGGTCTGGTCACCTCATTCTGGCCAGGAGAGAGGCCAGGGCTCCAGCAACCCTCCAACAGCACACCCCAATAGCTAACTTCCTCTCATCGGGCCTCACCTCCTCAGTGTCCCACCACCTCCAATACCACTGGCAGCAGGCCAAAGCTTGAACTCATGGGCCTTTGGGACATTGAAGACTCATACTGTAGCAACAGGCAACTAGCTTACATGTGCTAATGAATGAATGATGTCTGTGAGGGGAGAAGAGACTGTCTTCTTCCCAAGCACAGCAAGCCTCCCTGTTTTAGCCTCCCGTCTTTCTCGTCTTCTCGAATTTGTTGTCTGTCAATTTGGGTCCTCATCTCCAGGACCCTGGGGAAGCAAGCTCAGGCCAACATGGAGGTCTCCACTGGGAAGACTTTTGATGACACAGAAGCCGCTGCCCCCAGAGGCTGTGAAGCCTTGTCCCCGAGGCTGACAGTGCTTTCTGGCTACATGTGGCTACACGACAGCAGGTAACCCAATAACTCATTATAATCTTACAAAAGAGAGGACTTTAAAAGCTCCCAGGACAAAGATGGTAGACATTTAAGGAGACAAATTGCTGGGTGCCAGTGGCTCACAGCTGTCATCCTAGCTGCTCAGGAAGCTAAGACCTGAGGATCATGGTTCAAAGCCCTCCCAGGCAGGAAAGTCCCTGAGACTCTTATCTCCAATTAACCATTAGAAATCTAGAAGTGGAGCTGTGGTTTAAAATAGTAGAGCACTAGTCTTGAGTGAAAAAACTCAAGGACAGCACCCAAGCCCTGGGTTCAAGCCCTACTACTGACAAAAAAACAAAAACAGAAATGCTAATTATTCTGTCAAATTGATACATTTCACCATGTGTGTGTGTGCAGTTGTAGATCAATTTTAGCCCTCCCCCTTTTTGGCGAGTAAAAACTCAAGGCTGCATACTTACTAGGCAAGTGCTCTACCATGTGAGTCACGTCCCCCGCCTTCTTTTGCTTTAGTTATTTTTCAGGTAGGTTCTCCTATTTTTTTGCCCAGCTAGCCTTAGATCAGGATCCTCCTACCTAAAACTACTTCTTAAATTTAAATAAGTCAATTGAAAATAAAGCTAGGTCACTAGGCACTGGTGGCTCATGCCTGTCATCCTAGCTACTCTAGAGACTGATATCTGAAGACCCCAGTTCAAAGTCAGCCTTGGCAGGAAAGTTCATAAAACTCTTATCTCCAATGAACCACCTGAAAACCAGAAGTGGAGCTGTGGCTTAAAGTGGTAGAGAGCTAGCATTGAGCTTTTTAAAAAAAAGTTCAAGGACAGTGCCTAGGCCCTGAGTTCAAGCCCCATGACTGACAAAATAAAATAAAGCTGGAGTAATGGTTCAGGTAGTAGAGTGCCAGCTTAAGAAGCACTAGGGCCTGCATTCAAACCCTAGAAATACAAAAGGAAGAAAAATGCATGGTGCCAGTGACTCCCAGCTATAATCCTAGCTAGTCAGGAGGCTGAGATCTGAGGATCACAGTTTGAAGCCAGCCTGAACTCAGAAGTCTATTGTCTCCAGTGAACCAGTGAAAAGGAAGAGCAGAAGCATGGCTTAAGTGGTAGAGCACTAGTCTTGAGCAAAAAAGCCAAGTAGTAATGTGAGTTCCTGAGTTCTAGCCCTAAGACCACAAAAAAAATGCTCTGAAAATAAAATCTAAAATCTTTTACACATTGTTAAAAGGAAAGAAAATTTTCCTGAATAGCTTCCAACTTTTCACAACCTCTATTCAGTAGGCCATGATGGAGGAGATACTGAATTCACTAAACTACCATCTCACCCCTTAAAGTAACCAATGTGGGTAGGGGACACCTGGCTAGCGAAGCTATCCTGTGGATTTTTCTGGATTTGGGACCTTTGTCAGCTAACTTTCTACGACTCCCCCTCTCACAGCCAGTATCATCTCCATACCTCATTTTCTGTCCCTTTCCTCAGGGACCCCCACTGCACAGTTTGGGGCCCTACCTCTACATCATTAGGACCGCTCAGACACTAGCACTGACAGTCATCTTGTTTTCCTACGGTTTTTGCTTGGAAGGCAGCTGGTGACAGTCATCCTGGTGGTCAGGCGGGAACTACTGTGATGGTCTGGGGAAGAGGATGGCACTGGTCACCTGCCGGTGCGGGGGAGGGGGCGCCAGGGAGCACAGAGGGGCAGCTGGCTGGGAAGCAGCTCTGGAGGGTGTCGACTTGAGGTGCTGGGAGAAAGGACAGGGGACATCCAGCGTGACCTCACAGCTGGCATTGGCCACCCTGGCTTGCTCTGCCCTCTGCCAGCTCTGACTGTGAGAGTAGGCCTCTGGGAAAGTTGCTGTGGGTGAAGGGGGCAGTGCCCCTCACCCTGGCTGGCCAGGGTCTGCACACCCTTGTCCTCCTGCCCCTCAGCAGTCCCCAGGCCGTCCCCTCAGGGCCCCGAGGCGGCCCAGGAAGCGCCCTGGCTCAGGCACGGGCCCTGGTGGGAGCCCAGCCCCGGCTGCCTGGGCCTGCGGGCGGCCACAGTGCGTGCCACGTGCGCCAGCCCCGCCCAGGCACGGCACGTGCAGCCCCGCATGCGCCCCACTCCCCCACCCCCAGCCAGGCCCCTGGGCGCGTTCCAGCTCCGGCCCAGGAGCAACCCCAGCTGACAAGGTTGCGTGCAGATGCATGTCAGGCCCCTGCCCCGTGGAGGAGGAAGGGGGAGTGTCCTGGCGGGGACCCACGCGTGGCCTGCTTCCCTAAGCTCCCCTCCCACCCAGACTCCGTTGCCGGCTCAGGGAGCATTTTCAGGACTATGTTGATGACGGTCTCTGACCATCTTTCTCTCTGTGCCAGGCCCAGCTCTGCACTCCTCACATACACATGACCCTGGCCTCCACAGCTACCCAGTCTGTCCCCAAGCTCAGGTGGAAAGTGACTCTGTGACATCACGATCCCCAGGATTCACAGGACAGCGCCAATGCTGTGACAATACTGAGGCTTCCCAGGGGCCTGCAGAGATCACCATGCTACCCACACCTCTCCGGCACCATCTTCACATCTTCCCCCTTCTACATGTGAGGACAGGGTCCTGGGCAGGTGAAGCCAATTCCAGGACGACACAGCCGGTCGTGTGACAAAGCTGCACTGGACCCCAGGACTGCTGAACACACTGAGTTGTGACCACTGCTGGTCTCTGGTCTACCCTTGGGTGGAAAAGCTGGAAGACATAACCACAGTGGTTCCTTTCCCTTTCCTGTGCCCCCACCCACCCCGAGCCTGCTTCCTGGCTCTAGGTTTGGGGATATTTGGTTCTTGTCTGTACTGTGGTTTGGTCTCAGGGCTTCAGACTCACTAGGCAGGTTCTCTACTACTCCTACCAACCTTTCACCTCAGAAATGCCATTTCTTCCCAATTTTCCGCCCTGTGGAGACTTCAAGCGGGCAACCTGCCTCTCCTTCCTGACCTGGCGGTCCGGCCCCTCGCGAGCTCTGGCGGCCAGACTGTAAGGTTTTTTGGGGGAAGGCCTAGAGCCTCACTTACCGAGAAGTCTCCCGGTCTTGGTCCAAGCCCACTTGGGAAGCCCTGTCTTCACCCCTATGCCATGTGGACCCCTAACCCCAGCGCCAGCCTGGAAGTGCCTGGGGCTTACCAGGCTCTGGGCCACCAGACCTATGGCCGGAGGGGCCACACAAGGCTGCAGCACCACCTGGAAGCAGATGCTATTGCTGCCACCTAGGAAGGAGGGATGGCACTGTCCCACTCCAGCCTCTCCTTCCCCAGGATATATTTGATGTCAGCTAGGAGCCCCCTGTACCCCTCCCCACAGTACCAGGCTGCTGGGACATCACAGGAGGTCCCCAGGGCTGGCTGGGGTCCTCTGCACACAGAGACCTGCCACCTTTCATAAGGGAGCCATGACAAGCTTCCTGTTACTGTTTCAAAGAACCCCACAGTTAACTTAGAAGAGGGAAGGTTTGGGGTCACAGTTCAGAGATTCTGCTCTATAATTGCTTTTGGGCTTCTGGCCAGGTAGTGCATCATAGTGTGGAGCATACAGCAGAGCAAACCTAGGTTTTTAATGGCAGGGCGGGGTGGGAGGGGAGGGGGAGGGGAGAGAAAGATGGGGAGGGGAAAAAGAGAGAGAGAAGGGAGCCAGGGTCCCACAAGTGTGTGTGTGTGTGTGTGTGTGTGTGTGTGTGTGTGTGTGTGTGTGTGTGTGTGTACTGAGGCTTGTATGTGGGATCTCACACTCTTACTTTTTGCCTGGGCTGGCCTCAAACTATAACCTTCCCAATCTCTGCCTCCTAAGTAGCTGGATTGCAGGCATGAGCCACACACCTAGCCTCATGCACTCCTAAGTTTCCTGCAATCTTTGAGAACAGAATTCCATCAAGTAGGGCCTCCTGGCCCTAGGTAGCACCCACTGGGTTCCCAGGATGCCAGATTTCTCCCTGGAGTAAACAGTACTGGGGAAGACCCCTTTATCCCAACTCTGAGGGATAAAGATGTTTCCGTTCAATCTCAATACTTCATTTTTGAAGCAAAGTGAAAACATCAGAAAAGGACATGAGCTATAGTAGAGAGCAGACCTCACCCAGCAGATTCTACTCCCTGGCAGAGGTCACACCCATCCCAGATTCCAGGTGTGGTCCCTGTCTGGGGGGGACCCATCCCAAGACCCCCTTGATCTGCAGTTGCTCCAGTCCCTGGCACAAAATGGGATCCCTGAATGTGGGACCCACAGATTCAAGAGCGCTGCCCGCTGCCGGCTCCGACCGCCGATAGCCGTCTCGTCGTCTGCCTCCACACACGCAGCGAGGAGGGGCCACCCCTCCCAGCAAGAGGCAGCCTCTGCTTCTCCCACCGTCACTCACCCTCCAGGGTTGGCCAGGAACCTGGAGGAAGTGATTAGGGTAAGCGAGTTGATAGAGGGCCAGTTCCCAGGCCTTGCAGGCTGTGCAGGTGCAAAAGAGTCCAACAGCGACCAGTCCAGCTCCTGCTGACCCTCAGACGCACTCAACAGCTAAGTGAATGGTTTGCTGATAGAGTGTAGCAGGCTTATAACAAGCACTGCTGGGCAGATTGCTGATACAATGTATCTAACAGATCACTGACACAATGTTTCTAGAGACACTTTCACACAGACTCTGGACCAGCCTCACCCCTTCTTGCTGCTACACAGTAGTTAGTTTGTGATTATACCACCATTTGCTTTTTCACCCGCCTGCCTTCTCGTTTCTGTAAAAACGAAGCTGTCCACACCTGTACCTGTACCGTGATTGTTTTGCAAGACTTATCTCAGATAGGGCAGAACAAAGCTGTAAGTTAGAAAAGGCTCTGCACAAGCTGGGCATTGTGACTCATGCCTGTAATTAGCTACTTGGGAAGTTGAGATCCGAGGATTGTGGCTCAAAGACAGCCTTAGGAAAGTCTGTGAGACTCTTATCTCCAATTAACTACTAGAAAACCACAAGTGGAGCTGTGGTTCAAAGGGGGTAGAGTGCTAGCCTTGAGCAAAAAAGCTCAGAGACAGTGCTCAGGCCCTGAGTTCAAGCCCTATGACCCACTCCACCCCCCGACACACACACACACACACACACACACACACACACACACACACATTGTGGGTTTGTCTCAATACCTACTGTCTGGGTGCTCCCCAGGCTGCCACGTCTGGCTATGAGGAAGCACCACGGTGATTGACTAGTTAAGTTGGGAGGCCGTGTGCAGGCAACCTTGCCAGTCTCAGGAGGACTGTCCACTGACCACCGTATACATGCTCAGGGCAGACCTCTGAGGGTCAGAGGGAGACCGGAGCTGGCTGAGACTCTGCCTGAGCTTATTTGATTTATCACCCCTACCAAAGAAAAATCCACAGTATCAGCTAAAATCCCCAAAATATTTTCAAGACAGTAGGGTGCCGCAGGCTTACAATAAGGTACAGGCCTTGCCAGAGGCCTGGGTGAGAGCCAGGCACTCTCCACTCTTTGTTCCCAGCCCCTTCGCCCTGGCAAAGCTGAGGGCAGGTGGATGGTGTCTGTGTCCTGCCACCCCTTCCTCCCCAGCAGACATTGCTAATCAATTTAGCACTTTTCCATAAGATCCTAAATTCAACACCATTATTCAGCTCCCCATCCCCTGGGGAATAAAGCTAATGCTGCTTTCCATCCATGGCTCAGAGCCACACCCTTCCTGCGGGCCGAAGCTTGCCCAGCTGAGGTTTGAGAGGAGGAATTTCCCCCAACTCCACCACCATTTGCACCTTCTTCATCCAAATCCCATCAAAACACAGTTCCAGTCTGCTTGCGTTGGGACGAGGACACACCCAACCCAGGAATCAGCTGGCGTATTCATTGAGTGACATCACAGAGAGGCCTTTGTTCCAGTGGCCCTCGGCCTCCTTGTGCAGAGTCCCAGGCTATAGAGGGATCAGGAAGCGGCAGACACATAGCTATCCTGTCTCCTCCTCTTGGCTTTGGGCTCCTCAAGGTGGCTGTGGTCTTCTCCGGATCCTTCTCAGTGCTCACAACTTAGGAGTGCTACAAGCCCAGCTCTGCAGCGATGCCACACCTTCAGGCTGACGTGTGCCCAGTGTCTTTGCATTCTGGACAGTCCCCAGCTGTTCCTCACAGCACTCCGACCACTTCGTCACAAGCACACAAACTGCAGCCCAGGAGCGTGACTTCAGCTTTGGAAAGACTAGTTCCAGACATTCAGAGAGGTCATGGGACCCATCCAGCATCACAGAGTAGCCTGCACAGCCAGACCTTGAACCTGTCAGTTCTGGTCTATGCTCACAGCTCAGCCCTCACAGAGACACTGCAAGCTGGGCAATGAGAGCATGCCCACTTGACAGCCAAGGCACTGAGGCCCAGCTGGTGGGCAGCAGAGGCAGGGCCTGGACCCACACCAGGGGACACAGAAGTCTGTTCTTTACAGGTTTTCAGACGGGTGCGGACTGGCAGATGACGGGCTCTTCCTGTCCCTCCTTCTCTCTTGGCCAGTCTCCTGTATCCCAGGGCTTTGGACACACACGCTGGAATGGCAATGGCAGCCGTGGAGAAGAACAGGACATCGAGTGCCCAGCAGGAAGTGCCAGGCACAGAACCAAAGGTGGGGACTGACACTTGGCCCGCACCTCCACGCTCGGCGCCTGTGTGGTGGCGTTGCTTAGGGACCTGGAGAGACAGGAGACAGCGTTCCTCTATGGTAGCCACCCTGGGCACTGTCTCAGACGGAAAATGGTCAGCGTACCAAGAGGGTTTAAAAAGAAACACTTGTCTTGCCTTCTGTCTTTGGTATCCCTGAGCCTAGAGATGGATGTGGTGAGGGGGAAGGACAGCCTTGGGTTTGGCTGCTTCCAGTAACAGGGCACGGGCTATGGGCGTCCTGCATTGCATAGCTGGGATTCATAATCAATGCTGAGACCACTGTCTTCCGCTCGGAAGCACCAGCTGGCAGATTAGTGCCCCACAATGCCACATCACGCAGGTGTGAGGGCCCTGGGCTGAAGAACTCCACAGCTCCTGAAGCGTTATTCACTCCCCTTCCTATACCACCACTGTACCTGTTGCTGGGGAAACACATCTACTAGTCCATTCCGTGTTGCTGTAACGAGACACTGGAGGTAGGCTAACATTACAAAGAGAAATTTTGGAGGCTCCAAGTCCAACACCAGATGGCCCCAGTGACCAGCCTCTGGTGAGCGCTTGGTGGCAGCTAGTGGCAGAACCACAGACTTTTGCGTGGAAGAAAGGGGGTGGTTCTGGAGGTGAGAAGGCACAGGGCTCTCTGGGGGAAGGCCTTGCCCTTGGGCTTGCTCTCTTTGGAGCTCAGGGGTCCCATGACAGCTCCCCCTGGGACCTGAGGACTTGCGCAGGACCCTCTTCCCATGCTGCCGCACTGAGAAGCCTCCCTGGGAGGAGTGCAAGCCCAAGCCGAAGTCAGACGGTGACATGACCCCTGAGCCTGCCCTGCCTTCACCCGGGGGGATGGCCTCTCCTGACACCAGGCCTGGGTGCAACCAAGGCCCAGAGTTCTGTGGAAATTAAAGCATTTGACCCTTCCAAATCTTAGGAGTTTGTTTTTATCCATTTCATATTGCAGACTTGATGGAATGAGAATCATAGTCCATGTCAGAATAAAACACACATAGAAAAGAGGGAAGGAGGAAGGAGAGGAAAAGAGGAAAAGGAAGCTGAAGTCATAATCAGAACTAAGCATGAACAAATGTTAGAAATATTTCCTTTCGGCCTGAGGTGGAGCACTCCCTCTGGCTTTTTACAGAGACAGAGGTGATAAACGTGACTAAAATTGTGTGTGTGTGTGTGTGTGTGTGTGTGTGTGTGTGCATGAATGCGTGCGTGCATGTGTGCATGTTCCAGGGCTTGAACTCAGGGCCATGAGCTCTTGCTCAGCCTTTTCACTTATGACTGGCACTCTACCACTTGAGCCAGTCTGGCTTTTTTGCTGGTTAATTAGGATAGGATCTCTTGGACTTTTCTGCCCAGGCTTTAAACTGTGATCCTCAGATCTCAGCCTCCTAAGTAGCTAGGATAAGAGTGAGCCACTGGTACCCGATAATCCAAGACTTTTCTCTGAGCAATGGAAGGGGAACTGGCGGGTGCCGAGACGCTGGGCAGGCGGCTGCACTGGAGAGGAGCGCAGCGCAGGCCTGGCCAGGGCTGAAATAGCAGATTCATGTTTTTGGCACATACAGACCTCAGTGTTTCACTGCCCCAAAGCATGAACTTCCCTTGATTTTTTAATAAGAAGTAATGATCAATAATTTTCCAAGGGATCAGGTGACTATAAAACAAAACAACAAAACCCTGCTTTTACTTGATGCAGAAGTTGGTTTCTTCAAGGCGTCCCATTCCAAAAATAACAGAAAGAAAAAGAAACAGACAACACGGGGTTTGTTGCCACCAAGGTAGGAATGTTTCCAACAAAACAGGAAAATGTTTGCCAAAGTTTTTAACAACCCAGAGGACACTCTGGCTCCCTGCCGCCTTGGCTTGGAGACTCTAATCAGAGCTGATCAATGGAGCCAAGAAAGGTCTGCTTCCCGCAGACTGCAGCTCCCACGGCAGGGAAATCTGCAGGGTGTCAGGCCCTGCCCTGCCCTCCAGAGCCGGCTCTGTGCTCTGGGCAGCTCTGCTAGTCAGTGTCCTGGCTCCTGTCTAGAGTGCTGGGCTCCTTGGCACAATGGCCCCGTGCTTCAGAACAGGAAGGCAGCCCCCTCCTCTAGAGGGGCCAGACGCAGCAGACTCCAGCTAAAAGCTACGAACTCCTTGACTGGCATTCGAGGCTCTTCCCAGACTCTCTCTCTCAGAGCTTCCCAGCATGCTTCTGTGCTTCTCCACCGCTGAGCCTTTGCATCTACTGCTCCCATATCTGATGTAGTCTTCCTCTTCCTCTTAACATCTGCATGTTCAAAAATCCTCACCATCTCTTAAAGGACCAAAGTGACTAGCCTAGCCCTGGTTCACAGGTTGCTCACACGGGATGATCTGCAGGGCTTTCCTGGCTTGTAAGAGTAGCTGCCAGCCAGCCTACAGGAAGTCTGACTCCAAGGCCGCCTCCTGGAAGCCACCCTGGAGTCCCGGGACACAGCGCCCCCCTCCTGAGGGTGTCACATCTTCTGCATGTGGCTCTCTCTCCCCAGCTGGGCAGAGAAAGTGTCCCACTGAAGACACCCAGGTACACTGAAGTCTTCACCTGGCTATCTGCAGAAGTGATCTATTTGGAAGCAGGTCTCTGTGGGTCCCTGGGTGAGGTCCCTGGGGTGGGGGTGGGGGGAGAGACCAATCCATTTTATGTCTCTGGAACAGAGACCCAGCCACACAGGGAGAAGGCTGTGGATGAGGGGCGATCAGCAGCAGCCACCAGATGCTGCAGGAGGAGGAGGAAGAGGAGGAGGAGGAGGAGGAGAAGGAGGAGGAAGGGGGAAGGAGAGGGAGGAGGGGGAGGAGGGGGAAGAGGAAGAGGAGGAGGGGAGGAGGGGGAGGAAGGGGGAAGGAGAGGGAGGAGTGGGAGGAGGGGGAAGAGGAAGAGGAGGAGGGGGAGGAGGAGTGAGAGAAGGGGGAGGAGGAGGGGGAGGAGGAGGAGGGGAGAAGAGGGGGAAGAGGAAGAGGAGGAGGGGGAGGAGGGGGAGGAGGAGTGGGAGAAGGGGGAGGAGGAGGGGGAGGAGGAGGAGGGGAGAGGAGGGGGAGGAGGAGGAGGGGAGAGGAAGGAGAGGAAGGGAAGAGGGGGAGGAGGAGGAGGAGAAGGAGGAGAAGGAGGAGGAGGAGGAGAGGAGAGGAGGGGGAGGAGGAGGAGGGGAGAGGAGGGAGAGGAGGGGGAGGAGGGGGAGGAGGAGGAGGGGAGAGGAGGGGGAGGAGGATGAGGAGGGGGAGGAGGAGGAGGGGAGAAGAGGGAGAGGAGGGAGAGGAGGGAGAGGAGGGGGAGGAGGGGGAGGAGGAGGAGGGGAGAGGAAGGAGAGGAGGGGGAGGAGGGGGAGGAGGAGGAGGGGAGAGGAGGGGAGAGGAGGGGGAGGAGGGGGAGGAGGAGGAGGGGGAGAGGAGGGGAGAGGAGGGGGAGGAGGGAGAGGAGAGGGAGGAGGAGAAGGAGTGGGAGGAGGGGGTGGTGGTGGTGGTGCTCTCCCACAGCCACCAGCACACTGGACCCCCAACTTCGGCCCCGAGGCTCAGGCTCCTATTGTTCTAGACCACCTGGTTTCTCCCAGGAAACAAACTAATACATACGGCAAGGACTGTTCTAAGTAAGCGCTCTAGTGGGATGCAGTTCCCAGGCCATGAACTGGCCCTTCCGAAGTATCTGACCTTCCTCGTACCTCCCTCAGCCCCACCACAGCCAGTGCGGACCCACGCTGGGGGTGGAGAGTGACAGATGTGGACCGGGGCTGGGGCTCGGCCCCACCTAGCAAGGGCAATGCCTTTAGCGTAAACTCCAGTACCACCAACACCAAATGATGGATATTCGTCCGCTCAGGGGCAGACGGACAGGGGCAGGTCAGCTCCCCCCAGGCTTGGGGCTGCTGTGGGGAAGGATGTAAAGAACAACTAAGTTCAAATCTTCGTGGGGTCCTCATCTGCCCCAAAGGAGTCACGGGACGATTGTCCCGTCACGTGCTAGTACTGTGGGACCTTTCTGTACCGAGCAGAGGGCACTGACTCTCAGTGATGGCCTGGGTGCCGTCTCTAGGCTTTTATGCTCAAGGCTAGCACCCTACCACATCGAGCCTCTTCCAGCTCTCTGATGATTAACTGGCTGTAAGAGTCTCATGGACTTTCCTGATGGATTTTCTTGGTTCAAAGATAGAGCTTTGCAGTTTGAACGAAGAGATGGCCTTAGCGTCTGGATACTGAGCAGACCCCCGCACAGCACAGGCAGGCGCCAGGGCAGGGTAGGAGCGGCTCGCTCCGAGCATGTGCGCAACCATGGCTGACAATCACCACCCCGGCAGCAGCCCCATGCGGCCCCCCTGGCCCAGGGGTAGAGATTCCAGGTCCTCTGCCAACCAGTTTTCATCAGAGTAAAGAACCTAGGTCAATTATCCTCTTTAAAAAAATAATAACTTCCAAGATGTTGGAAGCCTGTAACTTTAAAACAAGCCAGATTAATGAAAAATAATCATTCTGAATTAGGAACTCAGTGGCACGTTTCTTAAAATTCTTTGTGTCTCACTAACTCCAGGACATTCTTTGTCTTTACTTACTTAGCAGAACGTTTCTAGAATGTTTCACTGTGACCTCTCCCCTACAGGCACAGAGCATATCCCCAGGCCCCTCACCCCTCCCTCCTCCTTCCTCCTCCCTCTCCCCTACTCTGAAAACCACCCAACGGAGGCAGCCCTACTTTCCTAAAACAAGCTTTGGAAGCCTGGTCCCTGTACCCTTTCTTCACCCAATGTTCCCCCCTCCACCAAGGCTTCTGACACTCAGTGGGTCTGTGTGTGGGGTGCAGGCTGCCCCTGCTCTGCGGCAGTCGGCTTCATGGGGGGGGAGGTTGGGGCAGTAGGGCTCGGGCTCTAGAATCTGATGCCCACTGTGTATCCTAGTGAGGTTACCTGCCTGCCTGTGGACAGGGAGACTGCTCCCTGAATCTGGGACCTTCGCGGTGGCTCATCTCAGAATTGGCGTATACTTGGTTTGAACTTGAAGTGAAAACAAAGCACTAATGTCAGGTTTAAGGGACTAAGGAGCAGGGGCCTTTGGGGGACCCTTGTCTAAATAAGCCCTGGGGCCTGGGCTTGCCAAGCTCACTAGCCTGAGCAGGGCCCTGGGGCACAGGCACAGGTTTCGGGGTGGAGGCTTGGGGAATGGCCCGGAGATGAATTAACACTTCTTCTCCTGGCTTAGGACCAGGGGATAAAGTCGCCTCCCACGGCTCCCAGCAGGTTTGGGGCAGGAAGTGGGGTGGTTTGGACAGCAGGAATCTGGCTCCACAAAAGCCGCTGAGAAGCCATTGTTCCAGGGCTTAACTGGGGGCCCCTCGAGTTGGCAGCTCCCCCGTGTCTCAACTGGAGCCAAGGTCTTTATCCACACACTGATAAACAAGGGGCAGTGCCAGAATAAGCCCTGCGATGCTCCCTCCCACCCCTCGCGGCAGGAGACTCCTGCTCGGGGTCCTGGGTCCTGCGTGGCTCCTGGCGCCTGGCCTCCCTGCCCCACCGCCCGCCGCTGCCCAGCGCTTTAGCCTGGCCAACAGGTAGGCAGCATCTCCTTGGGGCCAGGCCTCGCCCCTCCACGGAGCCAGGCAGCGAGAGCGGGGGGGGGGGGGGGGGTGGAGGCAGTCCCTTCCCAGTCTCCCTCCATGTCTGCGCTCAGCACCACGCCAGCACCAGCGTGGACGGCAGCGGCCCACGCGGAGGCCGAGGCCCTGAGTCAGGGGAGCACTGTTGGGCAGAGGCGCCCGCCTCAGAGCCTCAACTTCCTCATCTGTCAAGTGTGTGTGTGCCCAAGCGTGCAAGTGCATGCGTTCTCTCCTTCTCTGAGGAAACTACGAGACTCCGATAAGGATGTGAAATGTGGGGTATCGGCCCACCCCCACCCCCTCCACCCACCAGCCATGATCTGACTGCCGGGAAAGCAGTGAGGGAGCAGCCAGGCAGGGCTGGGCGCAGAGGAGCGGGGCTGGGGCACGCAGCCGGCTCCTCTGCCACTGTCCTGGGCTTGCCAGAGGGCAGTGCCGTAAGATGGCAGACAGGGTGCTCTTCTCCACTACCGGGTGTGTCCCTGCCTTCTTCCCAGGGTAAGACCACTGCGGCCATCAGCACGCGCATGCACACCTCCCGCAAGGCTGAGCAGGACCTGCCACCTCGCGGGGGACCAAGCGGCTCTCGCTCCCTCTGGCTCCTCCATCTTCTCCCTCTGCCCAGAGTTCTGGTTCCATCATCTCCGTCACTTCCCTCTCTCCTCCTCAGCGTCCCGGCTCCGTCCCTCACTCTCCTCCGCTCTGCCTGCGCCTGGCGCAGTGACGCGCTCTGAGCCCTCTCCCTGTGTCTTCAGGAGGCCACCTCCACCCCGACCCACACTGCGTCCAGGCTGGGGCCTAGATGGTTGTCGGCTGTTGGCATGGTCACCAGAGCTCCTGGGCAAGCCTGGCCCCTGATGGGCACACACTCCGGGGAGCTACCTCCTCAGACGTGGCCACACACCTGGCATCCACAACAGTTGGTCTTCATCTGGAGATGTATCTGGACCAGCTCGGCCTCCATGTGGTGGGGTTCAAGGCCCATAGAACTAAAGGGAAGAGGAACTGGAACATCCAGCCCCTGCCATCCCCACGGATGGTCACCAGACTATACACACCTAGCGTCTCTTCTGCAGCAGCATGCTCCTCCCCAGCTTCCCACACTCCTCAGCTGCAGCCACGACCAAGCCTAGGTCAAGGAGGTCTAAACAGAAGTTTGCGGTGCATTCTGAAGAGAGAGGACCCAGCCTTTCTCCCTTGCGTCCTCTCTTGAATGTAGATGAGACGGTTGGAGGGGAGACAGCTCTATTATGGCTTTGAGGGAAAAGCAAAAAAATCACAAAATTCTAGCTCTGAGCTCTGAGTGATAAAGAAATGCCTAGAGTCACCTCTGTATTTCTTATCATTTTAGAAAAATACAAGTTCATTTATTAAACTTGGAGCTTTACACTCATTTAGCTTTCTTGCTCAAAGCTAGTGCTCTACCATGTGGCCCAGGCCTCCAACCCAGCTTCTTGCTAGTTCTTTTGGAGATAGAGTCTCATGGACTTTTCTGCCCAGGCTGATTTCACAGGCAGCTGCTACTGGTGCCTGGCTGGTCAGATTTGTTTGGGCTGATAAATAAAAGCTTTAAAAAAAAAAAAATTCTCCCCTACCTAGCCTAGGCTGACTGTCAACTTGTACTCCTCCTGCCTCAGCCTCCCAAGTGCCAGGGTTATGGATAGGTGTGACATCATCCGTCCGACTGAAAGCTGTCTTTTCCTTTCCATTTTTATGGTACTGGGGTTTGAACTCAGGACATCAAACTTGCTAGGCAGGCACTCTACCACTTGAGCCAAGTCCCCACATTTCACAACTTTAAAACTCAACCTGAGTTCAAGTTCAAAAAAGCATTCCTGCGTTGGGAACTCCTGTGCCAGTCTTCAGTGGCCAGAAGAGCAGCTGTAACTGGCCCCATCAGCCAACCTGTGGACCAATCAAACCGTCCAGAGGACAGTGGGCGGGGCCTACTTAGACACTGGCTTTCTGAACAGCAGATCACGGGTATTATCAAGGTCATGTCCATGGCTAGAATCTACACTGGGTTTGAGTCCTTCCCACACTTCCCCATGCCCTTCAGCCACAGGGCAGGGGCTGTTCAGGAAACAGAGCCTCCTGCCCAGCAGTGTGAGCCACATCCCTTGGGGCACCGCCAGATGGGGGACAGAGGTTCGGGCCACACTAGAGTGTGGGTCCTCTGGGCACGGTCGTGCAGGTCCCGAGAGCAGGATCTGGCCCACTCACCTGGAGCTCAGGACAGCCCGGTGCCATGGGTTCCGGCGACAGCCTCTGCTCTTACTGCTGGCTAGTGTCCCACCCCAGCAGCGACTGAGTCCTCCCTGCTCTGAGTCCTCCCTGCCGGCCTCCTGAGTCCTTTGTTGGGCATCAGTGAGCGGCCAGGCCAGCAGGCTGGATTCCATTCCTCGCTCTACCCCTTCCAGCCCCGTGATGACCCCATCCATAACGCAGGGGCTGGTCCTGACCTCCCAGGCCACAGGGGAAGGGGAGACAGGAGATACCCTGGGCCGCAGAGAAGGTGCTCAATAAATCCTCAAAACAAACATGTAGCTGCCCCAAGGGAATGTATGACAGAGAGGACTTAGGATTTACGAAGACTTGCGGCCCAGGAGGAGGTTGGGGGGATGGGGGTGTGAGAGAGTACAGCCTCCCACCCCCACCCCCCACCCTGGAGAGTCAGAGAGCAGCGACAGGACAGGGCAGGGTGGAGGAGCCCTGCCTCCAGCCTGCACAAGCTCAGGGGACCGGCTGGCGGATGTGGGTCAGTGGTGCACACCAGTCCCCGGGGTGTGGGCCATCTAAGGGCTGGCAGCCACCAGGACCACATCGCATAGGAGAGGGAAGCCAAGGGCGGCACTTGGACCCAGTCACTGACAGCTGCCGGCCACGGAAGGGGGATGACCTTTGCTTTGTCCCCGAGCAGCCGGGCAGAGCCAGGTAGGTGAACGGGCCCTCAGGCCCCCTTCCTCCACTCCTCAGCCACACAGCAGGGGCTGTGAGGGGTGGACCACCACCTTGCTGAGCCCGAGCAGGGGCCAGAGCCAGATGGGGCAGAGTGGGAGTCGCCCCCTCGCACACGGGTCCTCTGAGGCCAGGGCACAGCGGCTGCCGGTTCACATCAGCTCACTGCAGCCCTCACCAGGAGCAAGGGCTACGATTCCCACCTTCCAGAAGAGAAAATGGAAGCCCAGAGAAGCCCACTGGCTTGTCAGCATCACGCAGCAGAAAGACGGAGCTGGGATCCCAACCACCCCTGTGCAGCCACAGAAGGTGGCCTCTTTCTCCTGTGTGACACAATCTCCAAGAAGCCAGTGAACGGTCCAAGTGGCATCTAGTGGGCGTGGATGCCGAGAGGCTGGACGTCAGAGAACTGCACCGACCACCCTCCCTCTCTCCATCCCAACTCCCTCTCCCTCCTCCAAGACTCCAATAGGTGCCACCTCCTGCAGTCAGGCCCCTTCATTTCTCCACTTCTCAGCCCTGCTTCCCGCAGGAGAGTGCAGCCTCCAGAGGACCAGACTACATTTGTTGCCCTCCCTGAACAACATCTGGGGTGTGGCAGGAAGCCTGGCACATGGCAGGCCCTCAGTAAATATTTGTGGAGAAAATAACCAAATACCTAACCCTACCCACCCTCAGAGCTCACGGCGGAGGGCTTTTCCCAGGGTAAGCAGAGGGGAGCAGGGCCCCAGGGGTCCCACGGGATCTAGGGGCTGCCTTCTAGTATCTTGTGTCCCCCAGCCCCCACAGGGTGCCATGTGTCCTCAGAGCCCAGCCCATTGCATTTTTTTTTCCTAACCGGGGTTCATACTCAGCTCTGGCTGATAGGAACCTACCAGAGGAGACCACGGGCCCTTGTGCTAAGTTTAGTGACTGCACAATGTCCCTGATAAATTCCAGATGGAGCCAGGGCTGGCGGTATTTTCCTCCTAACTCATAACTCCTCCAGCTCTCCAACCGGGAACCCACCAGGAGGCCACCGGGCAGCTCTGAGGGGCTGGGTCCACCTCAGATTATGCCAGCAGCCATGGAACGGGCAACCAAGAAGAGGGCCTACGCTGTCTGGGGAGCCTGGTACAGGACCCAAGCCGGGGAGTTTTCCAATAATACACCACGCACACAGAATCCTGGCTCTGTGCAATCCTGTACCTGGAAATCCAGCTACACAGCAGACCGCTGCACCAGGACAAAACTCCCCTGAACCAAGGTGTGCTCTGCTTCTGTGTAGGAGCCCCACTCTTGGGACCCACACTCACTCCATCTCCTGCCCTCCACAGGACAGGACCCCGGCTCCCTCTCTGCTCCAATAGCCCCTCCAGATTGTCCCTTCTCCATTCCTCCTCCAGAGACAAGCCAAAGGTGCCTAGTAAGACAGAGCCAAAGAGAGGGTCTCGGGTGGGAGAACCCTCTCCTCGCTTCTGAAAACAGAACAGACTAAACAGAAATCATCCAAGTGTCAAGGCAAGCGAAAGGTCCCTCAGACCACTGCTGCAGATTGCTCTTGCCGTCCACTGGGACCTTAAGATCCCATTCCACGCACGTGTACCAGCAAGGCCTCCAGGCCTGCACTGAGCGGCAGGCTTTCACCATTTCTCCCTGATCTGTGAGAAACCACATGCACTGCATCACCAGCCAGTGACTCCCATCTCCTGGCTAGAAAGGCGGCCAGATGGTCAGATTCCCCAGCCTGGAGCACAATACCCATGCACAGGTGTAAGGAGGGCAGTCCTTCATAAACACAGATACAGAAGAGCGCTATGACCACTAAACAATAATTTAAAACAGTACAGCAAGGCAAATTGTAGTAAGTCGATGACAAAAAGTACTTTTAACAAATGAAGCTGGAGGATGGGATAGAGGTATGAGGAACAAACCCACCTAGCCAGGTCTGGTGGCACTTGCCTGTAGTCCCAGCTCTTAGGAAGCTGAGGTGGAAGGATTGAGAGTTTATACCTCAGCCGCTCCCTGGCTCCATACACAAAGCTTTGACAGTTACTGCGTGGAGTAGAGCTGAGGTTCGGAAGTACGGAAATGTCTTTAAACAGTAGGAGGTAAAGGTTTCTTGACTAGGACATGAAAAGCAGTCACCCTAAAAGCAATGGAGCAACTGGACTTCATCAGAATCCAATTTTCTGCTCATTAGAAAACACCATTAACAGAGCCAATAGGCAAACGAAAGACTGGGGAAAATACTCACTGTGCGCACCTGTGTGACAAAGGACCTATTAAGAGAACATATAACTAACTTCAGGCCAACAGCAATAAAACGTGCAGCCACCAGCCAAGTCTGGGTCAGACACAGGGTCAGCGGCAGCTGCTGACCACTGAGAAAATGCAAAACACTTCAAGCACACACAGACCTTGCTCCTTCAGTAGGTGGAGGGTGTTTGTTTTGACAGTAGTGGGGTTTGAACTCAGGACCAGTGCTTGCTGGAGCCACATCCCCAGCCCTTCTTGCTTTCATCTAACATTTTTGCCCGATGAATTTTTGTTCCTGGTTGGCCTGGACCTTAATCCTCCCTATTTACACTTTCCAGGAGTTCGGGATGATAAGTGTACAGGCATCACACCCTCCTTTGATTGATTGAGAGGGAGTCTTGCATACTTTTTACCTGGACTGAGCTGGCCTGGCCTGGGATGGCCTGGCCTGGCCTGGAATGCAATCCTCCTGATCTCCAACTCCCACATGGATAGAATTACTAGGCCTAAGCCACTGCACCTGGCACCGCATTGGGTTTTTGTTTTTGAACTCAGGCCTAGGCACGGCCGCTGACCAGGCTATCATTGAGCCACAGCACAACTTCCAGCGGTGGTTTGGAAATAAGAGTGTCATGGACTTTCTTTCACTGGCTTTCAAACCTTGATCCTCAAATCTCAACCTCCTGAGTCGCTAGGATTACAGGTGTGAGCCACCAGTGCCTTTTTTTTAAATTGTTGTTGGTTGTTTTTTTTGTTTCAATTTTTGAGACAGAATGTCACTATCTATGTAGCCCAGGCCACAACCAGCTCCCAACAGCACTTTATACCCAGAATTTGTGCCCCTGCTCCCTCTCTCCCTGCACCCCTCATTCGGTGTTATACGAGAATCAGAACCAGGACCTCATACATCCTCATACATACTAGAGCAGAACTCAGCCACTTGAGCCACACCCCAGTCCTGGGATGCGTCAGGTGAGATCAGTTGGCTTTCCCTTTGTGTGACAAGATAGCTGATGCTAAACTCATGTAAGGAAAGGTTGCTGTTACTCACAATTTCAGAGGCTCCGGTGCTGCCCAGCTCCAATGCTCGAAGCTCCAACGCTGGGCATCCATGGCCCCGGGCTGGGAGAAGCAAGGCTGCTCACCTCCTGGCCTTGGGGCAGGTGAAAGACTGAAAGAGAAAGGAACAGAGCAAGATGCACTTTCAAGGACACACCCCTAGTGACCTCACTTCCTCCCCTAAAGGTCTACTAGCTTTCAACAGAGCCAGGGGCTGAGGACCAAATAAAGGCTTCTTGGGGATACTACCCTCACATTTGCTCCTGGTGTGCATAGCAGCAACTTCCTAGTTTCCAATGCCACATAATATTGCAACATGGAGCAATAATATCATTTATTTTTCATTCGCCTGTTGATGGATATGGGGGATTTGCACAGGGCAGCAACTAGTGTATGTGTATGTCTTCCAGCGGGCATGGGTGCGAGTCCCTCAGAGGTATAAACCCAGAAAAAGATTGGCTGGAACATGGTAAATAAACACAGCTTCAATTTACTAAAAGATCCCAGTTTGTCTACAAATTACTACTAGATAGTTCCAAAGTACCCAGCTGGAACCAACACTACAGAATATGAAAAGTCTAGGCATCTACATTGTTGTTGACTCTAGGAATGATCAGAACTAGCAGATTTCCTGTTTGAAAACAGTGATCACCACTCAGATGCACTAGGGCCATTAAGGTAACTATTAAGGCCAGACTGGGGGCCATGGTGAGGGGTGGCAGGGACTGTGGCATCTGAAGGGGGTAGCTTCTGCCCTGCTCCTGCAGGGGCTGGCAGAGAACACAGACTCAGGTCTGCTCCAGTTGGGGGCAAGTCTGAAGAAGACAGAAATGTAAACTTTACATGAAACCCGATTCTGAAATGTCAGCAACGATCTCAGATTTACTTAACACACCGTCTGTAGGCCAAGCCCAAAGTATCCTATTACACAGATTTTGTTCAAATTCAACTCAGGGGCTGGGGTTATGGCTTAGTGGTAGCGCGCATGCCCAGCACGCACGAGGCTCTGAGCTCCATCCTCAGAACCCTTCAATGGACACCTGCACCGGCTCAGTCCTCATAGCCTCCCTGCTTCGCTCCATTCTTTACTGGTGTGTCTGCTTGCTTCCTGTCGCTTCATGATTCAGAAGGCTCAGGTTTGGGGGACTCCAGGGAACAGAGTACTGAGGTGCTGCTCCAGTCTGCCCTCTTATTTCAGACCTCCCTCATCATCCACGTTCTCTCTACCTACAGCCCATGCTTTCACTTCTTTGCTTCAGTAAGCCCATCCACAGACCTAGCATTCCCACAGACAAAGTCTGGACCAGGAGCCGTGCTGTGCTTTGCCATGCACGCCCTGCGTGGAGCAGCCCTGCCAGCTCCGCCCGCTCAGCCTCTGCCGGTCCTCCTTGCCTCTGATCTCCTGAGGTTCATCTTTGCCTCTGGGCCAGGCACTGATGCCACCTCCCTGGAGCCCTGCCCTGCCACACAGCCCCCGGGACCGATTCTAGGTGCTACGCCACGAGCAGTGACCCTGGGTATTTGGTACTCCTCCATGGGTCTCCCCCAACACACCACAGCTCCCCACAGGGGCTGCGCCTCACCACTGTGCAAAGCCCAGGGGCTGGGGAGGGGGCACCGACTGTGTGCAGAGCCCTGTGGTGTTGTGATGAGCCAGGGCCCAGACAAGGAGTCAGCGGCATGCGTCACAGCGCTAGGGTCACAGCAAGATGGCAGGGGTGACACTGAGCATGCCCATGGCTGTTGACAGCTGGCACCTCCTGTTGTCAGCTGCTCTGCTGGGGCTGACCACATACTCACCTCCTCCTCGCCCCGCCCGGCTCAGGCTACCGCTGAGACTAAAGGCAGGCACAGCAGAAGGACTTGGGTGTGTGGACTGGCTGTGTGGCCTTGGGAGAGGCCTCCCTACCGAGGAGGACGTGAGGTCCGGGCCACGGCACCCATGGCCGGACAGCGGCACACCGGGGGACACCACCAGCCAGGCGGTGCAAGGCCAACAGGCTGAGAAGAGCCTGGGGACGGTGGGGGAAAGGCTTCCTGGCTGAGGGACAGGGTGACTCGGAGCCAAGTGGCCTCTCTGAGCCTCCCATAGATTTTGGGTGTCCTCCTGACCTCTGACCCCCTCTGGGTGCTGGAGATGGGACCCGAGGTGTGGCAAGGCTAAGGGAGAGCTCACAGTACTTGAATACTCTCCTCTGACACACGCGGGGCTTCTGCCAGGAGCTGGGGTCCTGCCATGCTCCTGTGGACTTGTGTGCGGAGCCTGTCCCCCCACGGAGGCTCTGTCGGATGAGGTGACAGTCTACAGCTCAGCAGGGCCGCGGGGGGTGGGGGTGGGGGGCCGGCAAGGAAGGGACATGACTGGAATACCGACTGTGGCCCAGGCCAAGAGGCAACTAGGATCGGGGAGAGCTGTGCAGAGTCAAGCAACACTAGGGACACCTGAGCCCCCCCTCCTGGCCCTGGCCCCCCGGGTCACCGCACAGAGCCAACTGAAGAGTGCTGACACTTGCGGCGGCAGCACGTGTGGGTGAGTGATTAGCCCAGGGAGGGTTAAGTGGATACCCGCGGGAAGAGTGATGGCAATGTCCACAGCAGCAGCGATGGGCTGACCCTGCATCCTGTCTCCTCCGGACGGGCGCCGTGTGGAGAGCGCTGCGCGGATGAGCCACCTTCATCCCTGCCACCACCCTTCAAGACAAACGCTATTTTCTTTCTCTTTGTAAAAAACCAGGAAACTGAGGAAGAGAGGTGAGGTGTGGGCCCCTGCTGTGTCTCGCTCAGCTCAGGCTTGGGCAGTTTGTGCCAATCCCAGCGTCCAGATGCCTCCTAGCCCCCCTAGAGGCCACCCAGACCTGCCCTCCCCAGGGAAAGCAGTGACGCCCTAGGAGAGCAGGGATGCCTAGCAGTCAGCAGGCAGAAAACGTGGCTCTCGTTTGATGTTGCTCCTGAATCTGGGACAAACCCCAAATCTCCTGGCTTCGGATCCCTGCAGGGACCCAGCAGGGCCTGGCACTCGGTGGGGCTGGGAAGCCTGGTGCTGGCCACGCTGGAGTTAACCTTGGTCCCTGGCTTCCTTCTTTACTCCCTGTTCACTGACTGGCCGCCCACTGTGTGCCAGCCACCTCTGCCTGGGGCCCGTGCGCTAGCTCCCGCTCCTGGAGTGGGGTCTGCCTCCTCTTCTCAAATCCGCTCCGACAGCTTTGGGTTCAAATCCCCAGGCTGCCCTTCCTCATGCCTGGCCACAAGCAGACTGCTGCCCACTCTGCAAAACGTTTAGACATGCAGACCTGGCGGGTGAGCCCTCCTCAGGGGCCCCCCCCGTCTCAAACAGCCCCTCCTTCCTGAGCCCTCCTGCGGCCTTCCGCCCCAGCACCGAGGGGACCTCCCCCACAGTGCAGTGCCAGCCGCTCTGCGGGGCCTGGAGAGGGATGAGGATGTGCGGAGCAGGACCTTGTCCACTCCCCACTCCCCACGGGCCTCCCGGCGTGCACAGAGCCCCATGCGGGCAGACACCAGGGGCAGGGCGGGACACAGGGGTCTTGGGCCTCAGAGGGAGCTGAGGAGATGGCTGAAACCAGGCCACTCTGCCCCGTGGAGCCCGTGAGGCGGGCAGTGTCGCTGGGGTCCCGAAGAGGGGGCTGCGCTAGACACGCCTGCCTGGCCTCAGCACCTTCACGCAGCCACGGGCACAGACATACCCTTGACAAACCGCTGCTGTCCACGCGGCAGAAACGACGCCCAGCCCTGCGATGCCATGGGCAGACCAGGGGTTCTTCTGGCCCGTGGTCCTCAAGGCAGCACTGGGCAGCCAAGACTGTCACTGTCCAGGTTTATACAAGAGAAATCAAAGGCTGCTGCCAAGCAACCTGTCCATGGCACGGCTGAGAAGATGCCCAGGGAAGAGTTGGAACGGCAAGCTCGGAAACCCTGGGCTCTGTTACCCACCTGCCTTCTACCCAAAAACTACACAGGAATGGGATGGGCTCAGCGGCAGAGCACTAGGCATGTTAGGGTCTGGCACACAGAAAGAAAGGAGGAGGGAAGGGAGAAACAGAAAGGGAGAACAAAGGAGAGGGGGAGAGGGGAGGGAATGGGGAGGCAGGGAAAAGGGGAGAGGAAAGCAGCCATGTGCTTGGGCTCGTAGTTAGGGTTACTGCTGGGCTAGTGTGGCACTTGCTTACTGTGCTGACACACCAGCTTCCAGCTCCGTGACAACCTCGGACCCAGAAGTAGATGCTGGGCAAGAAAGGGTAGCCTGGGCCTAGGAGCACTTTGCCTTTCTTAGCTTCTTTTCCTGGTGCTGGGGATAGAATCTTTGGCCTTAAGCAGGCTAGACAAGTTCTCTACCTCTGACTACAGCCCTTTTTTTTCTTTTCTTTTTCTTTTTTTGTACCAGTCCTGGAGCTTGAATTCAGGGTCTGGGAGCTGAGGTGTTTTTTGTTTTGTTTTGTTTTTATCAAGGTTTGCACTCTCTACCACTTGAGTCACAGCTCCACTTCAGGCTTTTTGGTGGATTAACTGGAGATAAGAGTCACAGATTTTCCTTTTCAGGCTGGCTTTGAACTATGATCCTTAGATCTCAGCCTCCTGAGTAGGTAGGATTACAGGCATGAGCCACCAGTACCTGTAATTGTTCGTCCCTCTAAAGGCTGAATTAGAGCCCTTCCCTGCCCCCTCCATCCTCTGTGCCCCACCATGCTACACAGTCCTAATCCTGCCTCCTGGATGCTCTCTTCCATTCCTGCTCACCCTCTTCCCCATCCCTGTGCAGGGTGGAATCCGCCCCCTTCAAGCTCATTCTTGCAAAAAGTATATGCTTCTACTTTTCTGCTTTGCAAAGTAAGGTACAGAGAAAGGAGTGCAAGTAGCCGTGCCAAGGTCTGCATTTCCACAACCCGAATGCACCAGCGTCACCAGATCAAAACCGTCAGCGTGAGGCTGCAATGCCGCCCAGTAGCGGAGGGCTTGTCTAGCGTGTGCAGGTTCTGTCCCAGCACCACAGAAAGACAGAAACAAGAAGCAAGCGGAAGCGTGTGAGTCCATGCCCTCCCCCGAGGTGGCTGCACACACACATCCAGCTCTGGCCCTCACAGCACGGGTGGCTGTCCTCGAGCCGTACAGGAACAGAGTGTGCACTGGACCACCTGGCGCCAGGTTTTTGAGGCTCCTGCAGGCCGCTGGGCTGGGCTGGGCTGGGTCACTGGGATCATCCCATCCTGAGGAACTGCCGGTGTTTACCCATTCCCTGCGGTTGGATTTACAAGCTATTTCCAGCCTGGCGCAGTCACAAACAGGGCCACACGCTCTTGGGCATCTTTGGGGGACTGTAAGTACACATTCCTGCGGGGTAAACAGCCCGAGTGGGCGGCTGGGCACGGCACACGTGTGCGGAGTCCCAGTACGCTCTGCTCATTGCCCAACCTGCCCTGGCCGCTCTCCTCCACCAGCTGTGCACCCGGGCTGTTTGTCCCCAGTTCTGTCGGCCTGGCCTCACCTGTCTTTCTCTCCCAGCCCGCCACTATCACAATGGGTGTGCCTGGATTTTCAATCCTGGCACATGATATTGGCTCTCAGTCCTTCTGTGGCTTACGTCTTCCCTTACTCCCAGCCATTGCCTGCCTGCCCACCGCCTACGAGCACCCAGGAGGGGCGTTGGGTGGGAGCAGCTTCCGACACCAGCCAGCGATGTGCCACGGTGGTGGGGGAAGCAACCTTCCCTCCCTAATGTGGGGGAAAGTGGGTCTACGCAGCCGGCTACTGTGCAAATTAAATGGGTTCGTGAAGATGAGGGATTTCAAAGCATCTGGGTCCTACCAAGAACTGAGTGAGCCCAGCTGTGGTTTCCCGATGACCATCGGGTCGTGGTTATCAGTAACGTTTTGGGGTTTCTGCCTGGCTCAGAGGCTGGGCGAGGGGGGCAGGGGGATCAGAGTTACAAGATTAACACAGAAAAGATTACCCAGTAATTAGAATACCTTCATTTTTAGTGTAAGTGTGTTGGTATAAGGTGGTATCTGGGATATGCTTTTAAAATGTTATTTCATATCTGAAATTCCAGTTGAATTGGACACCTTGCCTTCATCCCAGCCATCTGAGAGGGCAGGTGCTGTGTCTGCCTAAGACGATCCTTAGTGCAAAAATATGGCCCAGAGATGTGGCCAGGAGCTTTAAGAAAGTTAGAGGGCACCTGCGGCTCCAGTCTGTCCTCCCAGCTACTCGGGAGGCTGAGATCTGAGGATCGCGGTTCAAAGCCAGCCCCAGCAGGAAAGCCCGAGAGACTCTTATCTCCAATGAACTCACCAGAAAACCAGAAGTGGAGCTGTGGTCAAGGGGTAGAGCGCTCACCTTGAGCTGAAGAGTGCAGGAACAGCGCCCAGGTCCAGAGTTCAAGCCTCATGACCTACCAAAAAATAAATTAAAAAGGAAGTCAGAGGAAAAGCAGGTGGCTTCCAACATCCTCCTGCTTCTGTTCTTGTTTGGAAACGCACCCCAGAAGTTGGCTAAGAGCTGGCGCCACGCACCTTGGGTGCCGGGGGAGACATGATGTAAGAACGCCCTATCTGATGGGCAAAGCTCAGAATGGCTCTGCCGGGAGTTTGGGGCCAGGCCTCATGGGGAGAGCTGGCAGCCAGGGCTTGGCAGCTCCAGACCCCAGGCTTTCTGTACCACTCTCTTGTACCACTGTCTTGCCGTGACCTGAACCGAAGAGCATCCCTGGGCTGGATGAGGTCCCTGACTCCCAGGAAAGGCCAGGCCCACCACAGTGCCCACCACCTGGGTAAGTAGAATGAATGTCCCAGCCTTGGGCACAGAAGGGCACTTGTGAAGGACCCTTACAGAGGCATGGGGCCCTGCCCAGCCCCGGCACTCTTGTTCCTTCTGGCCTCCAGCTGCAGGCCCCCTGCCTGGCCAGCCCTCCAGGCTGGCTACCTGGCTCTCATCCTGGACTAGCCCCCAGCATGTTTCTGGTGCTACCAGCTTAGGGCCAGGTCAGCGACCACCACTCCCTTCTTTGTGCCTCTCTCCACCACAGCAGACATTGTGGATGTCACTGTGGGCGCAGGGTGCCAGGACATGGGCCAGGCTCCAAGTGCCCCGGCACACTGTGCTGTCTCAGGAGGCTTCACTGACAAAAACACAATGACAGTATTAGTGTGAACTTGAAGACAGCCACTAGGAGCTTTAGACCCCCAGCGCTGGGATCTCCTGAGCACACGCACTGGCCAGGCACCCAACACGGCGGCAGCTTGGTCCTGCTCTGGCCTGTCTCAAGGCCTCGCCAGTGCTGTTCCTCTGTCTGGAATGCTGACCTCCTGCCCTCCCCCGATGCATGTCCACTCAGCTCTCCCTCCCCCAGGAAACCTGAGGCACCCCAACCTCTACCTCCCCCCCCTCCCCGTGAGCCCAGCCTCCCCCCCCCCCCCCCCCGCGAGCCCAGCCTCCACCTTCCCTCCCGGGATCCCAGCCTCCACCTTCCCTCCCCGGATCAGACTCCTCACAGCTTTGCCCTGTCCTGTCTCGTCTGTGCACTGTGGCCCCCTAGTTACCAGAACCCAACTGAAGATGTCATGAGAGCAGAAACCAAATGGCGGGGTCGACGCAGACGCAGTTGACAGACTAGCTGGCCTGCCGAGGGGTGGGTGACCACCCGAAGACCCTGAAGACCCAGAGCAGGACAGAGGGCCTGGGACCTCTGCAAGGGTACCTGGGAGGTGCTAGAGGACTTGAGGCTGGAGTGTCAGGATGGTCTGACTGCCAAGAGCCTCCAACGCTAGGCTGAGGGCTCTGGCTGTGCCCTGGACAGGGTCCATGGATGGGTTATTAGCAGTTGGGTGTAATGTCACAGCTATGCCAAAATGGGTGAGGGAGGAGACTGGAGGCAGGCATTTGCAGGAGGCAGGGATCCACTGGAGCCAGAGATCCCTGGGAGATAGGGATCTGGTACAAATGCCCTGGTAGGGGCAGCAAGGAAGGAAGAAGAGAGCTGGTTAGCAGCTGCCCCTGTGCTGGTAGCTTGTAGCCTAATCCCTTTCTCTGGCAGGAGTTAGAATGAGGTGCTTAGAAGTCACGTGGTGGCTGAGCCCTGTCCGGCAGGATTAGTGAATGCTCCTGAACTTCCTGGGCTCTCGTAGGGGTGTGGGCACCTCTGAACCTGTGGAGCCTTTCTCACCTGACCCAGATTTAGCTCAGAGTTTAAAACCTCTCTTTTTCAGATGGACGTGGGCTAAGAATATTGAAGATTCTTCGAGACTTGAAAACGGCAGTGTAAAAAGAGATAGGCAGAGAGTACCTGAGCCTAGGCGAAGCGACTCCTAGACAGGCAAAGGTGCTGCTGTGTGGGAGGGTGTCAGCACAGCCCTTCCTGGGCTTTGGGAACATGGTTAGGAGGAAATCCTGGTAAGGGAGGAATGTGTGAAGATGCGAGGCTGGCCTCAGGTCCACTAGGGGCGCAGCGGACCATCTTGTCCTCCGATTCGGCAGTGCCCGAGAGACCAGGTGAGGAAATGGGGCAGAACCGGGAAGAGGAGCCTGGCAGACAGTACAAGATGTACAGAGGAGAGCTCTCAAAAGGAGGAGGCCACTGAGAGGGCAGAGCTCTGAGGCGGTGAGGCACGGGTTCCATTCCCAGCACAGCAAGCAAAGGAATTCAAGATTGAGTTCAGTAGCCATGTCGGGCTTCAGAAGACAGACCAAGCACTCCTGCTCTCGAGCGCTTCCGTCTTGTAGGGTAGAAACTCCTTGGTAAATCACTGCTAAAGACAAAGAGGTCACTCTCTTCAAAGAAAAGCAGATTTGAGAGGAGGCCGAGGAGGGAGAGAACACATTGTGGGTTACCCAGGCTGGACTGTGGGCTCTGCCTGGGCCAGGAGAGGCCTCCCTGTGCCTCAATTTCCCCTCCTGCAGGTTCTCAGCTCAAGGGAGTACCCCAACCAGGGAGGGGGTAACACAGGACTGAGGGCTCACCCAGAGTGTGGGGGTCCAGGGGGGTCTATGCCAGCTTCGGGTCTGGGGACAATCCTTGGGGAACCACCAGGCTGGAGGAAGGGCTGTGGACTGAGCCCTACACGAATCCCTCTGAGAGGGGCGTGTGGGGTCCCCACACGTTCAGGACACGGGACTGGCCCTCTTGACCGACACACCGACTTCACCGCCAGGCCACAAATGCAGACTGGGCCAGGCCCGGTCGGCACAGGGACCTTAGCGGGGCTCCGACGTGGCTGTGTGACCAGGGCTGCAAAGTGGGTTGTGGGACGTCAGTAAGGCACAAAGTTGCTGCTGGGGAATGTGGGCAGCATTTCCCTTGTTAGGACTTTTCCCCACAGCCCAGGCAGTGAGCTGGCTTCTATGGCTGGAAGCCAAGAACCGAGCTGGATTTGGCCTCCCACTCCCTGAACCACAGGCACGTGTGGCCTCTGCTCGGCAGAGGCGATGGGACGGAGCCTGCTCTGGACTGCCGGCCGGGCCGCTGGCCTTGGGATGAGCTGGGGATGATCAATTCCAGAAGGGCTAGATTGGGGGGGGGGAGGGTGTGGCTTGGGACAGCTCTTGCCTAGCTTGCAGGAGGCCCCCGGGTCCATCTCCAGGAACAACAAACCTCAGCACAGAGCCGGAGCTGTTCCTAGCTTATCTCCCCACCCCCCCTGCAAAGCCCCTCGGGCAGGCCTGAGTCATGGGTGCTGGTTGGTGTTTTGTTACCAAATTCTTCCTGAAGAAAGAACCCACTGTGTCAGGAGCCCGGGGCTGTCTAAGCAAGAGAAATCAGCCCACATCTCCCTCCCAGGGTGGAGCAGGGGAACCCACAACCAGCTCTGTTACCAAACCCAGGTCCAGAAGTTCATCCCATGGAAAAACCCACGTCCCAGAGAAAGACGAGAGAGAGACAAGTGTTGGGAGACAGAAAGATTTGCTTCGGGGGCCACAGAATGAAGCAGAGGGCGCTTTGCTCCAAGAGGCTCCTCCAGTCCATAGGACAGGAGGGAAGGAAGCACAGACAGGCTGTCTCAGGGAGAACACTCATGATCTTTCTGGAAACAGGCAGAGATTTTTCCAGGAAACGGCGCCACCCCTTTCTACTCCATTCCTGGTCCGGCGTTTGCAGTCATGGTGGCTGGCAAGTGACTTTAGCCTTGAAGGGGAAGGGAGGCTGGGCAAGTCCAGGTCAGGTTAACCTCGTATTTATAGTTCTGAACCAAACGTGTATCACCGCTCAACAAGTCCACACGCATAACGGTAAGATGTGGTGCGCAGGGGGAGGCAGCCACGGAGACAGACAGACAGACAGATCCCGTCACCCCTTCAGGCCCGCATCCGCAGGCCTGTCTCCAGCAAAGTGGCCTTCAAATGAAAAGTAAGCTAGGCAAGGCTGCCATCAGCCCCATGCCAGAGGTGTTAATAACCTACAGCCCCGCCAGAGGAGACCAATAACCTACAGCCGGGCTGACCACCTCCAAACCGACCGGTTTTTGGCAGTACTGAATTCAGGGCTTCTTCTTGCTAAGCAGGCCTTCTACCACTTGCCAGCCCCTACGGATCTTGCTGAAAGCCCAGGCAGGCCTGGACTTTGGTTCTCCTATTGGTACTTCCCTTTGTTGCCGGGGTGACCAGCACACGTGACCATGCCCAGCCATTGGTGGAGATGCAGTCTCACAAACTTTTTTTTTTTTTTTTGCCAGTCCTGGTTCTTGAACTCAGGGCCTGGGCACTGTCCATGAGCTTCTTTTTGCTCAAGGCTAGCACTCTACCACTTGAGCCACAGCACCACTTCCAGCTTTTTGTGTTTATGTGGGAGGTACTGGGGGATGGAATCCAGGGCTTCATGAATGCAAAGCAAGCACTCTACCACTAAGCCACATTCCTGGCCCTCACAAACTTTTCATGCTAGGCTAGCCTCAAACCACAATCCCCCAACTCTTTGTTTGTTTGTTTTTTTGGGTCCGGTCATGGGGCCTGAACTCTGAGCCTGGGCGCTGTCCCTCAGCTCTTCAGCTCAAGGCTAGCGCTCTACCACTTGAGCCACAGCACCACTTCCGGCTTTTTTCTTTTTGCTTATGTGATGCTGAGAGATCAAACCCAGGGCCTCTGGCATGCAAGGCATGCACTCTACCACTGAGCCACCTTCCCAGCCCCACAATCCCCCAATTCTTGCCTCCCAAGTAGGTAAGATTATAGGCATGGGCCATTGTGCCCAGCTTCAAATTGGTGCTTTTTAAGTAAACTAAGAGCAATAGAGCTGAAGGAAACAGGTTTTCCATGGTAACACTGCCAGTGGGTATTTTCTTCTTCTAAGGTCTCCTTCCTCCAGAGTAGCTACCAAGAAGTCACAAGGGCCCACCTGGTGACTCACTGTAATCCCTGATGCTCAGGAGGCAGACATTGGGAGGACTGAGGTTCAAGGCCACCCTAGGCCACCCTGTACCAACAAATAAGCCAGACTCACTGCAGATGCCTGCAGTCCCAGATACACAGGAGGAATCGGTAGGCAGGAGGAGTGTTGTCTGAGGCCAACGCCAGACAAAAACTCAAGACTTTAGCTGAAAAATAACTAATGTAAAACCAGGCTGGGGTATGGCTCAAGTATTAGCATGTAAGTCCAAAGCCCTGAGTTCAAACCCTACCACTTGTGATCAGCAGTCAAGGGCCCTGGAGCCAGGGCCCCCCATCTCAGGCCTGCTCCACAAGCCCGCTGGGGCCCTCCCAGACCAACAGCCACCTCTGCAACTCAGAGCCCTTCACCCCCGCCCTCAGCCTCCGCTAGAGCTAAGTCTCTCTCACTCTTTCCCCCGTCCACTGGCCATGCCCTACCTCAACTTACCCACCAGGACTGAGGGGCACAGGCTTTGGGGTCCGGCCCGGGATTGAGGGTCACAGGCTTTGGGGTCCAGCCCGGGACTGAGGGGCACAGGCTTTGGGGTCCGGCCCGGGACTGAGGGGCACAGGCTTTGGGGTCCGGCCCGGGACTGAGGGGCACAGGCTTTGGGGTCCGGCCCGGGACTGAGGGGCACAGGCTTTGGGGTCCGGCCCGGGACTGAGGGTCACAGGCTTTGGGGTCCGGCCCGGGACTGAGGGGCACAGGCTTTGGGGTCCGGCCCGGGACTGAGGGGCACAGGCTTTGGGGTCCGGCCCGGGACTGAGGGGCACAGGCTGTAGGGTGCTCAGACCAAGGACATGGACAAATGGGGCAAGTTGGGTCGCTCCAACATCAAGGTGGGGTATGGTCACCTCAGTTACCTGTGCCCTCACATCGAGGCGGGGTGCAGACACAGTAGAACATTGAAATCAGCCACCCTCAGAAGACCTTGCTCCCATGCCCGGCCTGCTCACCTGGCCTCCCCCTGGCCGTGTGAGCAGGCCCTGGCAGCCTGCTGCCTTGCTTTGGTGGGTCTGGGCCAGTCTGAGGGGACAAAGGGCTAGTGTAGGGAAGCCAGAACAGGGACTGAGCAGGAGAGGTGACCCAGGGTTGAGCGTAGCATGGAGTGCTCAGGAGAGCAGAAGAGGATGCTGCTGGGTTGGTGTCTGTAAGCCACAGGTCAGAGGCGTGGTCCTCACCCAGGGCAAGGGGCTCCGTGGCCTGGCACGGTGGGAGAGCAGGTGCTCACCGCGTCTAGCGGGGAGCAGAACGCACATCCCCGGAGGTGGCAGGAGAAGGCTGTCTAAGGGGCAGGGCTATACCTGGGGGTTCCAGACAGGCCACATCTGTGGCAGCGAGACACGAAAGCACAGGCCAGTGTCTCGGGCTGAGTGGCTCTGCCGTCTGGGGGTGAAGCCATGGGGCCCCGCCGCACCCCATCCCCCAAACATAGGCACTGGCTCATTCACTCAGGTCACTAACGGAAACTCAGGCTCCATTGCAAAGTGAGTCAGATCCTATTTGTGGCCACAGAGCATCAGAGGCTGTGAAGATTCTTTAAAAAACAAAACAACCAAGAGGGACGTGACATTCTGAGTGACGGCAACGAGCCACCTGTGCAGAGGCTTGCAGCAGTGGGCACATGGCCTCGGAGGACGGGGGCAAAGTTCATCGCTGGCAGACGGCAGCACGTGGGTGTGGAAGGGTAACAGGGCGTGAACTGGAGGCGCCCTTGATCCCTGGGCTTTGGGGAGGCCCTGATAGACTGACCGGGCCATGTTACTAGCTTACTGGGCCCTAGGCCTGTGGCTGCTTTGGCGGCCCTACCTTCAGCTCTGCCTTGTCCTTTGTGGACCAAGAGCTGCTCAGCTAGACAGGTTTGTGTCTCCCTCCTCCTGGGGCCCCTGCTCCTCCCGTCAGGGAGAAACCTTGCACACGCTGGAGCTGCCCATCTGCCCAGAGGAGACTGAAGCCAGCCACACAGGGCTCCATCAGGCCTCTGCACTGGGCGCAGCACCCCCAGTGAGAAATCTGGTGCTTATAGCTCAAGGGAGGGAAAGTCCGGCAGAGACTGCCCTTGCTAACTGCAGTGCCTTCCTGGTCCTCAGTCAGCAGCCCACTCCCCTCCCCTGGCCGAGGTGACATTCATTAAGCAGGGTAGTCATGCACACCAGGTGTCAGTGCAGAAGAAACTGTTAGTTAATAAGCACAGTGTTAACTGACAGGCACGGTGTTCCTCTAAAGCTAAGGTATTCACTGCGAATGTAAACACTAGGTAGAGCCAGGCACAGTGGCACACACTGGGGAGGCTGTGGTTGGAGGATTGGGAGTGCGAGGTCAGTCTGGGCTACAGAGGGAGAAACTAGCTCAAAAAAAAGCTAAAATGGAGCTAAGAATGTAGCTTTGTGGTAAAGCATTTTGGAGTCCTAGCCCCACCCAAAACCATTACCTAAAATAAGTGATCAATAAGGGGTGGCTGAAAAACTAAGCAGTAACAGATTAGCTTTCTACAGTTCAATAATGAAACGGTTGTCCATTAATTGAAAGCAGGAATTAGAAGAGAGTCGTTTACTCAGACACACGGCTCTATGACTCACTACAGCCAAAGATGGAAGCAACCAGTGTCCATTGATGGATGAACGGCTAAATCAAAGGGAGTCTCTCCACACATGGAGTATTATTCAGGCTTAAAAAGGAAGAAAATTCTGACACATGCTATAGCACAAATGGGTCATTATGCTACCAAGAATATGACAGTTTCTGGACAAATACTGTGTGGCTCCATCTATATTAGGTTCCCAAAGTAGTCAAGATTTTGGTTGGTTGGTTTTTTGACACAAGACCTTGTTATGTATCCTAGGAAAGCCTCAAGTTCAAGATGTAGCCCAGCTGACCTCAAACTCCAGAGCTTCCTGTCTCATTCTCCCAAGTTCTGGAATTACAGGCATGAGAGACCCAGCGCAGAGCAGTCAAATTGGCGGCAAGTAGAACGGTGGGCCCACCGTGAGCATTCATCTTGACTACCACCTGGATTTGGACTGAAAGGGACCTAGGTGGGTGGTGTCTGTGAGGCATCTCCAGAGGCGCAGACCTAATCAGTGCTTTAATCCACTGACGGACTCACACTGTGACCGGAGGAGGGGCCAGTAGGCTGCCTGCCTGATTGGGTAGGGTAGAGCTCGGGGCTGTCTCTGGCCTTAGCTCCTTCTGGCACTTCTCCTCTCTGCCTTCTGTCTTTCCTCAGGTGAGCAGCCTCCTCCACACACTCCTGCCGCCCTCGGCCTCCCCATGAACTAAAATCTCTGAAACCACAAGCAGTGGTCAGGTATTTGGTATCAGCAAAGTAAAAGCAGCACAGGGCACAGGGGAGGAGAGAGACAGGATGTTTAATGGTGAGTGACAGTTTGGGAAAATGAACCTCTGGAGATAGATGGTGGTGATCGTTTGCACAACATGAATGTACTTAATGCCATTAAACTGCACACTTCAAAACAGCTAAGAGAGTAGACTGGACAGGGTAGCTCATGCATGCAATCTCAGCTACTTGGGAGACAGATCACTGGCTGAGACCAACCTGAGCAAAACGTTCAAGGCCCTATTTGAAAAACAAGCTAAAAGCAAAAGTACTAAAAACAAAAAGTTACAGCCAGGGCCAGTGGCTCACACTTTTCATCCTAGCTATTCAGATGGCTGAGATCAAAATTTGAAGTCAGCCTGGCCAGGAAAGTCCATGAGACTCCATCTCCAGTTAACCAGAAAACGCTGGACTGTTCGTGTGGCTCAAGCAGTAGCATGCACGAGGTCCTGGGTTCAACCCCCAGGAGCACTGTGGGAAGACACACTTGGAGTAAAAACTTATGCTCCAGAACTTTCGCACACGTTCACAGCCACGAGGAATCACCAAACTCTATCTTGGCATCTGGACCTCAGGAAGGGTCCCACCCATCTGAACCTCAAGGCCACCAGCTCAGCCATACAGCCATGCCTGGCATGAGGCTGGCACACAGTAGGTGCTTTATCTGTACCAGGAGATTGATGGCAGATGTTATTGGGAGCCCACCCTGTGCTCTGAACCACAGGTTCTGCAGTGGGATGGACGATGCAGTAGAAAGAATGGTTGCCTTCCTGTGTAGACTCCTGTCTACTCCTGCAGGTAGATGACCCCTGAGTCCCCCCCCCTTAGGATGCAGGGGGTGCCTGTCCACTTAGTCTACATGGAAGATCACCTCCTCCCTCAGCATGAATAGGGCTGACCCTCCTCCCCGCAGCTTGGGTACCCCTTACAGGCCCACATCTCTGTGGTTCTGCACCCAGCACCAGACATAGCCCACGGCCTGCAGGGTGGAGCTCCGGACCCCGCAGTGGGGACCCAGCCTGTGATTCATCTTCTACTTCCTGTCCAGGTGATAAGAGCCAAGCTTAGAGCCCCGGCCTGTGTACTACAGCTCCCACCGACAGGCCACAGGACAGAAGGGCCTTGCTGCCGCGTGAGAAGGGCTGGGAAATGCTCCAGCCACAGGTCTTCACTAGCCCGGCACCGAGCACCAGACAGTGAGCGGCGTTCACCCCGAGCGGAGGCTAGTTGGGGTTCCAAGTAATGAAAATCCCCCCCAGCGCAGTGCCAGGCGCCAGTGCACACACGTGCCTCACCCCGCCCTCCTTTCCTCCCCTCACACCTGCCCCCCCCCACTTCCCAGATCAAAGGCAGGCCACAGATTTCCTCCTCAACACGTTTCTTCCTCAAGCCAAGGCAAAGCTGGCCACGGAGCAGAGCAACACCGCCACAAGCCACCGGGCTGGGGCCCCTGGGCGCAGGAAAGGTGGGGTGCCTGCTCAGAGGCACCCAGCCGGAGCCTCCCACCTCACTGTGAAGTCAGGGTGCTGGAAGACGCTACGGCCCCGAGCACCAGCCCTGCCTGAGTCCAGGCTACCTCTACCCACCAGCTGCCTCTCCATCCCGAGGATGCCTGTCTGTCTGCTAACTCTCCTTTGCTAGGGACGTGGAGCACGTGGCACAGGTGAGAAAAGCAGCTGAGGGCAGGGCCGGCGCGTCCCCGAGCTTCTTTGCTGGAGGCTAGCGCTCTACCACTTGAGCCACAGCTCTACATCCAGCTTTTTTGGCAGTTTAGTGGAGGTAATGGGAAGGTGGCTCAGTGGTGGAGTGCTTGCCTAGCATGCATGAAGCCCTGGGTTCGATTCCTCAGTACCACATACACAGAAAAAGCCAGAAGTGGTGCTGTGGTTCAAGTGGAAGAGTGCTAGCCTTGAGCAAAAGGAGCTCAAAGACAGTGCCTAGGCCCTGAGAGTTCAAGCCCCAGGACTGGCAAAGAGAAAGAGAGAGAGAGAGAGAGAGAGAGAGAGAGAGAGAGAGAGAGAGAGAGAGAGAGAGAGCCTTACAGACTTTTCCTGCCCAGGCTGACTTTGAACTTCAATCCTCAGATCTCAGCCTCCTGAGTAGCTAAGATTTACAGGCATGAGCCACTAGTGTTGGCTTCACAGTAGACAGATACTTGTAAAGAGGCACTGACTGGCCCCGATCATCAGTGGAGAGGAAAATGCACACTGCCATGAACTGAAAGGACCCCATCTGTGCACTCACAAGGGCTCTAAGCAAAGTCAAAGTTTGAAAAGGAACCTCACATCACTCCCAACCTGCTGTCGCAACTGGCCCTTTGCAATCGCATAATTTCAGTCCTGTATGAATGTTCACCAGACCAGTGGCCTGAACTTTCTCATGGTGAGACTTTCAGCCCCAGTCTCGTCTTCAAGTGAAACCTAACTAAGCAGCCAACTGGGTAAAAGCTGCTGAAGAGATGGGATTAGACGTATCTGCTTAGTCCCGGTCCTCCACTTCAATGCCCTATGACACACAGGGTGTTAGTTCCTACTAGATGCAGGAGTGCTGAGGCCAGACTGCATTGATGGTGTGCCTGCTGTATATACAGCCTGTCTGAGCCTATGGTCACCCTCCCCTTCTCATTTACATCCGCAGCTGGGAACAGTGGAGTGAGCAAGACCCAGACACCACAGGCAAGTTAGCTAAACCACCCAGCTCATACAGGGGAGAGCGAAATCCATACTATCAGCTCCTTCTGCCTTGCTTGAGGCATGGGGAAACTGAGGCCCACCATGGGGGAGGGGCAGTGAGTCCTTAAAGCCATACTCCCATTTGTTAAACTCAGGTCGAGGCTAGTAATGGCCTTGGTGACTTCTAGGCCAGTTGGCTGAGGCCAACTGCGGCCCCCTGAGGGGGGCCCAGGGGAGACTTTCTTTTTGGAGTGCCAGAGTTGGGTCCCGGGGCCATGGACAGGCTGGGCAAGTCGTCTCAGACCGAGCACATCGCAGCCCTCTGCGGCACAGTTTATGAGCCAGGTTCCTCGGCCTCTGCCCTGATCCTGCTCTGCAACTCTGCGACCTCCAGACGGCTGGCCTCGCCCCACATGGGAGCTCTGGAGGCGTTACCCTGAAATCCGGCCGTGGGACAAACAAGGGTGGCCGCGATGAGGGAATGTACTTAAAGATGGAGAAACCGAGTCTGAGAAACGAGGGCCTGCCGCCCCTGCCTAGCTCTCACGCGCATTCTCCAGTGTCACAGGAACACTCAAAGGTGTTCTGGTACACCTGATGAGGAAGGGGGCATTTATAACCTACCAATGCCCCCTGGGAAACCCTCTGCCCACCAAACAGCATGGGGCTTTGCTGCACATATCCGCTTTCTGCCTGTGGCGCAAGGCAGCTTCATTGGCTGTGCTTGGTGCTGCTGGACATTCCTGCCCCGGCTGGCCTTGAACCATGGGCCTCAGATCTCAGCCTCCTGAGTAGCCGGTGTTAATAGTGTGAGCCACTGGCGCTCGGCTTTCCCTTCTTTTTTACTTTTTTTTTTTCTTTCGTCGGTCATGGGGCTTGAACTCAGGGCCTGGGAGTGGTCCCTAAGACTTTCCTGCCTGGGCTGGCTTTGAAGCGGCATCTTCGGATCTCAAGCTGCCTGAGTAGCTAGGATGACAGGCATGAGTCACTGGTGCTGGGCTCCTTTTCTACTTTCTCTTCCGCCCATTCTCCCGTGTACACCTCAGACACAGCTCAGTGTCTTCTGTTTGGAAGTAATCGTCTCTGCTTTTCCCTGCTGCGCAAAGCCCAGAGGTGTCCTCCCACAATGCCTCCTTTAGGGGACAGGCTTACATTTTGGTCTTGAAAAACCAGAAGTGGAGGACTTGAGGTGTGCTCAAGCAGCATATGGGATTGGGGCCCAGACGATGGTAACTGGAGTTTAAATTCAGTCTGTGACCCAGCTCAGGGCTCAGTTTAGATCCATAATCAGGGGTTATCCAGACTGAGTTAGAGCTCAAGACCCAGCATATGCTGATGAGCATTCCGCCTGGGCTAGATCAGATCTGCGTACGAGCGTTCATTCCATGGCAGAATTACACACTCGTCCACGGCGCTCTGTGGAATACCAGGATCAAGCCATAAGTCAACAGCCAGAACTAAGGCTCAGTCTGTGACTAGGATCAGAGGTCAGTCTGTGAACAGAGCTAGGGTTTGGGTCCAGGGACACACTCAGGCCTTGGGCTCTAACTAGGACTGGCCTCAATCTGTGACCAGTCAGCTGAGTTTAAGTTTCATCCTGTGTTTAGAAGCTGTGCCACTGTTTCCTAATGGCCCAACAGAGCAAATGTGGTTTCTAGAACCAAAGTTTGGACCCCTGGAGCCAGCTCAATTTTCTTCCCATTCCTTTCCTAGTGAGAGCTCCTCCGTGTGGCTCACACCACACTGGGGGGCAGGCGGGAGGCGCTGCCCTGCTTCGCCCGCCCAGCCCCTGCCTCCTGCCCGCCCCCCTGCCTCCTGCCCCGAGCCTCCTGGCTCCGAGATCATTAAGGAAGGAATCTGTGGGAAGAACAGGGTAAACAAAATCCATCAGCAGGGCTCGGGCAGGCGCCCAGCCCTCCCCGGGCCCGCGGGCCCATTGGGAGCAGTCCATGTTGACAGGAGACTTCATGAAATCCAGGGGAGGCCTCTGGCAGGGCCCACCTGGAAGGAGGCCGGGAGGTAATCACATTAATTCTGCTGTGTGTGTCCCAGCATGCGCTGAATGGAGAGCCAGGCTCTGGGCCCATTCACCCAGGCTCCGGGAGCCTGCCATAATTACAGGGAAAGATAAAATTCGGAACTTATAGAACTCCAGGGCGAGTTCAGGAAACACCGCTGTACTGGAAGCAGCACCTGCTTACAGGGACAGGGAGGCACGGAGCGAGTTTGGTTCTTGTCCTCATTTCTCAGAAGAGGCAAAGAGAGGCATGGATGTCAGGGGACCCAGACTGATAAAAATCTCAAGCTCCAATTTCCAGTTCTTCCTTCCTAAAACCTCTCCTGTCTGCAGCCCAGGCTGGGGAGAGTGGCCTTGCCTGTAGTGGCATGGACACGAGCCCTCCTGGAGTGACTGACTTCACCGTGGATGGGGACTGCCAGGCTCAGGGCCCAGGGCCCAGGCCCAGGCCCCTGCACTGGGCGAGGGGCGCGGCGGTCGGGGGAGGGTAGAGGCAGCATGGCGAGAAGCTTCACAGAAGTGTGTCTTAATTCAGTCTTCAGCATGCCTCTTGAGCCTCTCGCTCCATCCTACAGTTCAGTAAACCAAGTCTGGGAATCTGAGTCGCTTGCCCAAAGCAGGACAGACAGGAAGTGGTATGGCTGGGTTAGAACCCCTGTCTATTGGCTTCAGAACACTTGTTTCCTGCTTCCCACGGCCCTGGCCAACTCTGCTGGCTTCCCTCTGCTGAGCCAAGCAGGGCGATGCTCTGGGCCAGAGCGGAGAACCACCAGGCCCTTTGGGATGAAGAAACGGCAAGGAGATCCGGGTCTGGGTGCGGGGCGACGGCCAGGAGCCCGCCCCTGCAGGACACCTCCAGGGCAAGAGAACCAAAGAAGGTACGCGTGCGCGCAGAGGGACGGCAGGGAAGCAGGCAGGCTCAGGTTGGATCCCAGGCAAACACACATGTCGGAGTTTCCCAGAGTCCTCATCTCCCCTGGGAAAGCCATTTCTGGCCCTTGCCAGTGGAGGGATGTGGTCAAATGCAGCTCCAAGCAAAGTCAAGCGGATTCTTTGTACCCAAGGGGCTTCTTCTTCAGACGCTCCCAGCTCCTTGAAAACGGCTCCCAGCACGATCATAAAAAAATTCCTTCCATGTGCTGGGACCGCTCATGGGGTCCTATCTCTGCCCTGAGCTGAAGAGAATAGATACAAGAGCACAGAGAGGGGGAGAGGTCCACGGGGGTCACACAGCACAGTCCAGGTGGGCCTCCCGGCAATTGTACGGGACCAGGCCGTGGTGCCGGGGTGGGGCCCCTCCGCCTGGGCCATGGGTCCTTGACATGGCCCTTCATCAGGAATGAGAGTGTTTATTTCCAGCTGAATATTTCCCCAACCGCAGACGAGACAGGACAGGACTGCACATTCCAGAATCCTGGCAGCTTGGAAAACTCTACTGTGGGTCCTGCCTGGCCACCTCGCTTCCCCACGGTGGCCTGGTCACTTGCCTCCTCCTGGTGGCCTAGTGGCCACTGCCAGAGCCCTGGGTCTGCCTTCCAGCTTGGGTGAGAAGCTCGTTCAGGGCAGGAGGCGTTGGCAATACCCCAGCGTCTCTCACCTCCAACCCCTCGCATCTCAGCCCCATGGAGGGCAGCCTGCAACAGGAGGTTCATCGCGCGAGGCAAGGACAAGCATCGCAGGCCAAGGAACAGCATAGTTGTGGCCTCCTTGGTGAATGGCCAGGGCATGAGCTCCTGCCTGGTGAGGGTAGGCCATGAAGCAGGAGAGACGCAGCTTCTTCCTAAAGGCCCAGAGCACCACGGCCTTGCAGTTCTTATGGGATTGCTGGGGATGGGGATTGAACTCAGAGCCTCAGACTTGCTGGGCTTGCTTTGGTCAGCTGATGGTCTACCACTTGGGCCCACCCCTAGCCCAGCTTCTTGCTGTTTATTTTGGAGATAACATCTCAAGGACTTTTCTGCCCTCGCTGGCTTGGAACCTCGGTCCTCTGGGCAGCCAGGATTCTAGGTATGAGCCACGGATACTTGGCCAAGGTCCTGCATTGTTCATGAACAAGTAGAGCAGGGTGAGAAATGTGTCCCAGGAGGTGCTCTCCAGTGAGCATCAGTGACCAACTGCATGGACAGAAAGCAGCATGGGGGCCGGGAGCCAGGGGTGGGGGGGAGCTGGCATGAGGGCCATCCTGAAGTGGGTACGAAGGAAAGGGTGATGGGGAGTGGCTGTGGCGGGCAGACATGAGCTGAGGGTCCTCACTGCGGCAGAGGAGGAAGCTGGCTTTCCACCATCAGTCCAGCATCATGTCTGCCTGTGGCATCCACATGGGCTGAGTGAGCGGCCGGCACTGCCACTGTGGCCAGATTTCCTAGGAGAGCCACGCTCCCTGCTGGGACTTGATCCAAGGTGGCCAACCCCTTCCTCTCCTCTCCTGGACCTTCTCCCACCAGCCCTGCCAAACTGCATGCCAACACGGTCTGTTTCTCACCCTCCGCTCAGGTGAGGTTCGTCCTGGGACGTCAGGGGCCATCTCTCGGCCTGCTTTGTCCAACCTCTTCCCTCCACAGCCCATCACCCAGTCCTGGCTTGGCTCCCCTTGCTCTCCCAGACAGCCAGCAGCTTAGCCTCCAGCAACGCATCACATGACCCCACTCCTACCTCCTATCAGCTTCACAAGGTACCCACACTCAGCATGGCCATTCTACCTGCCTGCTAGATGCTTCTTGGTGAGCTCCTATTCATCCACTGCAAACCATTCCTCAGGGGTGCCCTCACCAGCTACTACACAATCGATCCGTCTCTCCTCCAGACCTTCAAGTCAGTTACTTGTCCACCCCACTGGCTAGGAAGGCCTCAGGGACGTAGGACCTGCCTCATCTTAGCCTGCTTGGAACCAGAACAAGGCAAAACATTGAGTAAGTACTCAATTATTGTTTATTGGAGAGATGAGAGAGACACATGAATATAGAAACAAGGGAGTGAATGAAGGAACACCTTGATTCCCATACCCTAGAGGCACACATCTTGTCAAAAAGACAAGATCTGAAGCAGGCCAGATCCCTACCTCTAACTCTTGCTGGCCGGGTGGCCACAGGACCTTGGCTTCCTGAACCTGTTTCCTCTCCCACCGGAGCCAAGCAACTGTCCTGACAATGCAGCCAGCAGAGTAAGCTGGTGACAAACATGAGATGGAGAACAGTGGAGAGCATGGTTCAGCTGGCCTGGGCTCAGGGCCTGGCTCTGGCAACAATAGGCTGAGACGGGAGGCAAGCTGCAGGACTGCTCTGTGCCTCTGTCTGCCCAGAATAAAATGGTGATGCTCCACAGGCTTGTTCTGAGAGCTCTGTGAGGGGTACCACTGCCCCTACCACAGCCTCCCCTCCTGCAGATGAGCATCTAAGGCACCAAGATGTGGGGGACCAGGAGGCTCCGGCGAGGCTGTGTACTTGGTGCTTGGAGCGGCGGGACGTGCCAGGCCCTGTCTGACCTCTGCCTGTGACCTGCAGTTCCCTCGTTCCCCTCCCCACTACTGACTCACCCTCTGCCTCAGTGCCAGGCCTTAGGTCTTCTCAGTGGAGGTTGCTCAGGGCATGGTGGTGGGGTTCCCTTGATGACTTAGCACGGAAGCCCACCGTTTCTCTCTCCCCGCATCCCAGGCCCCACCGGAGCCAAGTCACCAGAGAAGAGACGGGCCCCTGGGGTGAGGCATGGCGTCTCTGGAAAACACCTTCATGGAGGGAACCTACGAGCCGCGTAAGGAGGGGGCTGGGGAATGGCAGGCCTGGGGTGCCCCTGTGTGCACCCATCCGGCAGGGCTGCCTTACCCGACTGCCACTAGGCGGGCAGAGGCAGGGATGCCGGGGCACTCCGGTCCACAAGTTGAGCACTGTGTACTCAGCGTGGCCAACCCGGTATTTCTGGACTGCGGGGCAGCAGAGCAGGGATCTATCAGAGAACACCCAGCCCCTGAGGACCACACCCCTGAAGGCTAGCAAGAGAAGAGCATCTGCCTCAAGGAACACCTGGAACATTCTAGAAAATATTTCCAGGGAATCTGGAGTGAGTACATTGTGTGCAGATGCTAAAGAGGGGGGAGTTGCGCGGAGAGGGGTGGATGTTGGCAAGGGTGAGCCAATCCTGGCTTCTTCTCGTGTTTTTTTTCCCCAGCCCGATTCCTTTTCCCCTGCTTGTCAGTTGGGAACAGTTAGTTCTGATTTTCACAGATGCATCTAGCCAAGATCTCCGGTGTCTACACCCACTGGGTGTCCTGTGCTGTGTGGCCCAGAGCACAGGCCTCCACCTTCCCGAGGCTCCCTTGGCAGCAGCTTCAGAGCTGCTAGTCTTGGGGGTGCTTAGGACACACGCAAGTGTCCCTCCCTCGAAAGAGACACGTCAGAAGGCAAGAGCTCTTCGGCTTTGAAGGGTGAGCAAAGCTTTCGTTTACAGAGCATTTATGGAGCGCCCACTGTATGCCAGGTCCCAGGCAGCATCACAGAACAAGGATGCACAGATTGTGAACCTCTAATGCTCAGCCTCCTGGGAGGCTGAGTTTAGGATTACACACACACTGCTGGGGCTCACCATACACAACTGTGGGTCCGGCACTAGCATGCCCACATCACAAACGAGGAAGCAGAGCTCTGCCCAGTGATGCACACAGTGTTCCCAGGGAGGAGGCTGAGAGCCAGGATTCGAACACAGTGGCTGCTTACTCCAGTGCCCCCAGGTCCCAGGGAGACCCTTCTTCACTCAGCTCGGCCTCACCCACTGCCTCAGGTCTCCCCGGCGTGCTCAGGTTCTACATTCCAGCAGGCTGGAGAGGCAGGTGTGGGCAATGCACACCCGGATCCCAGAACCTCACCTGTCAACCCCCGTGCCATCACAGGCCAGGGTGACGTGGAGGGCCCGTGTGCCCGCGTTGGAGGCAGCGCTGGCTGAAGGCTGGCCCTGCCTGACCTAGGGGCTACCAGCTAGTCAAGGCTGTCAGTCCCTCCTCTGACACGCCCAGAAGCTCGAAGCCAAGAGCTAGTAAGGAAAAGAACAACTGAAGACATGTTGCTGTCCATGCCTGAAAACTACCTCCGTCTCCAGGTGGGGCTGCCCATCCTCGCCTGGCACAACCGACCTCGGTGGAGATCTCCATGTAATCAGAGGTGCTGCTCACGCATCTCTGTTCTGATGGAACCGAGGGCCTCCACTGCCTGTGACTCACAGGTGCACAGGTGACCTACAGAGCCACACGTCCTGAGCCTGGACTCTGCCTCTGCCATTTACCTGCAGTGGAGATTTGGGCCACTTCCTCTGTGCTGGTGGAAAGGAGCACCCAGCTCTCAGGAGTGTCCTCTTTAGAGTAAGTAAGGTCTTAGGCAGTGGGGCAGTTTGCCAGAGATGCTCAGCACCTCTGGAGTTCAGGACAGTAAGCCGTCCCTAGTACTGCCATTACGGCCCCTTCCCAAGACCCCAGATCCACAGGGGCTTGTGCCAAGGGAGGGAGCTAGTCAGTCTGTGAGCAACAGTGCCAGCCAGCTCCCCTGGGGTGGTATTTGGAGGATGAGGAGGGAAGGAGGCAGGTGCCATCCCTGCCAGCCACATCCATGCTGTGTGACCTTGGGCAGCTCTAGTGCCCTCTCCCTGTGCCTCCATGTCCTCATCTATATGTCGGACGTGTGGGGAAGGCACAGGGGGACCTGCTGTGGACTCCCAAGCGGAGCTTTATACCAGACTTGAAGGGGACCATAGGAAGGGGGAGAGGGAGGGAGGGAAGGAGGAAGGGGCGCTGAGGAGCTGAGGAGGAAGGATGCAGACTCACCTGTCAGAGAGAAAGGACAGAGAAGACAACCAAGTAAGGATGCGTCTGCTTTGCTGTGCGCTCTAAATTACCACCATGTCCCAGGAACAGGAGCACTGTTTCTGTTTATCTAAATAAATAAATGTAGGAGCTGGGCGCTGGTGGCTCAAGCCTGTCATGAGCTGAGAGCTCATGAGGCTGAGATCTGAGGATTGCAGTTCAAAGCCAGCCCAGCTCAGTCAGGAAAGTCCATGAGACTCACACACAATGAACCATCAGAAAACCAGAAGTAAAGCTGTGGCTCAAAGTGGTAGACCACTAGCCTTGAGCAAAAGAGCAGTAACAAAACCCTAAGTTCAAGCCTCTCAACTGACAAGAAGGAGGAGGAGGAGGAGGAGGAGGAGGAGGAGGAGGAGGAGGAGGAGGAGGAGGAGGAGGAGGAGGAGGAGGAGGAGGAGGAGAAGCAGAAGCAGCAGAAGCAGAGGAAGAGGAAGAGGAAGAAGAAGAAGAAGAAGAAGAAGAAGAAGAAGAAGAAGAAGAAGAAGAAGAAGAAGAAGAAGAAGAAGAAGAAGAAGAAGAAGAAGAAGAAGAAGCAGAAGCAGAAGCAGAAGAAAAAGCAGAAGCAGAAGCAGAAGCAGAAGAGGAAGAAGCGGAAAAAGAAGAAGAATTTTAAAAAAAATAGCCAGGTTCCCTTGGCTCTCGCCTGTAATCCTAGCTACTGGGGAGGTTGAGATTGAGGATCCCGGTTCAGGGCTAGACTCTTAACTCCACCAAACTACCAAAAAAAGCTGTAAGTGGAGCTGTAGCTCTTGTGGTAGAGCTCTAGCCTTGAGCACAGAGGTACAGGGGCAGTGCCAAAGCCCAGAATTAAAGCCCAAGACCATCAAATAAATAAACAAGTCAACAAATAAATTGACATCATAAGTTGCTAACTACCCTCGTTTGATCACTATACCATGTACACGTGTATTTAATTATCATACCATGCCTCTAAGTCTGTACAATTAAAATAGCAAATGAATCTGGCCTCTATCCTATTCTGGATAGGCAAACCAGTCCCTGAGCCTCAGTTTCCCCATGTATCCAAGGCAGTCAGACTCTGACGTCCCAGGCAGGCCCTGGCTGGAGGTGGGGTCCCTCCCAGGGCAGTGGAGTGGAGTGCTGGACGCTGTGGCCAGCTCCGCTTCTTGCCTCTGGGCCGGCCCTCCTCCCACACCGCAGCGGGGCTGGGGCCTGGCCTCTGCCGTGAGGCTGGGGCTGCCTTCCAGCAGAGGCTCAGGACGGGCCTGCTTGGGTCTAAACCCAACCTGGGCAGGCTGCTCGGCACAGCCAGCCCCGTGCGCCAGGGCCCCCTCACTTTGAGTGTCAGTGTTGTCACCTGTCCCTGCGGCTCCCTGTGAGAGGCCCCTCGGTGTCCACGCAGGGGGCTCGCCCCACCCCCAACACTTGCACTTCTGTCTTTTTTGTGTGGTGCCCGTCCCGGAGCTGGGTGCTGTCCCTTAGCTTTTTTGCTCAAAGTTAGCACTCCACCAGCTCTGCCCCTGGCTTCTTGCTGGTTAATGAGTCTCCCAGACTTTCCTGCCTGGGCTGGCTTCGAACCGTGATCCTCAGATCTCAACCTCGTAAATATGTAAGATTGGGGGCCGGAGTCATGGGTGCTCAGCTTATTCTGGGAGGATTTTTTGGGGGTTTTTTGGCAGACAGGAAACAGGTTTCTGGCTTTGCACTCTCTCAGCTAACAGAATCCTGAGAAACTGTTCAAGCTGCATTCTGCAGCTTCTCTTGGAGCAGAGTTTTCCCAGATACACCAGGAGAAAGCTAACCTGGGAAGCTCAGCGCTCCCATCCCCTGCAAACGCCAGCCCCGCCTCTTCACTGCAGCAGCCTCAGTGCCACCCGTGTGGGGTGAGGTCAGCCCCAGGCGCCCCTGGGGCCTGAGAACTACTGTCACGATTGATGGACGCAGTGCCCAGAACTGGGCCCACGACACAGCCAGGGCTGCCCAATGCAGTGAAGATGTTTAAAGGAGCAGGATGGTGACGCACAGACACCCCAGCCTGAGAAATGTTGGCCGGGTCCCCCCCCCCCCCACCAGGGAGACCTGCTGCTACCTGCCGGCCTCTACCAAGGCAGCACCGGCTTAATCTCCAGGCTGGTAAACACGCGATTATGTTTCCCAGCTAAGGTCATGCTACGTGCAGGGGTACTCATCCCAGACCTTCCTCTCTTTCAGCTTAGCACCTCCTGGCCACCTTTGGTCCCCAAAACCCTGAGCTGAGACTCGGTCTCCTCCTCTGTGGTGTGGACAATGACACCTGCCTTTCACTCCAAAAACGGCCTCTCGTGGCGCTTGGCTGAGCTACGTGGAGTAGAACTGCTAATGTCACTCTTTCTTTTGTGGGGTTTGAGGTTGAACTCAGGGACTCTGCTGGCTGGACGGGCACTCTACCCCCTGGGACATGCCCCCAGCATTTTTTGCTTTAGTTGTTTTTTTGAATCGATTTTATGTTTATGCCAGAGCCAGCCCAGAGAGTGATTATCCTACGTATGCTTCTTGTATAGCTGGGATGACGCTCGGTTCTTACTGGGGACTTTGGGGACTTTGGGGACTTTGCAGCGCCCAGGTCTTGTTGATGCCGTTTACTCTAACACGTGACTGCTGCTACACCAGGGGCCCTGAAGATCCCACTGCACCCATTCCTACCTCTCAGCCTTTCCCTCCATGGGGCTCCCACCCGAATCCCCCTTCAAGTCTTTGCTGTGGCCCAGCTGCCACAGCAGCCCAAACGCCATGGTATGAAACCCAGAAGCCACTACAGCTACCTGGCTCGCTCTTACTAGCTCCTGCCGCTAGGCCACACCTCCGCCAAGTCACGATCCCTGCCCTGAGCAGGCAGAGGCAGGAGGAATGCGCGTCCCATGGCTTCCTCACGAGACCATGGTGGGGGCATGAGCCAGTGCCAGGCACAGGGTCAGCCTGGTATTAGGGCCTGGTTCTATCAGGTTCTGGTTCTATCAGGTTCTGGTTTGATGAGGTAGTTTCCGGCACTGGATTTGAACTTTAAAAAATCACTCATTCCAGTTTCTGGGCAGGGTCACAGGAACCTCCTCAGAGGAGCTCCTCCCCTCTGGAAGCCTTCGGTGGCCCCTCCCAGCCACTCCCCTGCTGCTGGGGGGGGCGGTAAGAACTCAGACCTGGCGCCCCTCGAGGCCAGACACATGACATGTAATTTCCCCACAGGTGCCCTGCCTTGTCTCTGGGCTCATTTCCAGCCCAGAGGCCTCTTGGACTTGCCCTTCCCTGTTACCCATGTTACCTCATTACCGCTGCCATCAAGCCCAGGACTCAGAGGGTCAGGCTTGCCACCTCCTGGGCATGGCCGGGCCTGGGACAGAGGTCTGCCTCTAAATCGCAGCTGCTACTGCCTCTGTGCCTCCTCATCTATGTACGCTGCCTGTCCTACCAAACCCTCAGTGCTCTGACCAGGAAGGCAGGGCCTCATTGGAGATGGAGAAAATAGAATATGAGCAGTTCCAACGCCTCAGGAGCCCGGACAGCCATCACCGGAACGACCTCCTTTTCTTCCCAGTCTGGTATAATGTGCCCAGTGCTTCCCCAGTGCCTTGTGCTGTCTCGGGGAGACAGCCTAGAGGCATCTCCACCTGCCATCCAGGTAAACTAAGGTACAAGGCACCACACCCTAACAACCACCAGAATTGCCAACACATGCACACATATTAATTGTATAATATGACTAGGAATGCCCTTATTTATTTATTTATTTATTTTGCCAGTCCTGGGGCTTGAACTCAGGGCCTGGGCACTGTCCCTAGGCTTCTTTTGCTCAAGGCTAGCACTCTACCACTTGAGCCACAGCACCACTTCCAGCTTTTTCTGTGTATGTGGTACTGAGGAATCGAACCCAGGGCTTCATGCCCGCTAGACAAGCACTCTACTTTAATTTTTTTGAAACAAGGTCTTACTTAAGCAGCACAGACCGGCCTTGAACACACACTCCTCCCCCCTCAGCCCCCTCAAGACCAAGAATAACAGGTGTGTAACATCATGCACAATGAGACACACTCACTGAGCTAGAGGAGTGATTCTGTGGTAAAATCACCTGCCTACCAAGTGGAAGAACCCTAATTCAACTCCCAGCACTGCCAAAAAATCCAAAATGATGAAGATGAGGATGATGGCGATAGATAGATACATACATACATAGATTCCTTGTTTTAAAAAAGGACCTGAAAGCCGGGTGCCACGCTTGTAATCCTACCTGGAGTAGCTGAGATCTGAGGATCATGGTTCAAAGCCAGCCCAGGCAAAAATGACTGTGAGACTCTAATCTCCAATAAAAACTACCAAAAAGCTAAAAATGGGGTTGTGGCTCAAGTGGTAGAGCAATAGCTTTGAGCAAAAGAAGCTCAGGGATAGTGCCCAGGCCCTAAGTTCAAGCCTTAGCATTGGGGGGAAAAGCTACTGTAAGGCCAGGCGCTAGTAGCTCATACCTGTAATGCTTGATACTTAGGAGGCTGATATCTGAGGATTGAGTTCAAAGCCAGCGTGGGAAAGAAAATCCATTAGACTCTTATCTCCAATTAACCACAAAAAAATACAAATAATAACCAGACACGGAGCTGTGGTTGGAGTGGTTGGGTGCTAACCTTGAGGGACAGCACACAGGCTCTGAGTTCAAGCTTCGGGACCTGCACGTACACACCAAAAAGAAAAGGGGACCTGAGAAATGGGATGGACCTAAAACAAATCATGTTAAGTGAGGTAGGCCAAACTCAGAGGAACATATGGCTGTTTTCTCTCATAGGTGGAAGCTAGATCTAAAATACACCAGAACGGGATAAATTATACAGGACTCTGGGCATTCACACACAGACAACCAAAGGAGGATACTCTTTCTTTTTTTCTTTTTCTTTTTTTGCCAGTCCTGGGGCCTGCACTCTGGGCCTGGGCTCTGTCCCTGACCAAGCCCCCAGCTGGCAGGAAGCACCCACTGATTCTGCTTGGAGATGAATGACTGGCGGGAGGGAGAGGTCTCCCTGTGAGCCTGCCGGCCTTGGAGGGTGGGTGGTTAGGGCCCTGTGGGGTTTCCACAGGCCTGGGCTGCTTCCTGGGGCCTGCTTGTTTCATCCCTGCCTCTACCTCCAGGCGTGAGGCCTGGGAACTCAGGAGTCCTCTATGTGAAACTGAGGCTAACTGCCCACCTGGGCCTGTGGCAAGGCGTTTCAGAGCACCTGGCATCACACTCCTTGTGCCACACGGCGCTGTGGTAGATACCAACAAGACACCACACTCTTCAGATGCTCGGCCCTTACCTAAGATGGCAGTGTTTGCAGAGACAGCCTGTGGACACTTCCAAGTGGTCTCGAGATTACTCTAACCACGAATGCGGTCAGTCAGAGACAGTGACAAGAAAAACAGCCCACACGGGTTCACTACAGATGCCGGTGACTCACGCCGCCACCCCACAAACTCGCCCTTCCTCAGGGGTCCTCAACGGCTCTCCTTTGAGAGAGGCTCTGGGGACCCACCCCGCCAGGCCTCCTCACCCTGACCCCTGGCCACCCTCTGACTCCTTCCCTGGCACCTGGCAGTTCCTGCCTCCCTACCCCTGCCTCGCTCTGGCTTCCCCTTTGCCACTCTATCCAGGTTCTCACCAGCTGTACCAGCTGGGATACACCAGCCTACCACCAGCTAGCTTCCTGCTCTTGCTGCCAGGGTTTGCCCTCCTCCAACATAGCACTACACACCACTCAACACCCACCCTTAAACGCTGTCCTTGGATCTGGGTGGCAGGCTCTCTGGGTGACAGCACCCTTTCTACCATCCTATCCTACCATACAAAGGAGTGGTACGTGAGAACACTGGAGCTCAGAGCATGAAACATGCCCAAGGTTGCTCAGCAGCACTAACATCAATAACCAGGCCATTTAACCCAATTCCCAAGCTTTTCCCTTAAAAAAATTAATTTGGTGGCAGGGATTGGACTTGGGGCCTTGTGCTCTACTACCCCAATCTCTTGAACCTTGGCCAAGTATCTAGGGCAGACCCCAGTTCCGCCTCTCCGGAGGGCTTGTGAAGCAGACCCCCAGCAGGGGCGGAAGGACCCGGCAGGCCCTCTGGTTCTGGCTCCCGGAGAGGGGTCACATGAGGCTTGCCCTGGGGTCTCCTGCGGTCTGCGCCCCAAGTCATTTCTGAGGGTGTCCTGAGTTGGCTTTCCTTGCTGGGTTTCCTTTGCTCTAGGCTGGTGCCAGTGCAGCGTGAGGGTGAGCAGGCTCTCCTTGCCAGCAGCCAACCCGGCAGAGCGGGCAGGGCCTGTGCCAGGCACCAAGGCTTGACGGTCTCTGGAGGGTGGGCCAGCCAGGCAGCCGAGGAAGCGGAGAGAAGCAGATGCCACTCCCCAGGCAGGGAGAGGGAGCAGGTGATGGGGACTGCAGGAGGGGGCTTTCACCAGCTGTCCTGAAGGTGACATGCCTGCGTGTCTGGGCCGGGAGCTGACAGCCCGAATCAGACCCTGTCCACACAGCACGGGGCCGGCCCAGGCGGGAGCCCAGCCAGCAGCTGCATCTCTGGGGCTCCACAATGCTCACCATTTACCGAGGCCTGGGGGCCAATGTGAGGTCCAGATGAGGGGAACGAAGACAGCCCCACTCCCCATAGCCACACATGGATCCAGGTACCCCTCCCCCCCCCCCACCAAGTCCATCTCATTGGAGAGAAAAGAGGTGCAGAGTGACAGTGGGCCGGGATTCCCCAGGGCCACATTGCTCACCTGTGCTGAGAGCCCCAACTGCGGTAGTTGCAAGCTGTGTGCTCTGCCACCTCTGGCTACTGACTCCTACTCCAGCTGGATTTCCAGAGCCCTTTTTAGCACCTGACCCCAAACACATGTCCAGTGCATGTCAGGAGAAGGAATCAATCAATCCGCTGATCTATCTGGGTGGATCTAGCTGGGCAAAACTGAAACTGAGCCTCTCAGATCATTGCATCTCAGGTGCTCTAAACAGTGTTCCCAGCTTGTCCTGGGCTGATGAGATGATTAGCCCCACGTTAAAACAAGGAATTTGAAGCTTGGGGTTGAGCCTGGCTCAGGAATCTTCTACTCACAGCCCTTAGCAAGGGGTGTTTTATGGAATCAGAGTCTACCCAGAGTCTACATGCTGTGTCCTAAACCTACTCCTGGGGTAGAAAGAGGTCGTACATAGATTTGGGATTGAGGGCCACCCCCCACCCCCAAGCCAGCCCCATGGCAAAGCCCCACTCCTGGACGGCCATGTGTACCAAGCTGGCCCAGGACCAGCCAGGCTACAAAGTCTCTTCCTCCTTTTGTTCACAGTCAATCTGAAGAAGCAAGAGAACTGCTTCATCTGGGAATATGCTGGTGTTTTCCCACCACTCAGAGGCTGGCTGATCCAATATGAGCTCCTTAACTCTCTGAACCCGTTTTCCCATCTTAATATGGAAACAACAATCCTATTACCTGAACAAGTAAGAATAAACATAAGAACAATCAAGTCATCGCCTTTCTCTGGAAGAGTATATGGCACCAGCACAGATGAGCCTCAGGAATACAGGGAAGAAAGAGAAAAGCAAGTTCCAGATGAATGCATTCAGCATTCGTCTTTCATGAAGGTGAAGAGGAGGCACATTGGCACAGAGCTTGCCCGCACGGGCAAGGGCCCTAGATTTCATCCCCTGCACTGAAAACAATACACCAATGTGAAAAACACACATGGCACCTGTGTGTACATTATTTGTAGATATAGTAGTTACAGAATAAAAATTCACTTTGAATGAGAAACACCCAAAGCAAGGCAGTGGTTACCTTTGGTGGAGTCACCAGAATGCCAGAGGTAAACCTGCCCAGGGTCAGGCTCCCCAGCGCTGTTAGCCTTTCTCAGCCGGGGTTGGCCTGTCCTGTCCAGCTGTCCAGTGACAATGGTGGATGGAGCCGCATAGTGACTGCGCAGAGGTAGAGCTGTGGCAGATCCAAGTTGAGTTCTGAAAGAACATTCTGAATTGCACATGCATTGAGGCAATGGTCTTCACCTTGCCAGCCTGTTTCCTCATCTGTGACACAGAGAAACAGCCCACAATGGAGTCTCAGAGAACAAGGTCAAGGATGCCCAGAAAGCCCTCAGTGCCAGCCCAGGCCTGCCAAAGGCACCTCTGGCAACTCATGGCCACAGTGACTGAAGTCATTGCTGGCTTGGGATGCAGATGAGCTGTGTGGGGTCCCAAGATGTGGGACCCCAAAGATGAGTGGTTGCTCATATGCCAAGCTGGGCATCTCCCCGCCCCCTCCCAGGGAAAGAGGTCAGGCCTTGAGACGCTTTGCTCCAAAGCAATCCCTGAAAATCCCTCCCCGGGAGACTCACAGGCCCAGCTAATCAGTCACTGGGTGAGCTCGCGCACAGAGGCTGACCCACACGTGAGTCCACACCGCCTCCCCCTACCACCAGGGCTGGGGAGCTCTCTGGCCAGTGCAGAAGTGAGGCCTTTGCATCCCAAGAGCCAGGATGAGGGCTAAATACTCATGTCAGTCTGGGTTCCAGGTGTCCAGGGGTGAGGCCCGGGAATAGGCTTGGTTCTGGCTCTGCCTAGCTTTGGCCTCTCCACTACTTTGGGCAATAAGCCTCAGTTTTCACATTTGTCCAACAGAGAATGCATGATGGCACCCACTGCAGCATGGTGGTGTGTGCACAATCAGCAGGCTCAGAACTGCCTTCACCACCACTCCGTCTCAAGGCTATCATCAGCCCTGTCCCAAACTCAGCACTGTCATTTGAAGCACTATGGGGTCAGGGGCTAGGTTCTCAACCACTGTTGGATCCCAGCACAGGGCAATGTATGTGATCAGCATGTCAGGTAGGAGCCAGGAAGGGGGAAGGGGGTGGGATGGGAGGGAGAGTATCTTAGAGCATGCTTCACGGGACTAAGATCCCTGTGTGCCCTGACTCTGTGCCCTGATACTGTCCTCTCCCTGCCTAAGCCTTCCTGGATTCACAACCATCTCCTCATGAGCCCTCCCTGAGAGCTTCTGGGCTGGGAAACTACCTCTCCCTCTCCTCTCCTGCTGCCAGCCCAGATCTCCCCATGACTGGCAGCCCGGATGGGGCTCCAGGCTGCGTGCAGTGCCTCAACTCGGCATGAAGGCTCTCTCCAGCTTCTGTGGCTCTGTGCACCCACCGGATGTTCCAGTGCTTTCTGAACAACCCTCAAAGCCAGGCCTGCTCCCATGGATGGAGCCTAGGGACTGGATGGGGGCAAAACAGACTGCAGTGGACTGCTTTGCTGTGCACTGCAGGTGCCTGCAGATGCCTGTGTGATCCCTTCCCTGGTGACTAGGGTCTCTGTGGCCCATAGCGACTACAGCAAGGATGGTGTGTGACTTCTATGGTTAAGTCACACTGGCACTGCCACTTCCGCCTGCTCTCTGGGAGTAACTCCTCTAGGGCGGCCAACCACTACGGGACAGCCACGGGTGCAGAACTGACTCGGCTCGCCTACAGTCAGGCCAGCCCTCTGGACAGCCATCTGGCTCCATCAAGACTTCTGATGACAGCAGACTCAGCTGACATCTTGACAGTGACTTCATAAGACCTTGGCCATCTCACCCTGAGCCAGACATATCCAGCTAAGCCTCTCCCAAATTCCTGGCCACAGTACAAACATTATGGTGGCTTCAAGTTCTTCCTCTGCGGTGATTTGTCACACAGTGAGGGTAACACACCATCACAGGCAACCTGAGCTCCCACTGCCTTCCCGAGTGACAGCAGGATTTCAGTCTGAAACTGCCCCTAGGTTGCCAGGGAACCACTTTCCAGGAGTACATGAGAAGCAGAGGCCTGACCCTCATATTCTGGACCAGGATGTGTGTGGCTGGGGTGCAGTGAGCCTGAGCCATGGGAGGGGAAGAGAGCACTCTGACCCAGGCCCCAAACTGGAGACCTGGTTACTCCCAGAAAGCAGACTTCACTGTTCTTGACGTGGCTTAACACTCTGGGGCAGTGCAAATGCTTTCTGAAGACAGGTGAGAGAACTGAGACTTTCAGGAGATTCATGGTTTCTAGAACAGTCCAGTCCTGGTATATGAAGACTTACCTCCCTGCCACAGAGTGCTGAGGCCAAGAAGAGAGCCCAGGATTGTACCCAGTGCAACTTATTGGGGACTTACAGAGAGCAGCTGGATCCCTTTTGTTTGGGTCAGAAAGAGGGTAGTTGGGGGAATGTTTCTCATTTACCTAGTCAGATGCTTCCCTGAAGCGGGGGCCTCATAGTTAAGCCTGTGAACAACTCTAATGGTTTTATTTATTTATGGTTTGCTGGGAAACAAGGCAGGAAAGCCCAGCTAGGGTTTCTCAGCTTGATGGAGGTAGTTACAACTCAAGCTTGGCTGTAGTCAAGAAATGCTGCACCCATAACCATGATGTTTGGGGAGGCTCAGCAGACTAAGTTCTGAGAAGCTTGCAGTCCTGGGGTCTGGTGGAACGCAGGGTTTCACATGCAGTGCGCGAGCCTGCAGCCTTGGAAGGTTCTTAGCCAGAGGGTGCTGCCAAGCACCCTGCGGGACACAGGTTAAACTGTTCCCCAGAGTCATTCCCCACCCCACAGGTGCTCCTCCGGAGGCTGAGATTGGAGGATCGTGGTTCGAAGCCAGCCAGGCTGAAGAGTCCATGAGACTCTTACCACCAACTAACCACCAAAAAAAAAACCCACACGTGGAGCTGTGGCTCAGGTGGCAAGAACGGCAGCCTTTGGGCGAAGAGCTCAAGAGCAGCGCCCAAGCCCTGAGTTGGAGCCCCAGGGCCCACACACGGGCACGCGCTAGTCGTAGGCCACGTAAGGAAACACGGGCGAACAGGGTGGCGGGGAGGGGGGAGGGAGGAGAGGGTGGAGGAAGGGGGAGGGGAAGGAGGAGGGAGGGGAGGGGAAGGAGGGAGGGGAGGGGAAGGAGGGAGGGGAGGGGGAAGGGAGGAGGGAGGGGAGGGGGAAGGGAGGAGAGGGGGGAGGGGAAGGAGGAGGGGGGGAGGGGAAGGAGGGAGGGAGGGGAGGGGAAGGAGGAGGGAGGGGAGGGGAAGGAGGAGGGAGGGGAGGGGGGAGGGAGGGGAGGGGCAGGGAGGGGAGGGGAGGGAGGAGGGGGGGAGGAAGGGGAGAGGAAGGAGGGAGGGAGGGGAGGGGAAGGAGGGAGGGGAGGGGGAAGGGAGGAGAGGGGGGAGGAAGGGGAAGGGGAAGGGGGGAGGGGAAGGAGGGAGGGGAGGGAGAAGGGAGGAGAGGGGGGAGGGGGGAGGGGGAAGGGGGAGGGGGAGGGGTAGGAGGGAGGGGAGGGGGAAGGGAGGAGGGAGGGGAGGGGGAAGGGAGGAGAGGGGGGAGGGGAAGGAGGAGGGAGGGGAGGGGAGGGGCAGGGAGGGGGACGCGCAGGGGCCGCCCGGCCTCGCGGCGCCCAGCGCGGGAAGGACGACGCCCCCCAGCGGCGCCCGGCGCCCGGCTCCGGCGCACAGCGAGGAGACGGTGCGCCCGCCGCCCTTCATGCGCGGGAAGGACCTAGAGAAAGGTTCACTTCGGCTCGGGGCTCCAGCGTCACTCCGCTGACCGACCTTGGGTCTGTGGCGGGCCTGCGCGTCAGCCTGGGAGCGGACCAACACGGCGCCCGGAAGCGGAAGCGGAAGCGGAAGACAGCTGTGGGGCGGGCCCTGACGGCTCCATCCCCCCCCCGGGCACGCCCCCCGTGACCTCACTTCCTCCACAAGCCCCACCTCTTAAAGGTCCCTCCACCTCCCAGAGACGGGCAGAGGTTGGTTTAGAGGTTCAGCCACTCCGGGCTCTGTGGCGCCCAGAGGATCGTGAGAGAGCCGGGCCCGGGTTCTGGCCTAGGACGGCCGAGAAACTCTGACGAGGGCCTTCGAGAAAGATGTTCCTCCCGGGGAAGTGAGGGGGCCGGCGGAGGTCAGAGGCTAGAGCGCTCCCCCACATGCCCAGACCCCGGATTGAGCAGCGCCACACGGAAAACTAAAGGAGAAATAAGCACCTGTTGCCCAGCTCAGGTTCAGTGAGTGTGCGCACATGCGTGTGCGTGTGAGCGCACACAGACGTGCGGGCCCTGGTGTGGAGAGGGCCGCGGGGACCTGGCCGAGCAGGGGGGCAGAGCCGGCGGGCCTGGCTGACCCCGCAGGCCACAGTCAGGACTTCAGATTCTATGCCTTCTCGTTGTAAAAGGGTCAGATCTGTGTGGTGCGTGTGTGCGTGTGTAACGTTCACATATGTGACTCAGGTTCAGCCTCTCAATGTTTTGGCTCACTTGCCCCCCCCCCCCACACACACACCACACCACTTTGTTTAAAGCTAACTTGCAGACTTCATGACTCCTACTCCTAAATATTGATTATATGTCTCCTAAGAGCAAGGATGTTCCTCTACATAAATACATTACCATTATTACCAGGGAAAATTAAATTAAAATCTTTCCCTAATACCCAATCCATATTCAAATTACCCTCCAAATGTTTACACATCCTTGGGCTGCTGGGCCTCCTTGCCTCTTCCTTTCTTCCATCTCTGGAACCAGGATCTAATAAAAGTGCACATTTAGTGCTTGATTGCCACATTCATCTTAAACCCTTTCAACTTAGAAGCTATTTAAAAGATTCACTTTTTAAGCTCAGTTGTTTCATTGTGGCATTTCCACACATGTATAAAATGTATCCTGATCAACCTTTTAACTCTGTAACTCTCCCCTCCTCCTCAAAACAATTTAAAAAGGTTTCATTGTTTCACTTATTTACTTTATTTTTTGTGTCAGTCCTAGGGCTGGACCCTGAGCTTTTGTGCTCAAGGCTAGAGCTGTCTACCAATTGAGCCATGGCTCCATTTCCACCATTTTAGTGGTTAGAGGACTTTCCTGCCCAGGCTGGCTTCTAATAGAATCCTCAGGTCTCAGCCTCCTGAGCTGGGATTACATGTGTGAGACACTAGTGCTGTCTCATTGTTTTATTTTATTTTATTTTATTTCTTTGTCAGCAGTGTGGCTTGAACTCAGGGCCTGGGCACTGTCCTTGAACTCTTTTTGCTCAAGGCTAGCGCTCTGCCACTTTGAGCCACAGCACCACTTCCCATTTTTGAGTAGTTAATTGAAGAGTCTTGTGGGAACTTTTCTGCCTGGGCTGGCTTCAAACCATGATCCTCAGATCTCAGCCTCCCGAACTAGGATTACAGGTGTGAGCCACTGGCACATGACACATTGTTTTATTTTTATACTTGCAAATAAACCACTTGAATTCACTTTCTTCACTACCCTTCCCAAAAAAGGAAATTTAAAGGGCTGGGAAGGTGGCTCAATGGTAGAGCACTTGCCAAAAAAGGAACTTTAGGTCTCCCATGTATTTCCTCCAACACTGACTCTTGGGAAATTTTATTTTATTTTATTTTATTAATTGGGTTGTTCAAATGTAGAGTATTGCTTTCTTTCATTTTTGAACTCTGACCCTTATGCTCTTATTCAGCTACATACACACACACACACACACACACACACACCTGCACATGCACACACCTGGGCACTTATAGGCACAGTTCTCCACTACTTGAGCCACACCTCCACTCCCATTTCAGGCTTTTTGCTGGTTAATTATTGATGAGTCTCCAGAATCCCCCACCTTTCAAACCAGAAATGTGACTCTCCGCCTGCTGAGTAGCTAGGATTATGGGTGTGAGCCACCTTGCGTGTACCTGTCCACTACACCTGAGATGGCAGAAATCCACCTGACACTTGTACCTTTCTTTAATCCTTCCAGCACACTCTAGAAGCAGCTGCTCTCCAACCTCATTTTACAGGTGGGGAAGTGGAGAACCACAGAGAAGGAAGTTAGACATCTTGGCTCTTCTCACCCCAAATTCTCTGTAAGTAGAAAACCTGCAGGGGCCAAATATCCTGGGTATCCAGGTAGGATGGGACTGAGAGAGGCAGTAAGAGGGCAGACAGCAGGTGGGACTGGATGGTACTTGGAGAGTGGAGGAGACTTCAGGAGAAGCTTGAACTCAGGGCCTGGGTGCTATCCCTGAGCTTTGGTGCCCAAAGCTGGTGCTCTACCACTTGAGCCACAGCTCTAATAATTGGAGACAAGAGTCTCCCAAATTTTCCTGCCTGGGCTACTTTAGATGATCTTCAGATCTTGGCCTCTTGAGTTGCTGTGATGATTACAGGCATGAGCCACTGGTGCTCAGCTTCAAGCTTGCTGTGATGATTACAGGCATGAGCCACTGGTGCCCAACTTCAAGCTTGCTGCCCTTTCCTGTCAGTGTGGGCACACTTCCTTTGGCCGAGTGCAGGTGGATGAGATGGAATTCATAGGCCTGAAGGCTGGCGTTCAGTGTCCTGGTGGGATGTTTGGGTGTGGAGACAGAGGGCTCCAGCTTCTCAAGGTCACGCTGATGCATCTGGAGGGCCAGTCTTGAGGCTCAGCCCACTGGCCTCCCTCCATCCCACATCAGGTGTGGAGGTGCTGATGTAGAGGTATAGGGAGGACCAGACCAGGAGCAGTCAAGCAAAATGCACCCAGGCTAGACTGGTTGACAGAGCTCAGCCTCCTGTGTAAGGATGAGCCATGCGCTTGGGGGTAGATGCGGCAATGACATGAACCCTGCAGGGAATCGAATCCTTTCCTGGGCTGGTGGGAAGGTTTGCAGTGGGTGCTGGGCAGTCCAGTTACAGGAGATTGTAGAGAACTCGAGGGAGTCCATCATTTGGAAGACAATAGGGAACTACTGATGATTGCTTAGAGGAGAGACATGGTTAGGTGGATTTTCCCCAAATGGCGGCATGAGGCTGGGGAGTCGCCAGCCTGGCCTATGTCAGGATTTAGAGTCTTGGGCCCACCCTTTGGAAGAGTGTCTCCATGTCCCACGGGCTTGGCGGTGGGCGCTGAGTTTGGAGCTGACCGCACCCTAGGGGTGTTCAGGATCCAGAGAGGAGCAGAAATAGAGACAGCAGTTCAAAGAAAGGGACCTTGTAGTAGGCTGTGCCAACCCTGGGTCACACTCTAAGGCCATGTTCCTGTAGACAGGCGCCCCAGCCTTGCCAGCTAGAACCAGGTGGGCAGGGGTCCAATCTTGCTTGTGTCCACTCCTGCCCAGGTTCTGTCACGAGGGTGGTGGCTTTATTTCCTGTTGGCAAGGCCTGGAAGCTAATCTCACCTACCTGCCTCGTTGAGCAATTGTGAGGATCAAGTGACTTGAAAGCAAATAAAGAGCTAAGAATGAGGCTGGCCCCTGAGTGTTTGGAGCATTCCTGCTGCCAGTCGCCTTTCCCTGCCTGCCTGCCTGCCTGCTCCCGCTCTCCAGCCATCCATATTTCCTTCTTCCCTTCTAAACAGCAGGCCTCCATCTGCTCAGGTGTGTTTTATAAAAACAAACCAGCTGACGCACACAGCTCCCTGAGTGTCTGCTGGTTAGGAGGGGCCATCTCACCCCAGCCAGGGCTCAAGAATCCACGGCAGTGCGTGCTCCCCCCTCCTCCTCTCCCATGGACCTCAGAGTATAGTGACAAGCTTTAAAAAAAAAAAAAAGCCTTGCTATGTAGCCCAAGATGGCTTCAAACTTGAGATGCTCCTGTCTCAGCCTCCTGAAACTGTTGGGACTACAGGCGTGTGCCACCACAGCTGGCAACCAAATTGTTCTTGAGGTCTGAGGGGTGAGGTTGGTGGTCCACTTGGTGCTAGAATAGCTAAATCCACAGTGATTCATGGAATATGAGCTGAATAAACCCCTAGGTAATGCCACAGAGTTCAGATTTTTGACAATACATGTGCTTCTGTTTTTAAATTTTATTTATTTTTTTCTGGTGTTAAGAGATCAAACCCAGGTCACATGTATAAATTAGTGATATATATATATATATATATATATATATATATATATATATATGAATTAATTTTTCAGTGCTGGGAATGAAATCCCAGGCCCTTAGGCTTGCTGGGAAGATATTCTACCATGGAGCTATATACTGCCAGATTCTAAACTAGTATTTTTAAATTCTAATTTTGAAGCCGGACGCTGGTGGCTCACGCCTGTAATCCTAGCTACTCAGGAGGCTGAGATTTGAGGATCGCGGTTCAAAGCCAGCCCTGGCAGGAGAGACCGTGAGACTCCTATCTCCAATTAAAAAAACCACCAGAAAACCAGAAGTGGCACTGTAGCTCAAGTGGTAGAGCGCTCACCTTGAGCTGAAGAGCTGAGGGACAGCGCCCAGGCCCAGAGTTCAAGCCCCACGACCAACCAAAAAAAAAAAAATCTAATTTTGAAAATACTTTAAGAATCCTGAGTCTATAGATTGCTCAGCATGCCTAAGGTATTTCATCTCCAGCACTGGAGAATGATCATCATCATCAACATCAACATCATCATGATGAGAGGGAAGAGAAAGAGATGAAGGAGGACAAGGAGGAGGAGAAGAAAGAAGTGCATTTAGCCCCCTCCTTCACAGTGCTGGGATGGAGCCCTGGGTCTGTGTGTGCCAGCCACAGCCATAGAAATTATTTCAGGGGGCTGGGAAGGTGGCTCAGTGGTAGAGCACTTGCCTTGCATGCATGAGGCCCTGGGTTCGATTCCTCAGCACCACATAAGCCAAAAAAAAAAAAAAAGAAAAGAAATTATTTCAGTGCATTTGATCAGGCCGTCTATTTCCTGCTGTTACTACATTGGTTGAAGCAAAAGGGCCGCTGATAGGGGAATCTTCGGTCCCACCCCTCCAAACTTTCACTCCCATCTCCCAGGTTCTCCTGGAACTCCATGGAGCCAAGTCTGTCAATCCCAAGGAGCCACAGCTCAGAGGGAAATGCCAGCACTGCCCGAGTGGTGCCCATAGTCCTCGCCACCTGGACAGCACTGAGGGACCGCCTGGTCCCCGGCATCCTTCCCAAAGGACTGATCTGAGCAGAGCGCCCAGGCTTCTGTCAGGTCTTCCAGGGGGGACTCTTCATGTAGCTATGTGAAGAGCGTCGGATCCCGAAAGATATGCGGACGTCTCTCCCGCCACCTGTGCTGGCAACTTAATTTGGAAATAGCCTATTGGAAGCTGTAATGGAGTTCAGGTGACGGGCCATCTGGGTGGGCCCGAACCCAGCAGGACTGGGGGCCTGATAGGAGGGAAACATGGATGGAGAGAGATACGGAGGTTGGACAGGTGATGACAGAGACACACGGGAAGATGCCACCTGAGGTTGGAGGCAGGGAGGGATCCTGCTGTGAGCCAGAGTGTGGAAGGGAGACACAGGAAGGACTGGCAAGAGCCTTGGAGGGCGCCAGGGCCTTGACTTAGGCCTTGCAGCCCGCAGCACCCTGGGAGGGGATAAGTCACTGTTATTTGATGCCTCCCAGTTTGTCAGGAAACTAATACTCCTCCTAAATTCTCATTTAATTTTCTTCCAGACACACTCAGTTTTCCACAACTTGCACATGGTTTGCTAAAAAAGTAAAACTTCCATTACAGCTATAAATAGAAGTCCATGATCCTTTCCATAAATAGATGGAGTCTTAAAAGTGAAGACAATGAAAGCCAGCCAGCTTAGCGGGGTGCAATTGCTTGGTGGCTCTGTTTGGGGGGCACCTTTGTTAAAAAAAAAAAAAAAGTAGGTGAGGATGGGGGTTGCCTGAGATGGAGTGCTTATATTGAGCACGTGAGAGGCCCTGAGCTGCGTCTCCATCACTAACAGAGAGAGAGAGGAGAGAGGGAGGGAGGGAGGGAGGGAGGGAAAGGGGAAGGAAGGAATAAGAGAAATTAACAAGTAGCAATTGATATTGAAGACAAAAGCATAGCTTGCTGACATACCTTCTGACCAAAAAGAGAAAAACGGGCTGGGAAGGTGGCTCAGTGGTAGAGTGCTTGCCTTGCATGCCTGAGGCCCTGGGTTCGATTCCTCAGCACCACATAAGCAAAAAGAGAAAAACTTCCTTCTACCTGAAAATGTCTCATTTGTGGAAGTCTCCAATGATAGGAGAAAAATCAGGCCCTGAAAGGCCTAGTAATTTGCCCAGGGTCACACAGTAAGTCAGAGGAGGGTCTAAACTTGAATAGATCTCCTCTGTGCTTTCCAGGAAATCAGACTTGGTCCCATCCAGGGTCCCAGGGTCCCAGAACTTGTGTGGAAGGCCCTGCAGTGAACCCAGGGGCACAGAGCAGGGGTGATAAACTATGAAGGTCATGCGTACAGACTTCCTGTCACAATCAGCCTGGCCACAGCCAGGTAGACTGTAGAGTTATGCTCCAGACCTGAGAAATTTGGCTCACACAAAAGGCATAGGCAGGGCTGGGAAGGTGGCTCAGTGGTAGAGCGCTTGCCTTGCATGCATGAGGCCCTGGGTTCAATTCCTCAGCACCACATAAGCAAAAAGAAAAAAGCCAGAAGTGGCGCTGTGGCTCAAGTGGTAGAGTGCTAGCCTTGAGCTGAAGAGCTTAGGGACAGCGCCCAGGCCCAGAGTTCAGGCCCCATAACCGGACCCAAAAAAAACCCAAAAAAACAAAAGGCATAGGCACACTGAAGATCAGAAAAGGTTTCTTGTTGTTGTTGTTGTGGCTTTTCTTTTTTTGTCGGAGGTGGGACTTGAACTCAGGGACTGTGCCCTGTCCCTGAGTTTTGTTTTTTTTTTTTTTTGCTCAGGGCTAGCACTCTACTACTTTGAAGCACAGAGCCACTCCCAATTTACTGGTGGTTAATTGGAGATAAGAGCCTCACAGACTTTCTGCCTGGGCTGGCTTTGAACTGTGATCCTCAGATCTCACGATTACCAAGTGAACCACCAGAGCCCAGCTGTTTTTGTTTTTGTTTTTCTTTCTCAATGTACTTTGCCATGAGGAAAAATAGAGTAATGCTGGGAGCCATTCCACCTCCCTTCACACAAGAGCCCACACTCAGTGACAAAGGTCAGGCACCTTATCTCCAGAGCTGGACACCTCCCGCCCTTGTCTTGGCTGCAGAGGTCTCCTGGGGTGTTCCAGATGGTCTGATGTCATCCCCAACTTTCCAGCAGTGGTGTGCAGAGGACCCCGCACTCATGCAGTCAGGGTGGTGCAGAGCCCAAGCCTTTCAACCCGGGGTGGAGAATAATAGCTTAAAAGCTGCTGGTAACATCAAAGCCAGAGACAGGTGCCTGCCCCGAGGCCAGGTCCTTGTTCTCTTATGGCAGTCCACTCCACCCCTGTGCCAGTGGCACCTAGAAGCCATCAGCTCCTCTTCTCTTCCAGGACACCTCTGGGATCTTCTTGGTAACCATTTCTTTCCCCTCCCATCCTCCAAGATGGGACCTTGGCCCAGGTGAGGTGTCCGAGACATGACCTTCTGATTTGCCCATTGTATTGTTCCACCATCCTTTCTGGTCTTCCGCTTTCTGACTGTTTTTGTCATCTTGGCAGAAATAATCAGAAGGATACTAATATTTGCAAGCAGTCACCTTGGGAGGCCCTGAACTTCACATTGACCTTGGTCAGGGCTCTAGTGCCTCCCTCATAGGGAAACTGAGGCCCAGTGTCAGGCCGAACCCTTGTCTAAAGTCCTAGCAGATAAGGGGCAGAGCTTAGAATCCAACAGATGTCATTTTAGATTGAGAGCTTACACATCTGCCCCAATGGCTTGAAACTCCATGGGGAGGAGCCTTCTCAGCTTTGCTGTGTGTCCTAGGGCAAATCACTTACCCTTCCTGGGCCTGTTGCCATAGGGAAATGGCCTTGGGGAATGGCTGGGGTCCCCTAGAGCTGAGGGAATTCTGAGACTCCAGGAGTGGACCTTGTCCCGGCCTGTGCAGGCTCAGAAGACCAATCCCAAGGCTTCAGGGTCCAATTAAGCAGGTCTCTGATCAGGCCATAAGTGGGCACAAGCAGTCAAGGAGTTCGCCTCTGCAGCTTTGTTTATTGTCTGGAAGCTGGGAATATTTTGAATTGTTGTGCTACAGACAGGAGGGGGAAATAGACAAATAAAAGAAGGCAGCGGCTGAGAGGCACCCCAGCAAGAACGGGAGGAATTAGGCCAGCCTGGGTGCGTCAGGCATCGGGATGCTCTGGGCTCCTAGCTTGCCCTGGCCAAGAGGTCCCGGCTCTGACGGGACATTCACATTGCCTGAAAACAGTCAATTAAAAAAGCATTATGCACAATTAAATTAGTCTTTCTGAGTGGGGCACCTGGCATCAGGGTGGAACCCAGGGTCTGTGGAATGCATTCTACCACCCAGCTACCCCTACCCAGCCCTGCTGATTCCCACTGATTGCAAGGGAAAGCCTGGAGCAATGGTTCTCAGACTTGAGCTGTCTGGGAACTCCTGCAGGGCTTGGTAAATGGTTCCACACATCTGCTCCATCCCGTTTCTGATTCTCTCTCCGGTGCCCTAGTACCGAGGCCTAGGGTCCAGACACAGAGAATTCCTGTCCTGTAGTTGGAACCATGCCCATCCCACCCCTGCTTGCCTGGAGTCTGCATGGAAACAGCAGCCCCAGTTGGAAGAGGATGTAGCTCAGTCCCTTGTCACTTGCAGGGAAACTGAGCCAGAGACTGGAGGGCCTCAGGGGAGTGAGTGTAGTGCTCACTGGTTTAGGGCTTGGATCCCTACCTCCATGGGAAGATGAGGAAAGAATCCTGGGTGTGGCTGAGCACACAGTCCTAAGGCTGGCCCTTTGCTCCCAGCCACACAAGTGGTCGCTTTTGTGACCTGGCCTAGCATATGTAAGGCCTTGGTTACATCCCCATCATTCCCCCCTTCCTCCCCCCCCCCCACAAAAAGACTACTTATATCACAGAGTCCAAGGTAAATGCTACATAGCATTTGTTATACTGCATCGTCTCCATAGCTAATACACAGGCAATTCTTCTAGTACAGCACTTGCTTGGCAGGCTTGCTTGGCTGGTACCCTACCACTTGGGCCATGCCCCCAGCCTGGCTTTTTGCTGGTTAATTGGAAACTGAGTTCCAAGGACTTTTCTGCCTGGGCTGGCTTTAAACTTAGATCCTCTGAGCTCAGCCTTCTGGGTAGCTAGGTACAGGCACGAAACGCCCCTAGGTGCCAGGCTGGCAGCAATTCATTTTCTTTGGCTAACATTTTCAGCCTGAGGTTGCTTGCATCAACCAGAGGACCAGGCACACAGGGAAATTCACTGATGTGAATTCGCACTGGGAGTTTTGCAGATGTACTGTCTACTTCTGTCTCCCCAAAGGGTCCGGGGAGCCTTCTGTTGAATGCCCACTCCCCCAAGCCCCCGCCCCCAAGCTTGGAAGGCTGCAACCTATCACTTGCTTTACCTGACTTCGAAGCGAATAGAACTGCAGGGGTGTGGCCTCTGGCATTTGGCTTTGTGATGGCACCTCCAGTGTTTTGAAGACCCCTCCTGCTTTTATGCAACCCCAGTGTCCTTTTCTTTCTCCAGCTGTAGTCCTTCCCCATGTCTGTCTTCTGGTGGGTACAGCCCCAGCTCTTTCCATTGGGGATGATTTTGAATGGCCTGGCCATCCACCTTGTATAAGTCTTTGTGTGGATGCATGCTTTCATTTTCAATACCTGAGTGTGGGGTTGCTGACCTTACAAGAAATGTCTAACCTGATCTGAAACAGAGCTATCCCCCCCACCCCCCATCCCCCCCCTCACCATGCCGTTTTATGTTCCCAGCAGGGAGTGGACATGGCAGGCTGGGGGGCAGGGAGCCAAGGAAGAAGTAGGCCTCAGCGCTCACCTGGAAGGGAGCCGGTGGTGCCTGCCTGCTCCTGGGTGAGCGTAGAACTTCAGAGTGGCTGCCTGGGGCATTATGAACTAAATGTGGTTGTGGGTCCCCTGTTGGAGATGTCTCTACCACTGACATCTTCCCAGTCTGGCTCTGGGGCAGAGAGGAAGAGAGGGGAGGAGGAAAAGGGAGGAAGGGAGAGAAGGAGAGGGAGAGGGAGAGGAGGGGGGAGAGGGGGAAGGGAATGGCCTCCAGGCCTTATCCCCCACAACCACATCCGGCAATGGTTTCTTGAGCTCTTCTGGGCTCCAGGCTGGTGCAGGGCACTGCCAAGGACCCTGCCTGCCTCCTGGCACTTTCCATCTGGGGCTGTAAGTCTGGCTGAGCCCCAGGCTGCAGGAGAGCAGCAAGCAATGTGCTCTGGGGAGGAAAGGGCCTAGAACTGGAAACACTCAGGGGCTAGGTGTAGGGAGGGCTGTCGGGGGAGGGCTGGGGGGAGCTTGAGTTCCACACGGTGGGCGGTGTGCCAGGGACCATGCTCAGAGCTTCCTAGAACCTCCACTCCATTCTCCCAACAGGCTGCCGCAAGGGTCAGGGTGATGGTTAGTCTGGCTGTAGGAATCAGGACACTGAGGCCTAGAGCAGTCATATTTTTGTTCTGGGTCACACTGCTGGGGGAGAGATGAAGCTGGGATTTGTTCGCAGGATGGGGTGGGGGGTGAACAGGCAGCAAGGAGCAGCCTGAAGCTCTGATTGGCTCTGTGGACATTTGGGTGTGGCCAGGAGAATGTGACTGGACAAAAGGAGGACCCATCTCTCACCACCAAAGGTCCCCTGTCTCGTCAAGGATCCTTCCAGGAATGAAGTTGGGCGTTTCGAGGCTCTCCTCTGCAGGGCTGGTGCCAAGTGGCTTCCTGAGCTGGCCAGATGGGCCAGCATGTGCTATACCTCTGTTAGCATTGCAACATCGCTGTTGGTGTCCTGCTAGATGACACCAAGTCTTCCGACAGGGATGAGAGATCTTGTTGGACTGATGTTATGATACGATTGAAAACTGCTGCAAAATTTACTTTTCCAAGTCTCACTGGCTGTCCGTGAACGAGTGAGTGAGCAAGTATCTGCAGCTGGAGCAGGAAACTTGGCCATCACCTCCTCCAAGGCCCCCAGGAGCGCTGCCAGCTCATCGATTTTCAGACTTCAAATAAGAAGAGCTAGTCCCAGTGGAATTGCAGCCTACTATTTGGCTTGTCCAGAGGAAGTTCTGCCTGGCTTTCCTTGAAGGTCTCTCCTAGTTGCCAGCCTTTGCATTTTCCTTGGTGCCACAGGCTCTTCCTGAACCTGCCAGCTTTCCCTGGCCGGGGTAGGGTGGGGGTGGGGGTGGGTCTTAACTCCAGTCCCCTGCAGCTGATCATGGAACCCAGGGAACCCACCTACCTACTGCAGGGGAACAGACCAAGGAAACTGCAGACAAATGGGATTGGGCCATTTACAGCCTTATTTTGCCCTTTTATTCCCCCAAGTAAAAACACCAGTCACCCTGAGTGTTTGTTTGCTTGCTTTTAAAGGGAGGATCTTCTTGTGTAGCCCAGATGACCTTAAACTCATTATGAAGCTCAGGCTGGCCTTGAACTTGCCTGCTCCATTGTGTGTGTGTGTGTGTGTGTGTGTGTGTGTGTGTACCAGTCCTGAGTTTGAATTCAGGGTCTAGGCACTGTTCATGAGTTTCTTGTATTCAAAGCTACCACCACTTGTGTCTATACTTCTGGCTTTTCTGGTAACTAATTGGAGGTAAGAATCTCACAAAATTTCCTGATCAGGCTGGCTTTGAATCTGGATTCTCAGATCTCAGCCTCCTGAGCAGCTAGGATTACAGATATGAGCCACTGGGACATGGCCTTGGAGTAGTTGGTGACTCCCTTCCTGCCCTTTTATTTCCCACCCTTCCCTCCATTCTCCGTCTGTCTGTCTGAGTTCTTTGGTTCCTCTATTTCTTTTGGTGCTGAGGTTGGAATGGGGACCCCACCCCCCCAGCCCCAGGCTGATTTTTCTCTGGTAATCAATGATATACTGAAGCTCCCGGATGGCCTGGGTTTGAACCCCAGCCCAGCTGCTCACCAAGGAATGACTGTGGGCAGGCAAGTCACTTAATTTCTCTGTGACTCCAGCTTCCCCTTTGTCAATGGGGACTGGGGTAGTGCTCACCTCCCCGAGCTGTTCCACTGGCCTGCACCAAGCTTATAGTTAAGTGGTACGTGAAGGTGTGTTAAAAAGCCAGGTGCCAGTGGCTCACTCCTGTCATCCTAGCTACTCAGGAGGCTGAGCCTGAGGATCATGGTTCAAAGCCAAACTGAGCAGGAAAGTCTGTGAGACTCTTATCTCCAAAAAACCACCAGAAAACCAGAAGTGGCTCAAGCAGTAAAGTGCTAACCTTGAGCTGAAGAACTCTGGGACAGGCCCAGAGTTCAAGCCACACAACTGACAAAAATAAAAAAATTAAAAGGTGTATTAAACAAAATAAAAACCAGGTGCAGTGGTGTAGAGCTTCAGGCCTGCAGCCCAGCCCAGCTCAGGGCAACTCATCTAAAAATACAGTGCACGCATATATGCGAAAGGCTCTTGTGCCCACAGCATGCCAGGCTTGTGAATGACTGTTGGACTCTGCAGGGAGGGGCCAGAGCCTCCCCCCCAACCCCACGCAGTGGCCCTTGGCTTCCTCAAAGCCTTCTGGGTTCAAACCTCAGCCCTGGAGCCACTTCCTCCATTTGTGATGGCCTGCCCCTTTGCCTTAGTCCCCGAGCTGTGTGGGCAATGGCACGGCACAGGTGTCTGGAGAGTTTTCCTTTCTTTTGGAGAGACAGTGTCTTGCTGTGGAGCAGAACCTGTCCTTAAACTCCTATCTTCCTGTCTCTGCCTCCTGAGTGCAGGGATACTGGTATGCCCAGCCTTACGCACTCCGCAGCTCAGGGAGGAGGAACCTCACACACATCGGGAGACTCAGCCTTCTTTTCTCCTTCAGCCTCAGCTTCCTCGCTCTAAATGGGTGTGATCACGCTGCACCAACAGGAGAAGCAAGCCGTCTGGCCGATGGCCCTCTTGGTCCTAATGACCTGGCGCTCTGCTGGCGGCCCCTAGGTCAGCACCCACCGAGCGGCAGTGGCCCTGGTGTGTCTTGGCCGGCGTTTGGCTTTCCTGTGGGCTTCTGGAGGGAGGTCAGGTTGAAGCCCCGAGCGGCGGGCCTCGGTGAGGGCACTAGCTGTGAAGAAGGGTCGCGTCTGGAGTTGTGGCTGTGCTCCAGGCTGGCGGAGGCCTGGGCCGGTGCGGCACACATGGATGGAGCTGGCTGGGGAAGGGCTGAGCCGGAGACCGGGCAGCTGGGTTTCTGGAGGACCTCCTGGCGGAGGTGACCCATGCCCAGGCCCAGCCCCGATGCGCCTGTGGTCGATGCTGAGGACCTGCTCCATCCGAGAAGGCAAGAAGAACGGCCCACTCCCCATCCCCGTTTAAAAACAGTGCCGCGGCACCTCTCAGGAACCGGGAGCCCCCGGGGGCCAGCAGCCCGACGATCGGCCACTGTGGTTACTCATTTTACAGATGGAGGAAGGCACAGAGAGACTGAGGAACTTGCCCCAAGTCACACAGCCAGGGTCAAGCCGGGCTGGGGCTGGCGCGTGTGTGCGCGTGTGCGCGTGTGTGATGGGGGTGCTTGGCTCTGGGGCCCCTTTCCCAGAGCAGGGAATCCAGGCCGGGAGACCGCGAGCACCGCAGTGCAGGGGGCGCAGCCCCGCCACAGCCCCAGGTGGGCAGGGGAGGGGTGGGGTGTGGCGGGAGCTCGGGTCGGGGTCTCGGGCGCTGCCCGGCCGGCAGGAGGAGCCCGCGTCAGCCCCCTCCACCCCGCCTCCCCGGGGGCCCGGCCGCCCCGGCTCTGCCGCGAGGTGGGCGGCGCCACCCGAGGCGCGCGCGCCGGCCCGGCGAGCCCGGGCTCTTTGTGTGTCCGAGCCGGTGCGCGCGCGCGTGCGCGCATACGTGTGGCTGAGCGCGTGCGCGCGTGTGTGTGCGTGTGTGTGTGTGTGTGTGCGCGCGCGAGTGCTTCCCCGCGCCCGGGGGCGTGGCCGTCGCGCCCGGCCCCGCCCCCGCCGCCAGGCCCCGCCCCGGCCCCGCCCCCGGCCCGGCCGAGCTGGTATTTTTCCACCCAGCAGGATGGGTGATGCTGAGAGCCGCCTGCTCAGACAACAGACACGCGAGGTCAGGAAGAAGCCGCTTATAAATTACCGCTTCCTCCGCGCCGCCGCCGCCGCCGCCGCCGCCAGCGCCGAGCTCCGGGCCCCGGCCGCGGCCGCGCCCCGCTGCCCGCGCCGAGCCCCGAGGACCGCGAGGACCGCGAGCCCCCGGGCGCCCCGAGGCCGCGCCGCGCCGCGCCGACAGCGAGGGCCAGCGCGGAGCGCAGCCCCCGCGGGCCGGACCCCGAGCGGGCGGGCAGCCCCCGGCCGGCCGATCCCGCCGCCGCCCCAGGTACCGAGCGCCGGCCCGGCCCGCGCAACCCGCGCGCCCGGCCTCCCCCGGCCCGGGGTCACCGTTCCCGGGGCGGGACCCGGCGTCATTGTTCCCGGCGGCGGAGGGGGCTCGGGCTCCCGGGGCTGCGGCAGGTGTGAGCGTGAGTGTGAGCGTGAGTGTGAGCGCCAGCCCCGCGGGCGACCCGGGCGCGGCGTGCTCCGCGGCGTGCACACGTGCACACGTCCCGGGGCGCGCGCGGGGCTCGGGGGCCCGGCGTGCACGGCTGCCGCACCTGAGCGGGCCGCCCGCCGCGGGGTCGCCGCGCCTCCCCGGCGCCGCTGCCGTGCGCCCCCCGCGCGCCCCCCGCGCCTCCCCGGCGCCGCTGCCGTGCGCCCCCCGCGCCTCCCTGGCGCGGGCCGCGGCGCCCGGGCCCGGGCCGTGGACAGCACGTGTCTCCCCGGGTCCCCGGCCCCCGGAGGCCGAGCGCCCAGGTGCCCGGGGCTGCACCTGGGACGGCGCCCCCGGGACCCGCAGGGCGGCGTGTGTGTGCGTGTGGCCGGCTGGCGGCCGTGCCAGCCCCGCGGGCCCGAGTCCGGGACGGGGGGACCCCGAGGGCCAGCCTGGGGGTGACAGGCGGTGGGCAGGGCCCGGGAGACGCGTCTTCCTGCGGGCTGCTCCCCTTCCTCGTTCGGGTTCCTCTTTGGGGCCGGCTCCCTGGTCTCCCCCCTCCGGCCCAGCCCCAGAGGGGATCGCGGGCTCCGCCTCCGGGAGCCCCGAGACGCAGCCCGGCCGCCCGGCCTCGGGTGCTCCGAGAGAGGCGTGTGCTGGGCACGGCCACCGGCCCGGCTATTTTGGTCCCCGCCGAGCCTCTGCCAGACCCTGGCCTCCCCCAGGGCCAGCCCGAGCCCCGGGAAGGCGCCGGGGCCGCTTCCTGCCCCGGGACGTACAGCGGCTCGGCAGAGCTCCCCGGACGCTGATCCGGGGGCTCCTGGGGCCTCTGATGTGCGCGGCCCACACCGGAATCCGTGTGACCCGAGGTCTCCGCTGAAATTGAATTAGTCTCCATGCGGTGGCTGCGAGGGAGGAGCTGGTCCTGAGTCTCCTCGCCAGAAGGAGTTTATTTTTATGAGCGAGCTGTGAGCGCTTAGCAACCGCCTCGTCCTCCACCGGGGACCCGTGCCGGGGTGCGGGGTGGCCCCAGGCCCGGGCCCGGGTTTAATCACGGCGGTGTCGGGGGTGCGGGGCTAGAAGGGGCCTCCTACCACCTGCTGAGACTCCACAGAGCGGCCCGGCGGCCAGAGAGGTTCTTAGGCCTGACTCAGCCTTCAGCTGACCTTGGGTATTAGTTCCCGGCCTCAGTCTCCCCATCTGTAAAATGGGTAAGGCGTCCTGGCGCCCGTTGGGCTGGTACCCATGGGGCCGGGAGCTAGGGGAGCTGAGTGCACCCTGTCTTCATGGTGACCTTGGGTGATTTCTCTTGGAGCCCCGGGCTGTCCGGGCAGAAGAGACACAGGACCAGCCTCCCCGCGACCTTGAGGGGTTGAGGGAGATGAGGCTGAATAAGCTTGCGGTAAGCTGTAAAGCCGGGTTGGGCTTCAGAGCTGCCGATTAGAGTGTCACGAGGTCCCAGGTCACAGTGGTATGTGGCGAGGGCCTCCGCGCAGCCCGAGCCTTTGTCCCCTGGGGACACCCTTGTACTGCCCGCCCGTGGCGCACCCAGAGCCTGCCTCCTGCACCCAAGCCCCCCCTGCCCACGGCACCTCACCCTCCTCTGCCCATCCCATGCTGCCTGCACCACCCCTGCTTGGCAGGGCCCAGTCGCAGATGGACCGGTTGAGAGCCACCTAGAAGACGGCCCTGGATTGGACAGTGACAGGATTAGGCTTCAGAAAGCCTGCACTGCACATGGCCAGCCGTGAGTTTTGGCTCCATGGGGCTTCTGTTATGATTTCCCAGGGAGCTGAAGAGCCTCTGGGGGCCGGAGACGATGAGGGCCAAAGGTGAGGCTTGGGTGAGTTAAAGGGATCCATTGGTGCCTCTGTTTTTTTCTTTTTTTTTTTTTTTTTTCTGGGAGCTGTTCGTTAGCGGATGTCAGCCCCCTCGTCCCCCATCTCCTCACCCTCCCCAGCTGGAGGAGCTACTGTGGGCTCTGGACTCCCTGTTTTCTAACCCCCCCCTTGTCTGTCCATCAAGGAATTTGGGGACTGTGGTTCTCTGAGAGTTTCCAAAGGTCCCCAATGATAAGACACTTGGGAGTCACCGGGCACATTCCCGGGCACAGGAAAGAGCTGTGAAGTGAGCTACAGAGACACCCTGGTACGCTGCTGGCCACGGCCAGAGGCAGCCGGCGGATCCCCGCTGCTGCGGACGGACTGGAGCGGGACGCAGGTTCTTCGGGTCTGTGCCTTACTTGTTGGTGTTTGCCCACCTTCCCGTGCACAGGCTGTTGGTTCTTTGCATTCATGGCTGTGGGTGGATCTGGAAAGACCCGGCATGGCTCAGGGGAAAAGGGAGGTCCATTTTTAATGTGCTGTACACTGTTGGTTGATAAACATTGGCTCTGGTCAGGTTAGAACAGGCATTAGATACAGGATACATTGTTGGCTTTCCAGATGTTCACACCTCTCAGAGGGAGGAGCAGTTGCAGTGACCTTCACCATGCATGGTGTCCTGAAGAAGACTGGAGTGACGGGGGGGGGGGGGGGGGGAAGGGGGCAGAAGAATGTTCTTCAGCCTCTTAGTGGAGGTGACATCTGAGCTGCTCTCCTCTCTCCTTGTAGAAACAGGGTGGACTGGCACTCGGGCTAGGGCGTAGCAGGTGCAAAGGAACCTGTCCCCAGGGTCCCAACTGGAGAGAGGACCAGGAGCCAGGGTTGGATTTAGCAGGACCAGGTGGCAGGGCCTTGGGTGCTGGGCACATGGACTTTATCAGGAGGACAGCATAGAAAGAGGCTCTCATGGGCTTTGGGGACAGCAGGGCAGAAGCCAGTCAAGCCTGAAGCCTAAGAGACTCCTGGTGGTGAGTGAGGAATGAGGCTGGGGTGCAAGAGGCAGGAGTGGTCAGGCCCCAGTGGGGCCACAGTTGGGCAGGGCACGGTGCTGTTTCTGTGCCAGTGAGTCTGGCCCTGAGCTCTTTGTGTAAACATGGGGTGAAGCCTGGACATGCTGCTTTAACAGGCACACGGGCCATTAACCTCCCTGGAGCACGCAGCCCAGGTGAATTATGGACAGGGCTGTGGGGTTCCCCTTCCCACCACGCCTGGGGCTGGTGCCAAGGCTGGGGGGCAGGGGCACGGGAGGCTTCCAAAAGCCAGACCGCTGTCCTCAACAGAACAAGGGGAGAATTATCTGGAACAAGTTGTGGGGTGCCATGTGCCCTCCTGTGCAGGGTGGGGAATGTCTAGTCTGCAGGACACTTAAGGACCAAGCAGCCACTTGGTGCATGACAATAACAGGCATGTATTCCTCTCTTCGGCAGCCAGTGGCCATCTGCCTGCATCGATCATTTTGTATGGTCCTCAACGATGTTACAAGTGTTTAAACGGTCCTTGGCAGGAACAGGGTGTCTCAGCTACTTGGGAGGCTTGAGGCTGGAGGAGGATTGATTGAGAATGATAGCTTGAGCCTAGGAATCAGAGACCGGCCTGCCCGACCTAGCAGGAACCCATGCCCACAAAACAAACAAATAAAAACAATAAAAACCTGCCAAAACTGCTGGGTGCTGGAGTCTCCTGTCTGTAACCCAAGCTGTGCAAGAGGCTGAGATCTGAGGATTTTGATTTGAAGCCTGACTGGACAGACCAATCTGAGAGACTTGTATTTCCAGTTAACCAGCAAAAAGCTAGAAGTGGAGCTGTGGCTCAAGTGGTAGAGCCCCAACAGATTACCGGCCCAGCCAGGGCACCCAAAGTAGAATGGTCACGAGGTGGAGCTACCTGGGTATCTGTATTTTAAGTTTTCTTCTCTGGTTATTTACTTATTTACTTCTTGCTGGTCATGGGGCTTGAACTCAGGGCCTAGGTGAGTTCTTTTGCTCAAGGCTATCACTCTACCCTTTGAGCCACAGGACCACTTGCAGTTTTTTGAGAGGATGATTGGAGATAATGGTGTCAGAGGGACTTTTCTGCCCAGGCTGGTTTGGAACCACATTCCTCAGCTCTCAGCCTTCTGAGTTGCTAGGATTCAGGTGTGAGCTACTAGTGTTTGGATATTTATTTGTTTGTTTTGTTTGCTTAGGACAGAGTCTCTCAGGCTGGGCTTAAACTTGTGAGCTCAAGTCATTCTCCCGTCTCAGCCTCTTCTGCATCACGAATATAATAGTTCCCTGAGAATTTTTTTCTTTTGTTCAAAAAAGCATTTTAAGTGACTTGGGGTGTGTCTTTGATCAGCAACCAAAGTAAAAATTAAGTCAAATTTAAATTGATGCCTAATACTCATGTATTGAAACATAGAGATTTCTAAACAGTTTAATGAATTTTCACAAATGTATATGCTATGTAGCCATCACCGATATCAGGATAGGGAACCTTCCTACAGCCCCAAAAGAGTTGTCTTGTGTTCCTTCCCTCTCTCGCTCTCACTGGAGATTGAACCTAGAGTCTCACACCTGAGAGGCGAGTGCTCTCCCACTGAGCCACATCCACAGCCCTCTCCACCTCCTAAGATAACCGCTCTCGATTTCTGTCACCATGCGTGTCAACTCTGCATCTTGCACTACCCCTTGAGCCAGGCCCCCAGCCCTGCTTCGTGTCTTCCTGCCTGACATCTAGGCAGGATGGGGGCATGCACCAGCAGGACTCCGTCCTACAGAGTTGGCCACCTTCTTCTGTTACCCTTTTTGAGATGTCAGTTACCGGGATTACTTGCTTCTGGAAGAGCTAAGTGGAAGGATCCTGAGAGAAGCGGTTCATCTGTGAATAACTTTCATTTATAATGGCTCTGTTTTATTACTAGCTATTGCTAGTATTGCGAGTTTGTAGATGAAGCTTTATCTAAGAGTGTACATCTGGGAAAAAACAACAGTGTCCACGGGGTTTGGTACTGTGTGGTGTCAGATGCCCCCCAGGGGTCTGTGGAAGGGGAACTCAGCCGCAGTTGGTCTGTGGATGTACAGTTTGGTTTTCCCAGGGTGGAGTTTTGTGAACTAAGCTCCTGTGAATATTCACATTCCATCTTTGTGAACCTATATTTTCATTTGTATAGGAAATGACTGGCTGGATCGTAAGGTAGATGTGCTGGCTTTATGAGAAACTGCCAAAGATTCCTTTTAAATCAAAGCAAAAATAACATACTTCAAGAAATACAAAATGGATAAAATAAAAAGTAGTACTTTCAGATCATTACGAAAGCAAGTAGGATATAGGTGGAGGTGTGTGGCTAATTAACTGGCAGAATATATGATTGGCAAGAACATACATGCAAGGCCCTGGGTTCCCTCAAAAATAAACTTCACTGCAAATAAATAAATAAAGGCCCCTAAGGCTATACATTGCCCTTCACATGCAGCTTTGGCCACGCCCCTCAGGTGTCACAGATACAGAACACTTTTTACCACTTTCTGGATCTACTTTCATTTTATTTTCAGTTTCCTCTTTGAGCTTTGTTTGGGACTCGCTCAGTAAGCTTGCAGTGGTTTTGTTTTGCTTTGAACAAAAATAGCATCACAATGTTCTTGATTCTGCCACTTGGTCTATTCAAACAACGGACCATTGTGGACCTAACGCACGTAGTCAGAACCCACAGGATTGCCAGCTCATTGTGCATAGCCAGCCTTGCATTCAGGAGCCTTTGACCTCTTCTGTCCCAGCTAACCCACTAGCCCAGAGAATGATCCACCCCACCACCGATGACTTTGAACTTCCCCTGCTCATGGACAAAGGAACAGCCTGAGCCTGTCAGAGAGGGTTTTGTTGTTTTTGTTTTGCCAGCCCTGGAGCTTGAACTCAGGGCCTGGGCACTATCCCTGAGCCTTTCTGTGTTCAAGGCTAGCACTTTACCACTTGAGCCAAGGCACCACTTCTGGCCTTTTCTGTTTATGTGGTACTGAGAAATCAAACGCAGGGCATCATGCATGCCAAGCAAGCACTCTACCACTGGCCATATTCCCACCCCCTAGAGAGGGTCTTATAATGATGTCCAGGCCAACCTTCAACAAACTCCTGGGCTCAAGTGATCCTCAGCCTCAGTATCCCGAATGGCTGGGGCTGCAGGCATGGTCTGCTGGCCACACTACAAGTGTTTATCGAGCAGCAATTTTATGCAGGCATGGTGCCGGGGTAAAAGGGCAGCGATAAGTAGAAAAGTCCCTGTTTGCAGGTAGCTCAGTCCCACAGTATCACAGTGGGAGGGAGGGGAGCTCTGCCTGTGAAGCAAGGAGAAGATGTATATCAGGAAGTTAATGAGCAATCCTGGGTAGTTTGTACCGAGGACCAGCATACAGGAGCCTGTGGCAGGTGTTGCCGTGGGAGTTTGGACCTTGGGCTCACCCGCTGTCCAACCCTGTGGTGAGGATGCTGAGCTCTGAGTGAGAGCAATCACCAACATCTGAAGAGCCCTGATAGGCGGGTGCTGGGGGCTCACACCTGTCATCCCAGCTACTCGGGAGGCTGAGATCTGAGGATTGCCATTTAAAGCCAGCCCAGGAAAGTCCTAGAGACTCTGATCTCCAATAAATTACCAAAAAAGCCAGAAGTGGAGCTTTGGCTCCAAAGGCAGAACACTATCCTTGAGCAAAAGCAGCTCAGAGACAGTACCCAGGCCCTGACGTAAGCCCAAGACTGCAAAGAAAAGGAGAGAGCCCTGTTCTTTTGTTCCTTCCTCTCCCCTGCAGTGCTCATCCCCCCTTGTGTGTCTGGGGGGTGGGGTTGTGTTTCCCTGGGACCGGAACCTGGGTCTTGCACATGCGGGGGGCACGTGCCCTACCGTGGAGCCACACCCAAATCCTGCCTCAAAGTAGTGATGGTGGCTATACCCAGAGTCTCTGTTCCCCAGGTTGGCACGGCCGGGGGAAAGGCATGCTAGCTAGGTTCAGTGTGACCCATCTGCCCGGAGACACCCCAGAATCCAGGATGGACCTCCTGGAAGGCTCAGAGATGCATGGAGCCTGGTCTGCAATATGCAGCCCTGGCCCTGGCTTGGTTCAGGAGGACTGGGAGAAGGGCAGGCCCGGGCGGCAGGCTTGGTTCTCATTGTGCTCACTGGGCAACTCCCTGCCCTCCCTGAGCCTCCGCTTCCCCGTTAAATAGTGCCTCAGACCCCATCTCTGCACAGTCCCTGCCTGTGCAGTTTGGAACCGAGGGCTGTGCCCTCCCCGCCCCTCATCCCCGGAGGACACCTGAGTCTGTGGCAGGGTGGATGTCAGCGCGGCCTCCTCCGGGTCCCCAGGACTGCCGGGGCCTCTACACTGTCCAGGAGCCTACCATGTTGCTCTCCTGCTCAGGAGCCTTCAGTGGCTCTCCGCGCCTTGTGACACCAAGTCCAAACTCCTTAACCCGGTGTTGGGGGCTGGTCAGGCTCTGACTGTTGCGGGTGCTTACCCTCACTGTCCACAGTTCCTGCTTCTCCTTGTGGCTCTTTCAGCCTGCCCATGACCATCCCTCAGCCCACAGCTTTCTCCCACCGCTCCTTGTCATTCTAGAAGCATCCTGCATCCCAGAACAGTGACTGACCCATAGGAACCCCTCAAAGGACATGAATTCACCCTGCTGAGTTCCTGTAGCTTTTCCTCTGGCCACGGTCAGCTTACTTGTCCACCTGAGCACAGACCTGTTGCCATCCACCTACTTGGTATGGTAGTACACACCTGTAATCCTAACCCTAGGGAGGTGAAGGCATGAGGGCTGTAAGTTCAAGGTCAGCCTAGGCTATGTAGTAAGACACTTTTTGTTTTTTTAAAGATGCCATGTATATACATGAACCATAACAGGAGCCCTGACCACATCAAAGCCCCAGCCCAGGCCCTGTGATAGTCTGGATGTCGCTCCTGGCTTGCTGTATGACCTAGGTGAATCTTTTCCCTCTCTGGGCCTTGTATTTGCGGTAAATTTGCTGGATAAAGGGACAAGCCTTCTCTCTATTCACCACGTGGGCTGCCCATCCCTGGCATCCCTCTAAGGAAGCAGTTGTCTCCCTGTTGGTTTCCCAAGGTGTTGGGACTCTGAGAGAAGGCACCCCAGTTCAGGCTCTTAGTTCCAGGAGGACACCCAGCTGAGCCACAGCCACCAGCCTCGAGAAAGAAGAATTTCTTCTAGGAACAATGTGTTTCCTTCCACTCTTGGTAAAAGAATATAAATGAGAACAAGAAAAAGAAGCCAGGCGCCGGTGGCTCATTCCTGTCATCCTAGCTACTTAGGAGACTGAGATCTGAGGATCGGGGTTTGAAGTCCAGGCAGGAAGTCCATGAGACTCTCATTGCCAGTTAATCACAGAAAAAGCTGGAAGTGTCACTATGGCTCAAGTGGTAGAGTGCTAGCAAAAAGTAACTCAGGGACAGTACAGCGCCCAGGCCCAGAATGAAAGCCTGGGACCAGCAAGAGAGAGAGAGCATGCAAAACCAGAAAGCCCACACGTGGCATCCCTGTCCCACCAGTACCGCAGGGCCTTGTTCTGTCTTGGCTCCTTGCTGGTGGTGGCTTTAAAGGTGACCTGCGGTGCGTGCGCGGCCTGCCGAGTTTTGGCCACCATGTGTGCAATGGATGCCCCTGGCTGTGTGCCACGGGGGTACAGCCGTGCAGGGTGCAGTGTGGGGGCGACGCAGGGGTACAGCCGTGCGGGGTGCAGTGTGGGGGCGACGTGCCCTCCCTCCCTGTCGCTGCCGCAGGTGCCCCTGTGTGCCCATGCTCCTTGAGCCGGGGCCCGCCCAGCCCCCACGGCCGCACTTTGCCGGCGGGCGCCTGCAGGTTGCCTGGGGTCTGGCTTCCGGCTGCGGCTGCGATGATTCCCGGCGCTGACTCAGTGCAGGGGCAGAGGGCAAGGTGATTACGGAACCCTTCAGCTTCTCACTCGGTGTCCAGCCCCCGCCCTCCCCTGGCCGGGGCAAGTCGCAGGCCTCTGTCACGGAGCTGGGGTTCTGGGGACACCCAGGCCGCCACCGCCCTGCGCGGAGCCCGCGGTGCCTCCCTGCCAGGCTGGGCGGCAGCTCCCAGGGCAGCCGCAGCGCCAACTTCTGCCTTGAGTTCCGGGCAGTGAGCTCCAGCCAGAAGGGTAATTTGCTTTCTTTGAAACTCTGCGGAAGGCAGAGAGGAACAAAGGTGGCCAGGCTCTTCCGAGAAAGCCCCGAATCTGTCACCTGGAGCGCCGTGTTTTATTGCCTTGGCCTGGGCAGTGGGCAGCGCTCACCCAGCCTCTCCGAGGGCCCCGCCGGCCGCTGCGCATCTCCCCGCCGCCCATGGGGTCATTAGATTGGAGGCTGAGAGGCAGGGAGGATTCTCTTCCCTTTCTCAATATGTTTTTGCCACTGACTCCAGCTTGCTATCACCACGGGCCTGGAGGTGGACCGGGAGCTGAGTGGCTCCCAGGGTGGCTTGTTCGGTACGGGAGGTGGCAGGATGTTGTAACAAAGCAGCGATGATAGCAACACGGCGCAGGCAGCCACACGTGCAATCTTGAGACCTCTTGGGGATCCCCCCCATCTTTTTGAGGCAAGATTTTGCTGTCTGTAGCCCAGGCTGTTTTCAAAACGATGAGCCCCCACCTCAGTGCTGGGATTACAGGTTCAAGCCACCAGGCTCGGCTCTGGTCTGTGGGGATGGCCAAGGTGGGTGCATTGCTAACCAGCTGGCGTGTTTGCTGCTGGCCCTGGGGCCGCAATTGGAGTTAAGGTGGGGCACCTGTTGTCCCAGTTCCTTGGAGGCTGCGGAGGGAGGCCTGAGCCTTGGAGGTCTGGCAACTCAGTGAAAGCCCCCACCCTACCAACAAGGATGACGACATGTGAACCTCACATTCTCCGTCTTGTATTATGAAAACTCAGGGCCTCCCGAGGCAGGTGACTTGCCCAAGGCCACTCTCTGGGCTGGGAGTCGGCCCTGCCTGGCTCTTTGGGTCAGTGCCGCCTTGGAAAGGATGCAGGTAGGGAAGCCTTTTACTAGTGAGCAGTGTCCCCGCTCCAAAAGCCACAGAAGGCGTTTGCAGGCGCCAGGTCACATGACCAGAGCCCAGCCAGCCAGGCCCTGCTGGCCCGAGGCTGCAGGCGCTGTGTCTCGACCAGGTCCACAGCAGGGGCCTGGCGCCCTGCCCTGCCCGCTCGCTCCAGGAGTGTTGGGGAGATGCTCTCGGCTCCGGGGAGACCAGCATGGGGCCTGCTGGAAACGGCCCTCAGAGAAGCTGCCCACCAGCTAGGTAAATTCCCGTGTGGGCTGGCCTGAGCCAAGGACATGCAGGAGCTCTCATCTGATGCTTCCCTTGCTTAAAGACCGGTTTCAGCTGGCCACTGGTGGCTCACACCTGTAATCCTAGTTACTCTGGAGGCTGAGATCTGAGGATTAGGGTTCAGAGCCAGCCCAGGCAGGAAAGTCCTTGAGACTCATCCTCAATAAACTACTCAGAAAAGGCCGGAAGTGGTGCTGTGGTTCAAGTGGGAGAGCACCAGCCTTGAGCACAAAGAGGCTCAGGGACAGCTCCCGGCCCTAAGTTCAAGCTCTCGGACCAGCAGAAAAGAAAAAGAAAAAAAAAGATTGGTTTCACCTGGCAAGTGCACACAGTTTTCCTGAATTGGGGACCGGGCTTGGGGAGGGGGTTCGGTTCCCCACCTGGTTAAGCCATTTCTGTTTCCACTTGGGAAGAGTCTGACAGACACACACTGGGTCCTGAGAACGCGGAGCTCCCTGGAATGGCAGAGCTGGGCATCAGCTGGGGCTCGGGGCCCTCAGGCCACCCGGGATGGAGGGCGGGATTTATGATAGGCTCTGAAGAGCCCAGCAGGTGTTTTTGTAGGGGTGGGGTGAGGACCAGGGAGGTTCAGGTCCAACCTTTGCCCACAGGTTCCAGGTAATTGGATGCCAGGGCTGCCAGAGGCATGGGGGGAGGTGTGTTAGATGTCAGTTTGTTTGCATTTTCCCATTTGTTATGATGGACTGAGAATCTTAGAGATAAGGAGACCATTATAAAAGGACATCCAGTTCAAGACCAGGCATAAGTCTGGATTCTTATGGTTGTAATTGGCCAAAATCTTTGTAAAGAACGTTGATTGTGTTTATGAACTTCAGGTGTAGCTAGACTCAGGTGCTGAGAGAGGCGGTCTTTTGTCTCCATTCATTTCTGGGCTAAGTGTCCCTCTGTGCCTGTACCATTGTCCTCGTGGAGCGGGACTCCTAGCTGCTCCAGTAAGAACTCTCCCCTTCCGCTTTCTGGATGAGCCATGTCAGTGTAGAGAAAGCCCTCTTTTGTCCCAGTGTCTTTAGCCGGAGTGTCTCAATCATCATTCCTAGGTTCCGGCATGGTTAGAGGCAAGAGTCGGCAGTCCCTTCAGATTGGCCAAGCCTGGCTTCTGTTCCCACCTAGGAGTAGAGGTGATGTCGGCCCACTCAGTGGGCTGAGACTCCAAGGCCAGTAGATTTAGGCTGTCCCAAGATTGAGTGCCACTCAGATCCACTGCTAGGCCGGGCTGGCCTCCCCCCGGCTGGTGAGAATTCACCTCAGGGAGAAAGCTTCCGCCCTTCTTTGCATCATTCTGTGGTTGTGCTGTAAATATGTGAACTCCTTCCTTCCCTTTGGCCCTCTACCCTTAGTATAGTCCCAGACCGTCAGATTCAAACCTCATAGACGGTTGCTACTTCTACCATCGTACCCAAGGCAGACATCACTGATGCATCCCAGCTTCACAAGAGCATGAGGGAAAGCTTCAGTAACGTGGGGACCTTGGCTTGTTCACTGCTGTGTCCCTGTACATAGTAGGTGCTCACATAATAACAGTTGGCCGTTCCTACCCTGTACCTTGGACCAGTGGGGATCTTTCGTAGCCAGGGCCTGTCTGACTTGGGGGCTGGGGCCACACCTGTGTTTTGAGTCGGGTAGGGACCACAGGGCAGGGCATCTGGGAGGGAGCGAGGGAGGGAGGGTATAGTGGGGAGCATGTCCCCCTATCCCGGTCACTGCTAATCCCACTTTAACTGCTCATTGAGATGTAAGATCTCCCCGATAAGAAATCATTTCCTGGTTTTCTGAGGGGGGTGGGTTATATTCCAGGAAACTGGGAGGGCCTTCCTGCCACTGGGTAAGAGGCTCTGCCGGTGGTCTGAGACACAGGTACTCTGCCTCCATTTGCTTGTTTCCCAAACCACGTTCCAAAGTACCAGAGACTCCTATTAAAAACCCTCACAGGGCCTTAGGCTGAGCACGGTGGTGTAGTCCTTCTAGGCAATGGGTAGAATTTACCTTGGGCTCTACCCTTAGCCCTGCAGAAAGTGAATGAATTAAAATACACGAAATAAACCATAGTAGGGCCCATAAAATGGCCCTGGAGTCGTTCCCCCAGGAAGATGGCTGGCCCCAGCAAAGGGAAGCTGGTGGGCTTGGCATGATGATGCTAGCCTTCAGCAGCCCAGCACGGGGCTCACGCCTGCAATCCCAGCTACGCAGGAAGCTGAGAGCTGAGGAATGTGGCTCAAAGTCAGGGTGGGATAGTTGGAGAGACTTGTCTCCAGTAACAGCTAAAAAGCCAGAAGTAGAGCTGTGGCTCAAGTGGTAGAGTGCTACCAGGGACAGTGCCCAGGCCCTGAGTTAAAGTCCCAAGCCCAGCACACACACACACACACACACACACACACACACACACACACACACATACACACATACACACACACACACACACACACACACACACACACACACACACACACACACACACACACACACACACACACACACGCCAATGTAGTAATTGATGGGTGTCACATTCTCAAAATCTAGGGGTCTCTCAGAGCCTTGCCATCCCCCCTGCTGTGACCTTTGATGTGTTTGTGCGGAATACCCAACCAGTCACAGGCTTGCTGAGAGCCTGTGGTGGGGTTGGGGGTATGGAGGCCTTTCAGGGGGCGTTACTGTTTGCATGCCCCTCTGAGCCCAGCAGGCCACCTGCAGACCGCTCAAGAGCATGCAGAACAGGGTGTGTGTGCACAAGGGCTGCGGGCCCAGCGGCCCCGGGTGCATCCCTGCACCTGCCTTTCTGCTCCCAGGCCCTGTTGGGTAGAGACAGTCACCCCCTGCACGAGATGCTGCTGTCACCCCTGAGCAGAAGATGGCTGGCCCGGGTGCAGATAGGCTCTATCTGACCACTTGTCCTCTCTCTTGGCCGCAGGTCCAGAGCCAGAAACACAGCGCCTTCTGAGGAGCCTTTAAAACGTGAGTAGCTTTGATTCCCCCTCCTTTCTCCGTGGGGTGGCGTTGGCCATTCTGGGCACCTCCATCCCTGCAGTAGGCCTCCTGGCTTGGTCCCCTGTGTGCTCACCTTCTGCAGGGATGGCACAGGAATGGGAACCTTGCGGAGTCGGCTCATGATGGCACCACACCAAGGGGTGACCCGGGCTCCCTCGGCAGACAGGGTGCTCTGGGGACTGGGGCTTTCGTCACAAATCGTCTCGATTATATTGAACATTTATTATTATTTACTATCTGCAGTACTGGGGATGGAACCCGGTGGTCTTAATATTGAGCTATATCCCCAACCCCACTAAGCTTTGTTTTTATTAAAACGAAACAGAATAAAACATGTTGTGCCAGACACTGGTGGCTCACACCTGAAACTCTAGCTACTCAGGAGGCTGAGATTTAAAGATCCCAGTTTAAAGCCAGCCAGGGCAGAAAAGTCCACAAGATTCTTACCTCAAATAAATTACCAAAAAGCTGGAAGTAGAGCAGTAGTTCAAGTGCTAAAGCACTAGCCTTGAGTGTAAAAGCTCAGGGATGGTGCCCAGGCCTGAGTTCATGCCCCAGTATGGACACACACACACACACACACACACACACACACACGCACGCACGCACGCACACACACACACAGTTGAAAACTCTCGGTGAAATTGAGAGAATGCTATAGTGACCTTGATATACCCTTCATCCAGATTTTCCTATTGTTTCTGGGTTTGTCTCCTTCTTGCTACGTGTTGTTCCACCAATCAGCACGTGAGTGTTCTCTTCTGCTGATTCATTGGGACTTCCCTTTACCCCAGTCCTTCAGCTATTTTGTAAGACCCAGGCCATTGTCTTACATAAGCACAGCACAATTAAGAACTCGGGACATTTAACATTGACACAGTTTTCTTATCTAATCTATAAGCCTTAAAAAGACATTCTGCTGATTGTCTATGTGTTTACTGCTGGCAGGCTTGCTTTCCTTGGTGTGGGGATCACAAGGGTATCTTTCTGGGGGGCTGAAGGAAGGAGTGTCTTCCTCTGGCTGGTTTAGTTGATTTAAAACTTCACTAGCTTTCAAAGTCCTTTAGTGCTGGCATTCGGCAAGAAGTACTGCTTCCTGCAGATCCTGAAGACGGGGCTTCTCCAGCCCAGGCTTGGAGTAGAGGAGCTCTCTTCTCCAGCCCAGGCTTGGAGTGAAGAAGCTCTCCTCTCCCAGCCCTCACTAAACAAGGGCCTTTATGCTAATCCCTCACCTACCTGTGGATCACCCACCTGTGGACCGTGCCCAGCTCTGCACAGCCGCCCCTTTCCTTTCTGCTGCTTTGTGACTATCATTTTGTTCTGATGAAACCCAGGCCTTGGCCTGGCCAGGCCTGTGACCCACCACTGAGCTGCACCTCCATCCCCTGAGCACACACCTGTAAGGGGGTCAGTTACGTTCCTGCCAACCCAGGGCTGGAGTGCGGTTGATGTGGGGCTCACCTTTGAAGAGAGACTAAAAAAAACTGGTTTGTGGGTCCCCTTGTCTGCTGCCTGCCACCTGTTGCTGGGCCTGAGTGTGCCCTTGTCGGAAGGGGGCAGCCCTACCCAGCCCCCCTCCCTCCCTCCCCCCTACCCCTGTGCCGAACACTTCCCAGCACTGCCCGGCGGATGGATGGGCATGTGTGGAGGGAGAGGATAGCTCTACCATGGTCTTAATTGTTCAGCAGCAGAAGTAACCCCTGGCCGCTGGTGGACTGGAGCAACTACCCCCCCCCCCCCATGGGTGCTTCCTTCCCCATCAGCCTTCTCCGCTACATTCTTATTGTGTAGCTGCAAGTGACAGGAGAAGGGCAGGGTCAGTTACCAGAGCAGACCCACAGCGGCCAGTGCTGACATGATGTCCCTAGTACAGAGGGGGAAACTGAGGCTCAGAGATGACTTTAGTTATTAGGCCGCCTCTCCACTGGATGGACTCCAAGCCCAGCCCCTCCCTCCCCCAGCACTTCTTGCTGGTTAATGAGTAACAGGGGCCCTGGGAGACCGGGAGGACCTTCTGCTCCAAAGCTGGAATGCGGCTCGGCCTCCAGATAAAGAGTTGTGCAAGGGCGGGCCCTCTGCCTGGCAGTTTTATAGGTCACGAGCAGATAGAGGCCAGCACTCTGCCTCCTTTTTGGGAAGCCCGTTTTGCGGGAGAGGCCGAGAGATGATTTTTTAGCTGGATTTGCTCTTAGACATGGGATGCTCCAGGCAGCCTTCCTAGCTTGCTCTTCTAGAAAGACAGTCTGGGCCACCCACGGTGGGCTGTGGGGAGGAGGCACCATCCAGAGCTGCTGCTGGTCAGCTCCTCCGGCCCGCCCTCCTCTGAGGTTACCTCCCGGGCCTTGGGGTCCCCTTTTCAAGAAAAGGAGCAATGTGGTCTGGTGCGTGTCTGCGTTGTTCGGGAGCCTGCCCTGTTCATGAGACAGCTAAGAAAGCATTTGCTGTGACAGCCCACATGGTGGAGCTCGCTGAGCTGGGGAGCTCTGGGCCCAAACCCTAGCTCCAGGGCTGGGGTGTGTGTGACTCAGTGGTGCAGGCCCTCGCTGGAGCCCGTGACCACTCTGTGACTGCAGCAGACTCAGTAAACCTCTCTGAGCCTCAGCTTCCCTTACCTGAAAGATGGAACACCGAGGAGGGCTGGAGGGACAGGGGACATAAATGGGGGTGACTCGAACCAGCTCCGTGCACCCTATGTAGTTTCTCCTCCAGTTCTCCAAGGAAAGATTCTTCACAGCAAGCCCGGCCCCCCTCAGCTAGAGTCCAAGGACCAGGGCCGCCCTGGGCGAGGGTAATTTAAGGGATTGTCCCACTGGGTTAGGGCTCTGGGCTGTTCCAGGCCCTCCCCGACCTGCCTCGCCCCTGCTATAAACTCTGGTCTATTACCTCACCAGGCCCGGAACTCCTAGTGTCTTCAGAAAGTGCCACCCCAGCATGCATGCGTGCACACCCTCACCCCCACACACACTTCAAGAGAGCCAACGACACAGGATTTCTTATTTCTTATGCATGTTCAGTAGAAAAGCCAAACTCTTCCAGCACAGAAAACTTACTATCGAAAAACTGAAAGAAGAAAACCAAACCTTGTTCTCTCTATCAGTCAGAGAATGTGTGCGTAGATATAAGTGCCAGCTGGGCAAGGTGGCTTGTACCTGTAGTTCCAGCCACTCTGGAGGCGCTAAGCATTCAAGGCCAGCCGGGGCAAAAGCAATGAGATCTTCCCTCAAAACCAAAATGCAAACAAAGCGCTGAGATTGGCCCAGGATTCAGATTGCCATACTGGTGTCATGGCCAGCCTCTTTGGGTAAAGCATTAAGTAGTAGTAGTCGTCATAGTATTAAGTTTTTGTTTGCTTTTTAATCGGTCATGGGGCTTGAACTCAGGGCCTGGGTGTTGTCCCTGGGCTTTTGCACTCAAGGCTACTGCTCTACCACTTCCAGCCACAGCTCAAAGTTTTCCGGTTTATTGGAGGTAAGAGTCTCACAGACTTTTCTGCTCAGGTCTGCCTCAAACCGTGATCCTCAGTTTTCAGCCATCCTAGTAGCAAGGATTTACAGGTGTGAACCACCAGTGCCCAACCATACTATTTTTTGTTGTTGTTGGTTGTGGGTCTGAACTCTGGGCATGGGCACTGTCTCTCAGCTCTTCAACTCAAGGCTAATGCTCTACCACTTGAGCCACAGCACCACTTCCAGCTTTTTTTGCTTATGTGGTGGTGAGGAATCAAACCCAAGGCCTCATGCATGCAAGGCAAGCACTCTACCACTGAGCCACCTTCCCAGCCCACTATGTTTTTTTTTAAAGATTTTTTTTTTGTCGGTCGTGGGGCTTGAACTCTGGGCCTGGACGCTGTCCCTCAGCCCTTCAGCTCAAGGCAAGCGCTCTACCACTTGAGCCACAGCGCCATTTCCGGTTCACGGACTTTTCTGCCCAGGCTGGCTTTGAACCGTCATCCTCAGATCTCAGCCTCCTGAGTAGCTAGGATGATAGGGGTGAGCCACCGGCGCCTGGCTTAAGATGTTTTTATAAGCATACATTAGATACGCCCAGGGAAGTTTCGTTGTGATATTTGCGCGCAGCACCCTCACCCCCTCTCCGTCTGTCTCCCTCTGCCCTCTGCATCCTGTGTGCTCCTGCCCATCTCTGCCTGGGCCTACATGTCATACCTTCATCTCTTGCCTTGGGGGTGTTGCGCACCTGTTGTAGACCAGGAGCAGGGGACATAGCAGAAGCCCCCCGACCATCAGCCCTCGAGTCAGGGGCCTGGCCACGGGAGAAGCTATACCTCCTGAGCCTGTTGCCTCCATTTTCCTGTGCATTTCCAGAGGTAAACGGCTCAGAGGTAGTGCTTGCTGCCCAGTGCTGCCATCCCCAGCTTGCACACAAAGTAAAGGCTTGCAAGGTTTGAGAGAGGTGGAGCCACTTGCCCGAGGTCGCACAGCACCGGGGACTTGGGCCTCCGCACCCCCCCCCCCAGCACTCTCCTGTGTGCTCGCATCTGCCATCTGGCAAAGTCATCGCCCAAGTTCTCTGACCGCGGGACCGTGTGGTGCCCACTAGGGTAGCAGGCGTGGGAAGGAGAAAAGCCTGGTCCCTGGTTGTTGTCAGAGTGACGTAGTAGTAACCACCAGGAGTGACTTAGTCACAGGTCAGTGACATCGCTCACCCTAAAAAACCAAAGCCAGGGAGTGGCCTGGGCCCAGAAGCCCCATGGCCAAGGGCCAGGGAACATCGGGAGAAGGGTGGCCCCAGTTTGCTTTTGTGGTAGTATTGGAGTTTGAACTCAGGACTTTGTGTTTGCTAGACAGAGGCTCTACTACTCCAGCTTCTTAAAGCCATGAGTAGAACTCTGTGAGTCTTTGGCCTTTCCAGTCACAAAGAAATTCTATATTGACAGTCTTCCAGCTCTGCTGAGGTGGGGGAAGGCCCCGGGGACTGGGTTTAATGGCAGGGGGGAAGCTTGGGGAAAATCTCTTAAGCATTTGGAAACTGAGAATTGAAAGTGTGATCATTCAGTCAGCAAAAAGTTGTGGACTTTTGCTGGGCATGGTGGTGCATGCCTGTCACCTCAGCCCTGGGGCCCAGTTTGGTCTTCATAGCAAGACCCTGTCCTCCTGCCCTGCTCCCCAGAGTTGTGAACTTTTCCAGTGGACCAGCCTCTGAGGAGCTCTGGGGACCCACAGGTGATACCCCTGCTTCCACCTAGGGCTCCAGGCTTGAGCATGGGGTGGGGGTAGGGGGGTGGTGCAAACTAGGAACTTGGGGTGTGTGTGTGTGTGAGAGAGAGAGAGAGAGAGAGAGAGAGAGAGAGTTTTCAGTACTGTCACAGAGCCACGCCCCTTCTCCCCTGTGAGGATGCTTTGGATCCACAAAGTTCCACAGGCTTTTTTCCCAGAGGTCTGGAGAGATAGTGGTTTGCCACTGTGGATGAGCACAGGAAGGGCCTTACCAGTACAGGAAGTTGCCCATGTAAAGGCCTTGGCAGAGTGTGAAAGCAGGGAGGGATCTTTCCGGAAGCCAAGCAGGGGGCGGCTTGGTGTGGCTGGGTGTCCCGGGCAGGTGGTCTCCCTGGGTCACCTTGTGGCACAGGCCCTGGGCTGGTCCAGCCTCCGGGACCCATTGTCCGTCCTTAGTTCATGGTTTCAGAGGTCCGCTCAAAGCAGCCAACTGTTGTTTGGTTGTTTTGACAACTGCTTCTAAAGAAGCTTCAGGAAGGAAAGCAGATAAGCTCTGTGCTCACCCACCTCGGTTGTGGGAGAATCTCAGCTGGGCCTGGAGCCCCAGGAGGAAACCCACTTGAATGAGGCGTCTGGCCTCGGCGGCTGACCTAGTTTGCCGACTCCCCTCACGTGGTTTGGGGAGTGAAGCGCCCGGGCTGGGGACACCACCCAAACAGCCGGCTGGTGTGACACGGAGCGCCAGGTGGAGAAACTGAGAATCTGGTGTTTTCCCCGCGTGACGTCACTCCCAGAGCAAGGGTGGACACCTAGGGCCACGTCCACGGTTAGGGTTTGCTGAACCAGGAGTGAAATGAAAGATGTCTCCCCTCTCTAGGCAGGGCAGGGGGTGTTCTGTTTCTCCCCGGAGGAGGTGTGATTGTATTGGCATCACCCCGAGCCTTCGGGGAGCAAAGCTGGAGAGCCCGGAGGCCTTCCCCGCAGGGCAGTGTGAAGGTGAAACTCAGCCTTCCGGGGTCAGGAGGAGCTGGTTGACCAAAGAACTAGATGAGTGAATTAACAAGGCGGGAGCTCTTGTCTATTTATAGTTTGGCCTAAATCTCTGCCAGTCTTGCCTCCAAGGAGGAAAAGGAGACTTTTTGCGTTTGGCCCAGGTGATGTGCGTGGGGAGTAAGCGGATTAAGTTCTGGCTGCGGGGGCTGGGAGGCTGGAGGGTCAGGGGTCAGCGGCAGCTCTGAGGACCGGAGCGGTGGCCAGGCCACTGGGGGCAGCCACGGCCTTCCCCAGCAGCGAGGGCTGGGGGGCAGCACCCTCCTGTTCCCTCATCAGGTCCTGGACTTTGGCCCCCTAACTGCTCTAACCCAACTGAAGGTCCGTGGTTAGAAACCCTTTCCCTTAGCCTGCCAGGTCAGTGTTTGGTCTTCTTGGTAGATGTCCTTCCCTCGTACCTGCTCTGAGTTTAGCTAAATGGGAAAGCACTGAGGAGGCCTGGGTTGTGGGGGAGGGGGGAAGAGTGAGGAGAGGGGGTGCCCTCCACAGTTGCTGCTGGTCACCACCTGGTCCCTGAAGACTGGTCTGGGTCAACTCAAAGAGATCTGGATTCTTTTCTTTAGGTGTCTGCTACTGGGGCTTGAACTCAGGTCCTGAGTGTGGTCCCTTACCACAAGAGTCTCATGGACTTTCCTGCCCAGGCTGGCTTTGAGCACTGTCCTGAAATTCAGCCTCCTGAACAGCTAGGGAGACCTGGTTTCTAACCCTTGCTGTAGTTACCTTGTCTCTCTGTCTGCCTTGTCTCCTCTAGTGTCAAGTTGAGGGTTGGGGCTTCGTGGTGTCAGAGGTCATGACCTGGAGATGCCCCAGAGGGCAGTGGTTAAGGATCCAGAGTAGGTTCTTCTCTGGGCTGTGCAGTCTTCAAGTTGCTTAAGATCTCTGGGCTCAGTTCACCTGTGGGACATGGGGAGGTAAGATTTCTCACAGTACTGGCTGTCAAGAGCTTGGCTCACACAGCCTGGGCAGTTGGCACTGGCTGGTACGGTGCCGTTGGAGGACCTCGCTTGTATATGGCATGTCTGTGTGCCTTTTATCCTGGCAATCTCTACCATGCTGTAAACCCTCCTTACCTTTGGACTAATTAGGAGATAAGTGCGCAGCTGTGAGCAGTGGAAAAGGATTTAAGGATAGAAGAGAAATATTTAGCCTGATTAAAGAAATTGCTATTAACTGGTGTTTAATGGGAAGTATCCAGCCGGGTGCCAGGCACATGTCAGCCACCGTGATTCTGCGGTCGAAGGAGAACAGTTGTGATTAGGGGCACAGACGCTTGCTACATCTATGGTCAACCTGGGTGCCTAGCCCAGCCCTAGAACATTCTGCCATCTGTGACCACAGAGAAGGAACAGGCACACAGTCACCAGCAGAGGATGGGCACCTAGCTGCTGGGGGTACGTGTGGGAGGGGCAAGGCAGGCTTCCTGGAGGAGGTGGTATTTAGGGAGAGAAAGAAGAGCAGGATATGTCTTTCAGGGCCTAGAGGCCAGGACTTCCAGGAATGGTGGGCGACAAAGCAACCCTGGGGGAAGGGCTTTTGTTTTTTTCTTCTCATACTTTGTGTTTATGAGGCAGGTGCCCTACCCATTTGAGCCCAGGCCTTGAGATCTATGCCAGTGGCGGGGGGGACAGCTCACAGCACGGGTATGCCCCAGCCTGGACACCCGAGGACAGAGAGCTCTTTGGGAGCCAACCCAGCAGTCGCCTCTGCCTCTGTTCAGAGCACCTCCATGTGCTGGGCTCGTGCCAGCGGCCGCCCTCCACCCTGAGCTGTTGATGTCTCACCAGCTGGGCACAGGTAGGCTGTGCAGGACAGCCTGGCAGACTGAGTCCCCACAGCACTGAGTCCCCACAGCGCTGGCCCGCAGACGGGCTGAGTCCCCACAGCGCTGGCCCGCCCTTCCCCTCCTTCTCACCTGTCGTTAAGTAATGCCTGGGCGAGAGGTCCCAGATGCCCAGCAGGACCCTGAGGCGTGTGGTTTGGTGACCCCCGTATGGGATTTTGGTATATGCAGCACCCTGGAAGGCCTCCTCAGTGTCCCCAGGCCTCATTCCCCGCTGCCCAAGGCCTGTGTTCCCTCCCTCTCCATTTCCCAGCAGAGCCCCTTGCTCCTCAGTCCCTGCCCGTCACCACCCCAAGGCCAACAGCGCTTGGTGTGGGGTCCCGGGCCCGCGCATGGCTCCATCGTGCCCTTGGAGAGGGTGCTCAGCTCCGAGAGCATGGGGCCCAGCGGGAGCCTGTTGGGCAGCTTGAGGTCCCTGCCGGCCCTGCCTGTGCCTCACGAAGCCCAGGTGCAGAGGGGGGCGATCCTCAGGAGAACAAGAGGCCGTGGGACAAAGGAGCAGAGCTGAGGACGAGATGTTTAGAGTGACTCCAGGCCGCTGCTAGTTCTTGAGCTGGGGTAGGCTCAGCAGGCTGGTGGGTTTGCTAGAAACACTGCTGGGGACAGAGGTCAGGGCAGGTCTCCAGGGGGTGTGCGGTGCTGCACCGCCCCCGGCCTGTGACATTGTGTGACTGACAGCGACAGGCAGGCGGTGCGTGTCCCCGACCTGCCTCAGGAGGGTGCGGCTGAGGAGCAGCCGTGGGGGATGCCCTGGGAGATGCGCCCGTGGGGGCCTCCTGCCACCTCCCCCCACCCCCGCTCCGCCGCCCGGGGTCCGGGATTTGACGGCTGAGCGTTTCTCCTGGCGGAGCAGTAGCTGGTGTTCGGCACCCACCTGGAGCGCTGGAAGCTGCCATCGCTGCCACACCAGAACCGGCCAGCCCAACAAAATGAGTTCGAATCGCGTCCTCCCCGGCTTACAATCAGAGCTTTCCACGCTGAGCCTGCACCCCTCATGCCTCAGTTTCCTTTCTGGGCAGCCAGCTCCCCGCAACCCTGTTGCGTCACCTGTCGAAGACACTGGCGTCAGACCTTCCTCTTGTCTTTGAGGTGCCAGGGCCTCGGTTTCCTCTTGTCTAAGGTGGGGGAGGGGGGCGGCGTGCGTGAGGGCCCTCACTGAACCTTCTGAGGGCCCCCTGTGAGTCTGACTTTGTGCAGGGTCCCTGACATGGGGCAGATCTGGGAGGGGCAAGGAGAATCTCCCTCAGGGTTATTTTGGGAAGATGCTCAGGGACTATGTGTCATAGATATTAATTCCCCAAGAGCCCCAGCTCATCTCTCAAAAAAAAAGCAGAGAAAAGCTTCCTAGATGTTTGACCTTGGGAAATTCACCGGGGTCAGCTACTGTGTTCCCAACCGGGAAGTGTCCAGGCCACAGAGCACAAGCAAGGTGTGGGGGACGAAGCAGCAGGTCTGTCCTCGGTGCCCTGGGGACCTGGGTGGGCGCCGAGCTGTCCAGGCTCCGCTCTGCAGCTGGACGCTGGGGGCAGACAGTGCTGGGCCTTCATTACCACCCATCCTGCTGCGTGCCTGTCTTGCTATGTTGTTCCTCTGGCACCAGTGTTTCATGGACATCGTGTGTGTGTATATGTGTGTGCACGCGCATGGGCACGCTAGTACTGGGGCTTGAACTCAGGCCTCGGTGCTGTTTATTAGCTTTTTTACTCTAGACTACTGCTCTATCACTGAAGCTACAGCTCTACTCTACTTCTTGTGGTTAATTGGAGATAAAAGTGTCATGGACTTTCCTGCCCAGGCTGGCTGGTGGGCATTTATTTGTAAGCCACAGGAGGTAAGGGTGGAGCTAGTTAGGAAGGAAGAAGAATGTTCTTCCTGTTTGAGGAGAAAGAATCATGTTTGAAAGAGGAACAGAGCAGGGGGATGGGGTGGGAGGTTGTGTGCCAGCATTTAATGACCTGGGGTACTGTGCCCACTGAACAGACCCAAGCACTGAGGCCCGGAAACAGGGTAGCTTTCCGGGACCCTCCTGCTGATTCCCTGGAGCTGTGGCTTCGGGCAGAGCGCTGGCGACAGGGGTAGTGGCCTTGCTCTGAGCAGGCCTGGGGCCTGGCTGGAGTTGTTACTGAGGCCCTGTCCTGTCTCCACCGAGCAAGGGGGGGCTGCCTGTTGGATTTTCCCAGGGTGCAGTGGGGCCGAGTCAGGGCAGATGGGCAGCAGCCTTGGGGTTTTGTACCTTGAAAGGGGAAGCCTGAGGAGACTTTTCCTGGGGTCTCTTTTGAGGCCTTCAGAAAGAATGCCGGACCCTGTAGCATCTGCCCTAGGACCACGGCTGCCCGCACTGCACCCCGCTTCCGGCAAAGTCAGCTGAGGCTGGGTGGGGGAGGTGAGTCAGTGCCAGGAACTGGCAGCCTGCTGACTCACCATGCCACCGGGTGTGCCCAGCGGGCCCGTGGGACCCCAGCCTCAGCCCATGCCCACACGTGCTGCGGGCCCGGGGCAGACACCTCAGGGGTCTCCTCCCCCCTCCTCTCTCCTCTGAGGCTTGGGTTCTCTGGAGGTCGCGTGGAGTTTGAGCACCTGGCTTCTCATGTGGAGTCCGGGGGTCCTGACCTTCCTGTGTGAGCCCCAGTTCAGGCCCATCTCAGGGGAGCCCTTCCTCAAAGGACCCTCCGCTCTACAGCCTTTTAAACCCTGCAACACTCACTGCTGCCAGCCCCCGTCTCCTCGGATCCTCCAATAAGTTCTCGTTGCCTTCATGAAACCCCCTCTCCCTCCACCTAGTACTTGGGGTCAGGGGGTGACTGGTAGCCCAGCCAGTGTGTGGTCAGTGCCTCTCTGGTGTGAACCAGATGATGCCCAGGGTTTGGTCCCCACCAGTTACCTCCCCTGGTACAAGGAATGCCAGGTCAGGGGGGAGGCCAGCCACCTGCCGCCCACCCCATGCCCGCCCAGCTTGTGGTGGCACTGGGTAGCGCCAGTGTATTGGGCCCTTCACATCTACCCAGAGCGGGTGGGGGGGGCGGGGATGGCTTGGGTGGAGAATGAGAGGGTCACAAAACTCAGGGCACCCAGGTGCCGGCGCTGGCCTCAGGGCCCAGTGTGTCTTTGCTTTGCCTGGTATGACTGTCCATGCATGTGCTGTCCCCTGCTCTCAGAACGCCATCTCCTCAGACCTTGGGAGCGTCCAGCCTGGTCTTGCTGTGGTTGGAGAATGGACAGTAGGGTTGTCGTGGCTGAGTTCCAGTCCCTTTTGCTATCTAGGAAGGGCTTTACCAGGTCTGGTGGATGCCCTGGGGGCCACCCCTTGCTGGTCACCATTGCCTGTTTGTGCTCCCTTGCTGGGCAGTGGGTGACACACACTAGGCAGCTTCTCAGCAATTGTCACTCCGTGCCTGCTGCCTTTGCTCTCCATCGCCCCCTGGACCTCTGAGGGGCAGAAGGAAGTGATTTGGCCTTTGACTTGACCCACGTGACCTAGCCCTCTGACTCTCAGCCCTCTTATCATCCTTTTCCAACTTAACAGCCTGCTGAGACCCAACCTTGGGCTACCTCTATTTGGGGGCATGTGATATGCCTCAGCTCCCCCGACCTGGGCAGTGCCAGGGCCTCCTGCCCCCGGGTACAGCCCAGAGAGGCCAGCTTGTCCTCCTTCACCTCCTGGTGTCTTCTTTGTGGACCAAGGCATGGAACCCAGGGCCTTCCATCCTAGGCAGGCCTTCCATTACCCAGCTCCAGCTCTTTCCTTCCTGTTTCTTATCTACTGCCACTCTGGCTCTCTGGGTCTTTGGGTCAAGTCCTGCCACCTCCAGGAGGTTTGGTAAAGCAATCAGGGTCTTCCCCCGTCCTTGAGTTTATACTTGTGCTGGGGATCCACCTTGCACCCCCCCTCTTGGCATTTTCCCAGGGACCACGTCTTCCTCAGGCCTGGTTACCTTTGTCCAGTTTTCTCTCTATACACCTTAAGATAGGACAGTCTAGTCTGGAAGGGCTCATCTGGCCCCAGGTACTCCTTGTGTCATGCGGTCAGTGCAGATCCTGGCTCACTGGCCAGTAGCCGTGGGACATGAGGTGTGGTGGACCCTTCCCAGAGCCTGAGATCCCCTGATCTGAGCGGGTGAGGCTGCGGGCGGCCGGCAGAGCTGGAAGTTCTGTGGGTGAGCCGGCGGGGCTGTGCCGAGCCCCAGGCAGGCAGCGGGTCTGGCCCAGACAGGGCAGCTAAAACCATTCCCCCAGTGGAATTCACTTTCACTTAGGCCAGAATATTGTTGCTCATTGTTTTCGGCTTTGTTCTGGGCCAAACAATGCCCGGCTTCCTGGTTGACCTCGGGAGGACGAGCCGTCGGGGTGGGAGGCTGGCCTGGTTAGCATCTCCAGAGGATCGTGGTCCTGCTTTTTGTCATGGATACCTTGGGGACCTGGGCCACTATCTGACCATAGAGGACAAACTGGCTTTTTTCTTTGCATTTGGCCCACATGGTATTAGAGAAGTTGGAAAGTGCAGGAGGTGGGATTGCAGGAGGCTGTGTGGCAGGCTCTGCCCCCAGAGGACCTGGCCCCGGGCAGCTCCTGCCCCTTCCGTCCCGCTGTCCTTTGCCCGCCATGCCCTGGTGGCATCTCAGGCTGTCATGCTTGGGTTAGTCTTTTCTTAGAAATAGATAGCCAAAGGATACAGTCCACATGACTTAATTAAATGATTAAACCCTTCCAATGTGTACTTACAAAATGTTTTTTTTCCCGTTCCAGGGTTTAAGCTCAGGGTCTCTCACTTGCTAGGCTGATACTCTTAGCATTTGAGGCATGCCCCCACCCAGCCTTGGGTTGTTGTCTTGGAGATGGAGTGTCACGGCTTTTCTGCCAAGGCTGGCTCTGAGTAGTGCTCTGCCAGCTCTCCTGCTGCTGCGTGTGTAGAGCTTACAGGCGTGAGCCACCGCCACTTGGCAAGGTGTACTTTTTATGAAAGAAAGGCTTCCTTTGATTCATTTCCTTTTGGAGCATTTGTTTTATTTGCTTGGTGCTGGAAGTCAAGCCCAGGGTCTCCTATGAGCTCTACCCCCAAGCCCAATTTTAAAAAATGGTCTGTGCTAGCTGGGTGCTGGTTCACTCCCATCTCCACTTAACCAGCAAAATGCAGGACTAGAGGCATGGCTCCAGTTGTAGCCTGCCAGTCATGAGCAAGAAAGCGAGTTTAAAGCCATAGGTTCAAGCCCAGGTACCAGCAAACACACACACACACACGTGCAAACACACACACACACACACACACATGTGCACACACGCACGCACACGAAGTTCACTTAGAGGGTTTTTCCTGGCAGTACTGGGTGTGAGTGACATGGTTGCCAGACATTTTGCCTTTGGTGATCTTTGGAATAGAATCTTGTGCTTTCGCCTGGGGCCAGCCTCCACATGATCTTCCTGTTTTCACCTGCCACCTCGCTGGGATGACGAGAGCTGGCCACCACTGCCAGCTTATTGGTTGAGATGGGGTCTCACTGACTTTTACCCCTGGGAGATGAGGGTGGGACCTCAACCAGGAAGCTCCCCATCTCTGCCTTCTGAGTAGATGGGAATACAGGCATGAACCACTGCACTAGGCTCGAACAGTTCTCTTCACATAGCTCTCCTTTATTTTATGGTACTGATTAAACAGTTGCTACGGCCATGAACGATGCCTAAGCATGCTGGGACCCATTACTAATGGATCCCATCCCTCCTCTGTGCCTGTACCACCCAGTCTGTGGGGTCAGTGCTCCAAGGAGCCCCTCAGACCTACCCAAAGTTCACATCAGCTAGAGAAACGCCCCGTGCCCGGCTCCACCTGCTAGTTCATGAGCCACCCCAGGTCCAGCCTCTTGAGCCCAGTCATGTCTTGTCAGGTCATGTGACCCTTCACTTCCTTATTTGCCCTTGAGTTTAGTTCCCTATTTGTCAGCTTGCAGCTGGGCTCTTAAAGGCACCAGAGCCTGTTTCCCTGTGTGAAAGTGCGGTAGCAGATGACTCGTGACAGCTGCAAGCAGTGGCGGCAGGGACTTTGGAGGCCAAGGTAGAGCTGGAAGCAATTCAGTTAGCCTTTTGTTTTTTGTTTTTTTTTTTTGTGCCAGTCCTAGGGCTTGAACTCAGGGCCTGGGCTCTGTCCCTGAGCTTCTTTTGCTCAAGGATAGCAATCTACCACTTGAACCACAGCTCTACTTCTGGGTTTTTTTGGTGGTTTAGTGGAGATGAGTCTCATGGGCTTCCCTGCTCAGGCTGGCTTTGAACCTCAATCCTCAGATCTCAGCCTCCTGAGTAGCTGGATTATAGGTGTGAACCACCAGTACTCGGCTCACTACATGTTTTAATATATGCAAACACACAGAATGACTAAATAAAAGACCATTGGGAATTGTCCTAATCTGTCCTAACAAATTTCAATATATGGTTGTAAAATGTGGTTACCATGTACAGTAGGTCTCTTGAGCTTTGTAATTTCTTTGTACTTTCTCTGAGTCAAGGTATCTATATAGCCTGGTTTCCAACTCTCCACTCTCCTACCTCTGCCTCCGGAGTGCTGAGATTGCAGGTGTGTGCCACCGTACCCCCTTGAGCTTGATGTTTTTCCTTTGTATATAACTGTAGTTTGAGGTCCAGTGAGCACTCCCTCACTCACACCTTTGTTTTAAATAGAGTCTTTGTTTTAAATAGAGTACACATTGCCTGTCCTAGAGCGTCATAAAATCTCAGTGGGCTGGAATTTTACTTCTATAATAGCCAGCATATATGGAGCACTTGACATGCCTGGCCATGTGTGGCATTTTACGGGCATTGTCTTAATTTTTATTTTGTTTGCCAGTCCTGAGGCTTGAACTCAGGGTCTGGGCTCTTGTCCTGAGATGCTTTTGCTCAAGGCTAGCGCTCTACCACTTGAGTCAGTGTCACTTCTGGCTTTTTCTGTGTATGTGGTGCTGAGGAATTGAACCCAGGGCTTCATGCATGCTGGGCAAGCACTCTACCACTGAGCCACCTTCCCAGCCCTAGGCATTGTCTTATTTAATCCCTGGAAGGTGTGTATTACTTTTACCTCCATATTTGAGCAAGTGTGATAACTGGAGCACAGAAACTTGTCCCTTTCCCTGGACCACACAGCTCATCGTGACGCTTGTCTGCAGTGGCAGTTAGAGGAGGATGGGCGGACAGTGCTCCTTTGGGCAAGGCAGGGCATGGCACGGAGCTGTGGGCAAAAACCTAACCAGGTGGTCTGCATGCCGTTGGCACTCAGACGCCACCCCAGGGCTAGCCCTGGGCCGGGCGGTGAGGAGGGGCTTCCTCTCAAGCCTTTGCCTCGGAGTCCATTCGCATCTCCTGCTGCTGTCATAAGCAGGAGGAAGCTCTTAAAATGGGGAATTATGCATCTCAGCTGCTACAAAATAACCCTGGGCCCAGTGCCAAGGAAAACAGCTCCCGTCTGCAGGGAAGCGGGTCCCTGGAAGCTGGGTCCAGGGGACTGGTGCCTGAGCACGCATTGCCCTGTGGGGTGGCCGCTTGGCCTAGCCGAGCGTCCACAGACATGGACAGCATGCTCAGAGAGGGTGTCGGGGTCAGCCAAGGCAGAAGCCAGGCCGCAGCATGGTCTCCTGCTACTAGCTCAGTTAGGGAACCTCAGAGTGTTTGGGCCTTGCTGAGTTCATCCTGAGTTGGATGGGGACTTTTCGTCTCCCAGGACTAGGGTACACCTGATGAATGGTAGCAGAAACAGTCCCCCGGCATTTACTCTTACAACACCCCATGATGTGGATACCACCTCCTTACTCACCCTTCACACATGGGGCCACTGGAGACCAGAGGGGCTAACGAAGTTGCCCTAGGTCTCCCAGCCAGGCCACAGCTCCTGGGTCCAGGCTCAGACATTCAACGGGGGCCTGGGGAGCGGGAGGCACTAACGCGGTCCCACCGGGCAGCCATGCCTTCCTGGGACACAGAGGGCCAGGAGGAGCTTGCGTTTCCCCCCTGGGAGGAGTGGAGGGTTGGGATAGGGGCCGACTCACATCCTGATCGTGTTTTGTAAGTTGCCTTCAGCTGACACATTGAGAATAGGCGGGGGGCGGGCAGAGCAGCGGGGAGACCCGTGGGGGAGACTGCCGCAGATGGAGCTGGGGATGCTGGGCCTGGAACTGCAGTTGCCATGGCAACTGGGGAGCTGTGGGCGGATGCCAGGACTATGCAGGAGCAGAGCTGCAGGTCTCGCTGTAATGGTATTTCGCTGGGGCAGGGCTGGTCAGACACCCCCCAAAAAGCTTGGCGTGAGCCCCCCAGGAAGGGGCAGGGTGCCTGAGTCTATGTCGGACCATATCAGACACAGTAGGTGGCTCTGAGGCTTGGGCCGGGCCCCCCGGTGGACAGTGGTCGTCCGGTGTGTGGCCAGAATGGTGGGGGCAGAGGCGTAGGACCGGGGGGCTTCGGCCGTCCCCGGCAGCTGGGCTGCGATGGTGCCTCCACAGACGGGGCGGGTGGGGGGGAGGGAGGCAGTGGTCCTCAGGTGGTGGGGTGCGGGGACACCCTCTCGTGCTGTCCCGACGATTCCTCGCTGGCTCATCAGATGATAGGCTTCTAACTGTGGAAAGGCCTAGAGTCCTTGTTTAATAGGAAACCTGGGACTGGAGTACAGGATCTTAGGTAACCCTGGATGCTGGCCACTCCCCAAATTTCTAGAGTATTCTCTCTAATGAGAGATGGGTGCGACGGGCCAGCTCGGCCGGAGCACTGGGACTGACAGGACAGGGATCTCGGGATAGGTGGGCAAAGGGGCGGCCAAGTGACAAACAGACACAGACTCAAAAGAGTTGCATCTGAGTGTATCTTTTTTTTTTTTTTTTTTTGGCGGGGGGTGGGGGGGGAAGGTCCGGTCATGGGGCCTGAACTCTGGGCCTGGGCGCTGTCCCTCAGCTCTTCAGCTCAAGGCTAGTGCTCTACCACTTGAGCCACAGAGCCACTTCCAGCTTTTTTTTTTTCCTGCTTATGTGGTGCTGAGGAATTGAACCCAGGGCCTCATGCATGCAAGGCAAGTGCTCTACCACTGAGCCACCTTCCCAGCCCCTGAGTGTATCTTTATTGAGGAGAATTAACATTTTTATACAGTGTGTGATTGTGACATAGATTCTTTGTTTATTTAAGCACATAATCAATTTTTAAGAAAAGCAAAGTGTTAATGGGTTACATGAAAATTGATGACTGTCCCACCAGCTGTTTGAGCTAAGTGGTGCGAAACAAGTCTAGCCTATTGTTTAATACAATGCCTCATCTATTCAGCCTTTTTATGTTTAATAATTAAGAAACCTAAGACAGGGCTGTACTAATACTGTACTCTTTTTATTTTTTCCATATATCTTCAAGTCCCTTTGAAACCATCCTGGAAACCACTTCCAGGTTGAGTCAGGCATTCTCCGTTTCCTATTATTTTAATCCCAATATTTGTTTACATAAATCTCTAATTGTATTTTAAACTATCTTGTTTTATTTTGATAATAAACACCATAATGGTCTAGAGCTTACCTAATCTTTGCATAAAATCTAATGAGTACTAAGATACTCTTTTTCCTTTTACATTAATCCATCTATTTTCATCTTTATAAACTCCTGTATAAGGCAATGGTTCATCGGTCAGCTCAGGAAATGTGATGTCACTAACTTTATATTTTGTGGGAAACCACCATCTATTCCCTATAACGTAAGCTGGACCAAACTTAGTCATAACTGTTGGGGGAATCTTTCTTTTCCTTTTATTATCAGGGGTCCCTTTTTCTATAACTCTCTGAGCTTCTGGGATAACTCCTTCTAACTTAGTTTAATTCATTAATTCTGCCTGTTGTAACATATCTGGAAATTTTAAGTTTCTATATTTACTATGAGTGAGCTGCAAAACTGCTTGTGAAGTTGCAGGAGCTTCTGGAGGCAGCGTCACATCAGATGATAGATTGATTGGGGCATTGTCCACATTTAATCTTTGGTCCTAGTCTTTATTATTCAGAAAAGCCGTCTCTATTGGACTGGAAAGAAACAACATGCTCTGTTTGCGGATCAATAGAAAAATAGCCAAAACGAGAATAAAGGCAACGAATGTACTGCCGAGAAGAATATAATAAGAATAAAGGTAGAGGCGATAAAGGTGCAGCCAAGTGTATAGGAAGCCTTGCACCAACACCCCCTTCCTGCAGGCATGCTTCCTTGGAGCTTATGCTTTGCCTGACGTGATCTCTCACACAGATTCCGCAGGAGGTGGCGTGGCAGATGGGGCCAGGGCACCCCAGGGAAGCAGAGCTTGGCTCCTAGCGAGGCTGAGTCTCTCTGCCTGTGTGGTCCTGATACCCTGTCCCCCCCTCACGCTTCCCCCCTTTAAATTCAAAGGCCAAGCTGACCTTCCGCAGTCCCCCATCCAAGAGGACCAAGAAGTATGCAGCAGGGTGGACGAGGCCTTCTCTGCACGGAGTCATTCCCTGAGCAGCGAAGGTGGGCGTGAGTCCACATCCTCCAATTATCCCCCCTCCTGCCCGCCGTGAGCGCTTAGATAACCATCGTGGGCCACAGGATGAATGCTGGAACAATGCTGGCCTCCCGGGCTATTTTTACAGCGGTGGCCGTGGGCCGGCCGAGCCCCGCGCCTGGTCCCGAGGGAGCCGGGCAGAGAAAGGCCGTGCGGATGCCCCGCCAGACGGAGGAAGAGCTCCATGGGCTGCCCGGTGGCTCCAGGAAGCCTTTCTGGGTCTGCTGGCTGTCAGATAGTGAAACAATTGGGGTCCCCCACCCCAAGGGAGCCCGGGAGAGGAAAGAGGCGTGGGGGAAACGGGCTTGTTGTGCCTCTGCTCCTCGAGCCCCCAGAGGCCGGACTGCTGGGCGAGGTCGGCACGTCCCCTTAGGCCGCCCTCCAGGCTCCGAGGCCAGGGCTAGGCCGGGGCTCATCACGCCCCGCAGAGCTGAGGTTTGCATTTGACGCTGGCTGCTGGCGGGGCTCGGCTGGGAACCGGCCACCCAGCTGTGCTTTCCTGACGGCCTGCGTGTGCCAGGAGAAGGACCGGGCATGGCGGCCAGGTCTTTGTCTCCATGAGTTCTGTTTGAGTCACCAAGGAGACAGCTAGGAGGGGGCAAACCAACTGTCTGACCTCAGGGAGAGCCAAATGAGGGGAGGCGCGCAGGAATTCCCTGGTGCCCCCCGGGGTGGCGTCCGAGGTAGGGGTGGTGGGAAGGAGCTAGGATGGAGACTCGCAGGCTGTCTGTGGAAGGGGCAGCTGCGCTTGCGCCAGCTTGCTTGCGGCCATGTGTTCTGACCTATTTTCTCAAGAGACCCTTGAAATCATTACTCTTCCCTGAAGTCTGGTATTTCTGCGTCGGCCGCTGATGTGGATCAGGAAAACAGAGCGAGTGCCCCAGGCTGCCTGGCTGGAGTTGGCCGTGTTCACTGTGGTTCATTCCATCCTCCAGAGTGGGAAACTGAGGCTCAGGGGAAAGCAGGAGAGGCCTCCGGCTCTGGGTCTCCCAGCTGTACCCTGACCCCTGATGTGAGCTGCAGGTGAACCCCTGTGGGGGAACCTGGCCCTGGCACGGTCCTCCGGTGGCAGGTGCGTCCTCCTCGCGCACGGACATGAGGCTGGCTGTGGTCCTCAGGCCTGAGCTCCCGGGAGAGTGAGTCCTGGAACCTGAGAAGCAGGAGGCTGTGCCCTGACTCTGGCAGACCTTTCTAGAGCTGGGGTCCGAGCACCTGTGGCCTGGGGTCATGAACCAGCCCCAGGGGCCTAGTCCTCCCTCTGGCCAAGGCAGCTGGGGGCCAGAGGGCAAGAGAGCTGATGCAAGGGGCACCAGGCAGGCTGAGATGACCAGCAAGCAGTCTTTCCTTCTCTTTGGTGCTGGGGATGGAGCCAAGGCCTTCTTCATATGTGCTGAACCGCATCCTCAGCCCACGGAAGCACTCTTGCAGGACTCAGTGAAGATACCCTAGCTTCCTGCTACACATATGGGGCTCATTAATAAGTTGCAAATCCATTTCATAGATACCCACTGTCTGCACTCTGGCAACATCCCAAATATCCACGTCTTTGCATCCACAAACTGACTTTTCCCATGTGTCATGCGCAGTGCTCATACATTGCTAAGAACTGTCATTTTATTTCTTCTTCCTCTTCGTCCTTTTTCTCCTCCTCCTCCTCCTCCTCCTCCTCCTCCTCCTCCTCCTCCTCCTCCTCTTCTTCTTCTTCTTTTCTTCTTCTTCTTCTTCTTCTTCTTCTTCTTCTTCTTCTTCTTCTTCTTCTTCTTCTTCTTCTTCCTTCCTCTTCCTCTTCTTCTTCTTCCTCCTTCCTCTTCCTCTTCTTCCTCTTTCCCTCTTCCTCTTCCTTTTCCTCTTCCTCTTTCCCCCTCCCTCTTCCTCTTTCACTTTCCCTCTATTCCCCTCCCCCCTCTTAGCTACAGTTTGAATTCAAAGCCTTGTACTTGCTAGGCAAGTAGCCCTCTTTGATTTATTTTTCAGGGGAGTCTCACATTTTGCCCAGGCCCAGATGTGGAGCACCTACTTAACCCTCCCACATAGATGGTGTGACAAATGTGGGACACCACATCTAGCCTGTTAGTTGAGGTAGAACATTGCTGCCTTTTTGCCTAGGCTGTCCTTGAACTAAAATCTTGCTGATCTCCACCTCCTGAATAGCTGAGATTACAAGTGTGAGCTGCTATGCCCTGCCAAGTTGTCATTTCCTATACAGATCTCAAGTCAGAAGACAGGATCTGTCCTGTGTGGAACTGCAGGCAGGCCGCCTGTTACTGGATGTGTTCTACCCTGTGGAAGGTGGTGCTGGGTTAGGGTGGGGGCCCAGGGGCTGGCCTCCATGCTCCCCCTTGTCGTCTACTTATCAAGTATCCGGGAATTGGAGCCTGTTGCCTCTGGTTTGCAAGTGTGCCCAACGCAGTGAAGCTCTCAGTCCCTAGAGGGACCCCAATGGCTCTTCCTGTGGACTGAAGGGGGAAGGGCATCCCCCCCCCCAGCCCAGAAGGTGGGAGCTGCTCATCGGGAGACAGAAGAGGCTGTCCCCAGGCACCGTGGTGGCCTTGGTAACCCTACATTGTCCTGCTCTGTCCTGTGCAGAGAGCGAGGACATGGCCACCAAGGAGAAGCTGCAGTGTCTCAAAGACTTCCACAAGGACATCCTGAAGCCATCTCCAGGAAAGAGCCCGGGCACGCGGCCTGAGGATGAGGCCGAGGGCAAGCCCCCCCAGCGAGAGAAGTGGGCCAGCAAGATCGACTTTGTGCTGTCCGTGGCCGGAGGCTTCGTGGGTTTGGGCAATGTCTGGCGTTTCCCGTATCTCTGCTACAAAAATGGTGGAGGTGAGTCTGGAATGGGCTGCGTCTGGAGCTGGGGGTGACCCTGCAGGTGAAGGCCAGGGCAGGGCAGGGCAGCTTCTGTGTGCGGGTCAGCCTGCCTTTCCCCTGTGCTGCCCCCGCCAGCCTCGCGGTGACACTGAGCATCGGCTGTGTTACCTTGGGCAGCCAAGCAGATCCTCTAGCTTGCTTGTCAGGTCCCTGTTGCCCAGACCTCATTCACAGCCCCATTCCTCCGGTGTGCTGTATTTATGTGCCTCTTTTTACCTGCTTCTGGTTTTCCAAGTGACCCGTTCCCATCATACACAGTGTAGAGAGATGCAGGGAAAGGAAGACATAATGAATATAAATATATATATATATTTTTTCTGTGTATGTGTTCTTTTGGGGACTTGAACTCAGGGCCTAGGTGTTGTCCCAGAGCTTTTGTGCTCAAGGCAAGCACTGTATCACTTGAGCCACAGCTCCACTTCTAGCTTTTTGTTGGTTAATTAGCGGTAAGTCTCATAGCTGGGCTGCTGTGGCTCATGCCTATAATCCTAGCTACTCAGGAGGCTGAGATCTGAGGATCATGGTTTAAAACCAGCCTGGGCAGGAAAGTCTGTGAGACTCTTAACTCCAAATAATCACGGGGAAAAAAGCTGGAAGTGACATTGTGGCTCAAGTGGTGGAACTCTAATCTTGAGCAAAACGGAGCTCCGAAGCCAGGTGCTGGTGGCTCAGGCCTGTAATCCTAGGTACTCCAGAGGCTGAGATCTGAGGATCAGTTTGAAGCCAGCCCCAGTAGGAAATCTGTGAGACTCTTATCTCTAACAGACTACACAGAAAAAGCTGAAAGTGGCACTGTGGCTTCAGTGGCAGAGTGCTGGCCTTGAGCACAAAGTGGTTCAGGGACAGCTCCAGGCCCTGAGTTCAAACCCCAGAACCAGCAAAAAAGAAAATGAAAAAAAGTCTCAGATTTTTCCTTCCCTGGGCTGGCTTTGAACTGTGATCTTCAGATCTTAGCCTCCTGAGTAGCTAGATTACAGGTGTGAGCCACCGGCGCCTGGCAATGAAGATAATTTATCAAATGTAAGGTCTCGGCTTAGAGGGTCTGGTTAGTTGGTGGGTTCAGGTTTGGATGTTTTGGTTTTGTATTTCTGCCTGCTAAGGGCCCTAGGGGAGGTGTCAGTCGGGCAGCACTGGCTCCCTGAGGGGTTGGAGGTGACCTGGGCCTTGCAGGGCAGCAGAAGTGGACATGGCCTGCATTCTGCTGGGCTAGGAGAGCCACCTTTTGGGGACCTCTGTCTTAGAGCTGATCTTTTACCCTTTCATAGGTATCTGGTTCCTTTGGGGCTCTGAGTGTCCTGGACGCTCCCAGGGCAAAGCCTACATACAGACCTTCCATGCTTAGATAGCTTCTAAGGGCCCTGGGCCTGCTGAAGCCACTAGTGGACATCTGTGTCCTCCTCCCCCACCTGGCATCATGGCCCCACGCCGGGGCCACCCCCTTGGCTTCTCACCAGGGCCCCTCCTACACCTCCCCGCTGCTGGCTTTGGTGTAGGAGCCCCGATCCCTGGGCCTAGCTGTCCTGTTCAGAGGGACACCGTGGAGAAGGCAGGCAGGTGGAGGCCCAGCTTACACGAGGCATCTGCCAAGATCTGGTAGATTTCGAGATACGGGCAGAGGCAGGCACACTGACAGGAGGATGGTGGGGTCGGGGGGGGGGGGGGGAAGAAGGGCAGAGCCCGTGGAAATGTCATCAACCAGCTCCAGTGGCTGGGGGCTTAGCAGGTAGTGCCCTCACCTCCTTCCCACGGCACTCCGACCTCGCCTCACCCCTCTGCTCCCCGCAGGTGCGTTTCTCATACCGTATTTCATCTTCCTGTTCGGGAGCGGCCTGCCCGTGTTTTTCCTGGAGGTCATCATAGGCCAGTACACCTCAGAAGGGGGCATCACCTGCTGGGAGAAGATCTGCCCCTTGTTCTCTGGTGAGTGTGGGGCTGGGCCCCTGGGCTGGGGCGTCTCCTCTACCAGGCGTCAGGCCCTTGCCACACAGGGAGGCTGCACTGAGAGCGGAGAAGGGGCCACGGCACGTGCCGGGCACACGTGGCCGCTCGCTCTGCATGGCCACGCTGTGCCTGCCCCTCAGACACCAAGAGCTGTCTAGCCAGGCCAGGAGGTTCTGTCCCGGTTCAAGACCCATTTCCTCCACTTCAGTTTGGTGACTTTGGGCATCTCACATTCCAGCAGTTTCCTCATTTCTGAAATAAAAATACCGTGCTGACCTTCACAGTGTGAGTCACATCCAGCAGCCCGAGTGCTCAGCGAGCACCGGATGAATGGTGGCTTCGCTAGTCCTGTGCGGAGTGCTTACTGTGCGCAAGAACGTTAGAATGTCAAGTATGAGAGTCTCTAACGTCAGTCGCTCGGGCAAACGTGTCCATACCTTAACCCTTTCCTCCACTAAACCATTAAAAAATTAGAACATTATGGGCTGGGAAAGTGGCTCAGTGGTAGAGTGCTTGCCTTGCATGCATGAGACCCTGGGTTCGATTCCTCAGTACCACTTAAGCAGAAAAAGCCAGAAGTGGCACTGTGGCTCAAGTGGTAGAGCGCTAGCCTTGAGCTGAAGAGCTGAGGGACAGCGCCCAGGCCCAGAGTTCAGGCCCCACAACCAAAAAAAAAAAAAAATTAGACCATCATTGTCCATTCATCTCCCCAACTTTCTAACTAACCACCATATGTACCTATTTCCAAACAAGTAAGTGTGCTTGATAGATTTACCATGCCTCCATCTACCCACCCTACCCACCGGTCCATCCACCATCCATCTAGTTATCCACCCATTTGTCCACCTACCCACTCAACCCATCCATTCATCCACCTATTCTGTCCATCCATTCGTCCATTTGTCTACTACCCATTCACCCGTTTATCCATCCAGCCACCCATTACCCATCTGTCCTTCCAGCCAGCCATCTAGCCACTTTCCCCCGCACCTGCCCCCCGTCCCGCCGGCCAGTCGCCCATCCAGCCAGCATGCTCATTGCCCTCTCCCTGCCATCCCACATCCCACTTCTCTGAGCACTCTCATAGGTCCATCCCTCCAGGCAGCCATTCAACCTACAAACGCCGCTGGTCACTGTGGAGGGCTTCTGACCAGAGGCCTTCCAGTTGAGGCTGCGGTCATGGTCGCGGTGGCCTTCTGGCCCTTGCTCATCTTGCTCACCCTGCCGCAGGCATCGGCTACGCGTCCATCGTCATCGTGTCTCTCCTGAACGTGTACTACATCGTCATCCTGGCCTGGGCCACCTACTACCTGTTCCAGTCCTTCCAAAAGGAGCTGCCCTGGGCCCACTGCAACCACAGCTGGAACACGCCCCAGTGCATGGAGGACACACTGCGCAAGAACAAGAGCCTCTGGGTCTCCCTCAGCGCCACCAACTTCACCTCCCCCGTCATCGAGTTCTGGGAGTAAGGCCACCTCGCGGGGGTCAGGGGTGGGGCGTGGCCAGGGGCGGGGCGGGGCGTGGCCAGGGGCGGGGCGGGGCGGGGCCAGGGGCGGGGGGCGTGGCCAGGGGCGGGGCGGGGCGGGCAGCAAGGACAGCCACCTCCCCTTCCTCCCGGGGTGGGGGGGAAGGAGGCCGCTTGTCTGGAGACAAATCCATGCCTTTTGGTTTCTGACAGGCCTGGGAGGAAACCCAGTTCTGTCATTCACTGGCTGTTTGAATTTAGGAAAGTTGCTCCAGCCCCCTTGATGAGCCTCAGTTTCTTTAACTGTCAATTGAGAGGAGTGAACCCCCCAAGATTTCTCCTAAGACAGGGAAACATGTTTGAAAATGATAACTTTTTTTCATTCACACACACACACACACACACACACATACACACACACACACACACACACACACACACACACACTAAAATGTATGAAGAAAACTTGTGTTTTCTAACATATACTATAGAAAGGGGTTTATAAATCTGTGCAGAGGGCCGGGCGCTGGTGGCTCAGGCCTGTAATCCTAGCTACTCAGGAGGCTGAGATCTGAGGATCGCGGTTCAAAGCCAGCCCGGGCAGGAGAGACCGTGAGACTATCTCCAATTAACCACCAGAAAACCGGAAGTGGCACTGTAGCTCAAGTGGTAGAGCGCTCGTCTTGAGCTGAAGAGCTGAGGGACAGCGCCCAGGCCCAGAGTTCAAGCCCCATGATTGAGAAAAAAAAAAAAAAAGTCTGTGCAGAGGGAAAGGAAAATATTGGAAACTGCATATATAAGAATATATACTCATATACTCATGAATACTCAAATGAAAAGGTGAGTCAGTAGAGCAAAAATAGTATCAGTTAGCTTTTGGTGCGTAACAACCATTCCCAAACCCGGTATTTGTTTAGCTAGCAGCTGCTTGTTGACAGCATGGGCCGTTTGGCTCAGCTCGGCTCTTCTGTGTTAGACGCCTGCGTGTATCTGCCCGCAGCTGTCCCGAGGGCAGCCCTTCTGGGAATTGGCCGGGCCTGGCCGGGTGTCAGGAGGCCAGGAACAACTGGTGTGTCACCTAGCAGGCCTGAGCTTGTCACAGGAGTGACAGATGGGCAAGCCCGGTTGTGAGCTTTTTTTAATCTCTGCTCACGTCATTTGTGTTAAAACCCCCTGGGCCAAAGGGAACCCAGGACAAGCCCAGTTCAGGAGGTGAGAAGGTCATCTCTGCTCTGCGTGAGAGGAGGACGGCGGCAGGCAGACGGGAATGCATGTCACGCCCAGGACAGGGCGACAGGGCCGGGGTGGGGGGCGTCCACCTCACCCCAGAGATGCCCCAGTCATCTTGCCTGAGCGTGGGCCGGCACGGAGGAGGAGGAGGAGGAGGAGGAGGAGGAGGAGGAGGAGGAGGAGGAGGAGGAGGAGGAGGAGGGGGAGGGGGGTAGGAGAAAGAGGGGGAGGGGGAGGGGGAGGAGGAGGAGGAGGGCGTAATCCGAGACCACGGGGCACCCCTCCCGCACTTGTAGCTCTGCTGTTTTCCAGGTGTCCGCTCACCTGATGAGCCGGCTTGGGGACAGGCCGGAGAGGGCGCTGCCTGCTCCCAGGCCCCTGCCATGCTTTGGGGTCGAGCTGGAGACCCTCCAGGGAAGGGTCGGGGGTCCCTCCCTTGGGTGGGGGGGCCCCTACTCAGTCTGTGTCACTCATGGGTCTTTGCCGTGCTCAGGGGCGGGTTCCCGGGCCGCCTGGACTGGGGGTCTTTGTGTGTGCGTAGTTTGCTCTTCCACACAGTCCGCCCCCACCTTCTCAGGTGGATGGGGCCTGAGGCCGCAGACCGGGCTGCTCTTGCCTGGACGCCGGCACCACACCCCGTCACCGAGCACCGTGCACCCGGCCTTGTTGCCCCTGCTGAGGGTGGGCTGCCCCTGCTGGCTTGGCCGGGCCGGGCCCCGCCTCTCCCCAGACCTGGGTGGTCCCAGCTCTGCAGGGTGGCGGGGTGAGCCGCTCCCGTGGGGGCAGCTGAGGCCCTGTGCCCTGTGGGCGGGCCACAGTTTACATCAGGCCCCCATAGCGGCTACACCCAGCTCCCCACCCCTGGGGTCCTCACTCCTGACCCCGTCCACAGCCCACAGCCCCCTTCTGGTGTGCCTGGCTCCTGTTGTCCGAGGCCCCAGGGGTCTCAGGGAAGAACTCAGTGTCCGTCCTCGCCCATACTTTTTTCAGGGCCCTTGCCTTCCTGAATCTATTCTGAACCCCGGGGCTCCCTTTTCTGGCCAGGAAGACCCGAGGCGGTGATCCCCTCTGGGAAGTTCAGCGATCAGTCCTGCGCCCGGGCCCGGGTGCAGTCGGCAGGGTCTGCCCCGCCTGGACAGCTGCCAGCCGAGCACCCTCCCCCAGCCCACGCTCGCCCTTCACCAGCCGGGGTCTAGCAGAGCCTCATGTCAGCATCTGCCTGCTCCGTGCCTCCTGTCTTGACTCCTAGGGAAGGTTGGGGCTCATGAGCAGGAGCCCTAAAAACAGGCTTGAGGGAAGTCCCGGGACCGCCCCATGCATGACGAGCTGGGGGCTGAGCCCAGGAGCGGCCGGGCAGGGGCGTTGTCCAGCTGAGGCCTGCGGTGGGCTCATGACGGGATGCCCAGCGTCCTGGCTGTGTCCGCACCCACGCAGCCACACAGCCCACGGCAACAAGGCACTACCCTTCTTTGCCCTCATTTCTCCACCTGCAAATGGCCAGCCACAGCAGCTGGGCTCTGCAGGATGAGTAGAAGCTCACTGGGCAGTGTGAGCAGCTCTGGCAGAGGGAGAGTATTCCGGAAGCACAGAAGAGGTGGACTGGAGAAGAGCTGTGTGGGGCAGTGACAGGAAAGGGGCCAAGTCTGAGCATTGTTCCAGTCGTGGACGGGGCAGAAGGGAGTAGCGTGAGTGAATCTGCTCTGGCACCAGACAGTGGACACGTTCTCTAGTGGAGCCTTTTTAACTGGGTCCCAGAGACTTGAAAGAAAGAGGCAGTGTGTGAACTATGGAAATTGATGGCTTTGGGAACCCCTACTGCAAAGGCCCTGGGGCAGGACTGTTTAGCCCAGGAGCTAGAGGTGACAGGGCAGGATGGAGGATGGTGGGGAGTGGACAGCCACCTTGGGAGCGCACAGGGCAGGCCCGGGAGCCAAGTCCACAGTCACAAGTCCCATCAGTTGGTGCCTGCGTGTGTGCGTCTCCAGAGGCCTGAACTCCACGCACACGCCCGCCGCGCCTGCAGCGCGACATTTCCCTTCTCAGCCACTGCGGGCCCCAGAGGAGCGTTTCACGCTGGCCTCGTGGGGTGAGGGAGGTGGCTTCGGTGGGAAGCACGGCCAGCCCGTCCCGAGGCCAGTCCTGGAGGTCTGAGGTCACGTTTGTCCCCAGGCCCTGGAGGACAGGCGGGGCCAGGTCTGGCTGGGTGCCCTGATCAGGCTGGAGCCCGGGCCTTCCTCCCTGGCTCCTCCGGAGCCCCTGGGAGCTCAGCACGGATCATTAGACTCTATTAGAATCAAAGACGTGAGTCATATTTGCAAACAAGTGGGCTCGGCCCATCTCCCCGAGCAGCTGTCAGGCGGCCGCACAGGGCAGGGACGCGGGCCCGGGCTCAGGCGGAAGGCCCTTTTTATAATTGTTGCCTCCGCCGGTCTCCAGGGGAGAGCCGAGGCCAATAAATGGCTGGCCTGCAGTCAAAAGGAAGCGATTTGGCCCACTCCAGGACGTATTTACATCTCTGAGTGCCGGCTGGACGGCAGCAGGGCGGCCGACTCCAAACACACGGCCAGCCCATTCTTCTTTGGATCCTGCCCTGGACTGAGGCGTTTCTTTTCTTGGATAAGAACATCCCTTGCCAGGCGCCGGTGGCTCCCGCCTGTCATCCCAGCTACTCAGGAGGCTGAGATCTGAGGATCGCAGTTCAAAGCCAGCCCGGGCAGGAACGTCCGTGAGACACCTATCTCCAATAAACCACCAGAAAACCAGAAGTGGTGCTATGGCTCAAGTGGTAGAGCACTAGCCTTGAGATGAAGAGCTGAGGGACAGCGCCCAGACCCTGAGTTCAAGGCCCCACAACTGACCAAAAGAAAAAGAAAAAGAAAAGAATGTCACTTACCTCCAGGTCCCCGAGGGACAGGGACGCCTGGGTGCTGGGATTTCTGCCAAGGACAGCATCAGCCGCACAGAGGGCGGCTGGTACCCAGCCTTAATTCCTGAGTGGGTTCAGATGAATTCTGCACCTCAGTTTCCCCCACCAACCAAGTGTGTGTAACTAACCCTTTTACTGCTGGCTGATCCTGAGTGTCTCCCGCCCTGTGCTCCGCTCCAGGTGCAGGCCCCGCCCCCAAAGCAGACACCATAGAAGGCTGACGTACATGTCAGGATGTTTGAAAGGAGCCAGGGCAGGCGGCCCTGACCCAAGGCGTGCGGGAATGGCTGTTGCTCAGGGCAGTAGCATCCGCACAGGGCCTCGAAGGGAAGGACCTAGGCGAGCTGCGGAAGCGTGTGGACGGTGCAAAGGTCCGGAGGCCCCCTAGGCCAGGCTGCTCTGCTCGCTTGGAGGCGGCAGCCTGAGCCTCCCCACTGAGCTGAGCTGCGCGCTTAGATCCATGAGATCCGCGGGCCGGCCTCCCCGGCAAGCGGGTGCCAGCTCCTGCTTTCTGGCAGAAGTCTGAGGGGCACACAGTCCCAGGCGGGGTGGGCAGTGTCGGGAAGAGGAGGCCAAAGGCTTGCGGTCAGGGCAGTGTGCTCAGGACCAGAACCTCGCCCGGGGCGCCTGGCTGATCTGTCCCACTGGTGGATGAGCCTCACCGTGGAGGTCAGGGGCCGGAGGCCAGGCCAGGAGTTGCGGGGTTTTGTCACGGTCTTCATGCTGTGGCTTCCAGGTGCACGCAGGGTGGAAGCTATTGCCCCCCTTTTTATTTATTTATTTATTTTTTGCGAGTCCTGGGGCTTGAACTCAGGGCCTGGGCTCTGTCCCTGAACCTGGCTGGCTGTGCCGGAGGCTGGTACTCTACCACTTGAGCCACAGTCACACTTCCAGCCTTTTCTGAGTAGTTCATCAGTGATGAGAGTCTCCCAAACTTTCCTACCCAGGCAGGCTTTGAACTACAACCCCCAGATCTCAGCCTCCTGAGTAGCTAGGATGACAGGCATGAGCCACCAGTGCCCGGCCAGCCATCGTTCCCTTTTGTAGGACAGACAGGCCATGGGGCCCCTTCTGCGTGGGAGTGTGCTTTCCAAGGGGGAGCTGACACCCGGCACAGGGGCTCAAACCTCAGCGGGTCTTCGGGAAAGCTTTGCCGAGTAGCCCAGACTGCCCTCAAGCCCGCCATCCTCCCGTCTCAGCTTCTCTAGTGCTGGGATTAGAGGCATGTGCGACCAGGTCTGGCTCACAGTCAGGGTTGGGCAGAATAAAAGGGACAGGGCCCATAAGGCTGGGTGAGGGTGACTTCCCCTTTTACGAATGGGGAATCAGAGGTTTGGGGACTTCATGACCCAGAGTTCACCTGGCTTAGGAGGGGTTTTGCATATGCCAGGCCTGTGCGTGTGCTGTGCATGCCCCGGGCCTCTGAGGCCCATCCGCAGCCCTCCACCTGCTTCTGACTGCCCACGACTCCGTCCCAAGACAAACAAGGTCGCGGGGACCTGCGCGGATGCCCCAGGCTGGCCCCTGACCTCTTCCTCTGTTTCCTCGAAGGCGCAACGTGCTGAGCTTGTCCCCCGGCATCGACCACCCAGGCGCTCTGAAGTGGGACCTCGCTCTCTGCCTTCTCTTAGTCTGGCTGATCTGTTTCTTCTGCATCTGGAAGGGCGTCAGGTCCACGGGGAAGGTAAGCTGGACACCTGTCCCCTGCCTCGGGGAACAGAAACACTTAACACAGACCGACCCCCCCCCCCCCCCGCCCTCCTGCCCACACAGCCCCGGCCAAGGGAGGGAAGCCGGTAGATGAGACGAATAGAGCCCAGTGGCAGAGCTGCCCTGTCACGCTGCACTTTGTGGGTGTTAGTGACCAGCTGCCACAATTCCTGCCTGAGCAGCCAGGCCCCTCCCGTGAGCTCCTCCCCTCTGCCACCGGCCCCTCACTGCTGCCTCCTTGCCCCAGGTGTTGGTAGTAGATGCAGATGTTAGCAATAAAGGAACACTGGCACTGTGGGCCTTGTAAGCAACGTCAGCTGCCAGGCAGAGGCCAGCCGGGCGGCCCTGCGGTTCAGTATGTGGTGTCTGAGACGAGTACAGGCCCTGGCTCTGCCCAGGCCCAGGGCCAGCAGCCTCAGCAACACCCGGGGCTCAGAGCACCAGCTGCCCACATGTCCCAAGCCAGGTTAGGCCGGGCCCCATCTTCAGGTAAACCAGATGCCTTTGATGGTTTGGGAACCACTGGACTGTCTCAATAGGGCTGGGTCAGACTGAGTTATAACTAAAGTTTCACCGTAACTTCCATACTGCCTATTCCTGCAAACATTAGCTAATAATGAAGCCACTCACAGCCAATAAAGGCTCGCCCTTAGCCGGAGCAAACGGCAGGGTATGCCGTTCACTGATGGTGGCAATGAAGGAGTGGTCAGCTGACCACTGATGCACACATGTGTGTCAAGGGTTGCAGACCTGTGTCTGGTGTGTGTTGGCAGTGGTGATGTTAATCTGTTAAGGTTCCTGTCAGGCAGGGCTCTGGCTGTTGTCAGCAGTGAGCTGACCTCAGGCACTGGCTCACCCACGCCCAGGCATGGGTCGCCACACAGACTTGGCTGGCCATTTGTATCTTTGTGGGACACAATCTCTCTAATTAGAGACACCTCGGCATAAAAGCATCTCTCTAGGTGGCACTCGAGGGCACCAGCAAGCTGAATACAGCAGGGTCTGGAGAAAGGTCCGCGGCTGACACGTTTACTTGAACTTAGGGCCAAGCATGTGCCCCGGACAAAGGCACAATTGTGGATCTGGAAAAGGTTCCAGAAATCCATCACCTGCTGTTCAAGATGCAGGGTGCCAGGTAGCAAGGGGGAGTGTCCCGGAATGGGGCATGCTGTGTGCAGACCCCCAGGCCCCACCAGTCAGTTTCCCATCACTGTGACAAATACCTGGGAGAAATCAACTTGAGGAAAGGTTTATTTGGGGCATGCTATCCGACATTCCAGTCGTGGCCGCGTGGACCCTTTGCGTTGGGGCCTGTGGCAGCTGAATACATCGTAGTGGGTGTGTGTCAGCTGAGGAGGCTGAGAGAGTGAGCAGAGACAGGGACAGGAAGAGGCAGCCCTAACATCCTCTTGAAGGCCACACCTCCCATGACCTCACTTCCTTCTGGCTAGGCCCCCAAATCCTAATGATTCCACCACCTCCCCAAAGTGCCGCAGCCTCTAGCGTCGGCCTCGGGCCCTGACCCAGACCATGGCTTCCTCTCCCTCTGCCCACTCTGTCACCCTGGACCCCCGTTGGGAGAGGAAGTGGTCCAGCCTTCGGCTCACACAGCCGCCTTGGGGTCGGAGACGCTGTGCTCCCAGAATCCCACAAGCCCACCTCCGCCTTGAAAGCACGCCATCTTATCACTGTTGCGTAAGCAGCGCGGTACCCAAGGCTTGGAGAGGAACGGTGACCTGTGTCCGAGCTTATGCCCACAGCTCCGAGCCTCAGTTTCCCCATCTGTGAAACGAGAGGCATGAAGGTTAAACACCCAGTACATGGCTTGCTCAGACTGCACATTCATCACCTTTTTCAGTCTGCCTCAGTTTCCCCATGCAGAAGTCAGTCTAGGAATTTTCTGTGATACATTGGTGCCAAGCAGTGCCAGACACCTGATCATATTCTTACTCACTAGTGACTTCTGACCCTCATTGTGTGCCAGGCCTGTGGTTGGAATGGGGCTGTCCAGCCCCATTGTGCAGGCTTTGGTGGCTGGGCAGGAAGAGTCTGGCAGGAATCCTGTGATAACGGGAAGAAAGAAGGAAGGCAGGGAGAATTGGAGTCATTTTAAGTGAAGAGGCCAGAGACTTACAGTCAAAGATGTGAAGGAAGTGAAGCAGGAAATTGCAGGGAGAGAGAACAGCCAGTGCAAAGGCCCTGAGGTGTGCTCAGCCTCTGTCTGTGGGGCGTCTCCAGTCTGATGGAAGAGGCTGATGCCTATCGGGTGCTGGGAGCGACATTTGAAGTGCAGCAAGGCAGGCAGGCTAACAGGACTGAGGCCAGGAGGGAGTGTGGCAGGCAGCGGGCTAGGAGTGAAGACGTGCTGTCCTCGCTGGGCAGGCGTGGTCCCCAGAACAATACAGGGCCAGGCCAGCCCCAGGAAGCCAAGGCAAACAGCCATGCCGGGTGTGAGCCACCCACCAGCCTGCTTTTGGGCCAAGTTCCCTGCCACTGTGGGGGCTAGGCCGGGACAGGCCCAGGGCTGGGGATGGAGAGAGGCCACCCGGGAGACCGAGCACCTGCCCCCCGTTGCTGGTCCGAGGGCCCGCCACGTGCCCCGGCCACGCTGCCGCTCACAGCTCCCGTGCTGACCTCTCAGACAGGCAGTTAGGGAAACCGAGGCCCACGTCACCAAGCTTGTCAGTGGCCAAGTTGCATTTTAGCCCTGGGCACCCCCATTTCTGCCCTGAGTGCCCCCTTCTGCCACCTCCTGGGCCAAGCTGAGGTGCAGCTGTAAGGCGGGAGCCGGGCCGGACCCTGCTGCCACGAAGGACGGAGCCCAGGCAGGGGCAGGGCCAGATGCCGGCACAGGAAGACCACAGACGTGTGCCACCGCCACCCTCTGGGGTGGCTCCTCTGTCCAGTGCCCAGAAATGTGGCAGGGCCAGGCCCGGTTTGGGCCTCCGTTCTGCTCCTGTTCCTCCCAGCCTCGGTTTCCCCTGTGTGAGTGGTTCCCCTCCGTGCACGTAGGAGTGACCCCTGTTGCCTGGACCTTCGCTTCCCAAAGGGCATGGTGGTGGCTCCATTGTGCCTGGCAGGTCCCCGCCGTGTCCCAGGGGTCTGGGGAAAGGCTCCACCCGCATCCAGGGCTCAGAGGAGCCACGGCGTTTCTCCAGCTAGAGTGGAAAAGTACCGCGTCCCACGGCAAGACCTGCTGGGTCACCACCAGGGCCCGCCGGCGACGGCGGCTGGCACCAGCCTTTCCCCTGGGACCCCAGGGGTGGCATGGAAAAGCTGAGAGAACGGCTCAGCCCTCAGGGGCTGGGCAGCCCGGCCTGCAAAACAAGAGCGAGCACTTCCCAGACAGGGCCTGGGGGGCGCAGCCAGGCCTGGGGGACTCCTGTCCAGAGACGGGGTGAGCCAAGCCAACACCCCCCCACGCACACACACGCACACAAGATGCGCACCCTGAAAACACCTGTCCTACAGTGAGTCCCGCCCCGGACCCTGCTAACTCAAGAGAGTGTAAGAAGCCAAGGAGGCTTAGCTTCGGGCAGACACTGGTCAAATCAGTGAGGTCTGGAAAACAAGGGTGTCACCCCCCACCCCACCCCCCAGGCCTGGCCACAGCCTGGTGGCTTTGAAGCTGGGACCTCTGGGGACCCCCGCCCGGCAGCTGTCTGCAGCCATTGTTCACCAGCCCCAGAGCCCGGAACTGGGCAGGGAAGGAAGGGGACAGGCTAACTTGCCTTCTTTTACCCCTCTGTCGCCCCCCCCCCCACACACACACTTCCCTGTGCCCTCCCTCTCCCTGCCCTCTCCCTCCTGGTCTACCTTCCTGGCCGAAGAATGTTGTGAGGGCTCCCAGCCTCAGAGAACAGAAGGAAGAGCCACTTTCTGGGGAGCCTGAGGCCAGAGGAAGAAAGAGCACCCAGGGATGGGTGGCAGGGACAGAAGGCCTCCCTGGCTGGGATCGTTGTTGGGGACTCTGGAGCCTGTGCAAAGGCCCCTTGCTCCCAGGTGGGGGGGGGTGGGGGGCGTCCAGGGAGGAGCCCGGTTCAGAGCCAGGGTCTTGCTTCAGCCCCGGGATGAGGGTGTCTTCAGGGCAATTCAGGAACTGCCCATCGTGGACGCTTTCCTGTAGCCCTGTGGAGTGGCGGGCAGGCGGGGCAGGAGGCCGGGTGGGCGGGCGCGTCCATGGACCTGCCCAGCACTTCTAGGCTCCGCCGCACACTTGACCTCAGCCTGGCCGGGACTTAAAGTATGACTCAGGGGAGGCCGGGCGCCTCCCAGAGGCCAGGGAGAGGCAGCCCCTCCCTCGCTGGCTGTTCTTTCCCTAAATCCGTTTCCCGAGCAGCCGCTCAGAGTCCAATGTGGTTTCGGGGGTCTCGTTTCCGCCACAGACCCTGTGTCCCCGAGAGCGAGGGGACTGGGCTGCTGGGACCGGAGCCCTCACCTTCCTGTTTTGTTTCAGTTTGTTTGTTTTGAGACAGTTATTGCCATGTGTTGGCAGTACTGTGATGCCGGAGGTGTGGACACAGCGGACAGCTGGCTTATCCATAGGGCCACGCGGGCCGCCCTGCCGAGTGCCCCGCGGGCCGCCCTGCCGAGTGCCCCGCGACCGTCACTGGGCTGGGCCTCTTGCAGCCATACATGAATCTCTTCTGTGCTTTCTGTCTCCCCAGGGCAAGGATTTGTTTTTCTTGCTCCACCACTGTGTTCCTGGCTTACGTGATACCTAAAGCACAATAAATACAATTTTTTTTTCCTTTTCTTTTTTGCCAGACCTGGGACTTGAACTCAGGGTCTGGGCATTGTCCTTGATCTTCTTTTGCTCAAGGCTGGTACTCTACCACTTGAGCCACATTCCAAGTCCAAATACAAATCTTTATAGGATTTTTTCCATTTAAAAAGTTCCTGTGAGCTGGGCACTGGTGGCTCATGCCTGTCATTCTAGCTACTCAGGAGGCTGAGATCTGAGGATCGTGGTTCAAAGCCAGCCCAGCAGGAAACTCCCTGAGACTCTTATCTCCAATAAACCACTAGAAAACCAGAAGTGGTGCTGTGGCTCAAGCGGTAGAGTGCTTGCCTTGAGCTGAAGAGCGTGGGGACAGCGCCCAGGCCCAGAGTTCAAGCCCCACAACTGACCAAAAAAAAAAAAAAAATTCCTGTGGCCTGATGCTGGCTCGTGCTTATAATTGTATCTACTGAGGAGGCTGAGATCTGAGGAGTAAGGTTTGAAGCCAGCCCAGGCAGAAAGTCTGTGGGACTCTTAACCAAAAAAAAGGCCAGAGTGGAGGCATGGCTAAAGTGCTAGCTAGCTTCCAGCACAAAAGGCTCTGAATTGAATTGAGTTCAAGTCCCAGGAAAACACACACACACACACTCTCTCTCTCTCTCTCTCTCTCTCTCTCTCTCTCTCTCTCTCTCTCTCTCTCTCTCTCTCTCTCTCTCTCTCTCTCTCTCTCTCTCTCTCTCTCTCTCTCTTGTGTCAATGGGCTGGGCACCGGTGGCTCCATCCTAGCTACTCAGGAGGCTGAGATCTGAGGATCTCATTTCAAAGCCAGCCTGGGCAGGAAAGTCTGTGAGACTCTTATCTCCAATGAACCACCAGAAAGCCAGAAGTGGTGCTGTGGCTCAAGCGGTAGAGCGCTTGCCTGGAGTGAAAGGGCTTAGGGACAAGGCCCTGAGTTTGAGCCCCACAACCGGGAGGGGTGGGGACGGAAGAGCCTGGGGAGGAAAGGGTGCAGCCAGCGGTGCCCCGGGCCAGCTGATCTCTGTGCCCTCTACAGGTCGTCTACTTCACAGCCACTTTCCCGTTTGCGATGCTTCTGGTGCTGCTGGTCCGAGGGCTGACGCTGCCCGGTGCGGGTGCAGGCATCAAGTTCTACCTGTATCCTGACATCACCCGCCTCGAGGACCCACAGGTATGGCCAGTGCACGGCCTTCCCTCCACCCAGCGCCCGGGCGGGCGGGCGGGCGGGCGGGCGGGCAAGCGGTGTGCGGTGGGCAGCGCGTCGGCCAGAGCTGCACCCCAGCATCTCCCCCTGGTACTTTTCCACGGGCCCTGGCTGGAGAGTTGCTTGTCCAGCTGACGGCTCACATGGCTCCTGGAGCCGGCAGTGGAGGGCAGGCTGCCTCAGGCTCTGGGCCGGGCACTCCCGGGCACTCCCAAAAGTCTGGACTTCTGCCCCCACCATCCTGGGGACAGAAGGTGGGGCTCCCGGGACCTCCGCCCTGGGCCGCCTGGGCGCCCGGGGGCCCCAATGCTCCAGCTTTCCGGTTACCTCCCAGGGGACTGGCGTTCTCTAGGCCTCCTTCCCTCGTGCCCGGGCAGGGTGGGGTGGGGGCAGCCAGCGGGAAGGCAGCTTCACAGCCTTGGGGGCTGGAAGATTCCAGAGAGCCGCCTTGCCTGCAGACCCCACAGGGAATTGCTCCCCTCTGAGCCCGGTCCCCGGAGGTAGCCATCCCCGGCGGCCGCACCCCGGTCGGGCGTAACCTGGACCCTGAGCCCCGAGTGCTGTGCGGGACACCCTTCAGAGATGAGGGGCCCAAGGGGGACCCTCGCTGGCCTAGTCACTGAAACGTTCCAGCCCTTCAGCCGGTGCAGGAGGCGGGGAGCAGACGTGGCCTCGGCTTCTCGGGGTTCCTGGCCACTCAGCATTGCGTCCGTGCGGCGCTGAGACCGCCGCAGGCATTGCCCTCTGCAGTGGAGCCTGCCCCCCACGCCCACCCGCCAGCCCCATCCTCGGCCACCGCCGTCTCCGGGGAGCCGGCCCTAACAACCCCCTCTCCTTGCCGATCCCCCCTCCCCCCAGGTGTGGATTGATGCCGGGACCCAGATATTCTTCTCCTACGCCATCTGCCTGGGGGCCATGACCTCGCTGGGGAGCTACAACAAGTACAAGTACAACTCATACAGGCAAGTGCTGCGCCGGCCGCCGGCCGCGGGCGCGCGTGCGCGATGATGTTAAAGAAGACAAGTAGGGAGCGCGGCTTCCTGTGTTGTGAATTAACTTGCTCCCTGACGTATGTGTAACTTAGGGACTGTATGCTGCTGGGATGCCTCAACAGTGGTACCAGTTTTGTGTCTGGCTTCGCAATTTTTTCCATCCTGGGCTTCATGGCACAAGAGCAAGGGGTGGACATTGCCGATGTGGCTGAGTCAGGTACGGTGGTGTTGGTGGCAGTGGTGGTGGGCACTGCCACCTAGTGTGTAAGCCGAGTGAGTACTACTGTAGGCATGAAGCCAGACCCCAGGGGGATGGGGGGCCAGCCTGGCTTCTGTACCAACCCCCCACTCCCACCAGGATGCTCCCCCCCAGTAGCAAGGAATGCAGGAGCCGTCACGGTCTCCACGGCGACCTGGCCCACGGGGCGGCTCGAGCGGGGACAGCGCCGCGGTGGGGTGGTTCCCTCCCTCCCGTGCCCCAGCTCCCGCCCAGGCAGCCGCCACCTGCACCCGTCGCCGCCTTCTCAGCCGACCGCTCTGTTTTGTACTTGCGCCCCGAGCCCCCTCTAGGCAGACCTGCTCCTCCATTCTGCCCCGTCTCTTCCCTGTTGGGCTCCACCCCCCTCCACTGTGGGCTCGGAGCTCAGTGGGGGCTGGAAGTAGGAAAGGGGGACTGAGGACAGGGAAGGCCACCCTTGGGGGCGGTGACCAAACTGATCGGGGTGTGGGACTCGAGGATCCCATCACCCCTGGGGTGTACCCCCCGCAGGCCAGGTGCTGCTCCTGGGAACAGCTAGAGTCATTAGAGTCGATGCCCTAGGATCACAGGCTTGCATAGTTTGGGAGCTTAAGACCCCAGGAGCCCAGAGTTCCAGCAAAGATGCTTCTGGGATCCTAGGGACTGGGTTCCAGGACTTGGCCTTGATTGCTTGAGGTCCTGGACCCGCTGTGTTCAAACGACAGTGGTTTGGGTCACGGACCCCTCCCCCAGTCCCTCGCAAGGCCTTGGAGGGCGGCCGGTGGCCAGCTGTCGGCAGGAAAGGGTTTGTGGGTTCACACCAATCCCCCCCCGCCCCCCACCAGAGGCAGGGAAGGGCGCAGGGCCTGGCTTCTCCAGCAGAAGGGGTGATTGTTAGGAAAGGCAAGGTGTAATGCGGGGACCTCCGCAGACCTGGGGCAGGTGCCCTCTCTCCTCCTCAGCCCCGATATTTTCTGCCTTCTTGTATTTGAACCCCAAGCTCCTGCCCCAGCACCCCTCTGGCGTCTCGGATGAGCTCAGCAGTCTGAGAGCAGCAAGCGCCTTGGCGGGGGGGCACTCCAATACGGGCCCTGCCCACCTCCCCATCCCATCCCGTGCACAGTCATGGGCTTGCCAGCGTGAGAATGTGCCTGGGTCCTTCATCTCTCGCAGCCCCAGGGCCCTGTGAGCCTCAGAGCTATAGAACCATCCTCGCAAATCCACCACTCAGCCGTCTACATTGCTCCCTTTTTTTTGGGGGGAGGGGGTCCCCCTTGAAGCCCCCAAAGCCAGCCCACAGAGTGAGGACACGGGAAACACCCACGGCCACCTGGAGAGTGGGGTGGGAGAGGGGCTGGGAAGCGCAGCTCAGAGCCCCTCCCCACCACCCAGGGGGTTTGGGATTTTTGTTTTATTTTGTTGTGTTTTTGCTGAGGGCCTGCAGGCCAGTTTCTTGACTGCTAATCGCCGATAGCTGGCCGTGGACTTAGCAGGAGGTGAACATAATTCTTTCCCTGTGGACAGCTAGGTATTTTTGCATCCGTATGTGTGGTCAGCCTAAGTTGTTTTCTTCTTCCTGCCCACTTCCAAGATGTCGTTCATTCCCCACGGTGATGTCTGAGCAGCCTGCACATCAAGGGTGATTGTTTCCCTAATAAGCTTTTAACGAGCACCGTATTAAGCAGAAGGGCGTTTGAACGAGGTAATCACCGCGTCAAGCGCTGGCATGCAGGCCGGGAGTCACACGTGCGTTCCCTTTCGAGGAGGCAGACCCGGATCTGAGCGCCTGGGTTTTCTTCCTGGACTCTCCCCCAACCCTGAGCTCACCCTGGGCTTTGAGAGGAGCTCAGCCCCTGTCCCGAGTCAGCAGTGGTGCCCGCCCGTCACCCTGGGCCTTTCCCGTGGTCCTGGTCTTTGGCCAGAGTGGTCAGATTAGGTGAACAGCCCGTGGCTTTAGACTCTGGCTTCTGTTCCAGGGAGGGATTGCAGGTGCCCAGGCAGGAAGCATGCCCTTGTCCCCGCCCCTCCCCGTCCTCCCTGTGGGCAGCCCAGCTGCCCTCCGTCGCCGCCCAGGTCATCGTGTTGCTGGGGACTTCAGGCTGTGTGGACTCTGCGTTGTGGAGACCCGTTCTCCCCGCTCCCCGCCCCGTGTGGGAGTGTCAGTGCCAGATAATGTGTGACTTCGGATGCCAATTTCTTGTAAAAAAAATGGTGTGTTTTTGTGGGGTTTTACTCTATGGTTTTTTCATTCTTAAACCATTCATTTGGCTTCTGACGTTTGCTTGAACACATGCTTCCTGGACTCCGACCCTTTTTTGCTTCTTGTCCATTTTGGGGTAGGGCGGTTTTGTTTTCAGCCCAGGCCCGCGATCCCTGACTTCCCCAGCAAGCCCCTGGCGTCCCTCCCCTGCGGTCCCCGGGGGACAGGACCAAGCGGTTCTCTGCATCCCAGTGAGCTCAGTAAGAGGCTCCCTGAGCTGGCAGGCCCCCTCCCCAAGTCCACCTGCGGGTCTGGCCCAAGCACCCTCTTACCCCTGTTCTGGGCATTGGTGTGTCTCAGAGAACCTGAATGCAAGAAGGCTCCTGGGGTCACCACTCCTTCAACCTGTCAGCTGGGAGACCGGGGGCCTGGGCGGGTCTAGGGAGATGCAAAGAGGAAACAGTAGATAAAGACCTGCGTGTGGCTCCTGTCTCCCAGGCTTGATCCTGTGCCTGCACCCTCTCCCTCTGTGCCAGGCCCTGGCTGGCCTCCCCTTACCTCTGCCCACCTCTGGCCTGGTGTCTTTGGAGGCTGGAGGTCCGAGGCCACCATGGCTGGACCCCTGCAGAGCCGTTTGCCCTACTGGGCGTGGTTCTAATATGTGTCTTTTGTTTTCCTTTCTACTCATGGTGTGTTGGCCATCAGTTCAAAAATAGAAACTTTATATTTTTCATGATGTGGTCAGATTACGAGAACTTTCCCTTGGCTTCCTTCCAGCCAGTGTAGACAGGATGGCTTTGCTTTGGGAGGGGCTGGGTCGTCCTCATCTGGAGTGGGTAGTTGCCTGAGCCGCAGGCCCAGTTCCCGCATCCTGCCCCAGCCCGGTAGCCCACATCCACGGATTCGTGCCGGCAAGGAGGCCACGTGTACCGTCTAGGAGCACAGAAGCTAACACGGGGCCCCTCCTGAGCCACGGGGACCCCCGGCCCCACCCCAGAGTGAGGCAAGACAGGCCTGGTCTCTTTCCCAGGCAGCAGCTCAGCTCAGATGCCAGTGCCGTTATGTGAGGCCGGGGGCTCCGGGGGGCCCGGCGGCTGATGTGCCTCCCTCTGTGCCCCTCCCCGTTTTCTCTCCCACGTAGGTCCCGGCTTGGCCTTCATCGCCTACCCCAAGGCTGTGACGATGATGCCGCTCCCTACGTTTTGGTCCATTCTTTTCTTTATTATGCTTCTCTTGCTTGGACTGGATAGCCAGGTGAGTGCTGGGTGGCGCTGGGTGGCGCTGCCCTGGGAGAGGGCTTGGGGCGCCGTGCAGAGGTGACATCCATCGGTTCTGGGTTCTGGGATTGTCTGTCGTCAACACCACCCTCCCCCACCCCCACCATGCTCCTAGTGCCTCTGGCCAGCCAAGGGTCCTGTGGGATCCTGGAGTGGGAACGGACACAGGGCAGCTGGAAGACGCCTGTCCGCCCCCAGCTGCAGGCTGTCACCCGTCTCCTGAGCGTCCTTTCCTTATCGTGGCTAGTGTTGTGATGATGCCCTTGTGGGCAGGGGCAACGGTGCTGGGTTCAGAGCACACAGGAGAGCCCGTGTCCAGCATCGCTCTCACCGAGGGCTGCAGCCCCCTGGGTGGCCAGGCTGGCTCGCAGGGTCAGGCAGGGGAGCAGGAGTCCAGAGAGGAGGTGGCCAGCGCGCAGGGTCAAGAATGAAAACATCCCAGAGACAGAAAACAGACCCGGGCCGTGTAAACAAGAGTGGGGGCCGCCTTCATCATCTTGGGTTCATGAGCTTGGCCTTTGGAGAGGCCCCACACACATGGCTTTTAGAACTCCTTCCAGAAGTAAAAGAAGAAAACAAAAGCAGATTAATAAGTAGCTAACATCTCCATGGCCCAAGATGGACTGCTTGGGAATGGCACCTACTTGCGAGTAAGCAAATAGAGGTGGTTAGTCACTAGGGTTTTGCCCTATAGGGAGGGGGACCCAGGGATGGGGCGGGGGGGTGGGGGAGGACACCCAGGATGGGGCCAATCTCGTCAACACCATCCCAGGACGCCACTGCCCTTTTGCTGCAGTCCGCCCAGACCTTGAGGCTTGGTGGTTGGCGACTGCCAGTGTCACTCAGCCCCCAGACCCCGGGATCCGGGATGGGAGGAGCTTGCTGATGTCATCATGGCTCACCTGTGGTTGAGCCCTTGGGGAAGTGTCCCCAAGCGGGGACAGGAACGCCACCATGCTAGGTGCTAGCCTGTTCCAGGCCCCATGCCAGCTTTTACGCCCCCCTGTGTGGCACAGTACACGAAAGTCACCCACACCAGCTGCAGGGGGAGCCACGCAGTCTTCCCACCCAGCAGCTCTGCCCTGAGAAGCACCAGCCTTGCCCTGGCCTGCCCGCAGGGCAGGGGAGGGGACCCCGGCCTGGGGAGGCAGGCAGGCGCAGCCACTGCAGCACCGGCTCCTTATTCCGCCCCGAGGCTTAAGCGAAGGCCTGGGCCTTGCGGCTAGCTGGAGGCTTGGCCCCGAGCTGTTGCTCTGTCTCTGTCACCTTCTCCTTGTGAGTTCCGGAGGTTGGGATGCACAGCTGCCTCAGGCAGGGCCTCGCGTGCCGGACGTGGTCACTTAGGCAGTAGCCATTGCGCTCTTCCAGGGCTTCTTGCCGTGGTGGGGAGTGGCCTGCGGAGGCTCGGGCCATCACACTGCTGTTCTTGGTGGGCCAATCTGGGAGCCCCCCGCCCCGGGGAGGCAGGTCCCTGTTGATAGATAGCCAAGAGGCCCCCAAACTGGCAGTGCCAGGAGGAGGGAGCTGACCTCAGTGCCCAGCTCCCCCTGCAGAGGTGAGTCAGCCATACTCAGCTGTCGGGTGACTCCTAACAATGTCAGATCTCTCTCAGCATCCCGGCCGGGCCCTGCCACTTGGCAGAGGGGGAAACCGAGGTCCATCTCCGATGAGCCAGGAAGGTTGGAAGAGGCTGTGCGGGGAGCTGGACAATGAGGGTTTGGGCAGGCTTGGTCCCGATTCCTGGCAGCACTGCCAGCATCTCCAGGGAGGGAGGAGCGGTGTTACTCCTAAAGCGTCACAAAGCATGGCAGCCTTGCAGATCATGCTGCTGCTCAGGTTTGGACTCCCCTGCTAGCCAGCCGTGGGGGTGGAAGATCCCCCGCCTTCTCCCTCCAACCCCCTCCCCCGCCAGGGCCCTCTCCCCTGATCTGGGCAGCAGGGCATCTTCTCTTGGACTGTTCGCAGCCCCCTTTCCTTGATCCTTCCTGCTGCCTGAGCTGTGGGCACTTGGAGATGCAAAGGAGCCAGATCCACTTTGGGGCGTGTGAGGGCCGGTGGAGCCATCTGGCCTGGCCAGTCCTGATTTAAATGCTGCTGTGGGCTGTTAAGCCCAGAGGCTGCCCTCGAGGAACTTGGTGTAGAAGGCTCACACTCCGCTGAGTGTAGGTGGAGGGGCGGGGCCCCAGCAGGAGGAGCAGAAGGGTGGACAGCATCTCTTGGTATCGGTTAGATCAGTGATGGTGCAGGTCCTGAGAACGGCACTCGAGGCTGCTGTTTAAAGCAGCCAGGTGGCGCTCTGTGTGGTAATATGCCATGCTCTGCAAGGTCAGCCAGTCACAGAAAGACCAAGAGCATCAGCTGTGGAAGCACTTGTCAAATCTTACGTTTGGGGTGGATTCTTGGAGTCCAGCTGCCACACACAGCCACACACACCTGGGCATTCTCTGGGCTTATGAGAGAAAGGGTTAAAACCATCACAGGAGTCCAGCCTGAACTGCTCCATTTCACAGATAAGAAAACTGAGTCACCTCTCCTTGGCACAGATGTCTACCCATCCATCACATGTCTGAGCAGCCATACCGGTGTGGCCTGCCATGGTATCGAAGGTCCAGAGAGCATGGACCACCCTTACCCCAGGAGAGTGGTTGTCATGACAACTAAAACACAGGGTCGGCACTGGCTTCCTGGGGAAGCAGTTTTCCCTCAGTCTTGTGTGAGAGAAGGGCATTCTGGCAGCAGAAACAGCCTGAGCAAGATGCCCAGACTGGGGCCTTATTTGCTGTATGTATAGAGCAGCGTGGCCTGCTCACATGCAAGGCCTGACTGCGGGGAAATGGCAGGCGCCTTGTGTGTGCCTGGGCCGCTCCCCTCCTCTTCCCTGCCCTCTCCTCCCCTCCCCTCCCCTCCCCAAGCAGCAGCAGCAGCTCCCTCACTGGCTCTCTCTCCCTTCCCTCCTCAGTTTGTTGAGGTCGAAGGACAGATCACGTCCTTGGTTGATCTTTACCCGTCCTTCCTAAGGAAGGGTTATCGTCGGGAAATCTTCATCGCCATCGTGTGTAGCATCAGCTACCTGCTGGGGCTGACGATGGTGACGGAGGTAAGCGCTGTCCCCGGGCGGCACACGGGACCCTGGCTCGGGACACCAGGCGCACCCACCCCCTCCCACCCCAGTGTAGCTCACCTCCCACCCCCGCCCACCCCCTCCTACCCCCGCCCACCCCCTCCCACCCCCACCCACCCCCTCCCACCCAGCGTACCCCCTCCCACCCCCGCCCACCCCCTCCCACCCCCGCCCACCCCCTCCCACCCAGCGCACCCCCTCCTACCCCCTCCCACCCCCACTCACCCCCTCCCACCCCAGTGTAGCTCACCTCCCACCCCCTCCCACCCAGCACACCCCCCTCCTACCCCCCCACCCCCGCCCACCCCCTCCCACCCCCGCCCACCCCCACCCACTCCCTCCCACCCCCGCCCACCCCCTCCCACCCAGCGCACCCCCTCCTACCCCCTCCCACCCCCACCCACCCCCTCCCACCCAGCGCACACCCTCCTACCCCCCTCCCACCCCCTCCCACCCCCACCCACCCCCTCCCACCCAGCGCACCCCCTCCTACCCCCCTCCCACCCCCTCCCACCCCCACCCACCCCCTCCCACCCAGCGCACCCCCTCCTACCCCCCTCCCACCCCCTCCCACCCCAGTGTAGCTCACCTCCCACCCCCACCCACTCCCTCCCACCCAGCGCACCCCCTCCCACCCAGCGCACCCCCTCCCACCCAGTATACCCCCTCCCACCCCCCTTCCACCCCAGTGTAGCTCACCTCCCACCCCCGCCCACCCCCTCCCACCCAACGCACCCCCTCCTACCCAGCGCACCCCCTCCTACCCCCTCCCACCCCCACCCACCCCCTCCCACCCAGTGTACCCCCTCCCACCCCCCTCCCACCCCAGTGTAGCTCACCTCCCACCCCCTCCCACCCCTTCCCACCCAGTGCACCCCCTCCCACCCAGCACACCCCCTCCCACCTCCCTCCCACCCTCTCCCACCCCAGCCCACCCCCTCCCACCCCAGTGCAGCTCACCTCCCACCCCCTCCCACCCAGCGCACCCCCTCCTACCCCTCTCCCACCCCCTCCCACCCCCACCCACCCCCTCCCACCCAGCACACCCCCTCCCACCTCCCTCCCACCCTCTCCCACCCCAGCCCACCCCCTCCCACCCCAGTGCAGCTCACCTCCCACCCCCTCCCACCCAGCACACCCCCCTCCTACCCCCCCACCCCCGCCCACCCCCTCCCACCCCCGCCCACCCCCACCCACTCCCTCCCACCCCCGCCCACCCCCTCCCACCCAGCGCACCCCCTCCTACCCCCCTCCCACCCCCTCCCACCCCCACCCACCCCCTCCCACCCAGCGCACCCCCTCCTACCCCCCTCCCACCCCCTCCCACCCCCGCCCACCCCCTCCCACCCAGCACACCCCCTCCTACCCCCCTCCCACCCCCTCCCACCCCAGTGTAGCTCACCTCCCACCCCCTCCCACCCAGTGTACCCCCTCCCACCCCCCTCCCACCCCAGTGTAGCTCACCTCCCACCCCCTCCCACCCCTTCCCACCCAGTGCACCCCCTCCCACCCAGCACACCCCCTCCCACCTCCCTCCCACCCTCTCCCACCCCAGCCCACCCCCTCCCACCCCAGTGTAGCTCACCTCCCACCCCCTCCCACCCAGTGCACCCCCTCCTACCCCCGCCCACTCCCTCCTACCCCAGTGCAGTTCACCTCCCACCCCCACCCATCCCCTCCCACCCAGCGCACCCCCTCCTACCCCCCCACCCCCGCCCACCCCCTCCCACCCCCACCCATCCCCTCCCACCCAGTGCACCCCCTCCCACCCCCGCCCACCCCCTCCCACCCCCGCCCACCCCCTCCCACCCAGCGCACCCCCTCCTACCCCCCGCCCCCGCCCACCCCCTCCCACCCCCACCCATCCCCTCCCACCCAGTGCACCCCCTCCCACCCCCGCCCACCCCCTCCCACCCCCGCCTACCCCCTCCTACCCCAGTGCAGCTCACCTCCCACCCCCACCCATCCCCTCCCACCCAGCGCACCCCCTCCTACCCCCCCACCCCCGCCCACCCCCTCCCACCCCCACCCATCCCCTCCCACCCAGCGCACCCCCTCCCACCCCCTCCCACCCAGCGCACCCCCTCCCACCCCATCTCACCCAGTGCACCCCCTCCTACCCCCCCCCCCACCCCCTCCCACCCCAGTGCAGCTCACCTCCCTCATGCCCTCTTCTGGGTGTGCTGTGCCCCAGGCCCTGTGAGGGCAACAAGCAGAGATTCAGGCCCCAGCAGCTGACCACAGCTGACCACAGCTCTTCTGTTCCACAGCCAAACTGTCCTGCTCTTGGAGGCAGGGATTACTTGGGTTTGATTTCAGGGTCTCACACTACTATTTGACTCATGCCCCCAACCTCTGTGTGTGTGTGTGTGTGTGTGTGTGTGTGTGTGTGTGTGTGTGTGTGTGTGTGTGTGTGTGTGTGTGTGTGTGTGTGTGTGTGTGTGTGTGTGTGTGTGTGTTGAGATAAGCGTCTCACAGACTTTACTGTCCAGGCTGGCTTTGAAGCACATTCCTAAGTATCTAGGACGACAGGTGTGAACCACTGGTGTCTAGCTCTCCAGCCTTTTTTTTTTTGTTTTTTTCTGGTTGTGGAGCTTGAACTCTGGGCCTAGGCACTGTCCCTGTGCTCTTCAGCTCAAGGTGAGCGCTCTACCGCTTGAGCCACAATGCCGCTTCTGGTTTTCTGGTGGTTTATTGGAGATAAGAGTCTCAGGGAGTTTCCTGCCCTGGCTGGCTTTGAACCATGATCCTCAGATCTCAGCTTCCTGAGTAGTTAGGATTACAGGCGTGAGCCACCAGCGCCCAGCTCTCCAGCTGTTTTTATGCTTATTTTTTATTGGATCTCATTTCCCTCCCAGGCCAAGCACCCAGACTGCAATCTCCTTAGCTTAGGATTCCTGGAATAGTGACACCTTCCTCATTCAGCTTATCGGGCTTATGAACTTTTTCTTCCTGAGCTGGCCTGAAACCTCGATCCTCCCAATCTCAGCCTCCCAAGTAGCCAGGATGATGGGCTTAAGCCACCAGCTTCTGGCTACCCTACTTTTGAATGCTGAGCTAGACCCCAGGCCAGGCACATGCTCAGCAAGTGGTCTTCCACTGTGCGGGCATCTGGACAGTGGGGGTGCATCAGGCAGGGATCTTGTATGGGGTAGAGGGAGCAGGAGCGACAGCAGGAGATGCAGCAGAAGATGGACGTCCAGCACCACCGAGGGGGCACTCCACACCCCGGGCCACACACCGAGCAGCTGGGGCCGCTGGGGAGCAGCGGCGTCTCCTTTGGATATAGATGGCCCATTGTTCAGATGGGCCCCCTCTTTTGTTAAGACATGTCATTTGCCTCCAGTTTTTCTCTTCCTGTGTTTTAATGAAATTTGTCAAACCTAAAGTTGGATCATTTTTACTTTTTTTTTTAGCAGTACTAGGGTTTGAACTTGCTAGGCTGGCATGCTACCATTTGAAGCATGCCTCCCATCCAGTTTTTTGATGATTAATTGCCCAGGTTGGCTTTGAACCATGATCTTTCGGGCATCAGCCTCCTGAATAGCTAGGAGTACAGACATGAGTCAAGCTGAGCACTTAAAAAAATATATGCATGTATGTACACATGCTGCTAGGCATGCTAAGCATTTTCCTTTGGTGTATTCTAGCTTATTTGCCAGAGAGTTTTATATATGATCAGTAAGAGACCAAATAATCAATCACCCCTCTCTTGTCTCCTCCACAGGGTGGCATGTATGTGTTTCAACTCTTTGACTACTATGCAGCTAGCGGTGTATGCCTTTTGTGGGTTGCATTCTTTGAATGTTTTGTTATTGCCTGGATCTATGGTGAGTACGGGATTGTGCAGATCCTTTCTCAGGCTTCTCCCTGGGGCTTCTTTTCACTGGAGTGTGAGAGGCTTTGGCTGGAAGGCCTTGCCCTCCCGGGCCCTTTCCAGGGCAAGCCTCGCCCTGTAGTCACATCACAGACAGCCCCGTGCTGAGGTGCCGGGTGTGAGAGGTGCTTTGACCAATAGAGAACCTGGATGAATGAGGGTCTGTGTGTGATCACCTAGCATCCCCAAAGGGCCCATGCTGACCTCCTAAGGCTTAAGTTTGCCATAATGGGATCTGGGCTCTGCCTAACACCGACCAAGAACAAAAGCTACAGGATGCCCTGTATTATTTGTGTTCCACACCATTTTGGTTATGCCACACCTGTGTGGAGACAGAGGCCTGATGATCCCAGAGGCCACACCCCAGCCCTGCCACACCAGCCCCAGGGCGGCGCCGGCCTTGGACCCGAATCACCCGTGTCCTCCGCTGTGTCTTGCAGGCGGTAACAGCTTCTATGACGGGATTGAGGACATGATCGGCTACCGGCCCGGGCCCTGGATGAAGTACAGCTGGGCTATCATCACTCCAGTCCTGTGTGTGGTGAGTTCCACAAGGCTCTGGCTCAGCATGTTTACTGGCTAGCCAGTCTTCCATTCTGCCAGCGCTGGTTGCGGTGTGTTTGGCGAGGAGCTTGCGGGGGGGCGTGGAGGGGTGAGTGGTCAAGCTGAGGCCGCAGCGTGGTGAGCCGGGAGTTCTGCCCGTTAGTTGTCCACGGAGGAGGGGGTGTGGCAGCAAGCTGTTCTGAGCTCTCCCGTCCCTGCCGCCATCTTAGGCTTGACCTTGGCATGTACCTTTCAGCCCGTGGTGATGTTCTTCAACCACTATCACAAAAGCTGCTGCCCTGTCCATGTCCAAGACCAGCCCAGACCCTAGATGCTTGTGGGAAACCTTGTCTGCACCCCGTTGTCACACCACAGGGAACACGGATGGCCTCCTAGCATTTAGGAATCAGCTTGGGGGATAAACGGGCCCTCCCCCAGTGACCTGTGCTCCCAGGCAGGGCCGAACTGCTGCTACCCCCGGCAATTGCAAGTCGCAGCCTCAAGCACACCACTTCTCTGAGCCTCAGTTTCCTTACCTCTAAAGCAAGGCCTGCAGGGGGCACCAGACAACTTCACCTTTTCCCCATCACTGTTTAACACGACAGCGGGCTCCCATCAGGACGGTGTGCCCCTCCCCCTGCAGCCGGAAGCACCAGCAGCACTAGCAGTGGGCACACTTGGCCAGCACACACTCGCTTCTCTGGGTCTGATCTTCCATTGTGTTTGCCCCCCGCCCCTCTTACCACTCTGACCCCTGTCTACTCCTCTCTGCGCTCCCACCCCCCGCCCCAGGGCCAGAGCCCCACAGGCAGAAACCGTGAGAAAGGTGGGCAGGGCCGGGCACCCTCCCACCATGCTCTACCCTGCAGAATTTGTCACAGGATGGAGTTGGGCCCAGTTGTAGATGGCCTATGACCACCTATGCAGCACCTCATTCAGGAGCGGGGCTCCTCCCAGCCTCTTTGCCAGGCTGAGGTGCGCAGTATTGGGGCCCTCAGGGCCAACCCCACCCCACTTGGAATCTCGCGACCAAATCCCAGCCTGGAGCCTGGGCCCGTGGCTTGGCTTGGGGGGGAGGCTGGCAGGGGGAGGGGAGATGCCAGGCATTCACCCCTGCCCCCACATTACTGTGCGCCTGCCGTGTGCAGTCTGAATGGCCCTAGGTGAGCAGTGGGGAGCATTGGAGAGAGTGGGGTGAGTTGAGGGAAAAGAGGGCTGGACAGAGGGAACAGCCCATACTCAGGCTCCGGCATAAGTGGCTCAGGAACTGGGAGGAGTCCAGGATGGCCAGATTGCACAGGTGGGGGCAGGGGAGAGGTAAGGGGGGATACACGGGCTGACCAGGGCGGCTACGCTGAAGAGTGCAGCCTTCCTGCACCAGGAGGCACCCAGAAGCTTTGTCAGACTGGCACCAGCAAGACCCTTAAGGTGGCAGCGCAGGCAGCCCCAGGGCAGGCTGTGAGGACCCAGGGCAGGCGGCCCCAGGGCAGGTGTGAGGCTGCAGGGCAGGTGTGAGACCCCAGGGCAGGCGGCCCCAGGGCAGGTGTGAGACCCCAGGGCAGGTGTGAGACCGCAGGGCAGGTGTGAGGCCACAGGGCAGGTGTGAGACCGCAGGGCAGGTGTGAGGCTGCAGGGCAGGTGTGAGACCGCAGGGCAGGTGTGAGGCCGCAGGGCAGGTGTGAGGCCGCAGGGCAGGTGTGAGGCTGCAGGGCAGGTGTGAGACCGCAGGGCGGGTGTGAGGCTGCAGGGCAGGTGTGAGACCGCAGGGCAGGTGTGAGGCGGTAGGGTGGTGTGAGACCGCAGGGCGGGTGTGAGGCCGCAGGGCAGGTGTGAGACCGCAGGGCAGGTGTGAGGCCGCAGGGCGGGTGTGAGGTGGCAGGGCGGGTGTGAGGCCGCAGGGCGGGTGTGAGACCCCAGGGCGGGTGTGAGACCCCAGGGCAGGTGTGAGGACCCAGGGCAGGTGTGAGACCGCAGGGCGGGTGTGAGGAGGCAGGGCGGGTGTGAGGCCGCAGGGCGGGTGTGAGGAGGCAGGGCGGGTGTGAGGCGGCAGGGCGGGTGTGAGGCGGCAGGGCGGGTGTGAGGCGGCAGGGCGGGTGTGAGGAGGCAGGGCGGGTGTGAGGAGGCAGGGCGGGTGTGAGGCCCCAGGGCGGGTGTGAGACCCCAGGGCGGGTGTGAGGCCCCAGGGCGGGTGTGAGGAGGCAGGGCGGGTGTGAGGCCCCAGGGCAGGTGTGAGGAGGCAGGGCGGGTGTGAGGCCGAAGGGCGGGTATGAGCCAGCCCCTAGGAGAGATCCACCCGGGGCTGAGGCCTGCCCCTGCTCCAGCAGCCCGGCCTCCGCACAGCCTGGGACCCTCTGACCGCCCCGTCTGCTTCTCCACAGGGGTGTTTCGTCTTCTCTCTGGTCAAGTATGTACCCCTGACCTACAACAAAGTCTACGTGTACCCGACCTGGGCCATCGGGCTGGGCTGGAGCCTGGCCCTGGCCTCCATGGTGTGCATCCCTCTGGTCGTCATCATCCGCCTCTGCCAGACCGAGGGGCCGTTCCTCGTGGTGAGTGGGGGGGGGGTCTAGGGGGGTGGCGCCCAGGACAGCTCTCTGCCGGTTTTCTGGGTGGCCTTAGGCAAGATGGCTGCCCTTTATGAGTCCTGGGTTGAGATTGACCATGGGCAGAGGTGCATTGTGGGCTGTGGGTGGGGGAAGGTGTCTCCGCATGGGACACTGAGGGGGACAGCCGGGCTGTGGGGGACACAGTGGTCCTGCGGATCCCTCATCCCAGGAGGGAGACAGGAATCCCTCCCCCCCCCCCCCACCCCCGGCCAGGAGCCAGCCCAGGGGAAGCCCGGCCCGGCTCGGCCCAGCCGGGTTCCAGACCTGGGGCTGTGCGGCCTGACCTTGGCGGGCCCCCCTCTGCCTGGGACCCCCCCGCCCGCTTCCCCAGCTCCCCCACAGATTCCTCCCACAGTGCTCCAGGCCAGCAGGGCCAGGGCTCTTTCCAAGAACTTCTCTTCTCAGAATCTCTTTTAACCTTTGGGTCTGGGCTGATTCCAAGTCTGCACTGTTTTGTTCTGGGACCTTTTTTATTGTTATTCTCTTAAAAAAAAAAATATCTGGAGCCAGGATGTCCCGGGGCTCTGCCCCCACAGGCGGCTTGTGTTTCCTTTGGGCTCGGAGTCGCCCAGAGGGGCTGTTGATGGGGGGGGAGGTGTGGGGCGGAGGTGGGGCTGAGGGGGACAGGCACCGGGTCTGAGGCAGCAAGGCCTCCTGGGTATCCCACAGGGTTGGACCTGGTGTAGGTTCTGAGGAGTTGACGTACTGGACAGTGCATACGGAACACCAGCCTGGGGTGGCCATGGCTCTGAGCCAAACCAGGCCCCCCCTGGACACCCAGGCCCCCCAGAGTGCCGAGTGGGCACAGTGTTGCTGGGGGCGGGGTGGGTCTCTAGAGACCCACTGCCAGGGTGGGGACACCTAGCGGTCACTCACCTGTTGCCCTTTCCAAGCCTGATTTTAAAGTACTGGTCCCGCCTGCGCTCAGAGTTTGGCTGGCACAGGAGGGAGGGCAGAAGCATGGCTGGGGTGTGTGAGGAGGGTTCTCTGGATGCCTGGCCGGCACCCCCCCACACCGGGCCCCCGCTGGTGGCCTGCGGCGCTTGTGTACTGCCCATAGTGTGGTCAGCCCCCCAACCAGCAGGAAGCAGTGGGCCCCGGCAGCTGCCAGGCGGCTGGGCTGGAGCCGGGCAAAGACCAAGTCCACAGCTGGCAGCCAGGCGGGCCACAGGCCAAGAGCTGCCAGGTCTTAAGAAATGGAAGGGGGCGGCCAGGCGCCAGTGGCTCACGCCTGTCATCCTAGCTACTCAGGAGGCTGAGACCTGAGGATTGTGGTTCAAAGCCAGCCCGGGCAGCAAAGTCCATGAGACTTCTCTCTAATAAACCACTCAGAAAACCAGAAGTGGCACTGTGGCTCAAGTGGTAGAACGCTTGCCTTGAGCTGAAGAGCTGAGGGACAGCGCCCAGGCCCAGTTCAAGCCCCATGACTGACAAAAAAAAAAAAGAAAAGAAAAGAAAAGAAATGGAAGAGGGGCACCCTAAATGAGACTTCCTAGCTCGCACCTACCACGCATGTGCTGCGTTGTGTCAACGTTTTTATTTTTGTAACTGCTGGCCTCTCGAGGTCTGCGCAGACACTTGGCAGGACACGGGCTTAGAGACAGGCGTCCCGGGCCCTGGGCCAGCTCTGGCATGGCTTGTCTGGGGTTCTTCCCTTCTATGATGAGATGACTCACCTGCCCAGAATGGCCAGAGCTCCCCCCCCCAACCCAGAGCTGTGGGGGAGTCTGAGGGACTTGGGCCTGCCTGTGAGGAGGAGCTGGCAGCTCAGGAGGCTGAGGGGTGCCCACGGTTCCCCCCGGAGCTGCAGGGCTACACAGCAGCAAGCCACACTGAAGGCACCAGGGCACAGACAGGAAGGGCACCTGCGGGGAGACCTGTGTGGCACGCACGTGGAATTGGCTAGGAAAACTACTTTTCCAACTCAGGGGACCAGCAAACTCCATGGCCCCACTCCTTCCTTCCCAGAGAGACCAAGAGCAGGAGGTGGGGGGACGGGGAGAGACCTGCCACACGGCCCACCCAGCTGCAGGCACAGCAGTGCCTAGGAATGGTGAATCCGTGAGTCGGCCAACCAGCCGGCTCACGGCCTCTTCCTCCCCCCCCCCCCTGCTTGCTTCTGCAGAGAGTCAAGTACCTGCTGACCCCCAGGGAGCCCAACCGCTGGGCTGTGGAGCGGGAGGGGGCCGTACCCTTCAACACCACCACCACCATGAACGGCGCCCTGGTGAAGCCAACACACATCATCGTGGAGACCATGATGTGAGCTCGCCCCGGCCGGCCGCTTTCCTGCTGTTTACTAACGTTAGATTCTCATAGGACCAGGTTTACAGAGCTTTACATTTGCACTAGGATTTTTTTTTAATTGTCACAGAAAATGTTAATGTTAAATGTGTATGTGTGTGTGTGGGTGGGTGTGTGTGCGTGCCTGTTTATTGTGTGTGTGTGTGTGTCTCTTGTTTTGATTTCGGGATATTTTGTATAAAAAGACAACCTGTGGGCAGATGTCCCGGGGGAGGCCAAGCTTTCATACTGAATTAGATGGGAACTTGGTAAAATCTTCCTTTGTAATTTTTTTAAACATGTAACTATACAGACACTTAAGAGACTGTCATACACTTTTACCACTTGAATTGATTTTCTTGCCAGCAATACATCTCAATTTCTCAAAAGCAGTCCTTCGGTGCTTATGTAGCTGGCAGAAAGTTCTGCTCCCTCCGGCCCCACCCCAGAAAACAACACGAAACAACAGATCCACACTGGCTACAGTTTGCCTGGGATGGCAGGTACATCTAAGACGTGTAGCCCTTCTGAAGCCTGGTTCAGGTAGGAAAGGACCCACCAGCCGCAGAGGCCCAGGGGCAGGAGGACTTGGAGACCCTCTTCGCTGTTTGTCTTAGGAAGATAGATGCCAAAATAATGAGCCAACTCTCAAGACTAGAGCAACTGACGGAGGTTAGAGCTGAGGCCTCCAGCAGAAACGGTTGATGGGGAGAACAATCAGTAGGACTCTCAGAGCCACCAGGAGTCTCGGCAGGGGAGAGAGGGAGAGGGAGAGAGAGAGAAAGAGAGGGAGAGAGAGGGAGAGGTGTAGCATGAAGTGGCTCCTGGGAGCCCCTGGGCCAGGGGGTCTTGCAGAGGGCCAAGTGTCTGGCGATGCTGGCAGTTCTGGGCCATTCCATGCTCGGGCCTGAAGCCAGCTCAGAAGTGTGGGCTAGGTGTTCCCCAGGCCCCATGGATTTGTTGAGGGGTGCAGGAGAGGAGGAAAGGGGAGGCGAGTGGATCAAGCCATGTGGCCCCAGCGTGAGGACGCAGAGTTGCCCCTCCTGGCCTCCCGGCCCCCTTGGCTCTGACCTCACTGCCCTGGGCTGGGAGACTCGCCACATTCTCTCTCAGAACACCACCCCAGGGCCACCCCAGCCAGCAAAGGCTACCTTTGAGTAGAGCCCAGAGCTACTTTTGAGGCTGGATCTTGGATGCGGTGGGGGGGGGGGGGCGCAGCTTGGTGGTGGTGAGCTGGCTGGCCTTGAGCCTTCCACGCTAAGCCTGGCAGACTGTGTGGGGATGGAGGAGAGAAGGCAAGGTTGGCAGAAGGTTGGAATTGCAGGGGGCTGGCCCCCCTGAGCTCGCAGACCAGGCCAGGGCCAGGAGCAGGGCACACAGGCAGACACACCTCCGCCTGCCCGGCGATGGTCCCAACGGACACATCGTCACACGCACAGCCACAAGGCTGCTGGCAGCTTGGAGAGCGGGGTCCTCCTCAAATCCAAGAGTCAGGACTCCCCCCGCCACCCGCCCCCCCCTCCCCCCGGGGGCAAGTCTGGACCTCGTGTCTCTGACAAGTGTATACATTTCTCTGTTTCCAAAGCTATGTACTCTGCCAAACCACGCCGAATCCTTTCCAAACATCAACCAGTTCTACCATGTTCCTATTTTTCTATGTACTTATGGTTGCCGTGGTGTCTGATCGAGTGTGTGTTGTTGTTTTGTCGTCATCTTACTGAGTAGCTATGTGACCTGTGTTCTTCTGTCTTACGGAACTTTAGTAAACTAACCACTGGTGGGTGAAGACAGGTGACGGGAGAGCGGGGCGGGCCTTGTGGTCACTTCCGTCTTCCCTTCCCTCCCTGGTACCCCGCGTGCAAGGCGTCAGTATTCTGGGTTGGTAGACAAATTGCAACATTCTGGAAAGGCCTGAAGAAGGTCTCTTCTCATAAGATTCCCAGACCAAATCCTAGACCAAAGACACAAGCAGACCAAGTCTCCAGCGCTGCCTGGATGAAAGGTCGCCTCCTCCCCCCTGTCCCCGGCCTCCCGGGCACCTGTCTCCAGTTCCAGTCCCGCGCCCGCTCCCGGGCTCTGTCCCATGTGCAGTGACGATTGTCTTCGTGTCGCCGTATGAGTGACATTTTTTCATTAGAGCTCGTGACTCCGGTCCACCTGTGTCTTGCCAAGTAGCTCTCTGCTTGGGACGGTCAGACATTGTGACCGCAAGTCGCCCGGCCTGCCAGGGCCAGACAGCAAGTGCGGAGACACCATAAGGAAACAAATGGCTGAGCTGCCCCGGGGGACACATCATTGGTGGTCCTGGGCCATGGTCCCTGATCTAATGTCCTCATTGTACATGGGGAAACCGAGGCCCTGAGCAGACCGGGGGGGTGGGGGGGGGATTTGACTGCCTGCTGTACTATCTGCAAGGTGTGCATGCGAGGTGGGCGTGGCCGGCTTCCACCATAGGAAACACACACCTTCCCCCACCCGTGGACCCCAGGCCGCAGCCTGGAGGAGAAATGAGCTCTGACCACCGCCCCAGTGACCCTCCATCTCCTGGCTAGGAGATGGGGAGGACTGAGACCCCCGCACAGCAGGAAAGCAGCTCAGGCCCAAGGCTTCCTAGGAGGAGCCTTGGTCCCCGGGAGAGAGCAGGAGGCACCCCTCGGCCTCCCCTGGCTCTCCCAGCACAGCACCAGCCTCGCCCGCACTGCAGCTCTCCACCAGACGCGCTCTGGGCAGCCGGTCCGAGAGCAGAGCCCCCTACTGCTCCCCCAAGACACACACAAGCCAGGAAGGCACCCCAGAGCGAAGGCCCCTCAAGGTCTCACCTAGCCCTAGACCCGTCGCGTGGGTGCTGTAAATACCTCTGTCTGCGAACCCCCATCCAGTGCAAAGCCACAAGACTAAACCCAGGGAGCAGAAGGGAGAGCCCCCCTCCCCCTCCAGGCCTTCCCTCAGAAACATGGCATCTTCAGAGAAAGCTGGCTGCCCTAGTTCTCTGGGCCGTCTCCGCAGGCTTGCTCTCCTTCCGCAAGGACGCGGGGCGTCTTGTTATATATCTGGCTTCAATCTGAGATGGTTACTCCATTATTATTTTTTTTTTTTACCCAATTAATCTTCCCAATCCCTAAAAACTGTGACTCTGTATTTAGCACAAGAAAAAGCCAAGAACGTGGGTTTGCCTCCTTCCAGAAATATGTCTGGCTCATCAGGACATTTTTTAAAAAACTTCAAAATATTTTTAAGGTATTTTAAACTTTTGTAAAAAATAAAAACCAAAAAAACTGAAATCAACCAACGAGAGGAGGAATTTGTATCTGAGCAAGACCCTGGTGTGTGAGTCAGTCTCCAGTCTCGCAGTATACAAGCTTTTGTGTATAAATGTTTTATGATATGGATCCCTGTATTTTGCAGGGTTTTTTTCCCTCTTTTGCTTTTTAGATAAATATGTATATCAATATTTTAAATTCATCTTTGCTTTTTTTAGAGGAGTTTGTAATCACCTTATAACATGACAATAAACATTTCCTTTTTAAAATTCAACACGTGTGGTGTGTTTGGCAAGCACCTTGCGGGCTCAGGCCTGCTCTCCAGCAGAAGGCCGTCAGGGTTGGGAATAGCTGCGTATCATAATGAGATACCTCGGGATAGGATTTTTTATAATGCACACAGCCTGAAGGCCATTTTATACAGTATTCGAGGGCTCCCACGATTTGACTGCGACCTTGGGATGCAGGAGCAGGGGGGATGGTAGGCCTGTGAGCCAGGCAGAGGTGGTGCTGGGTTGATGCTCAAAAAGTTTCAGCACCTGGGTGCTGATGGCTGACGCCTGTAATCCTAGCTACTCAGGAGGCTGAGATCTGAGGATCACTGTTCAAAGCCAGCCTGGAAAGTCCACAAGACTTTAATTTCCAGTGAAGCACCAAAAAGCTGGAAATAAAGCTGTAGCTCAAGCAGTAGAGCACTAGCCTTGTGCAAAAACAGCTCAGGGATGGCACCCCGGCCTAGAATTCACACACACACACACACACATACACAAACCATTTCAGATCTTTTGCCAGGCACTGGTGACTCAGCCCATCATCTCAGCTACTCTGAACTAAGGTGTAAGGTAGCCTCCTGAGATGAGTCCTCTGTGCTGCTTACTGGCTTGCTGATGTCACTAGAATGTGCACTCTATCTCAGACCACCTGAAGCCCAGTAAATGGTAGAGGGGTGAGTGTGTGTGTGTGTGTGTGTGTGTCTTGAAGCTTTAACTCGGCCTGGGCGCTGTCCCTGAGCTTCTTTGCTCAAGGCTAGTGCTCTGCCACTTGAGTTACAGCTCCCCTTCTGGGTTTTTTTTTTTTTTTCATTAGTTAATTGGAGCTAAGACTCTCACTGGCTTTCCTGCCTGGGCTGGCTTTTGAACCATGATCCTCAGCCCTCAGCCTCCTGAATAGCTAGGATGACAGATGTGAGCCACCAGTGCCTGACATGACAGAGGTTTTGAGTGGATGAATGCTCTAGAAAGCAAGTGAGATCACACAAGCTGGCCCTGGTACGCCCAGGAATTTTTTTTTAAAAAAGCAAATAGCCTACTCTTAAGTGCATTTTAATATTTATTAAAAATTCATCCCAACAGTGGCCTGCCGCCCCACCCCCGGCTGCAGTCCCGGCAGGACAGTTACACACGGGCCCCAAACATCACAGGCAGCTTTTGGCCTGCTGGCTTGTGCTTCCAGAGAGCCCCAAGAACTCCCAGTAGAAAAATAATTTACACAGAATGGGCTTTCAGCCAGAGAAAAATACAGCTTTAGGGGTGGGGGAATGTCACCCAAAATGCAGGGGTGGGGGGGACTCCGGGGTTGGCGAAGGTCAGGTCCGGATGGATGTGTGGGAGACGCCAGGGGGACTATTGCATATGAGCAGGCCTGGCCAGCCCCCCCCCCACCAGCCAGGCCCAATTGCATATGTGTGGGAGAACAGCAGAGACCCGAGGAAGGCCAGCCTGGATGTGCTTTCTCTTGCCTAGAGTCCCGGAATCTTGGAGTCCTGTGGCTTTCCTAAGGGGAGGGACCCTGAGAGTGTCCGGTCCAGCCATGTTATCTAACAGGCCCCGAGAGGCCAAGAAGCCTGCCCAAGGTCACACAGCTTGTGGCTGCTGGCGGCCCAGGAGCCATCTCTGCTATCCTCAGCCCTCCAAGCGGAGCTCCGCCTTTACTCGACGCCCCTGCATGGGGGGCTAGTGCCTTTCTCCCTAGTGTGACCGCAGAGGCTCTGAGGGCAGGGCCTGGGCTCAGCCAGGAGACCTGCACCTGCTCCCACTGTCCACCCCACTTCCCAGAGGAGCACGAGCCCGCAGGGGTCAGCCAACAGGGAACCTGTGCCGAGAAACCTGGCTCCTTCCTGCAACTGGTCTTGGGTGGAAGAGCCTTTTCCTGGCCTCTGGGGGGCCCAGGAGTGGAGCACGCAGCAGGGCGGGGGAGGAGAGGCCCCTGGTTTGAAACCCACCTCAGAGCCCTGTGGGAGGGAAACAGGGATTGGCTGAACCCCCAGTGGCCCTCCAAACCCACGGCCAGACCGCACCTGGGCCGTGCTCAACACCAAACGGTTCTCGCTGCATTGTGAAACTGGAGGCAATGGTGTGGGGCCGCCAGGGCCGCCGGGGCTTCCAGGTTGCAAGAGAGACAGACTCCACCTCAGGACCTGGAGGCTGTCCCTGCGGGCCTCCCCCCCCCCTCCACCCCAGCTCTTCCCCCTCCAGGGCTGGGATGTCGCCAGGCGCCCACCTCCCCTCTGCCTCCTGCCCCCAGGTTTCTCGGTGGAGTGGCAGGCCAGCCATACTTCCTGGGCCTTCTGTCCTCCAAACGCTGCAAGGGGGCATATGGCCAGGACATGTGACCGCCCACCACTGACACTGGGCTGCCCACGGACAAGCCGCTGACCTTCAGTGGCTGGAACACCCGGGCTGGAACGCCCGGCTTGGGGCGTCCTAAGAAGGTACGCAGAATTAGAGGTCCTTGTGCCAGCCAGCCCCAACACCTGGATTCGGGCCCAGGGAAGGTGCTGGCTCCTTCCTGAGCCTCCGCCCATCAGGAAGCGGAACATCACCTGCTCGCCTGGCACTTCAGTCCCTGACTCAGGGAGGGCCCCAGCCTGCGTTGCTTACCTCTCCTGACAGGGAGCTCGCTCCCGGCAGGGCCTGGGGATCCTCCCATTCCCCCCACCTACGCCTCTCTCCCTGGCTGCGCAGCCATCCCAGCCCCTTCGGAAGGGGCTTCTCTGGGCATCTCAGAGACCTAACTTGGTCAAGACCCAGATGTAGCTCCAAATAAGGCTGGGACCTCGCTGCCTGGGACCACAGAAGTGGGGCACAGATACCAAGGCCCAACCCTGGCTCGGAACCTCCAGGCACACAGATGAGCAAGGTGTGCCCTTCTCTAGCCCAGCCCTGCCATGTCCGGACCACAGAAGGCCTTCAGAGCATCTGGGGGCTGCTGGGGGCTGGCGTGCGGGGCGTCCGGCGGCTCTGGGCCAGGGGGTTGCGGCTGATGACCAGCTCCAAGATGTCGCCTGCCTCTGCCAGGAGTGGCACTGCCAGGCAGCAGTCGAAGTCCCGCGTGCGGACATGGTTGACCTGCAAGGGACACAAGCAGGGGACAGGGCAGGGGATGCGTTGAGTGGCTGAAGAGGTGGGAATTGTATGATTTCCCGAAATAGGGGCCTGCCCCAGCCTTGGTTAAATTCCTGTACACACAGAGGAAGTTGCTCGTCATTAACTCAGTTCTTCTGGTTAGGCAGCAAAGAGAATGTTCTAGGGAGACACCTGCATACCTTTCAGGCTCCTCTGACTTTGCTCCTCTCTTTTTGTGTGTGTGTTTGTGTGTGTGTGTGGTTGTGTGTATGCGTGTATGTATGTGTGTGCATGTATGCGTGTGGGGAGGGTGACACTAGGACTTACACTCAGGGCCTCACACCTTTGCTTAGCTTTTTCGCTCAAGGCTGGCACTATTCATCTGAGCCATAGCTCCACCTCCAACTCTTTGCTGGTTAACTGGAGATTAAGGGATACTCCAATTTATCTGCCTGGATTTCAGATTTATCTGGATTTCAGATTTATCTAGATTTCAGATCACAGCCTCCTGAGTAGCTAGGAATACAGGCGTGAGCTCTGGGCAGCCAGCTTTCTCTCTTTTCAACATAAAAGGCAGGGTATATGGAAGGCAGGGTAGATGGAGCTCAAGGGTCTGGGTTCCATACTCAGCATCAGCAACACACACACACACACACACACACACACACACACACACAAACACACACACACATACACGCACACGCACACACAGCCTCTTGCCTACTGTTTGGTGACAGTCCTTGTTTCTGTTTTGTTTGTATTTTACCTTGAATGTCTATCTTAGACAAGGGATACTGATTTTTCATTCTTGAGATAATTCCCTTTCAAAAATAAATGTAATTAGCCAGGTATCGGTGGCTCACGCCTGTCATCCTAGCTACTCAGGAGGCTGAGATCTGAGGATCGTGGCTCAAAGCCAGCCTGGGCAGGAAAGTCTGTGAGACTCTTTATCTCCAATTAACCACCAGAAAACTGGGAGTGGTGCTGTGATTCAAGTGGTAGAGCACTAGCCTTGAGCTAAAGAGCTGAGGGACAGCGCCCAGGCGCAGAGACCAAGCCCCACTGTGGACCAAAAAAAAAAAAAAAAAAGAGAAAAAAAAGATATAAAAAATACATAAATTGAAGAAGATTCATCGATTTAGAGAAAACATGAGTACATTGAAAATAAAAAATGGCTAAAACAAAGGAACATAATCAGCTAAGGCAGGGGAGGGGGCAAGGGTGGTTCTGAGGTGGTTCTGGGTGGTCCAGGGTAGCCTAGATGGCCAGGCCACACGGCCCAGGCTCCCTTGGGAAAGTAAGGTAGGTCACATGACTGGCTCTGGCCAATAGATTGTGAAGAAAGAAGACAGGTGAATTCAGGGAGAGCCAAGCCTGTCATCCCGGCTCCTCCAGAAGTCGAGGAGTGGCTGTGGAAGGCCACTGGGGACAGAAAAGTTCAGGAGACTCCGTCTCCACAGACGGCAGGGCCCAGGGGTGCTCGCCTGGCATCGCAGCACACAGGGTCTGGACCCAGGATGCAGTGGTAAACAGACCCTATCTTGGAAAAGGGGTCGGAGCATCTGCTCAGCTAGCATGAGGCCCTGGGTTCAATCCCCGGTACTGCCAAAAAAACCCGAATCATTTCTCCTGTGGAGGTGTCTGTGTAGGCTGCATGGGAAATGGGGACCCCCAGGAGGTGGGCGCAGGGCCTTGCCTCCTTGGTGCCCATGCCCGGTGCTACAGGTGGAGGTGTCGGTGCTGGGCATCGCTCCTACCCGCCCTCCCCACTTTTCGCAAGCGGAGGTCTGGCCTGGTCCCCGTCACCGCCACGGCCCACCTTACCTGCAGGATCCTGTCGAAGGGCCGCAGGCCCCCACGCTGGGCCGGCCCGTCAGCGCGTACCGTGTGCACATAGACGCCCTTCTCCAAGAGACCGTCCGAGACGCTGAAGCCAAAGTCATTCCGCAATGGGTCCTTGTGCAGCGTCACCTGGGGACAGGAGGCGACGCCGGCCCTGGAACTGTGCCTTGCTGCAGCTCACCCCTTGGGCTGGCATTCGGTGCCCCTGGGGTCCAGGTCCAGGCTGTTGGCCAGCTGCACTCCCACAGCAGCCTGCTGAGCCCACGCCAGGCCCCCATGCGCCCCAGCCCCCCACGTCACAGCACCCCGCACCCCTGGGGCCTTAGCTGGAGGCCCCGTTCCCGCTTCCTCCGAACCTGCGGAACCTGAGAGGCCCCGGGCATCCCGCCACCCGGACACCTGTGGTCCTTAAGGGCAACGCTGCCTGCCACCCACAGGCTGTGGGCAGCCGTGGCCCGCAGGGGTCTCCGGTCAGTGGTGTTCCCACACGGGGACCCAAAGTGCCGGCAGGTGCCAGCTTCTGGCCCCAGGTAGTTGTGGAAAGATGTGGGAGAAACTGATGTTTGGTTGTCCCACAGTTCCAAGCCCACCGGGGCAGCAAAGTCCATGAGACTCTTACTTCCAATTAATTACCAAAAGAAGAAAAAAAAAAGCCAGAGGTGGAGCTATGGCTCAAGTGGTAGAGCGCTGGCCTTATGCAAAAAAGCTCAGGGACAGCGTCCAGGCCCTGGATTCGAGCCCCAGCACACCAAAAAAGGTTTTTCCCCCTATATGTATGTTAGATAGGTAGTTGGTTAATCTCTGATTGCAGAATTGGCAGATGAGAAGGGCTGATTACATACACATGCACAGCAATAAAAACAAGGTTTTATTCCCCTCTCTCCTTCTTCTACCCCTCCCCATCTCTGTCAGTTGTGGGGCTTGAACTCAGGGCCTGGGTGCTATTCCTGAGCTCTTTTTTGCTCAAGGCTACCACTCTATCACTTGAATTCACAGCTCCAATTCTAGCTTTCTGGTGGTTAATTGGAGATAAGAGTCGCACAGGGGCTTTTCTGCCTGGGCTGGTTTCAGGTCTCAGCCTCCTGAGTAGCTAGGGTGACAGGTGTGAGCTTGGTGCCCATCTTCTGTTTTCTGAACCCGGGTTTCATTGTATAGCCCCGGCTGGCCTGGAATTCATAATCGTCGGAGTGCTGAGATCACAGGAAAACACCACCGAGCAGGGTTCACAAGCTGCCTACAGAAAACCACCTGTGAGTAGTGGCCCGGTGAGTGTCACGGGCGTGTGCGTGTGCGTGTGCAGGTGTGCTCACTCCCACATGATGAGAGTTGCAGGAGACCAGCCTGGTGTAACACCCTTCCTTTGTGGTGGAGGAGAGGCCCATGGGGCAGGGCTGTGAGTCCACGGCCGGCGCTCGTGGCCCTCAGAGCCCCCCCCCCGTGCCCGCCCTCAGTGCCCACCTTGTGCATCTCCAAGGGTGTTGGTAGCAGCAGCTCCTGCAGGTCTTCATGGGACTCTCGGATGTCCCGGGCCCTCCGCCAGGGCCGGGGACCGGGTCTGCCCTCCAGGGCCACGCTGGGCACAGTGCCCGTCATGATGGAGTTCTGTGAGGGGACAGGGCCACTTCTCAGGTGCCTCTCACCTGCTCCACCAGTGAGTCAGCACCCCACCCCCGCCCCGCCCCGCCCCGCCCCGCCCCGGGCACCGTTCTCTGGGGTCACTGTGGTGGCCCTGAGCCCTAGGTGGGGTGGAGCGTCATTCCCCAATCAAACCAGAGGAGAGCCCCGCAGCTGCCACTGGTTCATCTCTCCGTCCACACTGAACTCGTTTTCTCCTCTGTACACCTTAGCATTTTCTCCCACTTTATTCATGAGCAAGGTAAGATTTGGACCCAGAGTCTTGCTGCAAAGTCAGGGCTCCTAACCCCTATGCTCTTGCTAATCATAAACACAACTAAGAAAATGGTGAGCTGGACAGAAGAAGGAAGCGCCCAGGACAGTGGGAAGAGACAGAAGAGAGGGTCCCGGCAGAGGGGACAGCTGTGCACAGGCCCAGGGGTGCCTCCGCCTCCCACCAGAGACAAAGTAAAGGAGACATCGCCAAACGCACAGCAGTGTAGGCATTGCTCTCATAGAACAAGAAGGTGTCTGAGAGCCAGTGAGTCACGCCTGTAATCCTAGCTACTGGGGAAGCCGAGATCTGAGGATCCTGGTTTGAAGTCAGCCTGGGGGCAGGTCTGTGAGATCCTTATCTCCAATTAACCACCAAAAGAAGCCCCCAAAATCGAGGACTTGAAGTGGAGGTGTGGCTCAAGTGATGGAGCACTAGCCCTGAGCAAAAAAGCTAAATGATAGCCCCCAGGCCCTGAGTTCAGGTCCCAGTCCTAGCACACAAAAACAAAATGGAATAAGGGGTTGGGATGTAGCTCAGTGGCAAAGCACTTGCCTAGCAAGTGCAATGTCCTGGGTTCAATCCCCAGTACCAAAACACATACATACACACACACACATACACGCATACACGCATACACGCATATACACATATACATATATGTCTATATATTGCATGGCTATATATATATATTGCACGGTTTTATATATATGTGTGTGTGTATATATATATATATATAATATATATATATATATATATATATTCCATGGCTATATTGCATGGCTATATAAATACATATATAAAACTGTGCATATACATATATATATGTGCAATATATAGATATATATGTATATGCACAGTTTTATATATGTATAATATATGGCTGTGTTAAGGCCTCATTGGACCCCGATACCCATGTGAGAGTGTGCACACACACACACACACACACACACACACACACACACACACACACGTCACCCAGTGTGCCCAGATGCACTGGCCTGCGGCCAGCGGCCCCTGCCCCATACCTCTAGTCCCCTGAGCAGCTCTGACTGGCCGCAGGACTCGAGGTCTTCCAATGCCTCCCCCAGCACTCTCCAGAGCCCCTCGTCTCGGGCAGGGCCGGGGCCTGGGCTGTAACGTAGGAACCACAGCATCAGCTCCTGGCCGGCCGGTGGGTGGACTGCGGGCTGGGCCTCAGTCTTCAGGGCCTGGCTCGTGGGGCCATGGGGTGGGCAGGCGGGCAGGCGTGGGTCTTTGGTGGCAGTGCTGGGACCCCAGGGCAGTGGTTGGTGACACAGAATGGGAGGGACGCAGTTAGGGGTGACCAGGACTGTTGGTGACCAATTAGAACAGGGGCAGATGAGATGGGGTGGAGAACGCTGACACAGGACGCCTGGGAAGAGAGACAGACCGACAGAGAGATGGACAGAAAGACAGAGGAGATCTGTGGAACAGCCCAGAGGAAGGGCCGCGGGCTGCCCCCTCCCCAGACATGGGGTGCTGTAGGATGGGGGTGGGGCAGAGCTGGAGTCCGTCAGGACACAGACAGATGGAGGGGACAGGAGGGCTGCCCCAGGAAGTGGTCAGCCCGCAGGGAGGTCACGTGCAAAGCCCCCATGGCCCTTGGCACCGTGGCCTGCCAGCGCTCTCCTCCACTAAGCCCGAAGGCCGGCTCTTCCCTTCCCATTCTGTAGGCCACATGCCTGAAGCCCAGGGGCCTGGGGCTGACAGGGACCAGGCGCGAGTATGCGTTCTGGTCTACCACGGCTCCCGTGAGCACAGGAACTTGCCAGAACAGGAGAGCCGGCCAGGCCACCCCCCACCCCCACCTCTGCCCTTGAGTCCCTTCCGTCACCCCTCACCTTCTCCTGGGCCTTTCCTCTGGCCTGGCTGCCAGATCTGCCCATGCACCCCCTCCACCCCCCCATCCCCACCTCCCTGGCCCAGAGCCCAGCTTCTCCCCCCCCCCCCCCCCCCCGGCCATGGTGTCCCACTACAGACCTCGTTGGAGGATTCCAGGCCCCGTCCTCCTCCTCCTCCTCCTCCTCTTCGGGGAACTCACGGGACGCCCGGGGGTAGCTGGCCCTGCGGGGCTCGATGGGTGGGGGGCTCCTCAGCCTGGCAGGCTGCCACTCCTGAGGGATCGCAGCCCGGCCTGCTGCCTGCGGGGCGCGCGCTGGCGGGCGGAGAGGGGCAGCCGCGTCGGTCCCGTCCATCCACGCCACGCTCCCACCCCGACTCATGCCCAGCCACCGCAAGGGAGCAGGACCGTAGCGGCCGCTCTCTGTGCCCGTCACCCAGCATCCTCCACAGCTATGCTGCCTGCCCAGTGGGCACGGCATGGCTGTGCCCAGCCAGGAAGGGAGGCCCTATACTGACGCCTCCTCTTTCAGCCTCTGCTGCTCCTGCTCTGATGCTCCTGCCTTGAACCATCTAGCGCTGGGCTTGGGGAAGCAGACACCTAGCAGGCGAGGGCCTCCAGGGAGAACCGGCCTTGCTGCTGGAGGAGGAGCTGGGGAGCTCCAGGGGCTCAACCACAGGTCACAGGCCTCCACGAGGGGCAGAGGGCGTGGCCTGGCGGTGGCCTGGGGGCCTGGTCCTACAGGATGGGCCGGGAGGGCGCTTTCTCCCCCCTCCCCGCCCCCCGTCTTCCTGTGGATGCAGAGTGCTCTGACTGAGCACCTACTACGTCCAGACACAGGGGCGCGAACAGGAGCCGGCTCAGTCCTCGAGCTCATGGTGAGGAAATCTGAACCAAACAGACCCCGCTCCACACTCGCGGCCATGGGCCCAGGATGGGGGCTGGGCCCGCTCAGCTCTGCACCCTGAAGAGGAGAGCTGGAGAGGGGCAGGGCGGGGGCAGCGGAGGGAACCGGCGCCCACAAAGGCCTGTCCAGGAGCCCAGTGTTACCTGAACCCCTGAAGCCCCTCTCCATGGCTGAGCTGCCCCAGGACTCCACGGCACTGTCCACGCCGGGCACAGCTGGTGGGCAGCGGGCGGCCAGCAGGCCCCCACCCAGGGCGTCAGGCGTATCCTCGCCCGCATCGCTGGCCTCGCTGAGACTGCCTGACTTGCGGGGCGAGGGGGCACCTAGGAGGAGGGGGCATGATCTCTGACCTCGAGCAAACTTCAGTCAGTTTCCCCACCCGAGCGTGGCTGGCAGTTCCCAGGGCTGCTACCGTGTGGGTGGGGCAGCCAAGGGGGCAACGCTCTTTCGTAGATGGGGAAACGGAGGCTCAGGAAGCTGAACAACTTGCACAAGGTCAAACAGGGAGCAGTCGTGGCACCCCAGTTAGAAGGAAGACCCTCCAAATCCAGGGGAAACGGAAGCGCACAGCATTAAGGACAGGGGCCGCAGGGCTCGGGGGCTGCACGCTCTGCCCCCCCCCCCCGGGAGTGTCCCGTTCCGTTGTCTGACCCTCCCTTTCCCACTCCCAGGGCCGGTGGCCAGGACGCGGCTCGGCCCGGAGGCCGGGCAGGCGTGGAGGGACAGCCCCGGGGATGGAGCGAGGCTCACAGTCCGGCTGCTTCTTGATCTTCAGCGTGACTGTCTCGCCGGCCATCTGCAGGAGGTGGATGGCCTCGCTCAGGGGCCGGCCCTTGAGGCTGACGCTGTTGATGGCCAGGATGCGATCGCCGATGTGGATGGCGCCAGTCCTGAGGAGGGACGAGGGCACGGGGTGAGACACGCAGCGGCTCGGCGCAGGACGCCCCGGGCCAGGCCTGCTGACCTCCTTCCGCAGAGAAGACAAAGAACGGGAGGAGCCACTACCGACGATCGAGGGCCCCAAGAACAGAGGGCCGAAGCCCATCGGGAGGGGACCGTCCAGCAGGCGCTCTGAGAATGACGGAGCCCCCACACTAGCTGCCAAACACTAAGTACAGGGTCCTGGGCAGGGTCCCCCTTTAACATGGGGGATCCCTGATGCTTATTTTCCAATTCTAATTGAGGGGTGAAATATATGGAGTGGATTCATTCTCCCCAGAAGAGAGTCTCTGTAGCCTTTCTTCTTCCCTGGCTGCAGAGTGATCACAAGCCCCAGGGGCCGGGCCAGCCTCGTGGAGGGCTGACAGAGCAGGCCCCGTTTGGCCCAGCAGTTTTCTAAGGGGTCATTGATTCAAATTACCCCCAAGAGCTTTTTGAAAAATGCAGAAACCTGGCCACGTGCCCCACCTGTTCTGTGATCTGTGGGGGGGGGGGGCTGAGGGGGGAGGAGTGGAGGGGTACAGTGGTACAGTGCCCGGGGCTGCGGTGGGAAAGGAGCTTTGGCAGGGGTAGCTGGGGGAGGGCTAGGGTCCAGGAGCGAGAACTGAACACTGGACACCTTCAGTGGGGGCTCAGGAGGGCAGAGCCCTGGTCTTGCCCAGAAAGCCCTTGCTCTGGGGGCCGGCGAAGGGGCGGGTCGGATAACTCCTTCAGGAAGGGGTTACTGACTGGTCCCAACCAAGAGTAGCAGATAATCTAAAGTCCACGCCGTATTGGGCGGCTGTTCTGTGAGGATGGCTTGGCTCGGATCCTTGGTTAATAGTTTGACATCAAACCCATTTCAGTCTCCTTTGGTTTCTTTGTCCTTTTAGAATGCAGCCACTTGAAGCTGACACATTGCGTTGTATCTGGACCCTGCTGGAGCCTCACTCTGGACGGGCAGGGTCCATCCTGGCCTATCCGTGTGGGGCCGGCACCCCCGGTGTACGGCTCCAGCGGACCTCCGGCCTCTGCCGGAGGATGGCCGTGCAATCTGCCTGGAGCCCAGCAGGGGGTGCCATGCCTCGCCTTCCCACAGATCCCACCCTCCCTCAATTGCCCAGCAAGGACAAGTGCTGGCTTCTCCAGGGAGTGGCCTGTCCCAGAGCGGGGGGGCTGGGGGGGAGGGGGGGGAGGCCTGTGCCAGAGCGGGGGCCAGGGGGAGGGGGGGAGGCCTGTGCCAGAGCGGGGGGGGGGGCCTGGGGGAGGTGCGGCAGAGGGCGGTCCCTTTATCAGCCAGGGCCTCCCTGCCCCAAAGCTCACCTAACACCTTGCTGCCAGAGGAGAAAGCCTCTGGAGACTCACCCTCTCTGGGAAAGTGGGGGCCCCCTTCTTAACGGCCCCCTAGTGCTTCAGGGAGGCACTTCCTAGGGGAAGGCTAACAAGAAAGCCCCAAGGCCTCCATTTCCCCATCTGGGCTGGTCCCAGCACCGGGGTGCCGTTGCCACCCCCACCCCCAAATTCAGGAGCACAGAGGCACTGCCAGAGCGGCATTGAAGCTCACTTCAGGAGGGGACAGAGTGGTCCAGCACTTTCCTGGACTGGGTCTGCCAGCCGCCCCCCTCCACCCTCCAGCCCGACCGGTCCCTTCCCCTGGGAGGCTGGACTGACGTTTTCATTGTATAGATGGGGAGTTGAGTTGCTGCTCACCGAGGGCCAGTGCCTTGCTCAGTATCACTCAGCAAGGACTTGGAACAGAAGTCAGAATCTAGCTGGGCCCGAAGCCCTCATCTGGTTCCGGGTGGGGGCGGGGGTCTGCCTCCATCCCCATCCCATCCATCCCCACGGGTCCCGGCTCACCTCTCGGCCAGGCCACGTTTGGTGAGGCCGGAGATGACAATGGGGTCGAAAGGCTCCTCTGTACCAGAGATGGTGATGCCCAGGGGGCCGCCATAGCGTTTGAGCTCCACCGTGTAGCTGACTGCACCCGAGCCCTCCTGGTCATCTGCAAGGGGTCGTGGCAAGGGTCAGGGTGGGGACAGCAGCGGGGGAAGGGGCGAGGGTCAGCAGGAGAGGAAGGAGCGGGGCTCCGTCACGGGGTCCTGGCGCAGCCGTGGCATTCATCACCCATCCATACATAGCCACCGCTTGCTTGTGCCGAGGCTTCGCCACATGGCACAGCCCGGGGCCCTGAGTCTCCCTTCCACCCAGCCTGCTGCCCGCGTGCCATTACAAGAAAAAAACAAGACACAGAAGAGATGAAATGCAGAGACTCGGGGCCTGGCGCCATCCCTGGGCGCCGTCCCTGGCGCCGTCCCTGGGCGCCGTCCCTGGCGCCGTCCCTGGGCACCGTCCCTGGCGCTGTCCCTGGCGCCGTCCCTGGGCGCCATCCCTGGGTGCCGTCCCTGGGCGCCATCCCTGGGCGCCATCCCTGGGTGCCGTCCCTGGCGCCGTCCCTGGGCGCCATCCCTGGGTGCCGTCCCTGGCGCCGTCCCTGGGTGCCGTCCCTGGCGCCGTCCCTGGCGCCGTCCCTGGGTGCTTTTTTTTTTTTTTTTTTTTGCTCAAGGTTGGAGCTCTACTACTTGAGCCACACCTCCACCTCCAGCTTTTTGGTGGTTCGTTGGAGGTCAGAGTCACAGACTTTCCTGCTTGAGTCGGCTTCAGTCTGAGATCCTCCGATCTCAGCCCCCTGAGTAGCTAGATGACAGGCGTGGGAAATGCTTAAAACGGCTGATTTTGTGCATCATCCCTGAGAGCAAGGAGATGGTGGTAGGAAGAAACCAGGTATCCAGGGGGCGGGAGCGGCCGCTGCCAGACCTGAGGTCTGCCCTGCGTCGCCCCTCTCCAGCCTCTGCAGTTCCCCGCTTTGCTCCCCTGTTCCACTGTTACGGGGGCGCCTGTGGGGGGGGCGCCTGTGGGGGGGCGCCTGTGGGGGGTGCCAGTGGGGGGGGGGCAGGGGCTGGCGTTCTCAGCCCTCACCAGCACACACAGCCCCACCCCCACTCAGCAGCGGCTCCTCTTTCGCCAGGCCCCATGCTGGTTTGGGACACGCAGGGAGACCAAAGGCAGCGGCTCAAACTCCCTGAGACCTCGGGAGAGCCCGAGGCCCTGCCGCCATATGTTGGGCATCCACCGGACCAGGGTGGGGGGGGGACGGGCGTGGCGTGGAGGGGGGTGAGGGGAGGGCGGGGGGGGGGCGGGCGCACCCGAGTTGTCCTCATCTTTCTGGATCTTGAGCTTCACCAGGTCCTCGCACTGCCGCAGGATCTGCATGGCGTCCTGCAGGGGGCAGTGGTCCAGGCGGATGTTGTCGATGGCCAGCAGCTTGTCGCCCGGCTCCAGGGTGCCGGTCCTGCGTGCACGGGGCAGGGCAGGAGACTTGTGTAGGCGGGTGCCGCGAGCCGCAGGGTGCCAGCGGTCTGGGGCACACCTACCTGTGTGCCACGCTGCCCTTCTTGATGTCCGAGATGATCAGGGGGTCCCCCCGCTTCCTGCTGGCCGCTGTGGGGAGAGGAGCCATGAGCGAGCCCGATCCCGGACGGCCTCAGCCCCGGGGTGGGACAGGGGACCCCTACCTCCTGGTGGGGGGATGGCCAGCCAACGGCTTGCCTCCCCATGCCTCAGTTTCCCTTCTGAAAAATGGAGGTGGTGATCACATCAGACAGGGCTGTGGCCATCACAGGCCCCACAAGGGCTCTGGGCCGGTGACCAGCAGCCCTTCCTGTCCACCTGGCCGCTCCCCGAGCTGTCCCAGCAAGGCCTGGAGTGGGCTGGTGGCTCGGCCCCAGGCCCCGGAGCCCTGCTGTGTGCCGGGCATGGAGGACACAGCGGGGCAGGACACAGGCAGGAGGAGCATCATGAGCAGCCACAGTGCGATCCGCACTTCCTCAGGCTGAGGGCACAAATTCCTTATCAAGGGGTGTGTGTGTGTGTGTGTGTGTGTGTGTGTGTGTGTGTGTGTGTGTGTGTGTGTGTGTGTGTGTGCGCGCGTGTGTGCAAACCTGAGACTAGACAAGTGTTCTTGCAGTGTACTCCATTCTCCAGACTTGTAGGTGGCGTCTGAGCAAAGACTTGAATGAAGGGGGAGAGAGCCGAGCCAGCAGCCGGTACAAAGGCCCTGGGGCAGGAAGGAGCTGGGTGTGCTCCAGGCCCTCAGCCTTCCTGGCCAGTGAGGACGCAGCGTGCCCTCAGTCCCCGCTTTGTAGGAAAGCTTGTGAATTCACCATTTCTTTGCATATCTTCATGTCAGTCCTTTGGCTCTGGCACTCAGGGAGACAGGAACCCCAGCCTGGCCCCATGTTTGGTCCTGACAAACCGGTTACGCTCACCTGGGAGGTGGTGAGGCCGGGAGACCCCCTCTTCTCCTCCCCCCCCACAGTGCACAATGGGGAAACTGAGGCATCAAGAGTCCTGGGCTTGCCCGAGCACATCCCACAGGGCCCCACGGGTGGAAAGACTGGTACTAAAGGTGGCCACTCCCTCCCTGGAGCCTCTCCGCAGCACAGGGGTGTCGGGGCCCCTGGAAAGGCCCGGGAGCTGGGCAGTGCCCTGTGGGGCCGGGGCGGGAACTCACCGCTGATGGTGATGCCCAGCTCCACCCCGCGCCTCTTGGGCAGCTTCACATGGAAGGTCCCGCTGCTGGGGATGACAGACTCTGCAGACCGTGGGGACGAGGAGGGACAGCTGTGACGGTGCTGGCCCGGCCAGAGGGCCCCGGACGGCCGCCCCGGGCCCAGCTCCCCAACAGGTGAGGGAGACGAATCCCACAGGGCTGACCGGCTCTGGTGAGAGCAGAGTCAGCACTGGACCCCAGACCCAAGATGCGCTGCCCAGCGTGGGGGGGGGAGGGATACAGCCAAATCAACTGGGCGCAGGTTTGCCAGGCCTGGCCTGAGGGCTGTAGGGAATTCTAGCTGCTATTTCACAGACGGGGAAACTGAGGGAGCGGGAGGAAGCAATCGGTGCCCGCAGAGAGGGGGCAGCAGCAGGGAAGGGCTCTTTCCACTCACCCGCCACGTCGAACTCCACCTCCAGTAGCACCTTTCGGGCCAGTGCAGCGTCCCGGAGCAGCTGGTTGGCTTCCTCCATGGTCCCGTCCTCGGTGGCAATGCCATTGATGGACAGGACGCGATCCCCCACCTGCAGCAGCCCACACCTGCCCCCGAGAGGCCGGGGCAGCACCGTCAGGAGGCCAGCGGCACCGCAGAGCAGGGCGGGGCTCAGCGCAGGCCCAGCTCCGCCCGACACCTATCCCAGGGTGTGACTCTGCCTCAGTCTCTCTGTCTGTCCACTGGGGGAGAGGGGTGACTTCACAAGGTGTACAGACTTCAAGGGGTTGAAGCCTGAGGGCCTTAGCTGCCCCGAGGGGCTGGCGGCGGGGTGGACGCGATCGCAGTGGGGTGGACGCGGTGGGAGGGCGCGGGCTGGGGATGTGAGCGCTTCCCTGGCCGGGCCGGGTGGGGCCGGCTCACCTCTCGGCCGGGCTGTCGGGCTCGATGAAGCGGACCAGGGGTGGCGAGGACAGGGTCTCGGTGGTGAAGACGCCGCCTTGCAGCTGCAGGCCGAAGCCGCTGAGGGGGTCTCCGCACAGCACCACCTCCGTGGTCTCGGCATGCACGATCTGCCCGCCCGGCCCCACCGTGGAGGCCAGCGACACTGCGGACGGACAGACAGAGCTGCCCGCCCCGGTCTGGAGCGTCCTGACTCCGTGCGGCCTGGGGATGGACGGGTCCCCCGCGCTCCCTGCCTCGGTTTCCCCACCTCTACAATGGGGTTTGGGTTCCGGGCGGGCGCGGCCGGCTTACGTGAGCTCCTGTGCTCCCTCCTCCTCGGCCTTCTCCGCGCGGCCGCAGGCCGGGGGCTGGCGGGCTGGGCCCCGCGGGCCAGGGTGCTGGCGTTGGCGCAGGGAAAGGTGTGGTTCATGGTGGGTGAGGAAAAGGGGGTGGAAGACAAGGCTGGGGAGAGGAAGGGGCACGGCCGGTGAACGCCACAGAGCTCCAGCCTGCCCGGGCCCGGGACAGAGCGGGTGCCCGTGCCCTGCGGCGGGAACCTGTCCCCCGGCCCCGTGCCCTGCGGCGGGACCCTCTGTCCCCGGCCCCGTGCCCTCCCACGGGACCCTCTGCCCCCGGCCCCGTGCCCTCCCACGGGACCCTCTGCCCCGGGCCCCGTGCAGTATCAGGGCGGGTTTTCAGCCCCGGTGTCCTCCGAGGCACAGCTCCCCCCTCCCCCTCCCCCAGGAAGGGTGCGGGGCCCCTGGGTGCAGGGGACTTACACCGGCTGTGGTCCTGGCCCAGGGGCGTGGCCCAGGGCGGTGGTGTGCGGCAGGGTCCGGGCCTCGGGCTGGGGCAGGAGGGCCGGCCGGGGTCCCAGCCCCGCTCGCTCCTCTGCACCCGCACTGTGTGCACAGGGGAACGGGAGGGGGTGGAGGCCCAGCCGGGCTGCGTCCTCCATGCCCGCACCCCTGCTGCACCCCCGTGTCTGCTCTCCGGGCCCTCCGGGGACCCCTACTCTCCCCCTGCCCAGACCTGCACACCCCTCCTCCAGGCCTGTCCCGCCTGTTCTGCTCCTCTCTGTCTGGCCCAGGGCATTCTGGGACAGCAGTGGGAGGACTCAGCTTCCCTGCCCTGTCCTCCTCGTCCTGTGGGACATGGGCAGCTCTGGAGCCAACTGGGGCAGAGATCCTGCTCCATTGCTGACCTGCTGTGTGACCTGCACTAGTCACTTGACCTCTCTGTGCCTCATTCATAAATAGGACCCAGAGAGGAGTGGCCTCCCAGGGTCAAGCGAGACTTAACACCAGTTGAATGGATGAGGACGATGTGCTGACAGCAGGGCCTCAGCCTTGGGGTCTTGCATCTAAGGAGCCCCAGCTTCTGGCCACATGGACTCCATTCCTCCCGGCCTCCCGACCTCTGCTGCCTCCACTTCTCCATGCAGTGTGCTAGCGGTAGCCACAGACAGTCCCTCGGGCCCGCTTGGCCTCGGCTTGGGGCCCTGACCCGGCTGAGGGCCGCACCTGCCTCCAGGGGCCTCGGGGGCCACCGGCCGTGGGGCGCGGGCAAGATCTCCAGCCTCACTTTCTCAGACACGCCCGCCAGGAGCTTGGTGGCCTCGGGCAGCGAGCAGTGCTCCGTGCTGGCGCCGTCGATGGACAGGATGAGGTCTCCGGCGTGCAGGGCACCGCTCCTGGCCGGGCAGGGGACCGAGCAGGGGTGGGGCCGGCTGAGGAGCCCGAGCCGCCGCCGCCGCCGTTTCCCGGAGTGCGCCTGCGCGACGCAGAGCCCCCTTACCTGTCCACCACGCTGGCCGGCTTGATGCGGTCCACGGTGATGACCGGCTTGTTCCGGTGGGAGCCGGTGGTGAGGGAGAGCCCCAGCGTGGACCCCGGTGTCTTGGTGATCTCCACCACCAAGGGCCCCGAAGCCTGGGCCACCGAGTCTGGCACCGCGGACAGGAGGAGGGTTGGAGGGCAGCCATCCTGGGTTCCGCTGCCCAGGCCGGGGCACGGGCATGCCCGGGGCTCGGACGCCTCAGGGCAGCCGGGGGACGCCCGGGGGGCCGGGCGTGGGGGGGCGTGGGGGGCGGAACCCGGGCTTGCCCGCATCACCCTCCGCCCCTCTGACAGCCGCAGCCTTCCTGCGCTCCTGGCACCCCGCGTCTCCGCCCTTGCGGCGGCAGCCCGGCCAGCCCCGTCCTCGGCTGTAATTACCTCCTCCACCGCCCGCTCCCCCACCGCTCCATCTGCGGCCGGCCTCCTCGCTGGCACACCAGGCGTGCCGGCCCGTCTCCTACCTCGGGGCCTTTGCGCTCCCCATTCATCTACCTCCCGCCGTCCCCAGCCTTTTTTCCTCTTTCCCGAGGCCCTGGGACATATATTCTGCTAACGGATCTTCTCCCGGGCAGGTGTCCACTCCAGGAGACTAGGGGCCTGCTCTGGTCCCCAGGGCCTTAAACAATGCCCAGCACGTAGTGTCTGTGGCTTAGAGAGGCTCAGAAAGGCCGAGCGACTGGGCAAGGCCGCACAGCCCCCGCTCATCCCGCTCGGCCCTCCCCTCCGGGCGCTGACGTACCCGGGGTGACCACGTCGTACTCCACCTGGAAGAGGGCCTCGTGGCCGCACTGGCGGAGCGCGGCCAGGGCGGCGGCGTGGCTAGCCCCGTGCAGGGGGGTCCCGTCCACACCGAGCAGCCTGTCGCCCGCCTTCAAGGAGCCTTCCCTGTGGGGCAGGGGCCAGGCTCAGGGGACGGAGGACAGAGCTCCTTCAGGACCACCCACCTCACGCCAAGCACAGAGCAGGGGACAGGGTCCAGAGAGGGTGGCGGCCTGGCGGGGCCACACACAGCACTGGGGGGGGGGGTGTGGAGGGCACTCCGGCCCCTCCCTGCTTCCCGGGCCCGGGAGACCGGCCTGGGAACACACTGGCCTCTCCCCCGCGTGTGCCAGCCCAGCCCCAGAACGCCAGCGACAGGTGCCAGCGCTATTTTAGAAGCTTCTAGGAATAGCTCACTCAGGCCCTATCCCAGGGACAGATTTAGGTCTGGGACAAGCCTGGGCCAGGAGGACTGTCCCGTCAGGGGGTCAGGGGTCAGGGGCGGGACTCTGACACATTCCTTCCCCACATCCTGTCCCACAGGCCGGGCCTCACCGGGCTCTGCCCATGGCTGCCCTGGGGAGGGGGGTCCCTCCCGGCCTGGGGCTGCTCGGCCACGGGGGAGGGGGGCGGTCAGCTCACCTGTCTGCGGGGCCGCCTGGCCGCACGTAGGTCAGGACGAGCGGCCGGGATTTGTGCACATCTTCGTGAGCACCTCCTGGCCGGAAGTCAACAGAGGTGGGGCGGTGGGGCGGTGGGATGGTGGGGTGGTGGGGTGGTGGGATGGTGGGGTGGTGGGATGGTGGGGTGGTGGGGTGGTGGGGTGGTGGGGTGGTGGGATGGTGGGATGGTGGGGTGGTGGGATGGTGGGGTGGTGGGGTGGTGGGATGGTGGGGTGGTGGGGTATTGGGATGGTGGGATGGTGGGATGGTGGGGTGGTGGGATGGTGGGGTGGTGGGGTGGTGGGGTGGTGGGGATGGTGGGGCGGTGGGGTGGTGGGGTGGTGGGGTGGTGGGGTGGTGGGATGGTGGGGTGGTGGGGTGGTGGGGATGGTGGGGCGGTGGGGTGGTGGGATGGTGGGATGGTGGGGTGGTGGGATGGTGGGGTGGTGGGGTGGTGGGGTGTTGGGATGGTGGGATGGTGGGATGGTGGGGTGGTGGGATGGTGGGGTGGTGGGATGGTGGGGTGGTGGGGTGGTGGGGTGGTGGGGATGGTGGGGCGGTGGGGTGGTGGGGTGGTGGGGTGGTGGGGTGGTGGGATGGTGGGGTGGTGGGGTGGTGGGGTGGTGGGGATGGTGGGGCGGTGGGGTGGTGGGATGGTGGGATGGTGGGGTGGTGGGATGGTGGGATGGTGGGATGGTGGGGTGGTGGGGTGTTGGGATGGTGGGATGGTGGGGTGGTGGGGTGGTGGGGTGGTGGGGTGGTGGGATGGTGGGATGGTGGGGTGGTGGGGTGGTGGGATGGTGGGTGGGATGGTGGGGTGGTGGGGTGGTGGGATGGTGGGTGGGATGGTGGGGTGGTGGGGTGGGATGGTGGGGTGGTGGGATGGTGGGGTGGTGGGGTGGTGGGGTGGTGGGGTGGTGGGGATGGTGGGGTGGTGGGATGGTGGGGTGGTGGGGCGGTGGGGTGGTGGGATGGTGGGATGGTGGGGTGGTGGGATGGTGGGATGGTGGGGTGGTGGGGTGGTGGGATGGTGGGGCGCATCTACCTGCCGCCCCCGCCCCCGACAGCCCCAGCAGCCTCCCTCAGTAACACCTGTGTGAGGACTTGTCTTTGCCATCCACAGACCGCCCTCCCCCCCCCTCCGTCCTCTCCGCTCCTCCCCGTTGCTCTAGGGGCTCCTTCTCATCTCACTCCATGCAGCCTCAATCGTGACCTGGCACGGGCCTTCAAGGTCAGAAGTGATCAGATCTACGCTGTGCTCATTTGCGTGGGAACCAGGCACCCAGGAAACCAGCCCTCCCCCCCCCCCCAGCCTCCCCTCCCTCCCTCCTGGCCTCCCTCCCGCCCTTGGGCTCCACGGGCATCCCCACTGACCTCTGAGGACGAAGCCGAAGCTGCTGCCCTCCTTGTGGAGGGCGATGTCCGCGGTCTTGGAGACGATCCTCGGGTTGTTCTCGGGCGCTGTGGAGAGACGGAGGCCTCCCTTGAGCCCCTGCCGCCTGTCCAAGCCCGCAGAGGAACCCAAAGCTCATTCCAGGAGGGCGGAGGGACGGGCCCGGGTGGTGGGGCTCAGAGCGCCCCTCTTCCCCAGGGCCCACCTGGTCCTCACTCAGACAGAAGATGGCCCAGGCCGGGCTTGTGGCTTGGGGGGTGAGTGGGGGGGACTTGGGCCCAAGGTCAGTTCCAGAGTCACTCAGAGCTTGACATTAGGCTAACTTTGAACTCGGGGCTCAGGGTAACCCAGCCTATGTCCTCCGAGTAGGGTGTGGGGGCCCCAGGCCGGGGGACGGGCTTCTAACTACACAGACGACAGGAGGCCCAGGGTGGGGGGTCCCCGCCGGTGCCCTCGGCAGGGAAGGGACGCCGGGCACGGCCCACCCCAGCTGGCGAGGTCCCATCACCCAGACCCCAGTGGGGAGGCCGCTGTGTCCCCCCAGGACCGGGCAGTGGAGGCGGTTCCCCGTCCGCGGGCACCCACCGGGCGGGGGCAGCTCATACTCCACCTCCAGCACCACGCGCTCGCCCACGTTCTTGAGCAGGGTGATGATGTCATCGTGGCTCAGCCTGGTCACGTGGATCCCGTTCACCGAGCGGATGTAGTCGCCCACGTTCAGCAGGTCGCTCCTGGAGCGAGCGGCGGAGCACATGTGGTGACCGGGGTGGGGGGGGGGACCCTCACTTTCTAGTGACGGCTCTGGGCACCCGGGGCTAGCCTGGAGCATGGCCCGGCCGTCCTGGCCTGTGGTCTTCCCTCCGGCCATTCCTGCCCGATCCTGAAATCCTCTGCCGGGCTCAGCTGCTCAGAGGCCGCGCTGGGCAGAGCCAGGCTCCCGGCCTCGGGGGCAAAGGGGCCGCGGAAGGCGGCCCCAGAGCTACGCAGCACCACGCCGACTGGGACGGGCGTCCGCGGGCTTCCCCGAGGCGGGGGTCTCTGGGTGCACGGGCGTCTGGGGGGAGGTGCTGTAGGGAGCAGCACAGAGGGTCAAGCCATCTTCAGGAAAGGACAGCCCGGAGGGGGTGGGCGGGGAGACGCTTGGCCTACGGGGGCGGGAGGGGCCGGGCCCTGGAAAGGGCATCCTGAAGACACCACCTAACCGCCCATCTTCCCCGCGCCTCTCACCTGGCTGCCAGCCCCCCGGGCCTCAGGCTGGAGACTCTGGGCTTGCCGTCCTTGTCCGTGCCCCCCGAGATGGTGAGGCCCAGCGTGCTGCCTTCCCTCTTGAGCAGCTCCACCACGGTGACCCCCCGGAACTCCTCTGCGGCAGATGGAGGGCCAGCGGTCAGCCCCGCCTGCCCCGTGCTCACCCGCGACCGCGCGGGTCACGGGACTCCGGCTGCCTGACCGCACAGCCAGAGGGAGGAGGGGGCCTGGGTACCTGGAATGCTCTGCCGCCGGCTGGCCGGGGCCGCGTCCCCTCCCGCGTCCTTGCTTCCTTTGGAGTACGGCCCATCGTCTGCGGGGATAGAGGGGCACGGCCTGAGCCACCTGCTCTCCCCCTGACGCCCCTCTGTGTGGGCGCTTCTGCAGGGTGGCTGGTCCCACCCTTGTCCTCTGCCCCGGCGTCCTCCCTTCCTCTCGGGGCTGAGTCGCTCGGGTTCGGCGCCCGCCGTGTGCCAGAGCTGTGTGACACAGTGGTCTCTTTTCTTTTTGTTTTGGGCTGATCCTGGGGTTTGCACTCACTCGGCTGGGGCTCTACCAACAGAGTTATGCCTCCTACCCAGCTTTTGGCTGTTTAATTGAGATGCAGTCCCATGGATTTTTTTGGCCCAGGCTGCCTTCAAACCTTGATCCTCAGGCCTCAGCCTCCCCAGTAGCTAGGATGACAGGCGTGAGCCCACCGGTGCCCGGCGGTTGGTGGTTGGGCAGCTCCATTGCCGTGAGTGTGACCATTATTAATCAGGGGTGGTATCATTGCACTTCACAGATACAAGGCTGTGGCTCAGAGATGGACCACACGTGGGCTGGGCCAGCTGTGGAGTGGAGGTCTGCCGTCTGGCTTAGAACCAGGCCCATTGCCCCGTCCATCCCAACCCCGAGGCCCACTGGCCGCTAGGACTGCCCCAGCTGGCAGGTGGCAGAGGCCCTGCAGCCGGCCTCGGCCAGGCCTGTCCATGAGGGGTGGGATCGGTTAGGGCTGAGGGTCACCGCTGGGGCTCAGCCACCGTCAGGACGGGCTCTGTCCACAGCAGGCTCCTCCACTGCAAGTGCAGTTATTATTGTGTTTTATTTTTATTTTTACTTTTTTGCTGGACTTGAAACTGGAACGCAGCATCTGGGTGCTGTCCCTGAGCGCTTCCACTTCTTTGGCTTTTTTATTTTTCCTGGTTAATTGGAGATAAGAGTCTCATAGACTTTCTTGCCCTGGGCTGACTTTGAACCTTGATCCTCAGATCTCAGCCTCCTGAGTAGCTAGGATCTCAGGTGTGAGCCACCAATGCCAGCTACGGAGGGTTTTTGTTGGTTTTTTGCTAGCCGATTCCTTGCTCTGAGGGGGTGGCGGGTTCTCTTCATGGTGGGAACTTAGGCAGTGCCCCTGGCTTCTAATCCCCAGTGGCCCCAGACATTGCCAAGTGCTCCCTGGGGAGCACTGCCTGGACTGTGAGCCAGGGGCAGGGCCTGCCTGGGGAAGGGCTCCTTTTGGGCAAGGAAGGGCAGAGTTTGGCCTGGGGAAATGGGCGTGGCTTGGCCTGAGAATGGGCATGGCTCAGCCAGGGGCTTTGAGAATTTCCTGCGTCTTCCCTTTGACCAAGGCCTGCAGCCCCCCAGCTCCCCAGCCGCTCTGCCACAGCCAGTCACTGGCTCCCTTTGCCTGTCCTAAGCTGCTAAACAGCCAAACAAATAGCAGTTGAGCTCAGAATCCTTTCCAGGCCCCCTGGGGTAGGGTCCCCGCAGCGCCACCGTGCACACTTTTTCCAGATCCTGGTTCTGATCAGCTGCCAATTCAGGCAACACCCTATTAAGTATAATGCTCCCATCACAGTTCCTTAATACGCCCTTCCTCCAGATTCAACAAGATGATTCTGAGCCAATAAAATGAGAAAGGCTGCGTGACCGTGTTTCTGAGGGCCACTCGGAAATTAAATGTCTTATACCATGTAAATTAGCTTCTGCCACAGGCAAATCCCTCCCGCCCCAGACCGGCCCGGGATGGGCCCCGGAAGGGGTGCGGGGAAGGGGGGGGCGGGCTTGGGGGCTAACTTCCTGGGAAAGGTCAAGGAACTGAGGACCCCACTGGCCAAATGCAGAGAGCAGATTCCCAAAGAACGGAGTGCAGTGTGACTGGGCAGGCGTGTGGAGGTGGAGCTCTGCTCCCGATAATGAACACAAAGGAACTGTAAACCTAGACCGAGGCCATGGGACCCCCAAGGCTGGCCACTGAGGCTGACAAACGGCTGCTGAAGGACGACACCCCTTCCCTGGGCATCGGACGGTGGCCTCCATCTTTCCACATTCAATCCTCACCTAGTTGCATGGCTGCCTGTGTGACCCGCGTCTGTTCCTCTCTCTGTAAGATGGAGGGGTCTCTCCTCTCGCTGAGGACAGGTGGCTGGAGCTTGGGGGGGGGTCACTTGGCTTGTATGTAATCCCTATGAGCCCTCTCCCACTCTCGGTTTTTGTTCTGGGACCTAGTAATTACATGCTTAGAGATGAAGGCTTTTCAAAAACATCTTTCCCCCCAATTTTCAGCTGGAAACGTGCACAAAAAACAGAGATATTTTTATCCAGTTCTTTTTTTTTTTTTTTTTTTGTCTCCTCCTTCCAGTAATGGGCAATGATACACTCTGCCTTCACCCCGTGCCGAAAGAACTCGCTTCAGAGGGGAATTTGCTTCTGCAGCCATTCCAGACAGCGCCAGGACGCGGGGTTGGAGGGGACAGGACCCACACCACCGCGGCCCAGGCCGGCTGGGCCGGGGAGGGGTCGCTCCCCATCTGAATTCTCTTGAAATTCTCGCTAACTTGTCCCCTCCTCCCGGCTCCTGCAGCAGCCCTGGGAAGCCATGGAGCTTTGACAAAGAGGAAGGAAGTCAGTCCCCTGCCAGGCTGCTTTGCCAAGGCCCCGCCTGAGCCGGGAGCCCAGGAGAAGCGGCGGGGCGTTGGGTGGGACTGAAGAGGGGCCCACGGAGTTCACAGGGGTCCGCAGCCCAACGTGGACAGGCTGCATGGGACCCCTGGCCTGCGGGGAGGGCCGCCCAGGACCGGGTGCTGACCTGCCCTCAGCCCCACTCCGCCCTTCCCGGGCATGGGTGGGCATTGAGATTCCCAGGGGAGCCCGTGCCACCTCCCCTGGGGTGGCAGCTGTCACTGGTCATCAGCAACGGGAGCCAGGACAACCTGGCATTCTGAGAGGTACAGAAGAAGCTGACACAGAGAGGCGAAGTAACAGCCCAGGGTAAGGGGCAGAGGTTGTTCTAAGAACCTAATACTAGACCACTTAATCCTTATGATGGCGCCTGCCATCGGCATCCCCATGCGACAGATGCAGAAACGGAGGCCCAGAGAGGTTAAGGGACTCCCTAGGGACACACAGCTTCCGCCTCAGTCCAAGCAGCACACAGGGCTCTGGGGGCTGAGGAAAATGGAGGCCTGCTCCTGCTCCTCCTCCCCTCCCCCCAGCCGCAGCAGTGGGGCCTGCCTGGCAGCCCGGAGCCCGCACCCCACCAACAGCCCTCTCCTCGCCAGGGCCAGGGCGGCCCACACCTCACAGGAGGGGCACAGGCCGGACAGGCTGCGTGCTGGGTCCGCGCTCTCTCGCCTCTCCCTAAAACAGGCAATTGCCATTTTCCAAGGTGGCGGCCCGCAGCAGGGGGAGGAGAGCAGAAGTCCCCGCGGGACAGAACGGCGTCGCGCCTCATGATCCCACCTCTCCGCGCTCTCCCCTCGCCCGTGCCACTCCAGATGCCTGCTTCCACTTCCACTCTGGACCCTTCTACGTGCCTGCCCCGGGGCCTTTGCACGGGGGGTGACTGTGTGAACGGACTCACCATCCATCAGCACCCCACACCTCTGCACACTCCCTGATCTCATGTTCTATCCGCCTGTGCTTCTAGGACGTCAGAGGGGCGGAGTGGTCCGTCTGCTCCCACCGACGTGAGCACCCAGAACACTGGTGGCACACAGCAAGTGCCCAGCAAATCTTTCTTGGACTCAATTCCCATGACAGATGAGCGGGACGGGGATCCGGTGCTGGAATGGGGTGCCCCAAATCCAAAGAATAGGAAGAGGCAGAGCCTGGATTCGAACCCACACCTCCCTGGTCCTGGGCTCCCTGAGCGCGTGGCCTCTGAGGGATCCCGGGGCGGCCCAGTCATTGGTGAGGTGTTGTGGGTGGAGGAGGGGCGGTGTTGGGCGGACATGCCCAGGTCCTCGCTGCCAGCACGTGATGGCTCAGCGGCCTTGTGGCTGGGGAGTGGGAGGAGGCCCGGCCCGCCAGGGGCGGGAGAGCAGAGGGTGGGGTGGGACTTCCTGCCCACCGTGCAGGTCCCAGCCCCAGCCAACCGGGAGGATCACCGTCCTGTCCCACAATGCCCCTGGCGCAGCAGCGGTGAGTGAGCTCCCGGAGGGGCCTGGCCACATCCAGCCCGGGCAGAAAGACAGCCCGCGGCTGCCTGTCCCCCGAGCCCCAGGCCTCACGGAGGAGCACGTGAGTGGCCCACTTCTCCCGGCCTGTCTTCCTGGTGTGGCGTGGAGGTGGGCAGTGGGCACCTAGGGGAGGACACGGCCCGGCCAATGATGGGTGAGCAACGGGTGTGTGTCTCACGCCGAGCCAATGGCAGCCAGCCCCCCCCCCCCCCCGTAAGTGTAAGCACCGAGCTCTTCCCTCAGGGCTGGCGGCCTTGACCACCCTGCGCTGAGGAGCCGCCTGGAAACGAAGGCCGGCGGAGACGCGAGCCACAGCGGAGACCCCGATTCCTCATGCTGGGTGAGCACCCAGGTCCTGCGGCCCCCAAGCTCTGTGTGTGGACTGAAGTAAAAAGCAGTCTCGGGAACTGATGTCCGCGGAGGCAGGTGTTAGGGAGGGGACTCCGGGGGCTGCAGGGGCACCCAGAGAGGGGTGGGGAAAGGTCCTGGGTGCCGGGCCGGGAGTGTGGAGCGCTCCCTCCATGAGCCCCGGCGGAGGCCCTGCTCCACAGACGCGGCCACCGTGACCCCCGCTGGACTCGGGCTGGACGGACAGGAGAGGGGACGGCGGCAGTCCCTGTCTGTGCTGCGTAACCATGCACGCCGCTCACCCAGCACAGTGCCTCAGTTTCCCCAACGGTAAAATGAGGATTCGGTTCTCCCTCCCCCCACATACACACACAGTGCCATTGTAAGGAGAACGTGAAAAAATACACAGAGAGAACTTAGAAAACAGCCCCTCCCAAAGACGGGCAGGCCGCTCCAGAAGGCTGAGGCTGGGGAGATGGACAGACGGATGAGCAGCCAGATGGACGGATGCACAGGGCGGGGAATCACCCCATAATAACCGCCTCTGCGCTGGCCCGGCCTCAGCTGCCGAGGAGCGCAGCGGCGGCTCCCCACCCCTCCGCTGAATTCCTGGATCTCCAGGCCGGCCTCCTGCCCGGTGTGGGGCCGGGACTGGCCTGTCCATGCCGGAGGGAGGAGCGGTCTGAGCCCGGCACGGCCCAGCCCCGCAAACCCCAAGCCCTGTGGCCCAGGCTACAACCTTCCAGAGGCGGGGGCACAGAGCGTCCGCCTGGCCCGGGTGCCCTGGCCCTTCCTGCTCCTGCTCCCCAGACCCACAGCGATGCCGTGGCCGTCCTGATCCTCAATGCCCCCCACCTCTCTGTCCAGTGGGCACAGCCCCCAGCCTAGCCGTACCTGCTTCTCCAGGGCTGAGCCCGCACAGCATGTGGCCGCTGTCCTGCCGGCTGCCCACCAACTGGAGCCACTCCACGGCCCGCCTGGCTCCCTGGGAGGAGCCAGAGGTGAGCTCCCACCCACTGGCCGGCACCGCCGCCCTGTGCTGCCCAGGGCTCTGCACTTAAAGGAGACACAGCTGGCGCTGGCTGTTGGCTCCACGCGAGGTCCAAGGCCCCAGCCCCGTAGCCTGCGGCTGGACAGGGCTCTCAGAGGGTGGCCGCTCTGCTCAGCCCTCCCCGGGGCGCCTACAGACACACAGCCTACACCCAGGGCTGCTCCTGGCTGCCCTGGGACTCAGACCCATCGCCCTCCCAGGCCTTTGGTTTCAGTCTGGAAATAGTGCTTAAGTCTAAGGTTACTTTGGCACCGGTGGCTCACACCTAGAATCCCAGCTGGGAGGCTGAGAAGGGAGGATGGCAGTTCAAGGCCAGCCCAAACGGAAAAGCCAGCAAGCCTCCGTCTCCACCGAGGGAAGCTGGCCGCAGTGGCGGCAGCTCGTCATGCCAACAAGGACAGGAAGTCTAAAATAGGTGGAATGCGGTCCAGATACACACACCCGAGGGAAATGAGACAGGGAAAAACAGGGCTGGAGGTGTGGTTCCCCAGGAGAGTGGCTGCCTTGTCCTGAGTGAGGCCCTGAGTTCAAATCCCCTATCACTAAACAATCCCAGATCTCAGCAAGGTGGCACGGAATGCAGGGTCCCGGCCAGGCAGGGCCCGGGGACCCGGAGTCTGTGTGTAAAGCATGTGCTCACGGCAGCGCCCCCGCCCCCCCCCCGGTAGTGAGGCTCTGTCCCCTCGCGTCAGGACTGGGGAACATGGCCCCCGTTTGCGGCGTGGACTCTCACCAGTACTTTGGGAAGGCCGGCGTGCCGTGCCAGGAGGGAGTCCGCCCACCCCTGGGCTTGACGGGCGGGCGCAGCTGGTCCCAGGCTCCGGGCACAGATGGCAGGCTGCCCCTGCCTGCCCCAGCCGCCCCCCCGCCCGCCATGGCGGCTCAGGGCCGACCAGGCAGGTGCTCATGGACACCCTGCCATCTGTCCATGAGAGGAGCGCCGGCTGTACTCACATCCCACCCCGCCACCCCAGGGCAATCACCGCCTGGGCGGGTGCCAGGGAGAAGGGCAGAGTGATAGTTGCCACAAGGTGCTGAAAATGGGGGTGTCCGCAAGCGGTGCGCGCGTGCAGGGCACCCAGCCAGATGCGGTGAGGCCGGACGCGGGCACGCTGCCTGTGAGCGAGTCAGGCCCACGTCCTCGTGTCCCGAGGGTCCTCAGAGAGCACGCCTGTGGCTAGGGACCTTCCAGAACGGTGAGGGCCGCCGCGGACCTCAGCTGCCACACCCCGCCTCCCACGCGTGGCCAGCACTCAGAGGAATCTGCGGGTCCAAGTCTCCCCGGGCTGCCCCTCCCTGGCGGCCCCTCCCCGCGGCCTTCTTTCCTTATGTGTCCTGGGGGACTGGGGCTGGGTGCTAGGCATGGAGACCCGACCCACAGGCACGGGTGCAGCCAGCGGCTCTCCGGAGAGCGCTGGCGGGGAGGAGGGCTCCCTGTGGCCATGGGGTGGGGGGCGGTGCTGGCAAAGAAGACTTTGATCTTTGCCAGGGAAGAGGGGGGACCCAGAGCCCTGGCTCATCAGATCAGACAGGAAGGGGGGGGTGCCCAACTGCTCCAGCCTCCACCTGCGACCCCACCAGAGGACCGTGTGTGTGTGTGCGTATGTACATGTGTGTGTGCATGTGCGTGCATGTGCATGTGTGTGTGTGTGTGTCTTCAGCTTCACCTCCACCCTTGCTTATTTAGGTTGTTCAATAGTTATTACAAAGGTGATGTACACAGGGGTTCTGGTGACGAAAGTCATTTCTTTTTGGACCACGTCGCTCCTTTCCTCGCTCTCTCCCAGACACTGCCCTTTCTGCTAGGGAAACATTTGCTCTGCACAGGTGCGTGCGAGCGGCCGCATTTCCGTCTCTCTCACTCGGCCTTTGGAATTTACCTTTGTGGACGCGAAGCCCTGGAAAGGTCATGCCGTGGATTACCGCAAGGCTTCCGCTCAGCCTTTCTCCAGACGCCTCCACCACCAGGCCCTGGGGGACCCGGGCGAGACTGGGAGGAAAACGGGGCTTTGCGCCTGTCCTCCGCCCCCATGGGAACAGGGGTCTAAAAGACGCCATTGCTGAGAAGCACCCACTCTTAATTCTCGGACCCACGGATGAACGAGAGAGCCGGCAGCCCTGTCTCCATTTTGCCTCTGTCTTCGTGTAAACCATCCTCACCGCAGTCACTCTGCAGTCACCTTGGGTTCCGGGAAGGACAGGGCTGATGACAAGGGATGGAAAGGACCCCAGGGAACCGAAGCGCCCCCTCAGGACACAGGGGTGACAAGCAACCTCCTCAGAGCCCCTTCCCCCAAAACACCAAGAATGACTGGGATAATGAGCAAGCAAGCCGAGTTTTCCCCCGGACTCCTAAACAATCTGCACACCGCACACCACGGCCACCGATCCTTTGTCTATTTGAACCTACAGCTCATGTCTGTACCCGGAAGACAGCCGAGGATGAACTCAAGCTCCGACTTGGCCTGGATGTCAGAGCCACAGGATAAATCCTCCCACGCTTCTACCACAGCCATCGGTCATTTGTCATCCAGGGCAGAGGCACCAAACAGGACTGTAGAAGCCTGGGGTCTAAAGCTCTGGTTCACCATGAACCCCACAAAGCACATCTTTACTTGCTTTTATGGAAGTGTGAGCTTGAAATGGCTGTTGGTCCATTTTGTGACAATGCAGGACATACACATCCTTGGGCCCAGGGAGGTGAAGCAACTTGCCTGAGGTCACCCAGCCTGTGATAGTGAAGCCAAGTTTGCATCCCAGACGCCTGGAGCCAGCCTGTGTTCCAGCACTGCCTTGGCCCTCGGCGTTCAAGGGCTCCAAAAGGGAAGTGGGAGCACAGGAGGGGAGCAGCCTCTCGCGAGAGTGCACGTTGGGCCTGTCACCGCGATCTGTGTGGCCCCGGAGTCTCCTCTGCTTCCCACCTGCGTGGGGTGCGCGTGGGAGGAGACCTTGGAAAGGCCCTGTGGATGGGCGGGTCCTGCTGCAGATGGGGTGCCTGGCCCTGCGGTTGGGGTGCCCTGGGCTGCACTGGGACCGCAGCAGCTGGGAGCCAGTCCCACAATACCCTGAGGGAGCCTGAGGCTCAGAGAGACTATGCCAGAGACCCGGACAGCACAGAGCTGGGCCCGGACCCAGGCCTCTAGAGCGGAGCCCATCACCGCCCCAGACAGCTGTGTCCGGCTGAGTGGCAGCCGGAAATGAAGGCTGGCAGGGAGGAGGGCAGAGATGGCGATCTCAGGAAACGCAAGATAAACCCCTCCGTGCTGTGGGCTGTGAGCCACCTTTCTCCCTCCTTCCCCTCCCCCAACCCAAGGGCCAGGCCTAGACCACGGCTCCCTCCCGCTTGGACCTCCTCAGATCTTGTATATCCATGTTGAACATTTCCATATGGTTGGTGTGACCGATCCTCACTGTGCAGATGGGGAAACTGAGGCTCCGTCTGCGATTCCACCAGTCACAGGGGAGGCACAGGCGACTGGTGGTGCTGTTGGTCTAGTTCTCACCCCATGTCTTCCCCATCCCCTGGGAATCACTTCAGGGACAGTGCTACCTGAAGACCCACAGAGCTGCCATTCCAGGACTGGAGGCAGAGCCTCGGCCTCAGCCTCAGGAGGCTGAGGTGGAGGACAGGGACCCACCTTCCCTGGGCACTGTTAAGTCAGTTAACTACTCCTAATGTTCCGCATAGTTCAAAGGCCCTTAGGGCCCAGCGTCCCTTTCAATGTTCATTTCTCCTTTAAAGAAGCTGAGCTGTGAGGGCAGCGATTTGTGCCCTCACTGACAGCAGTTAGACCTTTCCTGCTGCCTCCAGCGGAGGACTGAGGCCCGGCGTCCCCACCGGTGTATGCCCTCACCGCGGCCCGGCCTCCCCGAACCTCCAGAGACCCCCAAGGAGGCTGCGCGGCAACCACAGCTGCTCGCTGCAGAGCGCAGCTCGGGCTCTGGAAGGCACCGTCCCAGCCGCGGCCGTTTCCAACAGCTCAGCTCTGCCCTTTCCACCACCACCCACCGCAGGCCGCCCGGACGACCCTGCCGCCATTGCCACCCCAGCCAGAGCAGGTGCACTTGTGAAAAACCAATCAATCACAGGCCTCAAGCCCCTCCTCTAAAATACACACAATGAGGGCCGGGAGGTGGCTCGGTGGCACAGCACTTGCTAGGCAAGTCCTGAGTTCAGACCCAGTACCAAAAAAGAAAAAACAAAAATAATAGTTAAAAATAATAATAACTTAAAGATATACACCAGGAAGCAGTTTGCTCCTGTGGGGTGTGTGTTGAGAAGCTCAATGATGGAGCACAGACACCCAGATGTGGTTAGCGGGTCCAAGGCCCTACTCCCTCTCTGGTCACTCATTCTCTCTCAGTACCTGCCAGGAACTAAGCATCCAAGAAAGCAAACAGACCCAGCTCACCTGCAACTTCGCATCCAGGAGAAGGGCAGAGAGGAAACCAGGGACCCATACAGAGGCAAATATGAGATTGGAGATGAAGGAGGGCTGTAAGAGACACAAGGACAGTGCTGGAGGCAGCCAGAGCCCCTGGGAGGAGGTGACCTTTGAGCGGCGACAAAGAGGAGGAGGAAAAGGGAAGAGGTTCTAGGCAGATGGGCAGTCAGGGGACAGGCAGGAGTTAGAGCAGCTGAGGTGCAGGTCCACACAGGAGGGCAGGAGGAGTCGGGACAATGCTTCCTATTTCAGCCTGGATCCCACCTCCCACACCCAGGAGCAAGTGCTCCCTTCCATCCGAATGCAAATGCCCGAGGCGGAGGGAGGGCATAGCCATTTACTGAGCACCTAGTCAGCACCTTGTGCTTTTTGTGAAGACTCTTTCAGGAGTCTCAGGAGGTGGGCACTGTAGCCCCTTTTGCAAAAGAGGAAAAACTGCTGCCCAGAGAGAGAAAGGGATGTGTCCCGGGCTGCGTCGGGCGAGCCCTCTGATCCTCTGCACAGGCTCCTCTCTCCATCCTCACCCTTGGTCCCCATTTGCCCTTGGCGCCCAGTCTGTCTCCTCCTCCTCCCCCTGCCTGCCGGCAACCCGTCCTCACCCTCAGCCCCTCCTTCAAGTGTCGCCCTGTACTCTCTCACTTGGCGGGGACTACGTCTCGCAGCCCTGTGTGCATGGCAAGCGCCGCCGTGCGTTGGCTGAGTGACTGAGAAATGATGAAGTTCCTGAATCAGAAGGAAGCCGCTCATCCTGCTGGAGCAGGAGTCCCGCCTGCGGCCGTCTGCTTCCACTTGCTCACCGCTGCAGATGGGGAGCTAGCCCCCCAAGCTGCAAACACACTTGTACCTCAGCAACTGTGAGGAGCCGGCGCCGAGGGGTGTCATGCCACAGCCCTGGTTACGCACCACCCCCAACTCCATGACTTCTGAACCCGAGCAGGAGAAGCCATGGCTCAGACCCTACATGTGGCTTTGGTGAGGACCCGGTACGTGGCTGGATGGGGTGGGTGGCCTTTGATCTATGTCCGGGGCTTCCTCCTGAGGAGCCACCCTCTCCCCGGGACAAACCATCTTCCCTAACCACAGCAGCTTACTGTGCGGGGCAGACCTTCCCCATGCCTCCGCAGTGCCTCATGGCCCATGGGGAAAAGCCACGCTGTGACAGTAGGAGCAGCCAGTCATGGTGACCACCCCAGCTGGGTGACCACCCCAGCTGGCCTCTGTAGGGCCCCCCAGATCTCAGACTGCCCCCACCTCCAGCAGCCTTCACCTGACCCCATGAGGCTGCTCCGAGACCCCCTTTTTAGGGGAGGGAACCGAACGCCCCCCACCACACACAGTCTGGCAGGGCTTTGAGGCTGGGAGGCCTGGTGCAGAGACCTTGCTCAAGGTCACCCCGCAGGGCCCCAGCCGCCAGTGATGCGGCGGGTAGAGCTCTGGCTCCGGGCCCGGTCGCATCCGCCCACCTGCCCACCACATCTGCTCGTGAGTCACCAACACCTCGGCCAAGACTGCCAGATGCGGGGGCTGCAGAGACAAGGTCACTCCAAGGGCAGAGAGTGGTGAATGGTGAATAGGAGGTTCTCAGCCCTAGGAAAGCAGGGCTGGGGCACAGAAGGGAAACGGAGGCTGGGGGGAGTAGGATCTACTCCCACCAGGAGGCCCACCAGGAGTCGGGGTCAGCCCAGGTCCCGGCCTGATGGATGGGTGTTCTTTCTGCCCCACCAGGCTGTCTTCCCAGGCGGGCAGCTGGGCGGCGCAGGCAGCCTTCACCATGATCAGGGCAATTAGGGTGGGCAGATGGTCCTGCAGGCTGGGCATTCAAGCCGACAACTGGGAAGGCACTGACAAGATCAGCCTAGGTTCTGGTGAGTGGATGCACAGGCTCACTCCCAGTGTGTCAGAAGTTCACCCAGTGTGTTCGGAAGAGCAGGGGGCTTGGGCTGCTCTGCCCGCTTTGCCGGCTCGGACTTCAGTTCCAACTGCTCTGATAAAGGACCACGGGCAGCCATGGTGGCTGGGTGTGGAGGGGCTGAGGGGGCCACTCTGCCTGGAGCAGAGGCTCCTGGGGGGCCCATTGCCGTCACTGTCAGGCTATGCCAGAGGATGAGGGGGGAGGGAGGGGAGGGAGGGCTGGGGGAGGCAGGCCAGGAGCACATGCTGAGCACGCACAGCAGAGTGCAAGTCCCTGTGAGCAAGGGATGCTGGGTAAACTGACCAGTGAGGACCGTCCGTCCTCCCCACCACCAGGGAGGGGACTTGCTAGGGCTCCATCACTTCCTTCTAGGGGTGTGGCTTTGAAAAGTTACTTCCTCCTCTCCAGTCTCAGTTTCCCCAGTCAGCCATTTGATTCACAATTCCGAAGCCCAGTAAGAGGACAGGAGATGGCATGTGGAGTGCCTTACATTGCACCTGGCATGTGGTCGGTGCCCAAGAATTGCTCAGGAGAACAAAGAAGCAAACCAGAGCAGTGCCTCAGGATCCAGGACCGGATGTTGCCCAGTGTAGCTCGGCGATCCCGGGCACTTTGGTGAGGGAAGCGCCCCCGGCCTCAAGCCCGCCCTGGGAAGGCTGGGCAGACTCCTCCCTCTGCAGTCCTGGTGCCCAGAGCAGGGAGGCAGAGGGAGACCCAGGAGCGGGCGCTGAACGCCCTGGAGGGAGAAAAGCAGAGCTCAGCTCCTGCTGCTGCTGCTGCCCCCAGGGTGCGAGATGCCTGGAGCTGGAATTGGGTGGGGGGTTCAGGGGAAGCCTCCCTCCAGAGGACCGGGAGGGACACAGTGACTCAGGAAGACGGGTGGCGAGGAGAGGCACAGCCGGACATGGCTCCGGATGGGGTGGAGAGGTTTGATTTTTGTCTGTCTTATTCCATGTTGTACCCCATGACCTAGAACAGTGCCCGGCACAATAAACATTTAATAACTCATTTATGAATGAGAGGACGGCACGGTGGGTTCTGCCTGGACTCCTTCGGCTGGCTGTGTCCTGTGGTCCCTCACTTTCGCCTGGACCCCACCTCAGCGCCCTCCCCGCGGCCTACTTGGTGATCTATAGACCGAAATCTACTTCCACACTCAAAGCCATCCTCCACCAGAACCTTCTGTCTCCCAAACCAACCCTCCTCTCTCCCCCTCCTCCACTGACTCCCCCCCCACCGTGTCCCCCCTCCCCAGGTCCTCCCAGTCCTCCAGGGAACATCTGGCCAGCCTCAGACACCTGCACAAACAGGGCCCTTCTCTACCTGACAAACGTCCGTTTATCCTTTAGATTCTGAGAGCCTGCATTCACAAGCAAAACGTACCTGGAGCCAGGGGCTGGTGGCTCCCACCGGTAATGTTAGCTACCAGAGAGGGGCAAGGCCAGCCTGGGCACGTAAGTCCCTGAGACTCCTCAGCAAAGAAAGGGGCGCCGCGGAGCACCTGTTTGGTTGCCCACCGGGAAGCTCCAAGGCACAGAACCCAACATTCAGCATCTGCCAGGGGAGCTCCAATTTAGAGCAGCCCCAGGACGCGTCCCCCTGTTCCCCAAGCGGGGATTGTCCCATGGCTCCCCAGGGAGGAGCTGGCATCTCTTCTGGTGTGTCCCAACACAGGAACCCCTGGACAGCCCCAGGAGAAGCCCTGTTTTTGACCCCCTGTCCCACCGGTGGCCACTCAAGCCCTAAAGAAGGGGCTACCGGGGATGGCTGGGGCATCAGACTCCAGCCATCTAGCTAGCGGAGGGGGGCCTGGGGCGCTCTGCTGCCCCACAGAGCCCCCCTCCTTGCCCTCCCCTTTCTGTAGAGCCCTCAGAGGCTAGAACATGCTCAGAGCGGTAGGAGAGCCAGCTGGACAGAGCTCCCACACAGCCGCTGTGTGCCTTGAGCAAGCGCTTTACTCTTTCTGTGCCTCAGTTTCCCTCTGCATAGTCTGGACAGCAATGGGCACAGTGTTGGCGGGCACAGTGAAGAACAAAAGAGCACATGCACTCCCTGGTACTCAGTGGCACTGAATTAATGTCTGCTGCAGTCCGACCGTGTGTTGCACATGGAGAGGTAAAGTCTGGGAGGGGGAGGGTAAGGCCCAGCTCCTCCCCTCCCCACCCCCACTCCAACCCTGCCCGCACTGGGCCCCTTCCTCTGTCCTTCTGAGCAGTGGGGTGTTTGCCCAGGGATGGGACCATCCAAGGAGACACAGCAGCCCTGTCCTGGGTGAGCTTGTCACCCCAAAGTTCCCCACCCAGCGCCTCCACACCTGGGACCCGCTCGCCTGCCCCTGGGGGTAAGCAGCAGGGAGAAAGAGACATGCCCCAAGACAGTGGGACCCTAGAAGAGCCAGGGGAGGAGGGGAGGTGGGGGAGGGACCTGCACGGGGACAAGGCCCTGGAGGAGGACGATGGGAAGAGAGGGAAGAGCAGAGCTGGGGCACACAGCAGGCAGGGAGACAGGGAGACCTAGAGGAGGACCGGACAAAGAGAGAGCTGGGTGGAGATGGAGAGGAGACGGCAGAGTGTCAGCCTCAGACAAGAGATGGAAAGAGAGAGAAGGGTGCAGAGGGGAGGGATGGGGAGAGGAGCAAGGGGTGGGTGGGGCAGAGGGAGACTGGACCGGCACAGGTAGACTTGGGGGAAGAGACCCAGATCCCTGCAAACGCAGCAGGGAAAGCCCCGGCCGTCTCCTCCGCGCAGCGCCCCGCGCCCACCCGGTCCACCCGCGTCCTCGCCCCGCAGGTACCTTTGGGCCGCCGCCTCACCACTCCCAGCCGCCACTTGAGTGACACGGCCAGCATCGCACCCTGGGGCACCAGGACGCGCAGCCCAACCGCAGCCTGGAGTCCCGCTCGCTCTCCACCGCGCAGAGCTGCCTGGCTGGCAGAGGCCGGGCGCTCCCTGCCTCCTCCTCCCTCCCTCCCAGAGTTGCTAAAATAGATAATCCTCCCCAGAGCCCGCGTGTGGTGGCACGGAAGCAGCAAGCCGTCACCAGCACTGGCAAAGCTCAGCCCCAGCACCCTGGAGTGACAAGCTTTCACTGGGCATCCCCTACCCTGCAAGCTCCTTTCCCACAAAGAACTCCCGTCAGTCCACCTCCCAAAGCCTGCCAGGTGACCCCTGGCTCTTGGCACTAGCCAGCAGGCCCGGCCAACCTGGAATGGGCTCCATGGGAACTTCTCATCCCTCAGAGTCGCCTGCCCATCTGCCTGCGGATCCTACCTTATCTAATGACCAGGCAGACTAGGACCCCTTGTCCCACACTTTGCATGCTATGGGATTTCCTGACATGTAGCATTGATTAGTCAGTCATCTTTGTTACTGTAACCCCAGACAGTGGATCTGATAACCAAGACGGCTACAAAGCTGCGGACAGGCACGCCATGTACACAGAGTGGATCTGTTGGATCTCAGCTCTGAGAAGAATGGAACCAAGCATTATGAGATCACACGATGCCACGCCGAGTGCACTACAGAACTTACAAATTATTTCCACAATAAACAGATAACGCAAGTATGAATGTTTTCAAAATGCTGGTCCTGGGTTTTGACCTCAGGGCCAGAGTGCTGATCCTGAACATTTTTTTTTGCTCACGGCTAGTGCTGTATCAGTTGAGCCACAACTTCTGGCTCTTTTTTTGGGGGTGGGGGGACAGCCCAGATTGGCTTCAAACCTTGATTCTCAGATCTCAGCCTTCTGAGTAGCTAGGATTGCAGGCGTGAGCCACTGGCACCCCTGAAATTTTTTTCTTTTTCTCTTTCCTTCTTTCTTTCTTTTTTTGTTTTTTTTGGCCCAACACTGGGACTCAAATTCATTATCTTGCTTTTGCTCATTGGCTGGTGCTCCATGACCTGAGCTATGCCTCCAACTCCCCCGAAAACATCAATACATGATATTTCTTTCCATTTAATAATTTCAGACCACAGCTGACCACAGAGGGGAAAATCTCTGGAGTGACAAACCACAGACGAGAAGGCGCTGCTGTACTGCAGCTCATACTAAGTTGAGATTGTCTGACTGCCCCCAAGACTTGTTGGAACAAAGTCAGAGGCCCTAGTCCCATGTCCTCAAGCAGATAGCACAGGGCTGGCTATCTAGTGGGGTTGGCAAAGTAGAAGGATGACACGGAAGACCCAGCTCTATTCCTTACCTCCACAAACGCTCTTGCTTGTAACATTTAGATACTGGGTGGGATCTGCAGGGCTGTATGTAAGATCCAGCTTCGCAGTGAGAACCCATTAATCATCACACACACACACACACACACACACACACACACCCCTGAGGCAGAGGGGCAGCCACCTTCGCGCGCACACGCACACACACACACACACACACACACACACACACACACACACACACCCCTGAGGCAGAGGGGCAGCCACCTTCTCTGCTAGCAGAGCAGGCCTGTGGCCTGAGACCCTTGCACACACACACACACACACACACACACACACACACACACACACACACACCCCTGAGGCAGAGGGGCAGCCACCTTCTCTGCTAGCAGAGCAGGCCTGTGGCCTGAGACCCTTGCACACACACACACACACACACACACACACACACACACACACACACACACCCCCCTGAGGCAGAGGGGCAGCCACCTTCTCTGCTAGCAGAGCAGGCCTGTGGCCTGAGACCCTTGCACACACACACACACACACACACACACACACACACACACACACACACACACACACACACACACACACCCCTGAGGCAGAGGGGCAGCCACCTTCTCTGCTAGCAGAGCAGGCCTGTGGCCTGAGACCCTTGCTCCTTCCAGCCTCTCCCCAAACCGCTAAGCCCTGGGCCCGATCTGAGCACTGAACACATGCTCGCCGGGGAAGACCAGGCCCGCAGCCCCGGGGAGTCACAGACAGCTGCCCCAGAAATGAGACTTTAGCAGCAGGGGGCTTCTCGGGGGAAATGCACCCAGGGGTCCCCCGCATGCAGCCCTCCTGCCAGCCCTCACACAGTGCTCTGCAAGGTGTGGGATTCCCACTACCGTGGGGCGCAGAGCAACGGGGGGGGGAACACCCCCATCTTCCCAGGGGACTTCCGGCCCGTCCGGCCCAGGCAGTGCTTCGCTTTGGCTCTCGAGCCTCCTGAGGCTATGATTCCCCCACCCCACCCCCGCCACGCAATAAGAGAGCAGGTCCCGGGCAAGTGGATTCCTGTCATAGGTCCTTGGAAATCTGTCTGCCACGTGCGGCAGACTCTGGGGTTCAGGGAGACCCCCCAGTGACTTCTATGGGAATCCAGCCACGGCCTCCACGCTGCGAGCCCCTCCATCCTCACTCCTCCAGGGCATGCTGTCCTTTCCTCTGCGATACGTGGCTGGCAGAGCCTTGCCACCTGGCTGGAGTTGGGCACTGGCTCCAGACTGCCCGTCTCACTCTGGACGTGTGGGGACAGGCAGCGGCTCTGCGGTCCCCGCCCCGGCCACCCCCAGAGGAGCAGAGGCTCTGGGCTCCCGCTGGCTTTGACTGGCTTAGCCTCGAGAGGACAGATCACGGAACACAGGTCTTAGGGGATGGGCAGGCCTGAGTTCAAATCTCAGTTTGGCTAGTCTCAGCCTCAGTTTCCTCGTCTGCCCGAGGGGCTGGCAGTTCCTTCCTGCGTGTGACGTGGCCAGAGCAGGATGAGTGGTGTGTGGTGCACTTGGTTGAGTCTGGCACGCAGTAGGTGCTCAGGACAGCGGGTCTGTAGGTCTGTGGGTATGTGGTCCCAGGGAGGCCGCCGTGGGGGATATGGCAGGGGCTCAGGGTGCAGAGTTCAGCACTGTAGTGCGCATGTGTGATCCACCTTTGTCTTAACATCATCTTAACATGCCACCTTTCAACCAGGCGCAGATTTTCTCTCTCCTGAGTAGCTGGCTTACAGGTGTGAACCACCGGCGCCCAGCATTTACCATTTTGATTAAGCACATCCTCTTTGACCTTGATTTGGGGGAGCACCCTTTGCTTTTTGGGGATGCAGGCTGTATTTTCACAAAATGAAGGGCAGATGACACCATTTTAACACGGCTCATTACAGTGCAGGACCGACCGACCAACCGACGGGCAGATTCTTGACATCACCTGAGCAACATAGGCACACTCTGTACTTTAGAGTATTTGTTCTGAGCCAAGTGCCTATCATCCTAGCTACTCAAGAGGCTCAGATCTAAGGATGGCGGTTCAAGCTTAGCCCAGGTAGGAAAGTCCATGAGACTCTTAATCTCTAATTAACCACCAAAAAAAGAGAAGCCATTCATGGAGCTTTGGCTCAAATGGTAGAGCACCAGACGAAAGCAAAAAGCTCAGGGATGACTTCCAGGTCCTGAGCTCAAGCCCCAGGACTGGCACCAAATACATACATAAATTTGTTCTGAAATTGTAGATCATGCTTGGTCAAAATCTTGTGCAATCTACCCATGAGTAAGGCGAGCGAGCTTCCTGCACCTGGCAGGCAGGTAACGGCTGCTCCTGCGGTGGCCATTCATGAAGCCCACTCCGTATGCGTGAATGGGAATGGCAGGTAGGGGCTGGAACACCAGGACGCTGCTGCTTTCCACAATGACCTCACCAGTGACGACCCCACCGCATCCTCCTGCCGTCCCCAGTGGTCCTCGGGCATCCTCACTTTACAAATGAGAGGTGCGGGATTCCACCAGGGCCACACAGCTCAAATGCGGCAGAGCAAAGTCTCTCAGACACGGCCAGACCTGACCCAAGGGAGCAAGCCCTGTGGATGCCCTCCTGTGCCGGGTGCTCTGCCAGCTCAGCCCGGAGCACAGCCTGCCTTGTTCACGGTGACCGCTGACTAAGGGCAGAGCTGGGACCACATATTCCTGCGTCCCTTTTTAATTATTTAAAAATATTCTTCATTGTTATTATGAAGGTGATGTACACAGGGGTCTGTCTTTTCTTTTCCTCCCTCCCTCCCTCCCTTCCTTTCTTCCTTCCCTCCTCTCTCCCTTCTTCCCTCCCTCCGTCCCTCCCTCTCTTCTCTTTCTCTCTCTCTCTCTCTTTCTTTCTTTTTGTTGGTTGTGGGGCTTAAATTCCAGGCCTGGCTGCTGTCCCTGAGCTCTTCAGCTCAAGGTGAGTGCTCTACCTCTTGAACCACAGCACCACTTCCAGTTTTCTGGTGGTTGAGTCTCATGGGCTTTCTTGCCTTGGGTGGCTTTGAACCTTGATCCTCAGATCTTAGCCTTCTGAGCAGCTAGGATTACAGGCGTGAGCCGCCAGTGCCTGGCCTGGGTTATAATCTCTTAAGTCAGGTAATGAGTACATTTCTTTCTGGGCAATGCTGCCCCTTCCTTCGCTCTCTTCCAGTTTTTCCCTCCTGTCCCTACCCACAAGTTGCACAGTTCATTTTCCACACAGTGTCTGCTGAGTACCACTGCTGCCTTTGTTCACCCTTTGTCCCTCCATTTTCTTTTTTCTTTTCAGGTTTTCAAACCAATACATTCCCTGTTTTGCTTAACTTAGTTCAAGTTGGGTTTTCCCTTGCCTTCTCTTCCCTTTCCTTTCTTTCCCTTCCTTCCCTTCCCTTCCTTCCTTCCTTCCTCCCTCCCTCCCTCCCTTCTTTCCTCCCTCCCTCCCTCCCTTCTTTCCTTTTTCTTTTTTGTGTGGTACAAGGCTTTGAAATCAGGATCTGAGTGTGGTCCTTTAGCTTTTTCATTCGAGGCTAGCACTCTACTGCTTGAGCCACAGGGAGCTCTACTTCTGGCTTTTTGTGGCTAACTGGAGATAAGAGTCTTGATCCTTAGATCTCAGCTTCCTGAGTAGACAAAATGACAGGTGTGTGCCACCAGTTCCTGGCTTCAGGTTGCTTTCTTTGGTACAAATCTAGCATTGTCCTTGTCCCACAGTCCCAGATTTCAGTGCACAGCAGGGACCTCAGCAAAGACAAAATGAATGAATGCATGAATGAATGAATGAATGAAAGGTGGGTGAATGAATGAAAAGCAGCACTCCGAGTAACATATTCTCCAAAGGCTGCCTTCGACAACCCCTTCCTTCTCCACCTGAGTAGGAGGAGGCCAGAGCCCGCAATGATTTGCTGCTAGCGCAGAAGCCCTGACTCTGCAGTGGCAGCAGCAGATCCTGCAGAAGCAGAGTCAGCACAGGAGGAGGACTTGGGGCTCTGCTTTCCAGCTATCGCAGGCCCGCTGGTCCCCCACGCCAGGCCCCCAGGCTCCATAGGTTTATGCAGCCTTCTTTCTGCAGAGAAGGCAGCCCCAGTGAGCGTAGGAGGGAGCAGGGAATCTCTCAAGGGAGATGAGGCCCTGAGATACTGCAGGCTGACCGGCTGTGCTAAAGCAGGGGCAGATAAGCCCGGTCTTGCTGGAGTTCAGGGCCTAGCCAGCTGTGTGGTTTCAAGAAAGTATTTGCTGTTCTCTGGCTGCTATGGCTGTACACTGAGATCACTAAGCAGCATTTATATGCCGATCACATTCTTACTCCTGTGTCCTGAGGCCTAGAGGTGCTCTTCCTGCTGTCTGAGATCACACAATCAAATAAGGATTCAAACACAGGGCCATGTGATTCCCCTTAAAAATGAGCCACAAGTGGAGCATGGTGGATCAAGCCTGCAATCCTACGTACTTGGAGGTAGAGATCAGAGGATCATGGTTCGAGGCCAGCCCAGGCATAAAAGTTCTGAAGACTCCATCTCAACCAATGACTGTGCCGTTGGTCTATGCCTGTCATCCCAGCCACAAATAAAAGACTCACCAGCCCAGTGCCAATGGCTCCCACCAGTAATTCTAGCTCTCAGGAGGCTGACATCTGAGGATCATGGTTCAAAGCCAGACTGGGCAGCAAAGTCCGTGAGACTCATCTCCAATTACCTTCAGAAAACTGAAGTGGAGCTGGGGCTCAAAGTAGCAGGGTGCTAGCCTTTAACCAAAGGGCTCAGGTACAGCACCCAGGCACTGAGTTCAAGCCCTACAACCAACCCAAAATAAAGGCTCACAGTCAGGCTAACCAGGGCATAAAACGAGATCCTATCCAAAAACAGTCAGTACAAAGAGGGGCTGGAATGATAGAATACCTGTTTAGCAAGTACAAGGCCCTTAGTTTGAGGCCCAGAAACACACACACACACACACACACACACACACACACACACACACACACACACACACACACACACACACACACACACACACACACACACGAAAGAGCTGTACAGAGCTACAAGATGGGTTGAAACAAGGAAAACAATCTCAAGAGGTCCAGGGAAGCCTCCATGATTCTCTTTCTTCCATTCCTGTCTTAGCCTCATGCAGCCTCCAGGGGCTCTGGGTTGCTGCTACCCCCACCTGCTTCCTGAAACAAATTAGCATCTCATTAAAGATCCTTTTCCTTTAATCTTCCTGGCCTTTGCTTCCCACTACGGGCCCAATATGACATTTCTGCTGCCCGGTGCTACTGATCTAAATGAGACCCAGGCTTTCAAGGCTGTCTCTGAAGATCAGGACTGGGGACTGCAGGGGGAGGGGGGAGGGAGAGGGGGGCACTGTTATATTTCCTGTTAGGTGGAGGTACAGCACAGGCTATTTACTCATATTAAGCACCTTCTGTGTGTCAGCCCAGAGATACAGCTATGAACAAAAGCAAGGCCTTGTGGGTCTTGATTTTCTATGGAGGAGAGAGGATAAATGATTTGCAATATGTGTGTGATGCTGGGTTTGAGGCAAGGCTCAGGTGGTAGAGTGCTAGTCAATAAGTGAAAGCAAGTGTCAGCAAGTTCAAGTCCTGGTCTTAAAGGGGGGGGGAGGGATCACAAATTAGGAGGTGAAAAACGGGAGGAATAATAACACAAGCTAACAGATAACCGGAGCACAGCTGATGTTGTCTTCCCAGAACCCATATACTCAAGAACATTCCATCTCCCCAAATCCAGACCTGGGCCTCTTTCTTTAGTCTCAGAAATGAAGGAAGTGCTAAAAGTCTGAGAGAAGAAGGTTGGAAGGATGTAGAAACCTGTCCTGAGGCTCCCACTGGCCAAATCTAGGACAACTTGAACATCAAAAAGAATGACTGTAACATTGTAATATTCCATGTGTGCATAATGACTTTCAAAAGAAGAAGGAGAAAAACCCTTACCAGTCCCTTTGGAGGTAGTTAAGGTATGGACTCATTTTTCTGTAAACCAACAATTGAAGGCAAAGAATGAAGCACCAACCCACCTGCCTTTGTGTTCTAGGCTGGCAGTATTTTAGGAGAACCGAGTAAGGGAAAGTCATTGTTGATAGAACCACAGAAAATAAGTACAAAAGAAATGATGAAAGAAGGGAACCATGCTGTACAGTCCTAAGGAAAGAAGAGATGGCTCGTGACTCTGAGAAGGAGAGCAGGTAGCTCTCAAGCCCCTGAGTGGGGCTGGGCATCACCCAAAGTGATTGACTTGACCTTCTGGGCCTCCTGAGGGGTGGAGGAGGAAGCCCACAGCGCTCTGTCAGCAGGCCTGCCTGAACCACTGGACTAAAGCAAACCTAGCCTCAGACCCAAAGACCAGGTGACGGATGGGGCGGGGCAAAACGGGCGTATGACAAAATACCATGAAAACATCCCATTGGGCAGACCACCCCGCTCCCCAGCCAAGAAGGGGGCGCAAAAGAGGGCGAAGGGATTGTTATGGATGAAGAGACTTCAGAGATGGATCAATCAATGCGGTACCAGCATCTTAGCAAGATCCTAGCTTGAATCGACTGCACGTGAAAACCTCTTCGAAAGGACCCCCGAGAGAGGATGCCAAGAGCGCCCGGGGGCTGCTGGGACTGTTACCGAGAGAGGAGATGCTGCCGGGGCTGCCGGGGCTGCGAGGGGCTGTCATCGCGCCTCTGGCCTGCGCGGTGCTGAGGGGTGGAGCCTATAAAAGGCGGTGCCCAGAACACGGAAGTGAGGTCACGGGGGCGTGCCCTGGATGCTAACAGGCCCCGCCCCTTCCGCTCTGTCCCTCCGCTTCCCGCCAGAAGCCAGCGGCCTGGGCCTGGCCGTGGCCGCCATGTTGCTCGGCGTGGCCACAGGCCCCAGACCGCCCCGGCTAGCCGGCCGTGGGCCGAGAGCTCCGAACCGTGAGTGACCAGGAGCCTTTTATTTATCTCTGTGCGGCGTGGGAGCTTGGGGGAGCCCCTCCCCGCCGCCGGCCTCGCGGGGAGGCCCGAGGGGTGAGTGTGGGGAGAGCAGAGGGGGCCGAGGGGAGCGGGGGCGACGGAGCGGGGCACCAGGGAGGGGAGGCCGGAGGTGTCTCAGAGGCCGCAGGTCCGTGCACCGGCCGGCTCCCGACGCCCCGTTGGGGCGCTGTGGGTGAGGCGGGTCGGACAGGGGCACCCCCAGAGCCACCGGCCAGGAAACGGGCCTCCCGCCCGCTCCCGCGCCCAGCCCCGCCAGGCTGCTGACCTCCCCCACCCACCCCACCCCCTGCCCCGCCAGGCTGCTGACCTCCCCCACCCACCCGACCCCCTGCCCCGCCAGGCTGCTGACCTCCCCCACCCACCCCACCCCCTGCCCCGCCAGGCTGCTGACCTCCCCCACCCACCCGACCCCCTGCCCCGCCAGGCTGCTGACCTCCCCCACCCACCCGACCCCCTGCCCCGCCAGGCTGCTGACCCCCTGCTGCAGCCCCGCCGGGCAGCGGCGCCCTTCCCCACCTTGACCCAGACAGAGAGCTGTGCTGGGTGAGGGGTGGCATTTCCTCTCAGAGCGACTCCATCTGAAACACGGGGAGGAAAAAAATGCCTAAGTCAACTTTGCAGCATCAAGGGCAGCTTCCAGCTCTTCAGGCACATGACCCATCCGGACACCCTGAGAAGGGGGGGCTAGACTTATTCTGTATTGCAGGTGTGGAGACCAAGGCAGGGGAAGCCAGGCCAAGGCCCCGCCGCTCTGAGCAGTGTCTGAGTGTGAGTGCAGTTGTTGGGATTAAATACAGCACACATAGACAGTGGGCACTAGGGCATAGCTGCCCACCCGGGCACCTTGAGGTTCTGCTGTCCAGGTCCCTGCACCTTCCGACCTGGATCTCCACCTCCTAGCTGGCGGTGTAGGCGGAGTGCCCAAGGTGCCCTCCTCTTAGACAGACTAAGGAGAGGTGGTTCTTTATTGCTTTGAGCAGCTGTAAATCCTTGGGCTCTAGCTCTCAGTTCACATTAGGAAGACCAACCCCCACCTCAGAGCTGGGAGTGGATAACAAGTTCATCCTCTCCCCTGACACCAGCCAGTGAGGACCCAGTCTAGGAAACACAGTAAGAATTGAGGGAGGGGACAGAGGTTGAGTGCACTCTTAGGGAGATGTGTCAGTGAGGGAATTTGTCAAATAAGGAAACTGGAGTCTAGAAAAGGGAAGGAATAGCTCAAGGTCACAAAACTGTTAAAAACCACTGTCAGGCTAATGCTGGAGGGGATGTGGAGAAAGAGGAACCCTGTTACACTGCTGGTGGGAATGTACACTTATACAACCACTTTGGAAAGCAGTCTGGAGGGTCCTTAGAAAGCTAAAGATTGACCTCCCTTACAACCCAGTCATACCACTTCTAGGCATCTACCCTGAACAACAGGAACCAATATACAAGGACACGTGCACCTCCATGTTTATTGCAGCACTATTCACAATAGCTAGGATATGGAAACAACCCAGATGCCTCACCACAGATGAATGGATCCAAAAATTGTGGTATCTATACACAATGGAATATTATGCAGCCATTAGAAAGGACAAAATAATGGCATTTGCAGGGAAATGGATGGAGCTGGAAGGAATCGTGTTGAGTGAGGTAAGCCAAGAGCAAAGAGACAAATGGTACATGGTCTCCCTGATAAGTGGATGCTAAATCCAAAATGTTAGGTGATATGACAAAACTAACGGGACTTAAGAAACAAAGAACTCCCATTCATCTGGTCGAATCACTACTAAATATCCCCACGCTGCTGATCATATGTACGGTGTATAACATGTGTACACCATTATATGTTATAGACTGTGATAGACAATTTGCTCCAGGAAAGTTAGAATGAACTTGTGACTTTAAATGAGCATCATTATTCCACAATACTGTGAAATTTGGGAAATTATGTAATCACTTAATCACAATCAAAAAAAAAAAAAAAAAGAACCTGGGGAAGGTAGGGAGGGAAGAGATGGTAGGGGGAAAACAATGGAGGGGGTAACAATGCTCAATAGGAAGTGTACTCATTACCTCACTCATGTAACTGTAACCCTCTGTATAGTATCTTTACAACAAAAAATAAAATAAAAAAACAAACCACTATCGGGGCTGGAACCCAGCTATGCCCATGGGGCCTTGTGGTGTGAATAAAGCTGGGTGTCCCAGATGGAGAGTTTCTCAGGTCTCCACATGGCAACAAGCAACCACAGGGACCCGCTGGGCCTTATGGCTTCAGGACCCTGCCTGTTTCCCCCTCCCAATCAGATCATATGCCCCAAAAATCCTCCAAGGCTGGGATATGTGGAAGGGAAGCCCCCAACACAGTAGGCAGTGCCAAGGATGAGAAGGGGCTGCAGAGAACCCACTTTCTCTGGTCTCAGCATGACTGCAAACTGCCCAAATTGCAGTACTGCCTCAGAAGGCAGCTGAGATTCCTGGAGGCAGCCATGTCCTGGCGCTGTCCTTCCTGGGGTGGTCAGTGAGTGCATTCCCCATCTGGCATTTAGAAGACCAGAGGCCTGCATGAAGGAGTCCTCAGGCTGCTGCCCACCTGTCACCTGCAAAGCCCCATTCTGACTCCCCAACTCTGAAGCATGTTCTTGCTCTTTGCTCTCAGTTCTGTTGCTCAAGACAAAATGTTTTGTTCCTGTCCTCCATCCCCGCACCCCCCTTACAGAGACAGACACTTGTGCCACATCACCCAGCAAGGAGGCAAGGCTAGGACTGAACCAGAGACTGAAAACAGGGCAGGAACTCAAAGCGTTCGAAGTCCCCATCTTCTGCAGCTTTTCTTGGGGAGGCAGCTCTATCACTGAGCTATATCCCTAGCATCCTTTTTTTCTCAGAGCGTTGATATATACCAAACACAGTTTTCCTGCCTCAGCCTACAGAGTGCTGGGTTATAGGCATATGCTACCACACCCAGCTTAGGTCTGTATTCAAGCTTGGCATACGATTCTGATGCCTCATTCCGAGTGAATCCAAACCCCTAGGGAAGCATAAAACAAATTCATACAAAAAAGATCTGCACAAGTATTGGTGAGGATGTGGAACAACTGGAAGTCTCATGCCCTGACTATAGCACTCTAAATTGGTACCACCTACTTTAGAAAGGTATTTAGCAGCATCTATCAAAAACTTTGAAATAGGGGCTAGGAATGTAGATTAGTGGTAGAATGCTTGCCTAGCATGCATGAAAGCCCTGAGTTCAGTTCCACATAAACAGAAAAAGCCAGAAGTGACCCTGTGGCTCAAGTGCTAGAACACTAGCCTTGAGCAAAAGAAGCTCATGGACAGTGCCCAGGCCCTGAGTTCAAGCCCCAGGACTGGCAAAACAAAAAAACAACACCCCTCCCCCCAATATTACATAGATGCAATGAAGTAAAACTGTTGGGATGTCCATATCCCATGACCTGGTAGTTGCACTTGACAGAGACGCAGAAATGTATGTATTTGGGTCCCAGAAGTCATGATTTTTTTTGGGGGGGGGTCCGGTAGTGGGCCTGAACTCTGGGCCTGGGCGCTGTCCTTCAGCTCTTCAGCTCAAGGCTAGCACTCTACCACCTGAGCCACAGCGCCACTTCCAGCTTTTTTCTTTTTGCTTATGTGGTGCTGGGGAATCGAACCCAGGGCTTCAAGCATGCAAGGCAAGTGCTCTACCACTGAGCCACCTTCCCAGCCCCCAAGAAGTCGTGATTGTGCAATAGAATACTATGCAGCAATGAAGAAGAATGCCCTGCTCTTTCATACAACAGAATAGATGTATATAAGATACATGTCATTGAGCTACATAGATTATACATTGTGTTATTCCAGATACAGGAAATTAAGCAACAGTCAAAAACCAAACTTATTCATGTAACTAAAACCAAAGAGGAGGATACCTACAATCAGAACTAAGGTTGCCTCTGGGTGGAGCAGGGTAGGGGACACAGTTTGAGGTGAGTCTGTGGAGCTGGCAATGTTCTAATTTTTTCTCCCATGTTTTCTACTAGAATCAATTAGTTGTACAGGTTATTTCATTTTAGCATTCATACATGCATTTAGTATACCTTGATCAGACTTACCCTCACTACTCTCCAGTTTCCCCTGTTCTCAAACCCATTCAACAAGCTTCCTTGTTGATTTCACACATGCACACAGTGTTTTGGCCATAATTCCTTCTCCCTCTCCCATTTGCTCTCCCTCCTCCCACCAGTACCCCCATTCCTGAAAGGACTTGTTTTACACTCAAATCAAATTTCTCAAAAGGGTTTAATCTGTGTTTCACACATGCATATGCGATGTTTCAATCAAGAGCAGCCTTGGGCAGCTCTGGATGTAGGGGAGTACTGGAAAGAGGGCAGGTGGAGTTAGCGTTTTGTCACCAAAATCCCATAGTGGGAGTGGCAGCCTCCGGAGCCTGCCCTAGGGCCAGGAAAACAAAACGGATGAGGAGAAAGCAATTAAGAAGCTGTCATCAGGGAGGCAGCTGGCATCTGTTTGGGCATCTGCTGAAGCTGGCTCTGTCTCCCCAGAGCCAGGGGGAGGCAGGCAAGGGAGAGGAGCAGCATTCAGGTCCATCTCAGTGTGAGAAGCTGCTGGCGGCAGTGAGCTGTATAAGCCCACGACTCCTTATCAGGAAGGAGGACACTGACAGGTTTTCATGATGCCTGGGCACTCAGCACCACTTGAGGGAGAGGGAGCAGACTGTTCACCCAGTAGATTATCTGCTAAATGCCAGCATCTCTACTGCGGGAGAGGGACAGACCAGGACCTGTGGAGCTTGGGGCCAGGCGCCTTATCAAAGGCCATGAGTGCTCACAGGACAAGACTGGTGCTGTGTGAGGGTACAGTAGAGCAAGTCTAGGAGGCTTGGGGTGAGACCTGGAAGCTCAGTGTGATTGCACGGGGTCCAGTGCAGAGAACACACAGGTGAAGGCCAAGAATGAGGGGGAGTGCGGGTCCTGAGAGCACTGTTGTGCTGCAGGCATGGCCCCTGCTCTGCTGCACCGATTCACACTACCCTCAGGACTGGGGGCACCGTTCACCCTCCTTCCAGAAGGAGAATCAGGTTAGGTATCACAAACAAAGGTTACAGCTTATAAGTAAGCTGAATCGGACCCATTATGCCACTCTTCCTCTCATTTGTTTCTTGTTCCCCAAGAATGGAAATGCCAGTGTAGCTGGAAGCCAGCCATGCTGGGCCTGTGGGCTGCGGGAGCCACTTCTGAGGGTGGAGAGGAAGCAAGAACAGATGTGGTGTGCCAGCACACAGCCCAGTGGTAGAGCAGTACTGGACCATCATCAGACACCTGTTTTTCCACTCTGCATTTACAGAATGCTTCAGGCACAAGTTCTCCTTCCAGATATTAGGACATTTTGGCTCTTCTGTCAGATGGCAAGGACATGTCCGGCACAAACGTCCACATCTCAGCAACTTTGATGACTGAGGACTCTTTCTAGCATGAATCTTGTCACTTCCACTTAGACTGTTGATTCATCCTCTAAACAGCAGTCTAGCCACGTCCATGGTTTTCCATTCTCATTTTTTTTTGCTTTATTGAGGTCAATTTCATTGATATCAAGCCTTTCCTAATTAAAATGTATAATGAAGACTTGCTTCATTAATCACATACTGATTACAGACAACTTATGCCCCTTGGGCTTCTCTGTCTGGCCATTATTTCTCTCAGCTTCATTCTCTCAGGTCAGGTGTTTGCAGCACTTAAAGTTGGCATGGTGATTATATTCTTTTGTCAATTTTTAGATCAATGGCTATTTTTCCTGTGCATAGTTTTAGCCTATGCCAGTTTTATTTTATGTTGATTACTTCTGCTATTTGCTATACATGATGGATTGAACAAGAGACAAATTGGTCCGTGTTTATTTCTTAGGAGATCCATGAGACATTGAGACACATTATGAGTCAGAAGACAAAAAGAGACCCAGAGAAAGTATATGTAGGTAAACCAGCAAGCAAGCTAAGACAGAGTCAGGAACACAGATCATGGTTCAAAGCCAACCAAGACAGAAAAGTCAAGAAGCTGGATTAGAGCTGTGTCTCAAATGGTAGAGCACCAGCTGTAAGCAAAAGAGCCAAGTGAGAGACCCAAGTACAAGCCCCAGTACCAGCACAAAAAATTAAATAAGTAAATGCAAAAAAGGACTGGGAGTGTGGCTCAAGTGGCAGAGTGCTTGTCTAGCAAGTATGAGACAGGCCCTAGTATCACAAAAAGAAAAGAGACTACACTGGCACTATACTACCCTGACATGAGTGTGTTTTACTGTATATGTTGCACCCCAATAAAGCTTAAAAAAATGTTCCTGAGAACAGGCTTCCTGTGAACTCCACATGATCAAAGAGGATGGTTGCTCTGGTTGGGTGATGAGGGTCCCCTACAGGCCCATGTGTTGGAAGGCTTGTCCCAAGGGTGGCACTGCTCGCCATAATGTCTAGGAGTTAGGGCCTTTTTGAGGTTTTGGTTTGTTTGTTTTGTGCCCATCCTGGGACTTGAAGCTCCGGGCCTGTGTACTCTTTCTGAGTTTCTTTTGCTCAAGGCTAGTGCTCTACCGCTTGAGCCACAGCTCCACTTCTGGCAGGGTAGTAGATGACAAACTTCCCTACCCAGACTGGCTTCTAACTGCAATCCTCAGATCTAAGCCTGCAGAGTAGCTAGGATTACAGGTGTGAACCACTGGCACCCAGCTGTTTTAAGAACATTAGGGACATAACCTTGAAAGAGACCATAAGACCCTGTTCCTCCCTCCACCTCTCTCCCTGCCCTTTTGTTTCCGGGCTGGTGAACTAAATAGTTTTGCTTTTCCACATGCTCTGACCATGATGTGCTCTGCACCTATCCATAGGCCCAAAACAATGGGCTATACAATCTTAGACCAGAACTTCCCAATTGTGAGCAAAGAAACAGTTTCTCTTACAGGTTACGTGCTTCCCGTATTTTGTTAAAGTAACAGGATGCTGACCAAGAGCATGTGCAGAAGCTCTCAACCTGAAAAGCAGTTCACAGGTATGAGGGATTATGGTGGTTTCTGTGATTATTACCAAAGACAGTGACTACCACCCCAGACCAAGGTGGCCCTAGCTCTGGTATCAGGCTGAACTGGTCTGCAGTCTCTCTCCGTTATGATCTGCTTTGACACCTGGGGCAAAGGTGCTTCCTTCCCCGAGTGTCAGTGGAATATTCTAATTCATGTACTTTCATTTTGTGGCCTGTCATTGGTGCACATGCATCTGTTCATAGAATGTCTGGCTGGCCTACCTAACTTGATGTCAAATTCACTGGGGCAGAGTCGTGGCCTGCCTCTTCACCACTGGCTCCCCAGGGTATAGGCAGTGCCTGTTCAGTAAACATTTGTAGGGTGAATAAATGAACATTTCTTACACAGCTATATATATTTTTTATTTATTATTTTTTTGGTCGTTTGTCAGGCTTGAACTCTGGGTTTGGGTGCCGTCCCTGCACTCTTCAGCTCAAGGTAAATGCTCTACCGCTTGAGCCACAGCGCCACTTCTGGTTTTCTAGTGGTTTTTTTTTTTTTTTTTGGCCTGAACTCTGGGCCTGTCCCTCATCAGCTCTTCAGCTCAAGGCTATCATTCTACTACTTGAGTCACAATGCCACTTCTGGCTTCTTTTTTCTCTTTGCTTATGTGGTGCTGAGGAATCGAACCCAGGGCCTCAGGCATGCAAGGCAAGTGCTCTACCACTGAGCCACCTTCCCAGCCCTCTAGTAGTTTATTGGAGATAAGAGTCTCATGGACTTTCCTGTCCAGGCTGGCTTTGAACCGTGATCCTCCGATCTCTGCCTCCTGAGTAGCTAGGATTACAGGTGTGAGCCACTGGCGCCTGGCACACAACTATATTAAGACTGCCCATTTCACAGATGAACACGGACTCAGAGAATATGGGTGACTTCTCCAAGGCTGAGCAGGAGTGGAATCAGGTTTCTGACTCCATAGACTCCTCTCAGCTCTCTCTCAGCTGACTCTCTCAGCTCTAGGGTAACAATTCTGTGAACAGATACTCTAGGAAAAGGGGAGGCAGGGGAGGGCTGACTTCAGTGGGCAGAACGTGAAGGTCAGGAACCATTCTAGGAGACCTATGCATCAACTTCAAGCAGGTTAGGCCTGCAAACGTAGCGCTCCCCCCACCCCCTATGGTCTAAATGTCCCAAGAATCCTCCAGTCCACCCCAACCTAGGACAGGAACACTTGGGGCAACAGCTTTGATGGGAGGGGGACATTAGGATTTGAATCCAAAATATCTTTGGGGGGGGATGTTATGGTTTGAATCCAGACTTTTTGAAAGGCTTCTGTGTGAGAGGCTTGGTTGCCTGCTGGTTTGGTTTTGGGAATGATTGTATGCTGAGGGCTCTGACCCCCAGTGGATGAGTGGATAGAGTTGGGGCGGGCCTCCAGAGGTGTGCCAGGAAGGTTGCACTTGGCAGGCAAAGTAAAAGCTTTCCTCCTCCTCCAAGTTGACTTTTTCAGGTATTCTATCACAGGGATCACTACGTGCTGGGACAGTCCAGTCTAGTCTCACTGGGCTTTCTGCAGCAGGGAGGGAAGCCCAGCACCCCTACCTGGGCGTCAGAGCACTTTTGGTTGTGTGGCAAGAAGTGCAAACAGGAGCAGTCAGATGCACACCAAGAGGCTGTCGCTGTCTGGATCCTGGCAGAGTGGGACAAGTGAGATATTTTATTTATGTGCCGTGCATATCTATTAGGGAGAGGTAAATAAATGAGCTGCTTGCCATCTGCACCCCAGCCTGTGCCAAGTTGCCTCCTCCTCCTCTGCCTCAGGAGCACAGGCTGCCCCAGGGAACCCCCGGACAGCGACAAGGAGAGCTCCTGAGCACGATGCCCTCTCCAGTGTGAGCAGTCCTACATTAGAACCTTCTGAGAGGGAACGGATGCCAGGAACTAATCTAGGCCATTTGCTGCTATCTGAAGGGTGGGTGTTTTGTTGTCCTCATTTCTTGAGGGTCAGAGAGCGCAGGTCACATGCCCAGGGGTACCCAGCAAGTGAGCTCCAGACAGAGAGGACCAAATCCTTGAACAATGGGCAGGGGAAAAGACCACCAGGAGAGGACAGTGTCACATCCCTGCCTCTGGCACTAGTTGCTGTAGGTCCAGGATGGTTCTGTAATTCTCTGGGCCCTTCTCTGTTGAAAAGCTCCACAGGGCTGTGTGAATTAGATCACCCTTCTTGCAAGGCCCCAGTGTCCTCGCTTGTCATGGAGGCTTTGGACTCCATGAGGGTGCCTGCCTCCCCGCCTCCAAGCAACGACACCGTCCCTAAGAGCAGTCCAGTCTTTCCAGGGGACTTCCTGGAGCCTCAGTGCCTTAGGAGGGAGGGATGCAGGCTGCAAGGAAGAGGAACTTACAGGGGTGGCATTGCTTTGAAACATGTTTTTCAGAGCCGTGGGCTAGGGAGAAAACTGTCCAGTGGTGCTGCAGAGTCAGGGCTCAGGACTTGCTCACAGTCACAAAGCCTTCAGAGTGGTGGGGAGTCCCGGGCCCTGCTCCCAGGCTTCAAAGCCCAGGCACTGAGCCCGGCCAGCAGCTCCAAGCTCAGCCTGAGCTGAATCTTTTATGAAGCACTATAAATCTCCCCGAATCACTCCATCCCGCAGCCCACAGGCCCTGCCTGCCTCACTGCGTCTGCCTCCCTGCAGGGCCTTTTCATTAAATTAAGTGCAAGGAATCCAATGCAATTGCTTTTGATTGTCCCCAAGGGACCGCCTGCCACCTCCCTCCAGGGCACCTGAAGGCACTCCCACTCAAAACAATCATGATGGAGATTTCATGGTAAAAGAGTATTTCTAAAGATGCTTGATTCGGGGGTTGGAACTATGGCTCAGTTGGTAGGTGGCTAGCCAGCGAGTGAAAGCAGCAGGTACCAAGTTGAGACCTGGTCTTGGACCAAGAAAGAAAGACAGGAAGGAAAGGAAGGGGGGAGGGAGGGAAGGAAGGGAGATAGGTTAGTTGATTCAGTATCTCGAGCTGGTGTTGGTGAGCCCCATCAGGTACTCTTGGAGCCTCCTGATAGTTGTGGGGGTTGGGAGGCCAGAAATAGCCCATGCCTTCCAGCAGGACAGTTCCCCAGGCAAACACAGGTCCATAGGCCCCCAGTTCTAGGGCTGAGGAGTGGAGGGAGGGACTGCAGATAGTAGGGCACATTGTCCTAGGGCACCTGTCAGTGGGAGCATGTGAGCGGCCGTGGGTCTGCAGGGGAAGTCTAGAAGGAGGCAGAAATCTTTGTCCTGTGTCTGTCGTGGGCAGAGACGACTATGGCGGCCAGCACATGGAGCCCATGATGCTGTCTCCACTGCCTCCCTGGCTCCCTCCCCATCCCTAGGGGCTGTTTGCAGATGAGGACATGGAGAGTTCTAAGACAGAAGGGACAGCAGGAAAAGAGACAGGTGTGACACATTAGGTCACATAGCAGCGCCTTGGTAAAACCTTGACCCTGGAGGAACCTAGAGTCCTTCCTCAGCTCATCTTCTACCCCATGTTCCTGCTCCTCCCTCACGCATGCTGTCATTCTGAGGAGCGGAGGCTCCTCGGTTTCCTCAGACACCCAGGCGCACGCTTGCCCTCTACTCCAGAAGCCCCTCCGTGACCACCCTCTACCTCTCCGTGCCTTTCCCGGTCTTCTAAGCAGCACTTCTCCCTCTGAACGTCTTCATTGGTCCCCTGCTGTGGGGGCCACCTCTCCTTTTCCATAAGGACAGACTTGGGCTTGTTCATTGCTGTACCCCACCGAGCCACACTAGACAGTGACTGGCTCATGCTCCTTAGACAATGAGAACACGAAGAAGAAAAGGACACAGCACCCGAGTGCAGTGCCAGGGTGCAGGAGGAGGCTGGAAATGCCTGGGGTCCAGCTGCAGTGACAGCAACCTCTCCCTCCAGAGCTCGGATTTCCAAATCAAAGGAGCTGGAGAGTCTGAGCCTCATTCCTAGAGGGAAAGCAGGAGGCCAGTATGGATATGGAGCGGGAGAAGTGGCCTAGAACGTGAGGAATAGCAAGCAACCCTCCAGATTATGTGGCCATTAGGAATGACAAGTGTAAGAAATAACGTCTGTGGGGAAAGCCTTCAGAGCTGCATCACAGGCCGATGACAGCCACAGGAAGGTGGAGTCTCACAGAGGCATTTTTATGAAAGCAAAGAGCTAAAAATAACCTTGGTGTCCAACTATAGGGGCACAGTATGCTACTTACTGGGGCAGGATGAAGCAGGAGGACATGCTGGCCCTGGAAACCAAGTGAGTGAAAAGCCAGAGACAAGAATGTGTGGTATGATACTAACAAGAACAGACAATGAAAAGCTGGGCGCCGGTGGCTCACACCTGTCATCCTAGCTACTCAGGAGACTGAGATCTGAGGATCATGGTTCAAAGCCAGCCCGGGTAGGAAAGTCCGTAAGACTCCAATAAACAACCAGAAAACCGGAAGTGACGCTGTGGCTTAAGTGGTAGAGCGCTCGCCTTGAGCTGAAGAGCTGAGGGACAGCACCCAGGCCCAGAGTTCAAGCCCCATGACCGACAAAAAAAAAAAAGATCAGACAATGAGCCAGGCACAGTTGCTTACACCTATAATGCCAGCTATTCAGAGGCAGAGATCAGGAGTATCTCTATTCCAGGCTAGCCTAGACAAGAGGTTTGCCAGATGCTATGTCCACTGATAAAAGTTGGGTGTGGCTGTGTGTGCCTGTCATCCCAACCATACAGGAATTTGAAATAGGCCAGATTGAGCATAAACATGAAACCCTATTTGGGAAATAACTAAAAGGAAAAAAGAGCTGGGATGTGGCTCAAATGGTAGAGCACTTGCCAAGGACTTGAGTACAACCAAAAACCAGGAAACAAAACAACAAAAACTGAAAAAATGTGGAGGGAAGCATACCACTGTGCCTTGGAAAATGGATTGGTTGAAGTTGATCATAGTTTTCTTCTTGATCTTTATCTTAATATCAAAAGGATCAGTGCTGGGGCTGGGAAGGTGGCTCAGTGGTAGAGCGCTTGTCTTGCAAAAGGATCAGGGCTGGGAAGGTAGCTCAGTGGTAGAGTGGTGCCTAGCATGCATGAAGCCTGGGGTTTGATTCCTCAGCACCACATAAGCAGGTGAAAAAAAGCCAGAAGTGGTGCTGGTGCTGTGGCTCAACTGGTAGAGTGCTACCAATTACATGTTGAATCTGAAAGTCACTTAGTATAAGCTAACTACTTTTTTAAATGATAGCCAGAGGCTAGAAAGATGTGTGCCTATTTATTGATATTGCCATTGCATTACTAAAAATAGGTTAAGTGTCCAACAGTATCTTTAAAAGCTTTTCATAAGTTAGAGAGACAGAAAAAAGAACCATGAAACTGGCCAGGAAACTTTGCACCAAGAAGGCTGAGTCTAAGTGCAGCTGAGCACTAAGCTGGATGAATCTTCCTCCTGAGTTTGTCTCCTTATCTGTAAAAAGGAACACTGGTACATTTTTGTTGATCTAAGTACCCGAGGCAGGCTAACTGCATAAAGAAGGTTTATCTTGGCTAGAGTTTATTTTTTCAGAGTACAGCCTATGCAAAGAATAACACGCTAGGAGATGGTGCATGCGTGCGTGCGCCTGTGTGCGTGTATTCAGTCATGGAGGCCCTAACTCAATGACCCTATGTAAAATTTGTGGCTTCCCAAAGGCCTTACTTCTAATTGGCACAGTGAATGAAGTGTCTCATCCTCTCAGCACCATTAACATAGACACTGGGAGGATTAATCTCCAGTTTGAGTTTGGTAGGCACCACATCAAAAAAAACTTGGGATTACCCATCCTGCCTCCCACTCTAGGTTTCTGCCCAGCACCTGGTAGGTGCTTAGTAAATACTGGTTACCCTGTGCTATCTAAGAGTCCAGCCCAGAGTCCTCTCAACTACTGTATTCCCTGTGGAGAGGTGATTCTTTATGGTCTGTGAACCTCCATCTGTAAAATAAAAATTGTGCATTACTCTGCAGGAATATATGTATATAATGTATATGTATCTATTATTTATGGACTAGTGGCATTTCACTCCATTTGTATATCATGCACATTATACAACCTACGCAAAAGTGAAAAAATCAATATGTAATAGAACATAGATGTCAACTGAAGCTCTTCATCTTTTTCCACCCTTCTCAGGAGTCTGAGATCACTAGCTGAATCTGAGTTCTTGGAGGTCAAGGTTCACCAAGCTCTTAGCCACTGTTACAGCCCCCAAAAATTGATGGCACTCGATCCAGAGTTGTTCAGAGGAAGGTCCGTTATGTTAGGTCTGGTTTATTCTTAGAATAAAAGAATGACCAAAGGTACTCAAAAATAGTGTCTTAACTCCTTGGGTCTGTAGATCCCTGTCCTTTGTTGGGACCTTGGGTTACCCCTCCCATTTTCTGGACATTGTTCCACCCCCAGGACCCAAGAGGGCCAGACCAAGTGATCTCTATGGGAAATCACTGTCCTTCCTGCTGTCCTTCCTGCTGGCTATGGATTCTCTGAGCCCCTTCACACCCACTGAGGGAGGCTGCTGATTTAGAGCCTCCTGGGCCCACCGTCACCATGAAATACCACTACCTCTGCTCACCCGCCCTGCAGGACTCCACTAGCGCTGAGCCCACTGAACATCCCAGATATCAGTCTTGAAGCCCGTCTGCCGTCCAGAAGGCAAGTCATACCTGTCAGGCTCCAGGGGGTCTGGTGGGGAAGTTTCATCAGAGACTTCATTTCTTACCCTGCAGTAAGTTAAGTCCCTGGACAAGAGAGGGGCATAAGCATTTGTTCACTTGGTTGAAGGCAGAGTGGCTTGTCTGGAGGGCTCCTTCCCCTGGGTGAGTCCCCCAGGGCCAGGAGTCTCCAGACTGGAAGCCCAGACTCCGCCCGAGCCTCCGCCTCCGTCACCTCATGGCTGGCCCATTCCCCTGCCAGCTCCCCTTCTTTCAGCTAAGGGTCTCCATCCTGCTTAGTGACAGGCCCTAAGCTCATCTATTTTGTGACATTACGTAAGTCTTAAGAGGCAGCACAAGTGGAACAGTCCTTGGGAGAGCTTGCCAGGCACATTCTGTGGCTTGAGCCCGGGACAGAAGCAGTGGGGACTTCCTATACTGCTTTTATAGAAAGCACACATTCTTAGCACTTTCCTCTGTGTGCCCTGTATCTCATGATAGAAGAGCAGAGGGCAGAGCATATGACAGTACACCAGCATTTGTGTAAAAAGGGGGAAAGAAAAGCATTCACAGAGAGTTACAGAGGCACAGAAGAAAACTCAAGAAAGTGTTAGAGGGTGTAATGGGGTGGGGTTGGGGGGGACGATGCAAGGGGTGGCGTTGATCACGCACTGTCCTCATAACCTGCCATGGGATTGTAACCTTTTTGTACAGCTGCATGATGAGGATGATGCAACTGGGTAACTCTTGACTACCCCAGGGAAGGAGGAGATGCTGCAGCTGGAAGGCGTTTGACTGAGTTGTGTGGCCCTACAGTTCTTATGCCATTTCCCGTGGAAAGTGTTAGTTAGATTCATTAACAGTGCAGCGGACATCCTTGTCCACGTTGCCTTATGCATCTGTACAAGGTGTTTCTCTAGAATGGATACTTAGGGAAGGAAGGACTTGGCCGAGGCACTTACTTTGTACACTGAGAGAACTGTCCAGTCCCCTCCAGCATGGTCCTACTCGCTCAGTTTATGTTCAGGGTCTACTGCTCCTAGGGTCTCACCAGTGCAAGGAGCTAGGAATTTTTAAATTTCCTCCTTAACTGATATCATACTGTTGTTTCTGTGAACATACCATGCTGCTAATAGAATAGTCCCCTAAGATGGCGAGGCTATCCATCTTCCATCTTCTCTCTGGCCATTTATGTTTTTCCTTCTAATAACCGACTACTCAGATCCAGTGCCATCCCCTAGATTGCTTATCTTTTTTTATTGACTTGCAGGAGATCTTTATGCATTCAGGATATTATTCTTTATCAGTAATGTGTCTCATAAATTCTGCTCCCTTCTGGGTCTTAGCTTTGAGTCTTGTGGGTGGTTTCTTTTGTCCTATACACCTTTTCTTTTAGTTTAAATTTACCATAAAGGTGACATACAGGTAATGTATCCTGTAGACTTTGTACTTACTATTTCCCCATCTTTTAATCCTTTCCTCCATGAAGTCTACATCTGAAGGTTCTGTTTCCTCATCTGATAAGGTGATAAGGGCAGAGCATATATGAAGAAGACCCTGAAAGTGCTGAGCTGATGCTCCTAATAAAGACACTTTTGTGCTCCCCCTCCTTCAGCTTGCTTCCTGTCCCCTCTAGCAGCTAGCCAGAGCTTTTGGAAGCTATCGTTCTCTCTCTGGAAAACCATTCAGCCACCTAAAAAAGAGTGAAGCTCAAATTCCTTTTGTTAGTGAGTACAAGGTCTGGAACACAGGGGCCTGGGGGCTGGCTAGGTGAGTCAGTGTGTAGAAGGGCTGGGTGGGGGCCATGGCAATGCGTTTCACAGCTGGCAGTAGAAATGCAAGCTCAAGGCTCCCAGAGCTTCTGAAGAAAGCTGAAAAATCTCTGCTTTTGCTTGAAATCTCCTCTCACTTAAAGCTTACCAGGAAATAAGTTTTCCTGGCTGTGAGCCAGACATAATCATTTCTGCCCTCCCCATATCTTCTGTTAGCAATGTCCGTCAGAGATCTGGGGTAGAGCTCCACATGTAGTCCTTGGAGGGAAGGAGCTCACTCTTAAGACCAAGATACAAACATCTACTTCTGCATTGTTAGTCATTGTTAAAACTGCCTGGTTCACTGCCTGCCTGCAAATCCTAGCTCCATTCCTTACTGTATGCCTGTGGGCAAGTCTGTAACCTTTCTGCCTCAGTTTTCTCATCTGAAAGTGGAGTTAAGAATAGTACCTGCAGGGCTGGGGAAGGTGGCTCAGTGGTAGAGTACTTGCCTTGCATGCATGAGGCCCTGGGTTCGATTCCTCAGCACCACATAAGCAGAAAAAGCTCCAAGTGGTGCTGTGGCTCAAGTGATAGAGCACTAGCCTTGAACTGAAGGGCTGAGGGACAGAGTTCAAGCCCCACAACCTACCAAAACAAAAACAAAGAAAAAGAATAGTACCTGCATAAAACAAAGTTTAATGTGAGAGGAAACAAAAAGAATAGTAACTTCCTCAGCTGGGTGTGGTGGCACAGACCTGTAATCTCAGGTTTGAGGCCAGTTGGGCTGTAGAATGAGACCCTGTCTTCAAAAACCAAGTACAGAGGATGTAGCTCAGTGGTAAAATGTTTGCTTAGTATGTGCAAGGTCTTGGGTTCAATCCCTATTACCATTAAAAAAAAAAAAAAAAAGAGCCAGGTGCCAGTGGCTCATGCCTATAATCCTTGCTACTCAGGAGGCTGAGATCTGAGGGATACAATTTGAAGCCAGCCTGGGCAGAAAAGTCTCACTTATCCCCAGTGAACCACTCAAAAACCTGAAGTGGCACTGTGAGCACAAAGAGGATCAGGGACAGTGCCCAGGCCCCGAGTTCAAGACCCACAGTGGACAAAAAAAATAGTACTTACCTTCTAGGGTTATCACAACAAGTAATATAGTTGATGCATAAAGCACTAAGGTACAACCAGACGGCTGATTGTAGTTAGTAGTGTAGCCCCGTTCACTCAGGGCCACGTCTCTGCTCCAGTATCACCTGTCAGGGCGTGCCCACCCCCACCACCATTTTTCTAGAGGATTCTCACAGGTGCTTTTCAGAACGTATTCCATTTAATCTCACTAGATTGACACAGCGTCCATTTGGGGACAGTTATTTTGTGATTTTCCTGAGAAGTAAATGAGACCCTGATGCGTTAGACAAGTAGCCCTGGGAATTGCCCAAAGAATTGAGACAGACCCCACATTCCTCCCTCTGGCTCAGGCATGCTTTGGGATACCCATTGACATTCAGCCCTCAAGCTTTGTGGTCATGGAGTGTGCCCCCAGGACAGAGATACTGAACAACCGGGCCACCTATGGTATTTGTCATCTCTGGATTCTCACTATAACTCTACAGACAGGGATGCTCCTATTTTGCAGAGAAGACAAGGGAGGCTCAGAGACAAAGTCATTCCTACTTAGTTATACAGCTTGGAAAAGCTGAGCTAGGATACAAGTCAGCCCCTTGGTATGGCCTGAAGGGTTGATCAAGGATCAGGAAGGGTGGGGGCTGCAGACAAGCTAGGAGGAGGCTGCTTATCTTCTCAGGATTCCCCTTGCTAAGAGGGGGTCAGGACAAGTCATTGCCCTGTCTCAGTTGCAGCATCCTCACAGGGTCCTCACAGGGGACGGATGTGAGAACAGTCAGCTCAGGCCTGGCTCCTCTGTTTTCTTTTGTCACTCAGTGAGCAGTGAACACCTATGCTGGCCCCTGAGGACTACAGGTAAATAGGACAAAGTTCCCACATTGGGAAGGAGCAAACATAGTGATGTGCCAACAAGTGAAGAGCTAAAACAGAAAAGTGGGGGGGGGTCTAATTCTGTTATGTTGGGAAAGGGGCAACAGGAAGTGGTACCAACAGCCTTGCCTTAGGGACAGTCACAGCTGAGTGCCAAAGATGGCAGGAAGAGGCACTGCAGGCAGCGCAGCAGCCTAAGCAAAGCAAGGGCTCAGAGCTGGGGCAGAACAAGTCTTCCCGCGGGGTAAAGTGATGAGAAAAGTTTACTGTGGCCAGGAAGGGCCAAAAGTAAACCAGAGCCTCTGCGCTGACTTCATTTGACCCACACTGGCTTTTATTTGAATTGGTAGTCAACAGTTTAAAGTCAAGAGATCACAGGTAAAACTGTAGATTTTTAGGTTTTATCAGAAAATCTGGTTGGGGGCTGGGAAGGTGGCTCAGTGGTGGAGCGTTTGCCTTGCATGCATGAGACCCTGGGTTCGATTCCTCAGCACCACATAAGCAGGGGGAAAAAAGCCGGAAGTGGCGCTGTGGCTCAAGTGATAGAGTGCTAGCCTTGAGCTGAAGAGCTAAGGGACAGCACCCAGGCCCAGAGTTGAGGCCCCACAACTGGACCCCCCCCAAAAAAAAAGAAAAAAAATCTGGTTGGTTGAGATAGAGCTCCTAGGAGGCCAACATTCTCTGCTTTAGCTCTGCCCCTCAGGCCCAGCTCACGCACTCAGTCCACACGGGCCAGGCACTGTTCTAGTGAGTAGAGACCCAGCTCTCATGGCACTGCTGTATAGTGGAAGAGAGGGAAGAGCTGCAGGGCTAAAGGACCACTGTTGTAGATGGGTGGTCAAGGAAGGTTTCTCAGAGGTGGACATACATGAAGGGGGATCTAGATGCAGGAACGGGGAGGACAAAGAATACAAAGGCCCTGGGTCTTTGCTCATCTTTTGGGTCTTTTGCCTTGCCTGTGTAGGCATGTACAATGTTAGTGCCCTATAGTAAGTAGTGGAGCAAAAAGGGCAATGTGCAAACACATGAAAACCACTTTTGGATGTGTTTCCAGGACAATACGTTTGACCAGTAGTGAGGGAGACAGCAGGAAACAAGGAAAAGGCTGAGGTGGCTCACACAGGGATGTGAAATGGAGCCTAGGACGGAGAAGCCAAGAGCAGGGAAACCCTTGCTGCCTCTCCTCCAACTGCATAATCCGCTAGCCCTGCAGTGTAGGAGGCAGAGGCAGAGGGAGAGAGATGGACAGTGCTAATCTTGTGCAACCCCGAAGCTGATTTTAATTACATTTCTTTGTTCCAAGCCTACCTGGGCTGCCCCTGTGAAGAACCAGCCACACAGGAATCCTTTCAGTGCCCTCTTTCCCCTTTCCAAACAAAATCAGAATGTGGACTCCTTGTCCTTTTAGCACACAGAAGGAGAGATGTGGTTGTTTTAAAGGTGAAGGGAGGAAAAGTCAGCCACGATCTCATACCACCCCCTGGCTTGCCCTGGCTTCAGGAGGTGGGGCAGGGAATTCTGCTCCCTGACATCATGGTCTGCGTCACGAGAAATAACTTCTGCCGTTCAAGCTTTATTTACATTTTTGGATATATGAGGAGACGTTTCAAATCAGCTTGGTTGTTGACATTGCAGTTACTAAAGCCAATAAGATTCCTCCACAAGTCTGGCTGGTTCTTCTTAAATTTATCTGGGTCCCCACTACCTGATTTCAGGCAGCAAGCAGATGTTTCACAGCAGGGAGCTCATTAGCTCCAGATGTGCTTTGTTTAAGTCTTGAGCATGCACACATGCACGTACCAGTAGGTGCACACATGCGTGAGCGCGCGCACACGCACACACACACACACACACACACACACACACACACACACACAAACACACACAACCCAGGGCAGTAAACATCACACCTCCTTTTCGGGCACTTGGCATGGCTACAAGGACCATTTGTAATCCCTGCATGCGGTTCTGACAGAGAGTTGAGCAGCACCAGTGAGTAGCCAATCAAATCCTGCTCTGTCGTCTTCCTGTTGTCTCCTAGGTAACTGGCACTGGGACACATCAGTTAGCAGGGAATCACAGGGGACACACACACACACCCATCCTACCGGCCCATAGTTCTATGCTCAGGAACACACATCAGCACCTTGGACAGCTCCCACAGCAGCATTCAATGTCATCCTTTTGGCAGCCTCTTTTCCTAGTTTCCCGGCTTCCGCCCCCTTACTCGCTATTCCTCAGCCTGCGATGCTTCTCCCACTGCTCTCCACCTTGCTCAGTCTCGCTCATCTTCAGTGCCAGCCCAAGTCCTTGATCAAGGTGCCCATCACGGAGTACAACCCATTATTTGCCCTGGCAGTCAAGGTCCAGCGGTGAGCTTGCTTTCTGTGAGGTGGGCTCCAGTAGCCCTCCTTATGCTCCCTCCACTCTCCCTGCAACAGGTCAGACTGCCTTATCTGTACAGCACCCTGCGGAGCAACACTGTCCTCAGTACTTGTGTCTGGCTGGACCTTCTCATTCTCTAGTTCCTGTTCAAGTCACCTTCCTTGACCTAGGCCTCATTGAGAGAAACCCCTACCCTGGGTCTCTCCCCTGTAGTTACCTAAGTTCCTAGGTGGTCCCCTATCACTGAGGTCTTTGAAACTGTCCTGTTCACTTTCTTGGACTTACTGATTCTTTGTCTCCCCTGTCTCAGAAAGTCTCCCATCTTGTTCACAGCTGAGTCCCCAGTCCCCACAGCCATCTCCTTGATGCTGCTTTGTGTCCCGTTCTCTCTATTAAGAGACTTCTATTAACCCTTCTGGCTAACATTCCAGATGTCTGTTAGACTGGCATAAGGGACAGCATTAGTCAGTACACCGTGGGAGATGCTCCTGGTAGAAATCCGACTTCTCAGCTGGACTGTCCAAGCAGCTGCCCTGACAGGATTGTGCTGCTGCCCTCATTCACATCCTCCAGCACAGGGCACCTTACGGCTTCTTGTCTGAAGAACTAGGCAACTCGAGACTAAGGACCTGCTTGATTTTTCTGACTGTTCGTGGACACTGACTGGTCCTAGGGGCCAAGAGTCATCAGAAAGTATTTGATACAACGAAAGGAAGATAACATGTTTCCAGTGGTCCAATGGAAGTTTCTTGGAAGATGAACAAGGAAGTCACGAGTCACACATACTCCAAGAGCATTAATGGAGCAAGAACTACAGGGCCCCAGTCTTGTGAGTGCATGCATCTCTCCTCAAGGCAATGATTACTGCTCTAGTCAGCTTCATTGGCAAGACCAGGTTGAGGTCAAGTAGGGAAAATCCTGCAGCATTCCCCAAGACTCTAGCAGTGTAGAGATTTGTGTTGACCATTCATAACCCTGGGGTCCTGAGTTCTCCCTGACCATGCTCCAAATCATTTCCCCAAGCCTGAAGGTGAGCTGGATAGAATGAAGGAATGGTAGGATTCATGTTTCTAGAGCACCTACTAGGTGCTGGTGCTTGCACTAGGCTATGCCAGTACAGATTGTTCATGACCATCCTACCCACTTAATGGGTAGAAAGAAAGAAAGAAAAAAAAAAAAACTCCACAAAGCTAAAGCTTAAAAAAAACATACCCAAGGTCACATAAGTTGGCACTTGTAAGAGGGTCCAGAACTGGTCTTTAAGCCTGCTCTTTTTCCCCAAGGCCTTAAACTACCCAATGTTACGGTACCCAGAGGAGCTGGTCTTGTACAAAACATCCCTCTGGCAGATTGAAGCGCTGCTCTGAGAGCGGCCCTGTCTGTGGCCCTGTCTCTCCATCTCTGACCCCCTCAGCTTGGCTGATTTTCCACCAGCTTCTTGTCAGACTGGATGCTGGATCCTGGATCCACATCTCGGGGCCCCTCATTTGAGACCCATCCCACAGGCACCGATTTTCCTGTGGCCCAAAGAAAGCGAGAGGTTTTTGTCTTTCAGAATAGTGATTTTCTGCCAGTGCAGACAGTTGTTGCAGCCGTCCTCTGAGCTCAAGGATCGGTCCCAACTGAGATTCCCCAGGGAAAGCTCAAATGTCGAGTACCTCCTGGACTGAGAAGGCAACCCTGGCCCAACAGCTGGCCGGCGTCTCGTGCGTCACACATGTACGCCCCACCTGCGTCTCAAACATGCACCAGGTGCCTCCAGAACCCCTCATGTGCTCTCATAGTGCCTCATGCACGGCACCCGTGTGCACAAACACTCCGCGTGGGTGGCAGGGTCAGGGGCCAGAGTGAGCCCTGGGGACTTCAGAGAGCAGAGCCTGCCTCAGCCCGTGTGAGCTGCTGGGTCCGAGGCTGGAAGTCAGCCCCGGGGGTGACTTGCTCCGCACCACACTCATCCTCGAGGCTGCTGGTCAGCTGTTCCTGCAGGGGGTCCTGAGTTTGCTCTGCGCCTGGGGCAGCCCACACTCCAGTTCCGGCCCCTGTCGGCCTCCTTGGACTCCAGCATGAGCCTGTGTCCTACGGCTCTGTGCACAGGGCCTCGGCTCGGAGGCCTTCCGGGGTAACAGCTAAGGCCTGGTGGGGTCCGAGCCGGGACCCGTGGCTGCTCGGCTTCCCAGCCCTCAGTGGCCAGGGCTCGGAGAGGACGGGACAAGACCGGCTCTCCAGCCTCCCTCACCCCGCACCACCACACAGCACCCCGTGCGCGCTGGCCTGGGCTGAGGTGGAGCCTCTCCCGCGGGTCTGGGTACAATCCAGGCTGGAGGGAAGGGGAGTGGAAAATGCCAGAAAAGTGCCCTGGGTCGGGGTCGCACCCCGGCCCGCCTCCTGGCGGAGTGACCTTGGGAAGGGAGGCCTCATCCCGGAGGCCGGCCTCCCTCGCTCGCTCGGCAGGAGCCCGTGAAGGTTACAGGCCTGCGGGGCGGGGGGAGGGGGGCGTGGGAGGGGGGTCCCCAGCTGAGCGGGCCGCGGCCGGCCGCTAATCAGCACCAGTCCCAAACTTGGCGAAGGCGGCCCGGCCGGGACAACAGGTACGCCGAGCTGGGCTCCGGGAGCGCCGCAGCGCTGCGGCAGGCCGGCCGGCCCGGCGCTTCACAACTTCGGGTGCCCGCAGGGGCGCCGCCGGGAGCGCCCGCGGGGGAAGCTGGCCGCGAGGGACGGGGCCCCGGGCCGGCCGGGTGGCCGCGAGGGAGGCGGCACGTGGCCGCTGGCCGGTCCCGGGGCGGACCGCGCGCGCCCGGGTCCCGGTGTCCCGCGGCGACCCCGATCGCGCCCGGGCAGCTCCCGGGCCTGGCCTCGCACGTGCGCCCCCGGCCCGCTCGGCCCCGAGCACGGGTCGCTTCCTACCTTCGTCCGGCAGCCGCTGCAGGCAGAGCGCGAGGTTCCTCCGCCAGCCCCGCATCCCCGCGGCCGCCCTGCGGCGCGGCCCGGCCTGGCCGGCCCGGCCCCGGCCCCGCCGCCGAGCCGAGCGGCGCGGCGCAGCGCTGGCGAGGGCCGCGGGCCCGGGGCGCCGGGCATGGGCGGCCGCGCTGGGTGGGGTGCGCTCGGCTCTGCCTCCCGAGCCAGCCGGAGCCGCGGCTGAGCAGCCGCGCCGCTCGCGGAGCGCGCGCTTTCCCGGCGGGGCGGGGCGGGGCGGGCGCGGGGACGGGCGCCCCTAGGAGCCTGAGCCGCTTGTCCTCGCCGCCACCCCCGCGCGGGAGATGTGTTCGCCCCGTGCTCGCCAGCTGACAGCCAGATTCCTGAGCTGCGGGAAATCGCGAGTGAATGAATGGGAATGGGTGGAGGAGCGCGTGAATCAGTGAGCTCAGGAAAAGAGCAGTGGGTAACGCCGGTGAACAAAGCGGGAGCTGTCTGGAGATGATGTGAATGAGTCCGAACCGTCCTTGTTTGTCTTCTGGCCTCAGGCCTGTTGGGGCTGCCCAGGAGCCGCCCAGGGGTCATCCTGCAGGTGGGGCCTGGAGGCTCAGGGAGGGCCCGGCTGGTCTGTATAGATGGAGGGAGGAGGTTTGTCTGCTAAGTTGTGACCACTGCACCTGATGTCCGTTCCACACAGCCAGCGTTGGCTGAACAGATCTGAGAGGCCTGAGGAAGAGCAGCCTGGGGCCGTCCTATTCGCTCCTTCTGTGTGAGAAGGGGAGGTGTGTGGAAGGGGTGTGCAGCCCAGACCACGGAGCATTCTTCATGTGCCCGCCGGAAGCCATTTCTGGGGTGCATTGCTAGGTGACCCGAGCTAAGGGAAGAGCAGGCTGAAGTGTATGCAGAAGGGGGAGCTGTACATTCCCATTTTCTCAGATACACGGACATGACCCAGAAGAGAATTGCCCCTCAAGAGGCAGCGTCACAGGTCAGGCCCGGTAGAATAGACTCGCTTTTCATTGGCTCCCCTTTTGTGACTTGAACCCTGAACAGGGGATCATGTGTCTAAATATATGTTAAAGATTTTCAATAAACCTACAATATTCAGAAGCATTTACACTTCAGTGAAGGCTGCCTCCACGCCTAGTCATCAGCCTGTCTGACTGGACCCCTTCCCTGCTGTCTCTGTCTTTGCTGATCAGGAATACTGAAATAGGACCCTGGTGGTGAAGGGCAAAGCACAGAACCCCCATGAATGTTGGGAGGAAAGTAAAAAGCCTATGCCTGGATCCCGTGTTTAGCTGTGTGTCCTTGGCAAAATCACCAATCTCTCTGAGCCTCAGACTCCACTTGCAAACCGGAAGTCAAAATAATGACCTAACAGTTGTGTCGAGCTGGATGCCAGGTCTCGTATTCCAAAAGAGGGAATTCAGTGATGGAATCTGTATTTCAGAAGTAGCACTTTTGGTGCCAGACCTACTGTTTGAACTCAGAGCCTGGGCTCTGTCCCTGAGCTTTCTTGCTCAAGGCTAGTGCTCTACTACTTGAGCCACAATTCCACTTCCAGCTTTTCTTGATGTTTAATTGGAGATAAGAGTCTGTGGGCTTTCCTGCCTGGGCTGGCTTTGAACTATGATCCTCAGATCTCAGCCTCCTGAGTAGCTAAGATTACAAGCAACCAGTGCCTGGTAGAAGCACATAGCACTTTTGTAGGGAAGACTATAATGTCAGATCCCTAACAATTCTGCAAGGTTGGGATAATTAGCACATTTAGCAAATGAGGTCATTAAGGCCCAGAGAGAGTATATGTTGCACAAGGTCACACACCAAGAATGACAGAATTGATACTTGTCCAGATCTTCCCAGCTCCGAAGCACCCTCAGCCAACACCCACAAAGTCTAACAGATATACTTATCACTTATTCATGTTCCTTCAACCCTTGATAGGTGACATCTCCGCCCTGTATTAGTTCTGAATTATTCATCTCTTTGGGCAGTAGGGCTCAGGCCCAGGGGGCTGGGTGTGGGAGGGGCACTTGGACTGCAGGCCCAGGCTTGCACAGTGCTGACTCCAGAACTTGTTTTAATGGCTGTGAGCCTCTGACAAGGAAGTCAGTCTCCCCAGGCAGTGGGATTTTGAGTTGCTCCCGGCTGTGCCCAGTTTGATGGCCTCTCCAGCTAGGATGCCTGCTGCTCCGGTGATGACAGGGCTGGAATTACTGATGGCAGAGGCAAAGATCCCAGTGGTGAGGACAAGACGCACCCAGCAAAGGCGGCCCGGGACCCCTCCAGTGACAGAAAGCAGGTGGACAACAGGCACGAGGTTCTCTATCACTGCAGAACAGGCCACTGTAGACTTGCGTGGCATAAAATTAATAGCCACTTTGTTATGGTTGTGAATTCTGTGGGTCAGGACGTCTCAGTTCTGTGATACCAGGGGCATTAGTTGGGAAGGCTTAAAGTTTGGAATGGGGTAGGGCACAGGGTGACCCAATACCTGGAGTCTAGAGGCTATGAGAGCCAGTGTTTCAAAAGCTACATCTCTTGTGTAACCTGGCTTTGGAAACCTTGACATATTACTTTCTGACACCCTCTATCCCACCTCTCATGGGAGTTTTGAAGCTATTTTAGAAACTCACAGAGGTGGGAAGTCAGAGGAAGGGGATGAGGAAAAGCAACGGAAGACATATTGTTGATGAGGACAAAGGGCAAAAGCAGGGGTGAGGAGGAGCTAGAAGAGAAATAATAAATCACTAGGAGGAACAGAAGTAGTAATAGAAAGACAAGCAATAATGAGAACAATAATACTAAAAACAGTAACCAGCCAGTTGTGGTGGCTCAGCATTCAGTGGCTGAGAAGTTCCAGATCAGCCTAGGGTATGGAATTGAGACCCTGTCTCAAAAAAGAATAGTAATAAAGTCATAGTCTGAATAGGAAGAGCTGTAGTAGCAGTGGGAGGAATAAATGAGGAGAAACAATCTGGAAGAGTTAGGAACAGAAGACCAATATTTGGGGGATGTGTTAGGCAACTTTCTGTTACTGTAACAAGTACCAGAGATCTTCAGCTTATACAAAGAAGAGGTTGACTTGGGCTCCCGATCCATCATTGCATTGATCAGCCCCATTGCTGTAGGCCTGTGTTAGAATGTCTAGTAGAGAACAACTGTTTACCACATGACCAGAAAGGGAAAGATACAAAGAAAGAGGAGCCAGGACCCCACTGTCCCCTTCAAGGGCACCCCCCAATGACCTGAGCACCTCTCACTAAGCCCTACCTCATAAGGACTACCACCTCACTACCTCAGAAAGGTAAATACAGACCTCCCCTATGACCCAGCCATACCACTCCTAGGCATCTACCCTGAGCAACAGGAACCAGGATACAAGGACACATGCACCTCCACGTCCACTGAAGCACTGTTCACAATAGCCAGGATATGGAAACAACCCAGATGTCCCACTACAGATGAATGGGTCCAAAAATTGTGGTACCTATATAAAATGGAGTATTATGCAGCCATTAGGAAGGACAAAACAATGGCATTTGCAGGAAATGGATGGAACTGGAACAACTCTTTTTTTTTTTTTTTTTTTTTTTTTTTTGTCGGCCGTGGGGCTTGAACTCTGGGCCTGGGCGCTGTCCCGCAGCCCTTCAGCTCAAGGCGAGCGCTCTACCACTTGAGCTACAGCGCCACTTCCGGTTTTCTGGTGGTTTATTGGAGATCGGAGTCTTACCGTCTCTCCTGCCTGGGCTGGCTTTGAACCGCGATCCTCAGATCTCAGCCTCCTAAGTAGCTAGGATTACAGGCGTGAGCCACCAGCGCCCGGCCTTGGAACAACTCATTTTGAGCGAGGTAAGCCAAGAGCGGAGAGACAAACGGCACATGCTCTCCTTGATTTGTCCAAAATGCAAGGAGATACAACAAAGTAAACAGGACTCGAGAAACAAAGGACCTCCATTCAGTTTGTGGTATAATTTCTAAATGACTTCATGTTCTTGACCACGTATATGGTGTGTGTATGTATATGTATATATATCACATATATGGTATATATATGTATATGATATATATGGTATATATAGTATATATGTATATGGTTATATGTATGGTATATATAGTATGTAGATGGGGTGTGTGTGTGTGTGTGTATATATATATATATATATATATATATATATATATGTACAATTTGAGGGAAGCTAGGAGGAGGACACAGAATCAGGGAAATGGGAAAAAATACAACAGAGGGGCCCATCAGCTGCACCAGACATTGATGAAAATGAACTAAGCAACTCAAGGGCAGCGATGGGAAGGAGGGAGGGAATGAGAGGGAAAGAGGGAACAGCTTACAGTAAGCAAAAGGAAAGAAATGTACATACCACCCAATGTGGAAGAGATAGTTGTATTGTCAAAGCTCATAGAATTCATAAACATAGGCCATGATAATGACAATTTGCCTTGTGAAGGTTAAAATGTGTTTGTAGCTTTAACTGAGTATCACTATCTCACAATACTGAATTTTGTGAAGTTTATGTAAACACTTAATCTAAATAAAAAATTATTTAAAACAATAGACTACTACTTCACCTGAGTCTTGTCTTCACGTGAGTAGGGGTATTGACTATGCCAAGGACAGCCAGAGAATAATATGCAAATAGTCCCCAACCTGGGATGGTCTGAGTTACTACTTTTTTTGGCTTTCTAGAGGTGAGAAATGCACAGTCAGCAGCAACTATACTTCAGAGGTTGATTTGCTCCTTCCCCAGGCTCTGTGTGCAAAGGATCCTGTCTTCCACAACCCCCAGTCAGCCCTGTGATCACTAAGGGAAACCACATAGACCCCACCAGGACTGCTGCTGGGCTGTAGCGGGTGGCAGATGTGTCTGGTGTATTTTCAAGTTGTGATGTTCTTGACTTGTGCTGGGTGCATCTGCACGTAGCCCCATTGGAAGACAGACACATACCTAATGAGGCTAGTGGCTGGAATGGCAGGAGGGGCCCTGGAGCAGGACTAGAGGAAATTGTTATAGCTATTAGAGCAAGAACCAATAATAAGTCGTAGCAGATGAATAGAAACCAAAGGAGGAACAACAATGGGCCAACCAGCTGCCTGGCCTCAAATCTACCTCTAAACTCTGTGACCTCGGTTTTCTCATCTGTGAACTGGGAGCGGTGCTAATGACACCTCCGCGATGTCGTTGGTGTCAGGGTCAAGTGTCTGGGTGTGAGTAAAGCTGTTGGTGTCTGACGTGCAGGAGCGCTGTGTGGCATCCCCTCTGTGTTGATTAGAAGAACACTGGGATAGGTACCTGGAGGCCCGCCTCCGCTGCTACCGCCTCCTTGGCATTTCTGCTCCAGGGTGTCCACCCCCATTGCACACACGCCAGGCCTCTCTGCAGTGAGGGCTGTGAGACCTGCCACAGGCAGGGCCAAGACCAGAGAGGACCACATTCAGGGTCCTCCCCAAAAGGGCCCAACCACGCCTCCAGGTCCTGAGCCAGGACCTTTCGGGAAGGGAGGGGTAGTTGTGGCTCCAGTAGCCTGGGACAGGAGCCCTAGAGCTCTGCCCTGGGACTGCTTTTCCAGGGAGTGCACCAGCCTTTGGTGGAAGCAGGCAGAACTGGGTCTGGCCACGTGGGATGTGTGGTGGGCCGAGCCACCTCACTGGGATAGAGGAAGGACCTATTACCAGTTACCTTTATGAATCTAAAAAATTGAAGCCAGAAGCTTTACTGGTATGTAATAAGTAGACCGACAGTGGTATACATTGTATATATAAGTAGACACATTTTGGAGGATGTGTTCCTGAATCATTTATTGCTGAGATACCCCTGAAGTTCAGAGAAAGCTGTGCGAAGGTGATTGATCACATGGTCTAAACTGTCCCTCTAGGGGAGTTCACCTGCAATCCTGCACTAACATGGCCCTGCAGTTACTGCAGGACCCAGCAGGCTTGGGAACAACCATTGTGATCTGATTCAAACTCCTGTGCAGGCCTCACTCTGAGCTCTGCCTCTAGGCCTGGCCTCTCATTGTCTTGACCTTGTCTCCTTTCCTTCTCCTATTATTGCTATCAGAATTTGGTATTCTACATCTTTTATACCCTTTCTCTTTCAAGAAATAATCTAAATTTAGTTTTGATACTGGATCTGGAGATGGAGCTTTAGAAAAGCAACAGCTTTAGAGTCACCCCAGACTCATCTAGATCCAAGTCCTAGTTTACAAGTCACTCATCAATTTGCTGAGCACTTACTGTGTGCAAAGCACTGTGCTTTGTGTGGATACATCAGTCATCTGGACAAAACCTTTGTTCATGGATCTTACCGCAGCCAAGTTACTGCAGCTCTCCGAGCTTGAAAGTGGGGCTTATACCCCCAACCTTGCAGTATTGCTATGCTAAAAGTAGCTAGCGAGATGGAAATTTTGGTAGAAGGACTCCCAACTGCCTGGATCTAGGAAGGACCTTGTTCTAACCCCTATTGTCTGCAGCTGTTGGCAGCAGACGACAGAGGGGACTCTGTCACTCACTGAGGTGGGACAGAACAAGAACTGGGGCTCTCGGATACCTGCTTTTGAGTCTGAGGCTCTCTGTACAGCCCAGCCCGGGATATGAAAGCCATAATATTCTGAAATAGAAAGCAAGCTCTCTGGTCCCAGAGTCTGCCCTTTACACTGTCAGCCAGAGCACTCATGCTAGCCCTCTCCTGTCCTCCTACCACCAGGTGCTTCCCAGGGCAATGGTATCCCAGGTTCCTTGTAGAAACAGCAGCACCTGGGTTGGGAAGGCGGCTCAGTGGTAGAGCGCTTGCCTTGCATGCATCAGGCCCTGGACTCAATTCCTCAGTACTACATAAGCAGAAAAAGCTGGAAGTGGTGCTGTGGCTCAAGTGGTAGAGCGCTAGCCTTGAGCTGAAGAGCTGAGGGACAGTGCCCAGGCCCAGAGTTCAGGCCCCATGACAGAAAGAAAAGGAAGGAAAGAAAGAAAGAAACAAAGAAAAGGAAGGAAGGAAGGAAGGAAGGAAGGGTGAGCAGCACCTGGCCCATCGTGGTGGGGCGTGTGTAATCGCAGTTGGACGTAGAACTGCTCTCCGCGGTCCTCCTAGATTCCTCCTCTGCGGTGCTCAGTGGGCCCGTGGCATGTCTCTTCTAGGCCGGCTGGCAGATGATTACACAGAATGCACTCTCTGGAGTCTGACTTGTTTCACTTAGCACTTTGCGTGTGACTCATCCCAGCTGTCCTACAAGTTGTTGATGCCTCTCATTCCTGTGCACTAATGTTTGTGTGCTTGTGCTGCAGCCTGACACGCCATTCACAATTGGAAGACAATTGGGGTTGTGTCATTGTTTAGTGATTAGGAGTAAAGCTGATATAAATGTCCGTGCATGGCTCTTTTGTACGTGGCCATTAGATTTCATTTCTTGGGTAGACAACTCCAGAGTAGGGCTGATGGTTCACATGGTGAGTGAAGTTTAACTGTATAAGAAATGGTCAAGTGAGCTTCTGAAGTACTGTACCCATAGCTTCCCTGGAACAACCAGTGAGTCCCAATTGCTCCGTGTTCTCTCATACTGGGTATTTGTAAGGTTTTTAAAAATGTTTTCTTCTCCCTTTCTTGTTTAGAACCATTCAAATAAGACTAATATCTCATAGTTTTGTTTTGTTTTGTTTTCTCAGTTATGGGGCTTGAACTCTGGGCCTGGGTGCTGTCCTTCAGGTCTTCAGCTCAAGGCTAGTGCTCTACCACTTGAGCCACAGCACCACTTCCAGTTTTCTAGTGGTTTATTGGCGATAAGAGTCTCACGGACTTTCCTGCCTGGGCTGGCTTTGAACTGTGATCCTCAGATCTCAGCCTCCTGAGTAGCTGGTATTACAGGCATGAACTACCAGCGCCCGGCTCTCTTTATAGTTTAAACTAACATTTCCCAAGCTTATTTATTTCTTTTTGCTTATTTGCTTCATATTTTGATAGTTCTCTCTCTCTTGTTGTCCCTCATTCTCTCAGTGGTACTGGGATTTGAACTCACGATGATTGCTGGACAACTAAGCACTCTGCTAGTTTGATTTTTTAGATAGGGTCTCCTGCTAACTTTGCCTGGACTGTCCTTGAACTAGAATCCTTCTGTCTTTGCCTCCCAAGTAGTTAGACCACCAGTGTGTGCAACTGGCTTTTTGTTGAGATAGGGTCTTGTTAACTTCCCTGGGCTGGTTTTAACCTCAATTCTATCTTTGCCGCCTGAGTAGCTGGAAACACAGGTATACAGCACTATGCCTGACAGTTTGCTAGCTCTGTTCCTCCTTTGTTTCTACCTAGAGGATACTGACTCGTTTAAGGTGAATATAGATAGCCTCTTCCCAGGCCTTAAGGGTCAAACTGGAGGTTCTAGCTTCTGTACTGTGGCCACCATTTTAACACATGCATGTTCATTCAGCTGGTGTTACAGCCCAGGCCTAGAAGGAAAGGAATTTCAAATGTGTTGCTTTAGATTAGGTTCCTGGAGGCAAAGCCTTAGACTGTGACTCTTTCTGCAAGTGCATCCTGAAGGAAAGGAGGCAGGCAGAATTGAGCAAGGATAGGGTTTCAGGAAAAGTCTACTCAGCCTGACTCAAGCAGGCTGGAGGAACTCCCAGTCACAGGAGGAACATCACTTCCTAGAGGTCCTGAGAGCAAGGGGGAGGCCAGGAGCTGTCAGCCACCCTCACTCCCCATGGGCCCCCAGCAGCATCCACTAAAGAGGGTTTCTAGAGGAGGTAGCATTCACCCGGGCTGTGGAAGGGAGGAGGGCTGTTGTCACAGAGACACTGTTCACAGTTGCCAAACTATAGGAGCAGCTTAGGTGCCCACTGACTAAGAAACGTGTGTGTGTGTGTGTGTGTGTGTGTGTGTGTGTGTGTGTGTGTGTGTGTGTGTGTGTGTGTGTGTGTGTGTGATGGAGCTGACATACTAGTGGGAAGGGAAAGAAAAGAGTCGGGTAGGGGCGCTCCCCTGAGGACGGTCATCGAGAAGCAGTCATGAGAGGGCGGGGTGCGTGCTCTGGGCCCTGCAGCCTGCGCATGCATGCGGAGCCAGCCCAGCCAGCCTCAGGCAGGGCCAGGATAGAGGTGGGGAGAGGCAGGTGGGAGGACAGAAACGCTGCTGGACAAGTGTCAAGGTCCATTTCTCAGAAACTCATGGGGCCCACTGAGGAGCTCGGACTCCATTCTGAGAACAAGAGGAAGCCATGGCAGGGGTTCAGGTGTAGGTGAAGCACGGTCATTTGAGTGGGCTGGGCTGCAGGCGTCTGCTCTGCAAGGTGGCTGGGCAGGAGTTGGTAACAGTGGGGAGAGTGCAGGGAGCTGTTGGAAGTCCCGGGCCAGGCAGCTGCCGTGGAACTGCAGAGCAGGCTGGGGTAGGGGACTCACTGGGTTGATCGGTGGGTGTAGCACCCACAGGGACCAGAATGTTACGGTGCGCTCCGGGCTATTCTCTGTTGTGCCTCTGCCATGACCAACTCCCGGGATACTTGGTAGAGGACACAAGCCACACGGAACAGTCCCCAGGTCAGGGCCAACCCCCCAGAGGACCCCCGGGGTAGAGGATGTCTGTGTAGACCATGTGGTTGGTAATTACGTTCTAGTCAGCAGCACAGTTACCTAAACTGATACGCAGGGAGAGAAAATGGGGACTAGAAGGCAGAGGCCCAGGACCTGCTGTTAGGTTACATATGAGGTTTGTGGGTGGCTACCACAGCCCAAATCAGACAAGGAAGAGTTAGAGTTGGGGGACAAGGGCAGGAACAGATCTGGTAGATGAAATAGAGTGCCATTCTCTTCACTCCAAAGGACACTAGGGCGCCACCAAGTGTCCAGAACAGGAAATCAGCTTGCTTACCTTGCAGGGCTGAAGTGGGGTGTGCACCTGAATACTCTTGTCATCAAATGCATCCCTTCCTTAGGGTTTTGCTAGAAGGTGGAACTCGCCTTTTGTCCAGTCCATTCCCAGAGAAAAACAGGCTACGTATCCCCTTTTTCCAGTTGCTAGGACACTAACCTGTCTTAGGAAGGTATAGGACCACTATCTGGTTGGTGGAACCAGGCCTCTGGGATGACTCTCCTGACCAGTTATGTCCCAGGCACCCTGGAGCTGAGCGTACAGCGCTGTCATTACAAGAGATACAGGAATCTTTAGGTTCATACTGAAAACCCCGGGGCCAATCTTGTCTCCTGGAGCAGAGCCACTTGCTGTGCTGTGTTCTGAGTGACAGATGCGGGTCCTGTGGACAGGTGGAGTGAACCCGGAGAAACCCTGGTGGTAGTTACAGCGAGGGAGGCACTGAGAATATGCACCTTAGCTGTATGGACATCTATTAGGGGCAGGCAAGTCTGTGGGACACACCCAGGATTCTCCCTTGAGACAGGATAACCAGGCCCTTCACACACCAGGAGAGCAGGCTCCCAGAGGCAGAAGCCTGCTGGAAGTCACATAGCCAGCTGGTGGTGGAACCTGGGTTCGTTTTCAAGTACAGATTGAGTATCCTTTCTGTGGAAGGCTTGAGACCAGACGGGTTTCAGATTTTGATTTTTAAGACAAATTTGCGTATGCACAATGAAGATATCGTGGGAATAGCTCATGTTTAGACCTAACGCTAAACATAAAATTCATTTTTGTATCATATATACCTTAAACATACAATATGAAGGTAATGTTATACAATATTTAGGGTATGGAATTTTCCATTTGTGTTGGTTTTGGAGCACTCAGATTTTGGATTTTCAGACTAGACATGCTTACCTTGTGCTGTCTGTGTTGGGTGAGAGCTGGGAGACCTGTGTGCTGCACCAGCCTCAGGCCTGAGCTCATCCCATTGGACATGCGCAGCCTACAGTGCAGTGCATTCCACACCTCCCCTTCCCTCAGCACGACCGCTGCCAGCCCAGCTTAGGGTTGTACTCTGGCCACGGTTTCTAGCTGCTGTTGGCCCGGCCCAGATGTCCCTTCTCTGCAGAATGGCCTTTGCACAGCACAGATTGTCCCTGGGCACAGCTAGGCAGAGGTTCTGGCTGTGTCAACAGCCCAGTCTGATTCAAAGTGGGAGTCCTGATTGCTAGTATTTATTCCAGGATTGCCTCTGGGAAAGGCTGTGAGCAAAGTTGTGGCTAAAGAAGCTGGAGCAAGCTCATCCATTAACTACATGTTTGACAAACACCTACTACATGTCAGTCGTGATGCACAGCATCATTGGCGTGCAGGGTTTGTGCCCTGGCAGCTTCAGTCTATAGGGAGGTAGGAGATTTTAAAGCTAGCAAATGTTGTGAGCCACATAGGAAAATGGCGACAACAGCTGCTGTTGGCATTGTTTGTTGCTCTCATTTTCTTAATGGCTTTTTTGTTGTTGCTGTGTGTTATTTTTGTTTATTTATTTATTTGGTGTTGGTACTGGGGCTTGAATTCAGGGCTGGGTGCTGTCCCTTAGCTTTTTTCACTCAAGGTTAATGTTCTACTGTTTGCCTCCCCCCTGCCCCCCTCCCCCCCCCCACCAGTTCCACTTCTAGTTTTTTGCTGGTTCATTGAAGAGAAGAGTCTCATGGAAGTTGGGCACCAATGGCTCATGCCTGTCATCCCAGCTACTCAGGAAGCTGAGGTCCTGAGGATTGCAGTTTGAAGCTAGCCTGGGCAGGAAAGTCCAACATGATGGTAGTAGAGTTGTGGCTCAAGTAGTAGATTGCTAGCCTTGAGCAAAAAAAAATAAAATAAAAATAAAAAAGACGGATTTTCTTGTCTGGACTGGCTTCAAATCATGATCCTCAGATCTTAGCCTTCTGAGTAGCTGGGACTGCAGGCATGAGCCACCAGTGCCAGTTCTTTTAAGGACCCAGATCTGCATCCCCTCAGATGATGTTGACTCAGTCTATAGAGGGACATGGATTTAAAGTCCTTGTGGGACGTGATTCAGCCAATTAGAGCATTCTACTCTTCAATCACTTAAATGATTAGTCAGAGCTACACATGTGACCTAAGTCTAACCAATGAAATTGAACTTTAGAACTTGTGTAGAAACAAGTGGAAAAAAGGAAGTTCTCATTCTGCCAGGTCTTCTTAGGTTAAAAGGTCAAAGGGCCCTGAACTCACCAAACCTGGGGCCATCAGGTAAAAGAGAGTTTTGTTACCAGGCAGCTCCTTGGCAATTTCATTTGACACCGTAGATCTAGCTATACCTACCCTTGGGTTTTTCAGTTACCTGCAACACACTTTCTGGCTCATCGCTTTAGTTTGTTTACATGGGAGGGTCTTGTAAGGCTTGACACTCGTGAGTACGGAAGGCCAGGGAAAAGGGAACCTGGTAAAGAGGCTGTGACTGAAGCCAGTCATTTCAGGGCTTAAAGCATTGAGGAACTCAGGGATGGGGAGGAGCAGAAGCAGAGCTAAGGAATGGAGATCACCACAGTGGGGGACTAGCCGCAGTCACTCTTAATGCTTAAGTCATTTGTTCTGTTTCATTTCAGTAAACGAGGGGATGTTTATTCAGTTATGATAAAACCTATGCTTCTCGGAGCTCCCTGTGGAGATGAAAATGCCCTTCCCTGCTATGGCCATTCCTAGAGGGATGGAAGGAAGGAGGAAAAGAAAGAAGCCAGACATCAGCGAGACCTGGAGGATCAAGGTTCAAAGCCAGCCTGGGAAGAAAAGACTGTGAGACTGTACCTCCAATTAGCCAGCAAAATGCCAGGCTGGAGGCAAGGTGTGGCTTACGTGGTAGAGGACCATCTGTGGGTGAAAAGATCAAGTGAGAATGAAAGGCCCCAAGTTCAAGCTCTGGTACTATCACGGAAGGAAGGGAGGGTGGGGAAGGAAGGGGGGGAGAGGAAGGGAGGGTGGGGAAGGAAGGGGGGAAAGGATGAGGGAGGGGGGGAGGGTGGGGAAGGGAAAAAGGAAAAGGAAAGAACAGTTAAAACAAAAAGCAATTGTATACTATAAGTGGGCCTGCTTTATAATTTACTGGTTTTATAACATCATAGCATTTTGTGTTTTGGACTTTCTTCAGTTATAAGCAATTCTTTTAATTATGAAACTAATACAACTACATTTTGGAATGTGCAGGAGAGAAACAATAACTCTTTATAATTTCCTCATTTCAGCCCAACTGAAGTTAGATTTGGGGTATTTTCTAGTTTTTTTTTTTTTTTTTTACTGCAAATTCTGTGCAGTATATAGACCATCTTTCAAGCGGTAATGTGTGTGTAAGTCACCAGTTATTTGTTAAGATGCAGATACTGACCGATCAGGCCTGGGTTTCTGCATTTTTTCCTTTTGTTTCATTAGTGTATATTAGTCATCAGTGAGACTCCTTGTCACATTTGCACATAGAATTCTCCATTTCCAGTTTGCCGCAGGGTATACCATGCAGTTCTGGACCACAGACGGCGGTAGAGCAGAGACCAGAGACCAGCTCCCGGCTACATGGCCCACAGAGCGTTTTTGTCCCAGTCTGCATATCCTAGTACTTAGGGGGTGGGTCTCTGTTAACCCCCAACTGGACTAGAGCCAGGAGGCTTCAGGGTCTAAGCACTGCTATAATGGTACTGAGAGAACTGTGCGCTTGAAAGGACAACGTGGAGAAGCTGGGGTGAGACCCAGGGGGAAGTTGTCCCAGAGGGTGCTCCAAGGAGTGGGGGCCCAGTAACTTCTATAGAGTGTGGTCAGTTACTGCTGGACGCTGGCTTACCCGAGGGAGTGGAAGGCTGAGTGTGGAGTGGCTCTGGGCCTGGCAGCACGAGCGTGCACATGTAATGAGCTTTTGCCTCCAAGGTGTGCCAGGTGATTCGTGTGTCCGCCTTGTCCCACTCAGCCATGCAGCTGGCATTCGCCTACCTGGGGTCTGACTCCTGCGAATGCCCCTATTTTCTCTTCAGCGCTCCATCCAGACTAACAGACACCCAGGTACCACCTCTGAGCCTTTGTCTTGTTATTTGTTCTTCTTCAACTGTGTTCCCTGTCATGTCCATCAAAGAACAAACGTCTGTTCATCCCCCAGAGCCCAGACCAGAGGTTTCCCCTTTTTCAGAAGAGGCTAACCTCTTCTCGTGCCATCCCTGTACTTGTTCACCCCTTACAGGAGATAGGGGTTCTTGGTAGCCATTAGCTTAGAATGGAAACAAGGAAGGGACATGTTTAGGTCCAGGTGGCAGAGCTAACTTGGGATACAGTTTAGACACAGCATTGAACTGAGCTGCTACAGGCCTCTTCCAACTCTCTATGCGCTCTGCTTCCTTTGTGTGGGCATTTCTCTCCGGAACCCCATACACCCTCCCGTGGTCCGCACCTCACCCTTTCAGCTTTGAATTTAGCAGAGCCCTCACTTTCCCAGTAACCCTGCAAACACCTCACAGGTGGGTCTTTTTGGTCCAGCTTGGGTCACACGCTGATCATGGAACCAATTTTCAGTCTGTACAAAGAGGCTCATGAAGAATATACTGAATATACCCCAGCCTCCTGTGTGGCTTGGGTAACCACATAGGTTAATTGGTTTTCATTGCTTCTAACAGAGTTAGACACACATCTCAAAGCCACAAAGAGGTAGTACCGCAGTAGATACACACAGAGCCACTCTACTCTAGAGAATGAGGCGTTATAATCTGGTTCTAGCTCCTTAGGAGCCCAGCCACTTGACCGCCCACACAAGGAGGCAGGATCCCCAGCTTTCTGCTCCACAGTGCCTTCTGGAACCAGCCTCTGTGGCCAGCCAGGGTTTTGACACCTCTGACTGGCCCTCCCTGAATCACATGACTACCCCTGGAGCCCGAGGGAAAAGAGTGAGGAGGGCAGAGTCTGGAGGGAGATGAGGGTCCTGGTACCCAAGGCCCGGTGGAGCCCACGGGTGCCAACCAAACGTGTCACTTGGAGGACTGCTCACACTGTTCTCTGACTTGCAGATGTTTCTCTTGTCCAACTAGGTAAGAAACAAGAGTCCTTCTAGTTTCTAATTCTAGAACATTATTCCAGCCCAGGGGAGAGGAGTTTCATAAGTGGTCATTAAATTGTGCTTTTTAGGCACTGACTGGCTATGTGGGTCACATAAGCCAGTCAGTCAGAAGAGAGAGTGTCACAGGTTTCTGTGACATGTATATTAAGCAAAGCTTCCTGACGGTTTTTGAATCATAAACCGAGGTTGTGCTTGGTCTCTGTGTTAGTGCGGGGCGAGTCCGTGTGCCTCAAGGAGCCACACAGCACGGGGGGAAGCAGGGAGAATTGAGGAGACACCTGTGGGCGGGGTGGCTAGGGGCCAGTCCCAGACAGCTGCCCCTGGAGCTGTGGGCTTCCCATTGCCTTGTTTGCACAGAGGTTGGTATTCTGTGACTTTCTGATGGTTTAGGGGGGCAGGGAAGATCTAGAATCCCCTGGGTACTGGTAGCTCACCCCTATAATCCTGGATACTCAGGAGGCCAAGCTCTGAGGCTTGTGGTTCAAAGCCAGCCCAGACAGATAAATCTGAGACTCTTACCTCCAGTTAACCAGCAAAAAGTCAAAAGTAGAAGTATGGCTTAAGTGGTAAAGCACCAGCCTTGAGCAAAAAAAGGAAAAACGCCAAGTCACTAGGTTCAGTCCTCAGTATAACAACAACAACAACAACAACAAAACCAACACAGAATTGTGTAACAGCCTGGTGCAAGTGGCTTATACCTGTAATCCTAGCTATCAGAGGCTGATCTATATCAGGAGGCTGAGATCTGAGGATCATGGTTCAAAGTCAGCCACCACCAGAATAACTGGGAGTGGCATTGTGGCCCAAAGTGGTAGAGTATTAGTCTTGAGCAAAAGAGCTCAGGGACAGCACTCAGACCCTGAGTTTGAGCCCCACGACAGACCAAATAACACAGAATTACCTGGGGCTTTGAAGGAACAGTTCTATGTCTTCGTGTGGGCTTCCTCAGAGGTGGACTCTGAGATAGGGTGAAAGAGAAGCGTGGTGGGAGGGCCAGGGGTCGTCGTGGTGAAGAGGAGAGTCGGAAGGAAAGCAGCCAATGAGGAGCACTCCAGCCCTGCCAGCCGCTGTGGGCAACTGGAGCAGAATGCTAGAGACTCCTGGGAGCTAGGGAGGAACAGCTCAGAGCTGCCTACTTGCAGGCTGAGGGCGCTGGTGTGTTGCTACCCTGGCTGTTGTCAGCTATTGGCTGGAGCTGCACCCACGAGGGTGATAATTTGCCAGCAAGTCCAGCAGCAAGAAAAAGGCCTTGGGCACTGCCAGATGGACAGGACTCTGTGGCCTGAAGAGGGAAAGGGGCCTCACACAAGGCAGGCAGAGACTTCTGGGAACCACTCTCCGTAGAAAGCAGGACAGCACACTGGAGCAGGGCCATGCAGGCTCCTTGGCGCCCCTGCTGTTTGTAAAGCCCAAGGGAGCCCCTGTGGCACGCACGCGTGGCTGGCAGGGCCACGGCTCATGCGCGTTGTTTCTCCTCGGCCCTTCCTTCTCCCTTCCTGTTTTCTTTGAGCTTGTACCAACAGGCTTGTAAAGAATATACTGGAGGGGCTGGGGATGTGCGCAGTGGTAGGCTGCTTGCTTCAAGCTGGAAGTGGCACTGTGGCTCAAGTGGTAGAGTGCTAGCCTTGAGCAAAAGAAGCTCAGGGACAGTGCCTAGGCCAAGTTCAAGCCCAATGACCGACAATAAAATATAAAACACACAGACACACACACACAGACACACACACACACACACAGACACACACACACACACACACACACATACACAGCCAACTGGTTTGGGTAACCACACAGTTTAGTTTTTGTTTATTTGTTTGTTTTTTGTTTTGTCAGTCATGGGGCTTGAGCTCCGGGCCTGGGCGCTGTCCCTCAGCTCTTCAGCTCAAGGCTAGCATTTTACCACTTGAGCCACAGCACCACTTCTGTGGTTAGTTGGAGGTTAGAGACTCACGGTCTTTTCTGCCTGGGCTGGCTTTGAACTATAATCCTCATATCTCAGCCTCCTGAGTAGCTAGGATTACAAGTGTGAGCCATTGGTGTCTGGCAATTAATTAGTTTTCATTGCTTCTAACAGAATTAGGATAAAATATCTCAGACCTAAGAAGGAGAAACTACTGCAGTGGTCACCGCCAGGGCCACCCTGGCTGGAGAAGTAGACATTAGAAGCTGCTTCTCGCTCAAGGAGGCAGGAACTGCAGCTTCTGCTCCACCTGCCTCTCTCAGCTGTGCGACCCTGTGCAGCTCACTTCTCTGAGCCTCAGTTCCCTTAGTATGAAATGGGGAGAGCACCCAACGCCTACCTCAGGGCCCGGACGGCTATCCTTTAGGTGTTTTCCACTCAAATCTGGTGCTCTACCATCTGAAACACACCTCCACTTCTGGTTTTTTGCTGGTGAACTGGAGAAAAGAGTCTCGCAGACTTTTTTGACCAGGCTGGTTTTGAAACTTGATTCTAAGTATATCAGCCTCCTGAGTAGCTAGGATTATAGATATGAGCCACCGGCACCTAGCATGCACTGAGTTTCTTGATAAGATAGTCTCTCCATCTGTTTGCCTCTTTCCGTGGCTGCAGTCCTCGCTCGGGAAGTTTCAGTGGCTATCGGGGTCTTTCTCAGGCTGGCTGCTCCTTGATGTTTGGCAGTGACAGGTGCAGGCGTATCTGTGAGTGGGAGTCTGCTACAGTGGCAGCATTAATTAGCTTACACAGGTGCCCCGTGCCTGGGAAGACAATCACTCATGTTGCAGGTGATGGGCACTCGGGAATCTCTTGTAACAGACATGTTGGAAGGATCAACCCATGGTTTCCTTGGCCCCCCTCCGCTTACCAGGGTCTGTGATCTTCAAAATACCTCAGAGCAGGGGCTGGGAAGTTGGCTCAGTGGTAGAGCGCTTGCCTCGCATGCATGAGGCCCTGGGTTGGATTCCTCAGCACCACATAAGTAGAAAAAAGCCGGAAGTGGCGCTGTGGCTCGAGTGGTAGGGTGCTCGTCTTGAGCTGAAGAACTGAGGGACAGCGCCCAGGCCCAGAGTTCAGGCCCACTCCCAACCAAAAAAAAAAAAAATACCTCAGAGCAGAGGAGAGGGAGAAGGAGGAAGCAGAGCAAGGCCCAGCATGTATAGCTTTGGATTCTCTCCCTGCCTTGCCCCTCGACAGGCCGGGAATGATTTGCTTAGACACCCCGTGTTCCAGGCATCCTGATGCTTTTAATAAATCTCCAACACAGCTCTCTAAGTTGGTTTAATAGGGCATCACTGCAGCAGAAACCAGCCTCTAATTGTGAGACACATTTACCCGTTCTCAGTGGGGAGATAAACATGGAGTTGGGTTCCAGTGGCATTGCTGCCCTGACAGTCATTGTCTCTAAGCTGGAGCTCTGTGGTTTTGAGGGGCTTGAACACATGAGGGGACTCTCCACCAGAGTCACAGGAGATGCCCCGCCAGCCTGGAATACAGGCCTCTTCCCCAAGCTGGCTCATTGAATCGCCCCCTGGAGCCTTTCCTGTACTGTCATCCCTCCTACCCTGTCCTAGGGGAGCCCGCCTTTCAGAGGCAGACTTGGCGCTTAGTCTGGACTGTAGCACTCTCCTGAGTCTCTCTGGGACATTTACAAATCTTCCCTGAAATTCAGTTTTCTCATCTGCAGGATGTGCATCAGGAAGCCAATATTGCTGCTGAATTTCGCTTAGTAATAAAGTCCTTGAAAATTAGACCTTAAAAGCTAAGCCATCTGGTTTCGTTCCCTCCTGACGGAGCCTCTACTGCCCGTTTCCCCCGTGCTATGTTCTGAACACTCTTCCCGGCACGTACCTTCCTTGGGGCCTTCGTGTATGCTGTTTCCTGTGCCCAAAATGCTACTCCCTCAGATAGCCACATGGCTCTAGAGGACCCTCACTTCCTTTAAATCGTTGCTCAAATTCTCCCTTTCCCCTATCCACCCAGGAGATAGAGAACAGATTCTATCAAACTCCCTGAATTCTGACTGAAGAATGCAGCCACCCTCCACCATACCTTCTGCTTCACCACTGGCTTCCTCTGTAGCCCAGCTCTGCCCCGCCTACGGCCTAGCTGCCATGACTTGGGTCTTAAGTGTCCCCTCGGTCACCAGCTGTGCGCTGTTGGGATGTGGTAAAGTCCTTAGGAAGGGGGAGGAGGTTAGGTTGTTGGGAACATGTCCTTAAGGGGAGAACGGGGTGCCAGCCTTTCCTGTCTCTTTGCTTCCTGGGGCCTGAGTTTCCTTCCTTCTACCATGCCATGCTGCCTCAACAAAGCAACAGGACCCAGGGGCCAGGCAGCCTCTGAAAGCACAAGCAAAAGAAACTTCCTCCTGCACCAGTGGATTGATGGATTTTGTCACAGCAAGAGGAGACTGACTAACCCAATAGCACATGAAATTCAGACATTAGCAACAGCAGGATGGACCCTACTCTGTGTACCATAAAGAGAAAGAACATGCTGAAAACAAGCTGTAGATCTGCTACGTTTCCTCTGTGAGTGTGCAGGACCACAGTGTGAAATGTGAGTCGTTATGGAATCCATGAACAATGATATCTTCCTCACTAGGATGGCAGCCCTCCAAAGGCAGAGCCTTGCCTGTCTCACTCGCTGCTGGCCTTGAGTGCCTAGGACAGAGGCTGGCACATAGTAGGTGCTTTTTAAATAATGTTCAACATTTGCTAGGTGCTAGAGGCACACACCTGTAATCCTAGTTACTTAGGAGGCTGAGTCCTAGAGGACTGAAGTTTGAAGGCAGTGTGGTCAGAAAAGTCAGAGACTTTGTTTCTAATGAACCAGAAAAAAATCCTGTTTGGATGCATGGCTCAAGTGGTAGAGCACCAGCCATGAGCAAGACAGCTGAGTGAGAGTTTGAGGTCCTGAATTCAAGCCCCATGACCAGAACTAAAAGGAAGGAATACTGTACTGAGTGTTCCGTGATTCCCCTTTGCCCTTGGGAAAGTACCAGGCCTGGAACTGTCTTCATGCTGTCCAAATGAGCCGCATGCCGACCCCACATGAAGCAGGGCCCAGGCAGCTCCAGGATACGGCTCCACGTGGCATAATAAGTGCCCCCAAATACTTACTCATCAGAGTGAATAATTGAAGATGTCTAGCATCCCAAACCCAAGACTGGTATGGGCTGCTCAGAGCCCAAGAGCCCAGGGCTGGCATCTGAGGAGGATGTGCCCAGCATCTCAACCGGGAGGACCCCTGCAGGTCCCACAGCATTGCAGTGTCCAGAACAGCCACGCTGGTCTAGGGACTCCCTGCCCCCGGGGTTGCCCCAGCGAACCCGAGGGTGTGGACGGTGAACATGGGAACCTTCGGGACTGTCCAGGGCCAGCAGCGGCTGTTGTCCCTCACACTCCCCCATTCACTCCAGCATTGTGTCCTCCATTTATGAATGAGGCACGTTTTAGGTCAAAATACAAACGAAGTCTCACTTTAATGCAGAACGGCCTCCCCCAGTCCACATGTGGACACAGAACTAAGGAGCAGAGGGGGACTGCTGTCCTCAGGGAGGGACAGCAGCTGTCACACTGTGCTGCCACAGGGGGTGCCACACTGGCCACATCCCCATGTCTCTGTCCAGCGATGGGAAGTCGGCTTCTGCCAGTACTGGAGTGGAATCCAGAGCCTCACACGTGTTAAGCAAGCACTCTACGATTGAGCCTCAGCCTTAGCCCCAAATGAAGAGGGCTGTATGGTCTCCTGGTAACTTGTTTCTCACACACTCCTCTTCATGCTTTGGGGTATGTTGTTAAATGTTTGAAACATGCCATTTCTGTGATAGTATGTTTTTATTAGTAGCATATCAGAACCCCCCCTCCCCAAACACAGGCCTGGCTCAGTGTGTCTTAGTCCCCAAGGGACTGCTGGTCCTGTTGACCCAGCATTGCTGCCATCACAGCAGCTCCGGAGTTCACATCTGCTTTCTTCAGGTGTCCCTGCCTAGGACTCCCATGCACACGTTCCTGCAGCAAACGTACATGCTCCAGGCAAGACCTTGTACTGGGCACTGCATGGTGGGCATGGATACCAGACAGAGCTCTCCAGCACCGGGAGAGGCATCCAGCCAGCCCAGGAATGGGGAGGAGTCCCACTGGAGGTGACCCCTGAGCATGGGCATGAACATAAAATTATCTCACTTGCTGGACCACTCAAGATCTCCTCAAAGTCAGGATCAGCTGACCTGTCTGTCTGCTTAACACAGAACCTGGCCACGGGTAGGACTGGAACATGCTTAGTGGTAGAGCACTTGTCTCACATGCACAAGGCATTGGATTTCATCCCCAGAACCATGGCAGTTCTAGGTGTGTTGTAGGTACAAGGTACTTAGAGCTGTGATGGACATATATTAAAGCTCTTGGTCTCCATTTTGTTTAGTGCTTTTGTTGTTATACAGAACCCAGTGTATGAACAAGGACTGAGTAAATGGGGGTAAGAGATCAAAAGCCTGGATTTGAGTGCAGTCTTTGCCCCACCAGATATGGTCCTCCATTCAGCACCTATGAAGTGGAGTTCCTGTGATTAGAGGACATTAGAGCATATGTGGGAAGCAATCAGCATACAGGCTCACTGCTGCTGATGCTCTCACACTTCTTGTCTATGGCTCCCAGTCACTTAGCACAGGCTCAGGCATCTGGATGGGCTCAGTAAATACTCAATAAAGTACATCAATAAGCCATAGGCTCACTGTTTTAAGAACATTAATTATAAGACCCGTTTACAGTATTGGACAAATCTTCAGTTAAGCAAAAATATTTGCCAGATGAACCTCCACTCCCCATTCAGTGACCCAAGACAAAGATTACTAATAGAAGGCAGAATTCTGGGTTAGTACTCTTTTTGGTGGAAATGACTGGCTAGTCTAATCAAAAGGATATTTCTTGTGTGGACACTAGAATAGCCCCAGAAGCCACAGGAGTTACTTCAGGCAATGTGGCAGCTCCTGGGCCCTCCAGGGGATCACCGGGCCTCCCCTCCCCACTTCTCCCCCAGGTATGTGCACATTTGCTGGCAGGGGTCCTGGAAATGACCAAAGACCCTTAGCTGGCAGCTCATCCCTAGTTCATGGCTCAGGGGAAGAAGTTGAAAGCAGGTCCTCCCCCTCCAGCCTGCAGACTGCTAGGTAGGTCTCTGATTGGCCAGATGAGGCCAGGTACCCAGTGGCAGGGAGTCGGTCCTTGGTTACTAGGATTGGCATCTCATAAGCCCCATGCAGACATTTGCCAATAGAAAGGAGAAAGAAACCAGACAGAATCAATGATAATGGTCCGATCCTCACCCCCGAGCCTGGATGAAACCTCAGACTTACCTCGACAGTGTGCCCAGTCAGGGCCAGTGCTGGAGGCCAAGTCTGTTTGAGGTTTGAACCAAGTTTGCCTACAGGGAGGTTCCTGCCCATAGACAGGTCCATCTGGAAGCCAGCTGACATGGGTCGAAGCTCAGTTGCCAGGCCAGCAGGGAAGACACTTCACCTTTCCAGCCTCTGCACCCTCGTCCAGTCCACGCACTGGTGGTTGTCCCCCGCCCTCTCCCCCGGCCCATGTGATTGTTGGGCCTTTAGGTCATAGGGTGGAGACCCCATCAAATGACCTGAGAGTTTACTCTGCTGTCCCCCCATGAGGGCATCTCAAGAAGATTTCCTCTCTGGGTGTCTAACTTCAGTCTTTATCAGCCACACACAAGCTTTCCTTGTCACTGGAGAGAAAGTGACAGCTCTCCATGATAAACTGAGCAGCTACAAAGAAAGAAGAGACATAAGAAAGACCTAAACCTCAGCTGTTCACAGGCCCTCTAACCTAGCCACCCATCAGGCCAGAAGACACCCAGAAGACACTCCTTCCAGGACGGTGGCTGGGATGGAGCTCTGGGAGGTCAGCCCATGCTGCCCCTCCACTGAACCCACTTGGGCTTCTTCACAGCCAGCACAGATTGCACATCACAGAAGCTCGCAGGCACTGGACTAGAGGCTGCCCACAGATTCAGTGTTTGGTGAGGGCCGCTTCCTGGTTCCCAGACTGACTTCTCATTGTAGCTTCTTTCATGATGGCACTAAGCCATCCACAGGGGCCCACTCCCATGGCCTCGTCACCTCCCAAAGGCCCGGGGGTTAGAGTTTCAGTATATGATACCAGCACTCAGACCACAGCAGTGATCAGCACTGATTGTCTGGATGAAACAGGCCTCTGCAGGTTCACTTACATGAACAGAAACCCAGTTCTCTTTTTTTTTTCTTGTCAGTTGTGGGGTTTGAACTCTGGGTCTGGGCGCTGTCCCTCAGCTCTTCAGCTCAAGGTTAGCTCTCTACCACTTGAGCCACAGCACCACTTCCGGCTTTTTCTACTTATGTGGTGCTGAGGAATCAAACCCAGGGCCTCATGCATGCAAGGCAAGCGCTCTACCACTGAGCCACCTTCCCAGCTCCCAGAAACACAATTCTTGTGAATAAAAGACTCAGGTTAATGAGTCTCTCCAGAGACTCATTAAGAGTTGGGGTTTGGTTTTTGTTTTGCCTTTCTCTTTACCACCAGAAGGTCCCCCACCCCCACATCAGGACACTGCATCCTAGGAAGGAGAAGGAGAGGCATCTTGGTAAAGCATCTTGTCCCAGGTCACGGCAGGCTGACACACCCTCAGTTCCAGCAGAGGCTTCCTGGTTCTGACTGGGAGGAGAACCCACAAGTGAGCGCTCAGTACCCACCAGCCACACCCACGCACACGTGCCTGAAGGAGGCAGGTGCCCCACGCCTAGGGCTGGTGATGGCACCTGGTTCCCCAAAGCCTCACTTGTTCCTACACTCTTAAATAGTTGGTGGGAATGTATAGCTTGCATTCCCCACACTGCCCCACCCACCTGCAGGAGGGCGGGCGGGTGCACACAGCAGCAGCTGTCGTGTGACCTAGCAGTGCTTCTGTGTGCACTGTCTGTCCAAGGCAGGTTGCTCCGACATGGAGCAGGAGGAAGAGGGCTTCTTTATTATTTGTGACAGAAAGGGTCTTGCTGTGTTGCATAGGCTGGAGTATGATGGTTATTCCCAGGTGTGACCTCACATCCACTTGGTGTGGACCTGGGACACACACACTACACGGTGTCCTGCCTCAAACTCCATGTAAATGGATGGCAGGCGGGACGACCACGCGTAGCAGGCTTTGTCTTTTAAAACAAATTCTGGAAGATAGTAGAACTTTCTATATAGAAACAAAACAGCACATGGTTATGGAGTCAGAGATCTGGTTTAACCAACAGGGTAAGCATTTGGCCTTGGCCCGTCTCCCAGGCTCTTGAGCCTCACATTATCTCTCTTGGTGGCTTATGGCACAGGCAGATGAGGTGAGTGGTTCATAAGCCAGAATCTAAAGGAATAAGCATTCCTTCCCGCAGGCATGTAAGTGGAGGCTGGCATGCTGAAAGTTTTCCCATCACATTAAGGCACTAGCAACATTGTTGGCTGCCCTGGACCTCAGCTTCCTGCCCCCTGCTGGCACCCCCAGGCATCCCAAGGTGGATGGGTCCATGTATAGTCTTCCTGGTCTCTAGGGACCCACCTCCCAGGCACCCCTTCACCGTGTTCAGTTCTGTCCCTCGTTGAGGAGCACAGTCCCTGGGCCCAGCTCTGGCTCTCTATCTGTGTCCATCTAGACAGGCAGGAAATTAAAGTGGGCCTTAAGGCATTTGCAGTATCAGCTCAGGCCCAGCTCTGAGCTATTGGCATAAAGGACCATGACTCAGGCATCTTTCTCTCCAGGAGGCCTCATCTTCTGTACTGTGGCTGCAGAGGGGCTTGATTGGCCTCTTGGGTACAAGGAGTGGGGATAGGCAGGAGGAGGCAGAGGAGGTGACAAGGAGCAGAGAGGACCCGGAGCCCTCTTCCCCAGGAGGGGAAGTAGAGTGTGGGGTTAGCATTCCCCTCCTCCACCCCCCACCCCTGCCCATACTGCCCTCCTAGCCTCAGTCCACACCTATAAAACGGGGACAGGTTAGGCTGTCCTGAAAAGTAAATGAGTCAAAATCTATCCTGCACTCTGACCAATTTGGTCTTTATCCCTCTACCCACCCACCCACACACACACATATATATATATATATTTTTTTTTTTTTTTTCCAGTTGTGGGGCTTGAACTCTGGGCCTGGGCACTGTCCCTTAGCTCTTCAGTTCAAGGGGAATGCTCTACCACTTGAGCCACAGCGCCACTTCCAGTTTTCTGAGTGGTTTATTGGAGATAAGAGTCTCATGGACTTTCCTGCCCAGGCTGGCTTTGAACCTCGATCCTCAGATGTCAGCCTCCCGAGTAGCTAGGATGACAGGTGCCACACACTTTTCTCTTGTCTAGTTCCTTGAGAATGTTCAACTGTTTATTACATTTTGTTGATGTAGACATTTATGGCTGTAAACCTCCCTCTTGTTTCTTGCTGCACTAGTGTTAATAGCAGCCTAGCTGTCCATCATCAATGCATGGGTAAGGAAAATGTGCCTTACACCATTCTCTGCCCACCCATTGCTGTAATTTCTGAATGACAACAAATTCTCTTCTCAGCCACTTTTTAACCAGCCCTGGCTTCTGGGGTGGGGAGTATCAGGTCTCTCCTTTTCCCAGAGCTCAAGGAGTCCTTCCCAAGCCTGGCCTGGAGGCCTGGTCTGGGTTCACTTGTGTCTTTGAACCCTCCACAAGAGAAAAAGAAAAAAAAAGACTATGTCCAAGTCCTAAGCCTCAGGTCGCAGATTGTGACCTTATTTTGGAACAGGACCATTACCAATGTGGTTAAGATGAAGTCTGCTTGATCCCAGAGGGGCCAGTCTCATGTAGCAGGATGGCTTTCTAAGAAGACAGACTTGGGGAGAAATCTTTGTGAAGACAGGCCTGGAAGCCAAGGACTGCCAGCCACCACCTGGAGTGAGGAGGTGAGGTCAAATGGTTCTGTAACACCCTGCTTGTGCACTATGGCCTACAGAACTTGGAGACAACAGGTTGCTCTTTCCCTCTTCCCTCCCTCCCTCCTTCCCTGTCTTCCTCCTTCCCCCCCCCTTCCTCTCTTCTGTGCTAGTATTGGGTCTTGAACTCAGGTCTGGGCACTGTCCCTGAGCTTCTTCACTCAGGGCTAGTGTTCTGCCACTTGACTTTTTGGTGGGCCATTGGAGATGAGTCTCCCTGACTTTCCTGCCTGGGCTGGCTTTGAACCTGGATCCTCAGATCTCAGCCTCCAAAGTAAGGAAGATTACAGGCATGATTCACTGGGGCCTAACTCTGTTACTTTCTTGTGATAACATTGTGTGTGTGTGTGTGTGTGTGTGTGTGTGTGCGCGCGCATGTGCGCGCGCACACGCCCGGGCCTAGGCATTGTCCCTGAGACTTTTTTGAAGCTCAAGGCTAGTATTCTACCACTTGAGCTCTACTTTTACCGTTTTCGGTAGTTTAGCAGAGATAACAGTCTCACAGACTTTCCTGCCTGGCTGGCTTCAAATCACAATCTTCAGATCTCAGCCTTCTCAGCTAGGATTACCGGTGTGAGCCACTGGTGTTCAGTTTTAGGTACCATTCTTAGGGTGGCTGTAGAAGACAGGGTGAGAAGGAAGCAGTTGTTTTTCTGCATATCCTGATTTCTTGAGCTCAGCTGAGTCACCTCCAAGCCTGTACCCTGGAATAGCTGGTCTCTCACCTGACCTCTGTCTCTCCTCTTGGGAGCCTCAGCTTGGCTTCAAGAATTTGGAGAAATGTTCTTCACATCCCTCCCTATGAGGCCAACACCTTATGGTATGGATGGATCTGGACCCCGTTCCAGCTGTCTGAGTTTGTGTGGTAGGGTTGTGACGCGGTGAGCAAGCTCTGTGCTCTGTGCTCTGACGTGGGCGAGGGCCACATTTGGGTACCAGTTGTTGCTGTAGAGTCCTCAGCACTTCTGTTTCCAACTGTGGGCCTCAAGCTTCTGTCCCCCAGGCTTCATTAACATCCTGTTGCTCTAGACTTGTGAGTTCAGCTGACTTCCAGCATGCCTGTGTCCAGTCAGGCCTCCTGACTGCCTTAGTCCCTCCTATTGGAACATCCTAGGGCCACCTGCTTAAATTTCCCCTTTATCCTGCAGCTTGAATGCACACACGAATGAAGACAAAACTCACATAACATGAAACCATGTGGTCTGCCTCTGGGCTACTTTGGTCCAAATCCTAGTGTCAGTTTAAGCTGTGTGACCTTGCTTGCCTACTCTGGCTTTCATCTGTGAGAATAATAAGGTCACCAACCCTGAGGTTGCTGCAGACATTGACAAAGATAATGCCAATTACAGATTCTTGCCTAATGCTAATCAAAGCTAGTTACTTTGTCATCCAGGACCCAGGCTTCCATAGCCTTCTGCTTCATCCTGTGCCCTTGCTTGGAAGCTAATTTTCTTAGGTTCCACCTAATCTTTTTTCACACATTGGACTCTGCTCATTCATCCCTGCTGAGTAATTTATTGTCAGAGACAGTGGCATTGGAGAGGGAACAAAGGTGTGAAGGCACTGTGGGCTGGATGCGTGGGGGAGGCACACTGTTCACTTGCAGAGGCAGGATATGTAGAAAGTGGTTTTCACATGTTAAAAGATGCCCTGGACTAAACTAAACCTGTTGACTTTACCGTGTATTGAAATATTCCAGTAGTAGTACTGGCTGAGCTCAGCAGGTCTGGACTGCAACTGTATCCCTGGGAGCTTTCCCATTGGTAAGCAGGGTCTGGTTATGGCAGGTAAGAGTAGAGCTGGGTAGCTGTGCTTGTGGGAAAGTAATTGCTGTCTGTTTCAGAAGGTCATCTCTCCCCACCTAAGAGATTCAATACACAAAGAACATCCTGTAGAGATAACAAGAGGAAGAGAATCCATTAGCCACCCAGTCCTACATCCTGGGGACCCAACTGGGGTGAGAACCAACTGGCACTCAAAACACTGCAAAGCATGCAGTGTGACAGCACAGACTACTGTTAGGAATGTGCCTTCTGCCTGGAGGCCAGAGCCCAGCTCAGCTCAGCCGCTGAGCCCAGCAGGTGATGTGTGCGTAGAACTTCAGTCTGCACCCCATTTCCATCTCTTGAGCTCACACATCCTGTGTGCCGAGCTGGAAAAGAGGAGAGTCAAGGCCTGGAGGGTGATGGGACATCTCACGGTAACTAAAGGGGTGCAGGTGGGTCTGAGCCCCAGGCTCTAAATGGGAAAGCCTGGGCTCTTTTGCCATTTTCCCCAGCAGACCTAGGTCCGTGCCTGAGACGCTACCTGAGATGGGTTGGCGCTCTGAAAAGAACGCCCCGGGGACGGCTGCATCCTCACTCATTTACCTAAGTTAACCCTCAGTAGGTCTCATGAGGCAGATAGATGTACTGCCATTTGGAAACTGAGGCACAGACAGAGGACCTTGCCCAAGCTCACAGAGCCAGCGAATGGTGATACTGCAATTGCTGCGCCCGAAGCCAGGTTCCGGCGTTCGTGTTCTCACAAGATGCCGATGTGTGGAAGAGGAGACACAAAACTCGTCGGGATGGGCTGCGGCGCCGCGGAGGGGCGGGGCGAAGGGGCGGGGCGCCGCGGAGGGGCGGGGCGAAGGGGCGGGGCGCCACGGAGGGAAGGGGTAGCGGGGCGGGGCGCCGCGGAGGGGAGGGGCGGAGGGGCGGGGCGCCGCGGAGGGGCGGGGCGAAGGGGCGGGGCGGGGCGCCGCGGAGGGGAGGGGCGGGGCGCCGTGGAGGGGCGGGGCGAAGGGGCGGGGCGCCACGGAGGGAAGGGGTAGCGGGGCGCCGAGGGGCGGAGGGGCGGGGCGCCGCGGAGAGTCACTAAGCACGTGAGTGCGGGCGGCCGCCACTGAGGGTGACACCCAGCCTTCGTCTCACGTGACTTCTGTGAAACTCGGTCGGCGCGGGCAAAGCGGCGGCGTGCGGCGCGCGGCGGGTCCGCAGGCAGCCTCGCCCTCCCTCCCCCCCACCCCCGAGACGCGGCCGGGCGCGCCCTTCCCTTCCCAAGATGGCGGCCGTGACCGCGCCCTTCCCGCCGGCCGCACGTCGGTCTCAGCCGCGGACCGTCCCAAGATGGCGTCGGCGGACGCGCTTAAGATGGCGCCGGGGTCACGCGGTCGGCGTCGTCACCGCTCACTTCCGGCCGCGCCGGGCGGCGTTCGCGGACCCTCGGCGTTCCTGGGAGGCGGCGTCGGCGCCGCCCGGCCGGACGGCGCGGCCATGGACCGTCGGAAAAAGCCTCTGGACGTGACGGCGTCGTCGGTGAGTGTGGGCCGGGCCCCGCGCCTCCGCCCCGGCCCTGTGTGGGCCGGGAGAGCCTCGGCCTCCCTCCCCTCACACGGGCCCGACATGGCGGGGCGGGAAGGGCCGTGACGCCGACCTGGCGCCCGGCACTGCGCACGCGCACACCGCTGAGCCCCGTCACTGCCGCTTTCCACAAGTGTTTACGGGATACGCGCGACTTACAGGGGATGCTCGTACACACACACCCCCTGTCCGTAGAACAGCAACTGTCGAGCCTTTGCTTGGTGACACCCCCCTGTAACGCCAGCATGTAGGAGGTCGAGGCGTTCCAGGGCAGCCTGGATTACACAGTGAGACCTTGACTCAAAAACACCTCGAGTCTGAAGAGGACACACGTAAAAGTCGTAGTGTCGCTCTCCCCTCGCTACTGGAGAGCTGGACTGAGATGTGACTCAGTCCGAGTTCATTTAGAGGAAGTCGAAGTACTGCTTCGAGAGTTACAGTGACAGCAACCCTTTCACCTGCGAGAATTGAAATATTTTTATTTACTTACTGGTTTTATTTCCAGTTGGTAGATCTTAAGGCTGAACTCTTCCGAAAACAAGAAGAATTCAAACAAGAAAAACTTCTGAAGGATTCTGGAGTTTTGGGAAAACCCAAGACAACTAATAAGGTAAAATAAAAAATCTATCTCTGCTGATTGCAAACATGAAAGTTACACCGTACTAAGATTTTTTGAAAGCATCAGTATTGTATATACCATAAATGTGATAAAAGAAAAAAAACCTACTTGACCATTTGCATACATAGTCATTTAAAATAGAAATCAGTAAAATGTTTTCCAAGCACATTATAATACTTTCACAGATTATTCACATTCTCATGGAAGATAATCTGTTATAGGTTTTCTGTATCCAACCCCACTCCTTTCCCCAAAAAATCAGGGTCTTTGAGTTGTAAATAGCTTTTGAGTTTTATAGGCAAGAGCATCCACTATCTGTATGACTAATTCTCTGTAGTATATACATTTCTGTTAACATGTTGAACTAGAGCAAAGTTATGAGGTGGAGAAGACAGTGGAGAAGCAATTGGATGCAGTTAGTAGAGTTTGGGCTCTTAGCCCCAGCTGTGCATGTGCAGATCTCCTATTTAAGACAAGAGATTTTTTTTTTCTCTCAGTAATGTGGTTCTGTTTTGTCCTTTTGAATTTTTCTCCAGAAGCCAAGTATTTGGAACAAACAGAACACAGGGATTTCAAATAGAGCTGAGAAGGATGTTGAGCAGAAGATTGAGGAACAGAAGACTTTGGACAAAGCAAGGTACTGTTACATTGAGGATGCCCAAGCAGTGTTGGTTTCACTCTTTGATGTGCAGATGTGATGCACATCAGTTTTTAAGCCAAATACACTTATAAATACACAGTTGATCCTCAATATCTGAGGGGCATCTCTTAGATCCAGTACCCCATTCCTTTTTCCTTCAGATATCTAAACCTGAGGGTGCTCAGTCCCTTATATAAAGTGTTAGAGCGTTTACATATAATATGTGCAATCTTTCCTTACACTTCCCTGTCCTCCCTAGAGGACTTAACACTGTAGTTGTTACACTGTAGCATTTAGGGAATAATAATAATAACCACAACAAATCCGTATATTTTTAGTATAAGCAAAAGCAATATTGCAGTCTTTTTTTTGTTTTTTTGTTTTGGTTGTTGTGGGGCTTCAACTCAAGGCCTGGGCGCTGTCCCTGAGCTTCTTTGTGCTTAAGGCTAGCACTCTATCGCTTGAGCCACAACTCCACTTCTGGGTTTTTTTTTTTTTTTTTGTCGGTCATGGGGCTTGAACTCTGGGCCTGGGCACTGTCTTTCAGCTCCTTCAGCTCAAGGCTAGTACTCTGCAACTTGAGCCACAGCACCACTTCTGGTTTTCTGAGTGGTTTATTGGAGATAGAGTCTCACAACCTTTCCTGAACTGTGATCCTCAGATCCCAGCCTCCTGAGTAGCTAGGATTACAGGTGTGAGCCACTGGCACCCAGCACTTACACTTTTTTTTGAGTGGTTTATTGGAGATAAGAGCCTCAAGGAGACTGCTCTGCCCAGGCTGGCTTCAAATCAGGATTCTCAGATCTCAGCCTCCTGAGTAGTAGGTTTACAAGCAGGAACCACCAGCACCTGCCTTATTGCATTCTTAATGCAGCACATATCAGCAACAATGTAACATGTTTCTGAATATTTTGACTCCCAGTTAATTAAATATAGGTTTATGCAGGGTCAGCCAGCCTCTTAAAAATAAGAGGCCATGCATGTTACCTTTTTTTTTAAATTAATTTTTTAGTTATGATGGTACTTGGATTTGAACTCAAAGCTTTATGCTTGCTAGAAAGGAACTCTACCACTTGAACCATATCCTCAGCTCTTTTTGCTTTTGCAGCATGAGCTAGTGTACAAATTGTACCTTAACAAAACAAAACATTCTTTGCTTAAGGGTCCTGCTTTGAGCTTTTGTTAGATCATTATGCTAATAACAATATTTATGCCAGATGCCGGTGACTCAAATCTGTAATCCTAGCTACTCAGGAGCCTGAGATCTGAGGATTGCAGGTCAAAACCAGGCTGGGCAGGAAAGTCCTTGAGACTTTCATCTCCAATTAACCACCAGAAAACCAGAAGTGGAGCTGTGGCTCAAAGTGGTATAGCACTAGTTTGAGCAAAAAGACCTCAGAGACAATAACCAGGGTTCAAGTTCAAGCCCACAACTGACTAACAAGCAATATTTACTTACTTTTATAGTTCTAGGAACAGAATGCATATTGAACAAAGCACTCTGCCACTGAGCTTTACCCCCACCACTGCCCTTGTCAGCACTCTTTGATCTCTTTTTTTTTGGGGGGGGGTCCAGTTATGGGGCCTGAACTCTGGGCCTGGGTGCTATCCCTCAGCTCTTCAGCGCAAGGCTAACGCTCTACCACTTGAGCCACAGCGCCACTTCCGACTTTTTTCTTTTTGCTTATGTGGTGCTGAGGAATCGAACCCAGGGCCTTATGCATGCAAGGCAAGCACTTTACCACTGAGCCACCTTCCCAGCCCTGTCAGCACTCTTTGAAGAAGTGTCCCATGTGTTTTTGGACTAGATGATATAATGTCTAGCATCATAGACCCCAAACTTGCCCTCTCCCAAAGAAGAGAACAAAGATTACTATAGTACTCTTCACCTAAATTCGCAAATAACGTACTTTCTCATTTCCTTTTTTTTTTCTTTGCTCCTTCCCTTTTCTTCTCCACCCCTGCACAGATGTATAGGTACAGGGACACTGGAGTGTCATGACACTTTATCTTAGAGTTATTTTCATCATGTCTTGCAAGTTCCAAGACATTAGCTCACATAGTCACAATACTGCTATCATACACAAGAAACGTAACCCTGGTAAGACAAATTTAGCATTTTGTGGTCCATATTTCAGATTATGCAGTACATTTACATCCTATATAGCTGTTTTTACGTTCAGGATTTAGAGATTACATATTATATTTAGTTATCAATTCTCTTTGGTCCTTGGGATGGTTAATGTTTTTTGGTTTTGTGTGCATGTGTGTGCCAGTAGTAGAGCTTAAACTCAGAATCTGTATGCTATCCCTTAGCTTTTTTGCTTGAGGTTGGCACTCTGCCACTTGAGCCACATCTCTACTCCTGGCTTTTTGGTAGTTAATTGGATAAGAATCTCATGGACTTTCCTGCCTGAGGTGGCTTTGAACTGGGATCCTGAGATCTTAGCCCCTGGAGTAACTAAGATGACAGGTGGGAGCCATGGACACCTATCTTGATAATTAATCTTGGTTGTCCATGTGACTGGGCTGAGCAGTGCCTAAAAAATTAGGAAGCCCACCTCTGGGGTATCTGTGCGGTGTTTCCACGGATGATTAGATCATGAGGGCTGAGACCTAGTGAATGATAACAGTGGATGGATTTGAATTTTGACTAGGCTGTTGAATAGATATTGGAGGTAGTGGGACTTTGGAAAATGGGACCTGGTGGCAAGAAGAGGTCACTGGGTGCATCCAGCAAGGGTGGGGATTGTTTGGCCTGGGCCCTCAAAATCATTGGTATGGGACAGGACAGGACAAGACAGACTCGTGTTTGTGCGCTGCCAGGGGCCTGTCTGTCAGTATTGATAATTCCTTGTATGACCCTCCAATGATGTTATAAATACCTGAATGTCCCTTAGAAGAGAAAAGATTTCCCACTCTGCCTAGCCCCTTCCTGTGTTCACTGTGCTTCCTGGCTGCCATGAGTTAAACAACCTCCTTCACTGTGTCTTCCCACCACCATGATGGACTGAAACCTCTGAACTGAGCTATTTTTAAATTAAGTCCTTTTATCTCAAAAGGAGTTTTTGTCAGGTATTTCATCACAGTGATGCAAAGTCTGACTAAAACAAGCCCTTTAATCTATTATAAGTCTCTTGCCTTTTTGTTGCTTGTCATTGTATTGACATTCCTGCTGGAGTCCTAACCATTCTGCCCAGATTGAACTCAAAACTGTGATCCTTTTCATCTCTGCCTTCACAGTAGCTAAGATTACAGGCAAGAATTACTATGCCCAGCTGGCCAGTAATTTATGTGGTATTTCATTCTCACAGTGCATGGTCTACAGGTGTTTGCCTCTAGTACTCAGAATGTTACCAGAATTAATACAAGCAGAGAAGCTGCTTATTCCGTTGCCAGTGTTGCTTATTAGTGTGTCACGGTATTGTTCATGCTGTTTTTAACATAGATGTGTCCATATCTAACAAGTGCCAGGACAGGGCAGTCGGTGCTGGTTGCACCAGGCACTGGGGAAATGGCTGTGATTGGGCTGGGGATGTGGCACCCTCACCAGAAACGGCAGTTGTAAGACTATTCCTAATACTTGTCTTTTTTTCTCCTAGGGAAAAATTAGAAGAAAAAGCCAAGTTATATGAAAAAATGACTAAAGGAGACTTTATAGGTAATGTCAATAATTTATTTTCTGTATTTACTTCATTTTCTGTAACTCATAGGTAGCATGGATATTAATATGTTTAAAGAGCTGTAAGAAAAGGGAGAGATTTTTGCCTTCAGTGCTGCTCCAAAACAGGATAGGATAGTCCACTGATTGCCCAGTGGCTACAGTGAGGCAGGTGTCACAGAGCCCTTCATGGGTCTAAAAAGGTTTCAGTGGGCCATCGTTATGTTATAGCTGAAGTTTAAGGTTAAGTTTACATCTTTGTTTAAGTAAAAAAGAAAGTAGGTGAGAGTTAGAGTTATATCACTGTGTCCAGGTTCTTTTCTCCCATTTTTCCTCTTTGTTTTATTTCTGTGAGGCGCATATGATTGCTTTAAAACAATGGGAATAACATACCTCTTCTTTTTCAACACTAATTTGGGTTAAAAAATAGTAGGAGGGATTTTGAGAGGCAGGACACTTTTCATTGTCAGAAGGGAGGAAGAATGATGGTGTGCTTAGGTTATTTTCTGGACATATAGCATCTTTGATACTGCCTTAAGGGTTTTGGCGAACTGGGGAATGGGTTCTGTGGTAGGAATGGTATGCGAGTAGATCAGCAGGGCATGGACAGGGCCAGCACTGAGCAGGGCCATCTTCCCTAGCTGGGGCAGTGGCCCAGTGGTAGAGAAGAAGGCTGGGTGTGGGCCAACCAGTGTCCCTTCGCACACAGACACTCAAGAGCTGGGAGGTGTGGGAAGGCTTTGCTACTTTTCTGCAGAATCAGTTGGTGATTGTCACCAGGTGGCCTCACCAGTGTGCTCCTGCACCTGGGCTCCAGAGAGCACGTCTCTTCTCTGAGATAGTACTACACTCGGGTTTTTTTTGTTTTTTTTTTAATTTAATTTTTTTTTTATTGTAAAGATAGTATACAGAGGGTTACAGTTACATGAGTGAGGTAATGAGTACACTTCCTCTTGAACATTGTTACCCCCTCCATTGTTCTCCCCCTACCATCCCCTCCCTCCCTCCCTTCCCCGGGGTTCTTTTTTTTTTTAATTGTGATTAAGTGATTACGTAATTTCCGGAAGTTCACAGTATTGTGGAATGATGATACTCATTTAAAGTCACAAGTTCATTCTAACTTTCCTGGAGCAAATTGTCAATCACAGTCTGTAATATATAACGGTGCTCACATGTTATATACCATATATGTGATCAGCAGTATGGGGATATTTAGTAGTGGTTCGACCAGATGAATGGGAGTTCTTTGTTTCTTAAGTCCTGTTAGTTTTGTCATATCACCTAACATTTTGGATTTAGCATCCACTTATCAGGGAGACCATGTACCGTTTGTCTCTTTGTTCTTGGCTTACCTCGCTCAACATGATTCCTTCTAGCTCCATCCATTTCCCTGCAAATGCCATTATTTTGTCCTTTCTAATGGCTGCATAATATTCCATTGTGTATAGATACCACAGTTTTTGGATCCATTCATCTGTGGTGGGGCATCTGGGTTGTTTCCATATCCTAGCTATTGTGAACAGTGCTGCAATAAACATGGAGGTGCACGTGTCCTTGTATATTGGTTCCTGTTGTTCAGGGTAGATGCCTAGAAGTGGTATGACTGGGTTGTAAGGGAGGTCAATCTTTAGCTTTCTAAGGACTCTCCAGACTGCTTTCCAAAGTGGTTGTGTAAGTGTACATTCCCACCAGCAGTGTAATAGGGTTCCTCTTTCTCCACATCCCCTCCAGCATTTGTCGTTGGCTGATTACTACACTCGTTTTTGTTGATTCTGGCTTGAGTCATTGAAACAGAAACCAGGTCCAAAGGACTGTGGATGTCCAGATCTAGTCTGGACAAGGCTTCCAGCCTGCATCTTGATGGCAATACTGACCTGTGTGCTTGAGCCAATAAGCTTCGGAGACTCTCCTCTAAACGGGATTACAGTGCTTGCTGGTGACAGAGACTCTTAGTAGCTGCTCAGTATATCTTTATCTGTGTCCTCAGAGAAAAATACTCACTTACCTTAACCATAGCAAAACTTCACATGATATTGTCTGCAATTATGTGAGCTGTCCTGGGTGAAATTAAACTAACGTTGTGGGTTGCTGTATCCTGGTCAGCATGTGTCTTAGCTCCTCACATGCTCTTCAGCCCCAGGGCAGACAGTATCCTGTAGAGCGCCGTGTGTTCTACAGCCTTGTCCATGAGCTTGAAAGAAGTTCAGATGGCTACTTTTACCTGAGTTATGACCTGCAGAACATTTGCCCTGCCCATTACCTGGTTAATAAGGGGCAAAGGTACAGCCCAGTGCTTAGAAAGGCTGTTGCACCTGCAGATCCACTGTCCTGATCTGCAGCAGAAGAAATGCTATTCTGCTCCTACAAAAGTCACTGAAAATGAGGGTTTTGGTGGTTGTAAAATGGTGTTCTGAGACTGTATTGCTTGCTCAGATGACTTATTGAGTAAGAAGAAAAATTTGGGGCTTTTAAAAGATCTTTTTGTGTGTGATCCATGTTTCCAGTGGCCAGTTGACAGCTTGCTCTTAGGTGCCAGTGCCCTGAGTCTTTGCAAAGCACTCTAGGGTGGAAACACTGTGAACCATGGGCACCTGAGCTTCCAGGCAGTGAGCGTGATGACTGTCTGCCAGTCCCAGGCATGGTTTTCTTCCTTGATGTCAGTAACCTGAAAATTGATTTTTGTGTCCTAGATGAGGAAGTGGAAGATATGTACCTTGTGGATTTCACACAGAAGATCATAGACAGACGCAGAGAAATGGAGGCGTTTGGTGTCAATAGAGAGTCCTTGAAAGGAATAGAAAGGGATGATGACGAAGATGGCGACAACCTTCCTGAAAGAGACATACCTCCTCCGCAGGACCCTAGTGAGGAATGGTGGGTGATAGCGGGAGAGAGCAGAGTGACACTTTCAGATTTATGTTAGCTTTTTGTTGTTGTTGGTCGTGGGCAAGCCCCGTCCAGCATGTTTTCTGCTAGTGAGATGTGGATGCTACCTTCTGCTCCCTATGTGACCTCAACCAAATTCCTGACTTCTCTGAGACCCAGAGTCTTATCTGTGAAATAGAGATTAGAGTGTCTCATTCCATGTTTCCACAATCATTTAGCATTAAGAGATAAACAATAGGGGCTGGGAAGGTAGCTCAGCGGTAGAGTGCATGCCTTGCAAGCATGAGGCCCTGGGTTCGATTCCTCAGCACCACATAAACAGAAAAAGCCGGAAGTGGCACTGTGGCTCCAGTGGTAGAGCACTAGCCTTGAGCTGAATAGCTGAGGGACAGCGCCCAGACCCAGAGTTCAGGCCCCATGACCGGCAAAAAAAAAAAAAAAAAGAGAGAGAGATAAACAATCTAGGCTGCCCAAGAATTTACTCTCTGGAGCATAAACAGATACTCTGTAAAGCTTCATTTTTGAAATCTTCCTGGGTTTTCTGTTTATGTGAAGGATGCCACATCCTTACTGGCTTATGAGTCAATCAAGTCAGTAGAAATTAGAAGGAAGATTCCATTGTAATTATTTTCTCTCCCTAGACACTCATTCCGCACACAGGACATTGCTTAGAGACTTAATAATCTTGACTGTGACCTGCTGTCAAACTCCGTGTCCTCATTATGGGGTATTTCTTAGAACTTGCTTAGGACTGTTTGTGGCATATTTTGTCATTTTATCAGGCTGTGATCCTGTGGGCCGTTGTTTATAGGAAGCCAAGTTCTTATGTTCAAATACTACTGAAGGTCTGTGGTAGTCCAGAAATAACACTCTATTAAGATAAAACAGGTGGCTTTCTACCTACCTTCTAAAAAAGCTTATGTCTTAAAGAACATTTGGCCACTGTCTGGCTCTGCTGTAGGAACAAAGAGAACATGTATCCTCTTTTATCAATGCCTTCATCATCTGAATGCTCATCTGATCTTGGATGGGCTTCAGAAAAATAGTAAGGACTTCTCACATGTTTCCCACCTTCCCCAAGAGATGGGGCAGAGGGGAGCTCACTCTGCCTGGAAGCTCCAAGCTTGCCCAGGCAGCCAGGCTGCTCAGTAAGCAATTACTAATGAAACAGAGCCATTGCTGACTGCTGTCTTCCTTCTCTGCTGACAGGATCTGTTTTGGAGGCCCACTGAAGAACAGAATACTTTGTGATTGCTTTTCTGAAAAGAAATTACATTTCCTTTGAAAGCTCATTTTATTTTTGCTTATTAATGCCTATATGATTACAAGCAATTTGTCAGTGATTTGAGTCTAGGGACAATGCAAAGCGCCACATGCTACCATATATGAAATAAGACACACTGCAAGTATTATTTTAACACTAAATGCTAGAATTATAACAGTTCATAAAATCCTTGTAACAGTAGTTACATTCCAGGTGGTGGAAAAATCTTCCTGTAAAAATACTGTAAATTACACAGACCATCTGGCCTGCTGGTTTCCTCCCATTCACTTTTTTTTTTTTAATCTGCTTTTAGCAGTTGGAAGTTTCATATCTGTGGCAATCAGCTATAAACTATAGTAGTAGATTTCTGCATTTTTAGATAATGGGCTAACAATGAAAATCAGCATTACTTAAGAGGAAAGAGACTGATGGACCTTGAATTGGTTCACTAGTACCTATTGGTTCCTGTGGTGTTGTCAGCATCCTGCAAAAGGCTATGTGAGATACCTTGCATTGTATCTTATTGTAAATAAAATGTTTTCTGTGAGAACCCACAGATCTTTCCTATTGGTAGAAAGTCACAGAATTTCATGTGCTGTGCTGTTTGCTGGCTGCCTTGTCTCTGCTGTGTAATTAGGGCAAAGATGAAGAAATAGGTATAGTGATTGCTTCCTTCTAATAAAAATACCTGAAAAATACCACCTCTTTTAATCAGGAAATCTGTAACACAATGGAAAAAATTGTACCGATGAGAAGAAAGCAGGGCAGAATTAGAAAGTGGGTCTTTTAGAAAACATGTTCTTAATGGTAGTGATCTCTGAGGTTCAAGGTTCTTGGTAATGAAGTCATATTATTTCTTTTTTATTAAAAATGTTATTTATATGTTTATCAAACCACAAATAATTGTTTAGATTGAATTCTTTCAGCTGACTTTAAAATTGCATTCACAAGGCCTGCATTTCTTCACTGCACTAGCTGCCTGACAGAGAGACCTGCCCCTGTGCACCAGACTTTGTCCCTAGCCTCTCACTTTCCTTTCAGGGTGGACTACGTGGACTCTCTGGGGCGGTCTCGGCGCTGCATGAGGAAGGACCTGCCAGACCTGCTGGAGATGGACAAAAACCTTCAAGGGAGACTGTAAGTTTTGGTGTGCACCTCTTACCAGGAGACACTGTTTAATCACTGCCAGTTATCTTTATTGTTCCACAAAGATTTTTTTTCTGATGTTTGAGAATATTTACTGAAGCACTTCAGTGGATAGAGTATCTGTATGCACATGAGCCACACCCAGGAAACAGTTTCCATGGATTATCATCTCTTCTATTTTGCCCAGTATTAGGGTTCTTAATTGCTTGGCTTGCTTATATAGCTATACCACTGCAATCATGCATCCAGCCTAGTTTTTTTTTCTGTTTCTTATATATTTATGTGTGTGTGAGAGAGAAAGTGGAGAGGGTGCGGTGGATAGGGCTAGAATGAGATGACTTGCTAAAATATTTGGGGAATATCTGTAAAGTGCCTACATTTTTTTCATCACAAGTAACTTTTGTGTGAGAATTGTTGGAAGATGCTCCATCTTGTCGGAGCCTTCCAAGCCAGGAATCTTACAGGTAGGCCTGGACTCAGCAAGAAAGGGAGAGCAGAGACCATGGCCATCTGCCAGGACAAGAAGTGGTGCCTGTGCATGGGGTTAGGCCCTCCCTAACAGTTCCTAGGAGTTCTTTCTCCTTGCCGGTGCTGCCTCTTTTTTCCTCCTCCCCAGAACCAAGATGAGAAGGAAAGTTATGTCTTTTTGGTTTTCTTTTGTTTTTTTTTGGTTTTGATTTTGTTTTAGATAGTGTCTTGCCATGTCCCAGGCTTGCTTTGAACTCATGATCCTCTTGTCTCTTAACTCCCAAGTGCTGAGACTACTGACATGTACTACTACAGCCCATTGCTTTTGTCTTGAATGCTGAGGCAAGACACCAGTTTGCCTGTATAATACATCTGGCTCTTGATTTAAAAGGAAAATACCAGTATTGTTGATCAGAAAGCTTTGCTAGGTAACTGTTGTCTTTATCAAATAGTGTTTCTTGGAGGTGGAGGTGGGGCACACCTGTGACCTCAGCTCCCTGGGAAGTGGAGGACTGCAGTTGACAGCCAGCCTGGGCAGAGTCAGTGAGACTGCCTCAACAAATGAGCCAGGTGCAAAATAGTCATGTCTGTCATCCCAGCTGGGCACGGATCCTATTTGTATAATAGGATTGCTGTTCATTCTGGCAAATATATGAGACCCCCACCAGAAAAATAAGGAAAGAAAAAAATATTGAGTGTGACTAGTGACAGACAGAGCACCTGCCTAGCAAGCTCCACGCCTGGATTCCAGCTGTAGTGTCACCACTAAAATGTGTCTGTGTTGTTCCCTGTCCAGATCCAATGGATTGAGCTTAGGCACTGCTTTCCCACAGTCTTTTTGAAGAGTTTTTTTGCTCTGTTCTTCTACTAGCTTTGTTAGTCCTGCGAATGAGAAAACCTTGTTATCTGAAGACATGAGGAAAGAACTTCAGCGCCAGCAATGGGAGGAAGAGGAAAGGGAAGCCCTGAAAAAGCCAGTGGGGCCCGTCCATTATGAAGACATCCGAGAAAATGGTATGCTTGTCCTCCAGTGCTCTGAAAGGACTGCTGTCACCACCTGCCAACAGCTCTGACACAGAGGTCAAGATGCTGCTTTGGAAATTCAGATAATCCCTCTGTTTATAGAAAAAAAAAAGACTAGAAATTGGAATACCTTCCATTACATAGAAGTTCCATTACATTTCCAGAGAAAAGTAGGAACAGCCATAGCTAAAATTTATGCATCTTTGTTATGTTTATCACATGGGACACAATGAAAACTAGTTCTAATTTTTTTTAAAGTGTGTAAATATCACTGTGTTTCCTTTAGGTTAGGAGATCTTGAGTGTTTTACTGATAGAGTCATCTAATCTTTTGAATAATTTTGACTTATTTCAGAGGCCCGACAACTCGGTGTTGGATATTTTGCCTTTGCCCAAGACAAAGAGTTGAGAAACAAGCAGATGAAAACTTTAGAGATGCTACGGGAACAGGTACAAATTAATTCAAAGTCAAATTAAGGATTTCAGTAACTGGTTTTCGTTGGGCTTGTTGTGCAGAAAAAGCAGCAAATAAAAGTAGGAATTCAAAATGCTATAGTAGGTCGTGTAAAGGTTTCTTGTGCTTTTAAACTTTAAAATTAGAACTGTGTCAAGCTACTCAGGAGATGGAGATCAGGAGGGTTACAGTCCAAGGCCAGCCTAGGCAAAAACGTTAACAAGACCCCCTATCAACAAACAAGCTGGCGTGGTGGTGGCGTAGGCCTCCTAGCTACATGGGAGGTATATGATGTGAGGTTGGCCAAGGTAAACAGTGCAAAAATAAAGGGGGGGGGGGGAGAGAATAAAGAAAGGAGTAACACTGTCCACATGAAATGTACTTAATACCTGACTTATGTAACAGTAGCCCATCTGTCTATCACCTTTCTAGAAACAATTAAAAAAATTAAAAGTAACAAAAACAAAAAAACTAAAGCAAAGATGCTGGGGGCTATGGGTCAAGCAGTAGAACACTGTTGACCTAATTCAAACTCCCAATAGTACCCTCCTCCTCCCCAAAAGAAACTTTTCAGACCTAATGTGACTTTCATGTTTTAAATCTGCGGTGTTTTGGGGATGGTTTGAGTAAGAAAATAAAGTTTCTTTAAGGGAAAACATCAGATGTTTGTGTAATAAGTTTGTTTTCAGGGTCTCAAGGAGAGCTTTTTAGAGATACTGTGAAAATCAGTCTTTTCGAAAAAAATCATTTCATTCATTTAAGCAGAAATACTGTACATTTGGCTTCAAATAATTTTGTAACTTTCTATATCCTGTTAAGACAACAGATCAAAGAACAAAACGAGAAAACATAAAGGAAAAAAGAAAAGCTATGTTAGAAGCAAGACTTTCTAAGCTTCGACAAAAAAAGATGAAGAAAAGCAAAGAAGATGGGGCAGGAGAAGAAAATGGAGGTAAGTTGTGTCTTGCTTGCTGAATTTCACGGTGAGCATGCTCGTCCCATTGATGCTCACTGATGGGATTGGCATTGTGGGAATCACCACTTAGTTTTATCTGTAGGCAGAAAATGAACTTTTGAGGCACTGCTAGAAGCAGTTTTTAGAACAAAAGTGGTACAGAGTGACACTCTAGTCCTTTTCGACAGTAGACAGAGATATTAATAAACTATATATGGGGTTGTTTCCTGGAATGTCATTTTAGTAAGGGAGACTTAGGCATTCAAAACATAGATATAGACTTAGACAAAGGCATCTAAGGTGAAGTTCAATCTTGTACATATGTAAGTGTACATAAAAAAATAAAAATTGTGTTGAGTGCTTTTTGATGTTTTGAAACAAGTATACATTGTGTAATCTTTAAGTCAGGGTGAATAGATCTGTTTCCCCAAATAGTTACCATGTCTTTGTGGTAAAACCATTGAAAATTCTTTCTTCTAGTTTTTAGATTTTAATTTTATTTGTGATAATATAGTCTCAAAAAAATATGTTCCCAAAGTTGGGAACTAAAGAATTTAGCGAAATGGTTATAGGTAATTTTCCAAAGCATTGTGCCCTAGACTGGGATTGGGAGCTTGGAGCACGTGTCCCTGGGGAACACCACAGAGCACCCCAGGCAGTCAGCCTTCTCTTCCTATGTGTGATGGCCGGACTCTGAACCAGGCAACAGACACCCTTTCCAGAATGCCTTCATGAGCACAGAAGGCTGTTTTCCCTCTTCAGGGTGTGGGGTGATCAGGGTATCTTAGTAGCTCTGCCTCAGAGCTCATCACATCCTAGGCTTCTCCCATCTTGCTGTTCCCCAGTGCTGCTCCTGATGGCAGGGTCAAAACTAGGCTGTGCTTAGCACAGGGGAAGTTGGGAAATGACCTCTCATTTGAGGCGACCACACGCCCAGCTGAACCTGGACCGTTTTATTACCGAGAAGATAAAGACAGTAGGCCATTTTATAACCTCTGGACAAAACTTTACCTTTGAAAAGTTACAAACTGGAAAATTATCTATTTAATTTCATTAAATGGTATCATGGTAACATGTTAAGCTCTGCATATTATTTGTTTTTATTCTGTCTCTGGGATATGCCAGGAGATGTGAAGTGCCAGCATAGTGGGTTTTTGTTGTGTTTGTTGTTTAAATATTTTCTTTAAAATTTAGAAACTTTAGAAATGGCCATAATTGAATAGCACATTGTAGGTTATGGCTCCATAGCACCCTGACTGTGTTTGCTTTGTCTGGGCTTGATGCTTTACTTGGCTAATTTGGGGTTTTCTGATCCTTTGATTGTTGGCTTAGGAAAACTTGGGGGGCATAACAGAGCAGTCTTTGAAATCTCTGAACCTGGGTTTAGAGTCCTTTTTTTTTTTAAGTTACTTTTTATTGTAAAGATACTATACAGAGGGGTTACAGTTACATGAGTAAGGTAATGAATACATTTCCTATGGAACATTGTTACATCTCCTTTGTTTTTCCCCTACTATTCCTTCCCTCCATATCTCCCCAACTCCTCCTTCTACCCTCCTCCCCCGAAGTTGTAAAGTCCGTTTTCAACATTGAGTCCTTTCTTAACATTGAGCTGAGTCTTCCTCAGTGTCAAAGTGGGAATAAAATGGAATACTGCATTTATTAATTTGTTATGAGTTCAATAACTAGTTGTATATAAAGTGCTTACACAGCCCGCCACCTGGGATGTAATAGGTACTCTATAAATACTAGATGTTGCTTTTACTCTCAGGACTAGCATGGTCATTTAAAAAGTATTACAATGAGGTCTTATTTCCATATGTAAAACAGATGGAGACATTATTGGACCTTTGCCATCAGAGGCAAAGGCTATGCCAGCTCCAGCTCCAGCTCCAGCTCCCCAGAGCAGCAAGGTGGAAGTCATCATCCAGGAGAGGAAGGATACCAGGCCAGGAGTACCTCACGTCAGAGAGTGGGACCGAGGAAAAGGTAAGGGAGAAGGTGTCAGGTGTGAAACCTTTTCCAGTCGGCAGCCTTACGAGGGTGCATTGTTTTACCCAAGTGTGATTCTGGTATGGTGCTGTTGTTTATGGTGCTGGGATCGAACCCAGGCTCTCGCACATGTTGGGCAGGCCCTCTGCTGAGCCACCCCCAGCCCCTTGGTGAGTATTGAAGGTCCTTAGAGGTCTAAGGAAACCTCAAAGTCTTAAACTTGTTTCTTTTCCACACTAGTCGGGAGACCTGTAAAATGCAAGTATAAAAGAGCAGGGTCTGCAAAGGCATCATGCCAAAAGGATGGAGCTCCTTTTGTTTTATTGGGTTTTTTGTTTTATTGAAGCACAAAGGAAAAGTTTAAATTAGTGCTGTTTTTGTGTGGCGTTATACTGTAGAATGACAATTTAGTTAAGATTTGTACACATTTCTTCTGTGTCTCAACGAAAGACAACAAAATTCAACAAAAGATGAAAGTTTATGTTTTGGTATGATATACCGTATCTTGTCAAACAAATGATTTGACTATTCCATTTTTTTCTTTTTTTCTCTTCAAGTGAATTTTAGAGCCTTTTTTGACAGTCTTCAGAACCTGCAAGCCTTTTCACAGTCTTTCTCTAATCTTTCCATATCTTAAAGTCACTTCTTGATTGTAAATGTGTGTATGTATGTATGCATATGTGTGTACGTATACACAAATGTGCCAGCACAGGGGCTTGAACTTGGCCTTGCCCTCTCACTTAAGTATCTCATACTCAACTATTGTTCTACCTCTTGAGCCATATCTTCAACCTGGCATTTTGCTGATTAAGTTGAAGGTAGAGTGTCTCAGAATTTTCTGTCCCAGCTGGCTTCAAACCTTGACCCTTCAGGTCTCGGCCTCCTGAGTAGCTAGGATTACAGGAATGAGCCACTGATGCCTGGCTGCTAATACTATTTGTAGATATAAAATACCACCCCCCCTTTTGTTGGTTGTAGGACTTAAACTCTGCCTAAGTGCTGTCCCTCAGCTTTTCAGCTCAATGCTAGCGCTCTACCACTGGAGCCAAGGGCCACTTCTGGTTTTCTGAGTGGTTTATTAGAGATAAGAGTCTCACAGACTTTCCTACCCGGGCTGGCTTTGAACTGTGATCCTCAGATCTCAGCCTCCTGAGTAGCTAGGATTACAGATGTGAGCCTCCAGCACCCGGCAATATAAAATATGTTTGACAAATGACAAATGACAAAGCTTTGTCATTGGCCTTTCTTATCTTCCAGAGTTCAGTATGGCTTTTTTTTTTAGGTCCTGGGGTTTGAACTCAGGACTTAGGTGCTGTTCTTGAATTTTTGTACTCAAATCTAGTCCTGTACCACTTGAGCCTACAGCTCCACTTTCAGCTTTTTGGTGGTTATAGAGTCTTAGGGACTTTCTTGCCCAGACTGGCTTCGAACCAGGATCCTTGGATCTCAGCCTCCAGAGTAGCTAGGATTACAGGCATGAAAATGGCTTTTCAGAAATACATGTATAAGCTAATTGGCAAATAATAACAATGAATTTATCTCGTAATTAATTAATCAGTATTCTAACTATTCTTTCTCATCTTCACTAGAATTTTCCTTTGGTTACTGGTCGAAGAGACAGTCAGATCTCCGGGCTGAGCGGGATCCTGAGTTTGCCCCACCATCAGATTACTTTGTGGGTCAAAAGAGAACTTCTTTGAGTAGCCAAATGTGGAACAGATCTGGACCTGCACCAAGTGACCCCGAGCAGCCCTGTGCCGAGGGCCCGGAGCCCCGCACTGCACACATGCCACCCCCGCCTGCTCGTGAAGCCACACCACAAGCCCCCACAGTCAATTTTGAAACGCTGGATGATATGATATCATACTATAAACAAGTAACATGATCTCCAACAGCATTTTGAACTTGGGTTTGTACCCTTAGTGGTGACTTCCTCTCCCAGAGGAGGAGAAACAACTTTGGGGACTGAAATGTACCTGTATCCTCTTTCCCTTTCCCGAGAAGGCACAGGCTGGTCCTAGGCTGGATTTATCAGTAGTGGGGAAGGTAAATGGGAGAATGGGAATTTTTCATTACCTTGCTGTGTATTTATTACAAATGGGTGTAGAAGAAACCTGCTCTGCTTCATGCAAGTGCAGTCCAGGCTTCTTTTTTGGGGGAGAGGGTCAGTCATGGGGTTTAAACTTTGGGCCTGGGTGATGTCCCTCAGCTCTTCATCTCAAGGCTAGAGCTCTACCACTTGAGCCACAGCGCCACTTCTGGTTGTTTATTGGAGATAAGTCTCATGGATTTTCCTGTCCAGGCTGTCTTTGAACCATGATTCTCAGATCTCAGCCTCCTGAGTAGCTATGATTACAGGCGTGAGCCACCAGTGCCTGGCCAGTCCAGGCATTTATAATGCTTTTTTTTTTTTGTCAGTTGTGGGGTTTGAACTTAGGGCCTATGCACTGAGCTCTTGTTTGTTCAAGACTAGCACTCTTACCACAAGAGTCTCATGGGGACATTGAGCTGTGATCCTCAGATCTCAGCCTTCTGAGTAGCTAGGATTACAGGCGTGAACCACCAGCACTGGGCTTACGCTCTCTATTTCATACCTACTCCCATGACTTAGATTTATGAATTATGAATTTCAGTCCTTTTGCAAACACTAGCATATTAGGTACCTTTATTTAAAGGTTCAGCATACAGGTTAGTTGGAGCATAGATCAGAAGGAGCTCTTGATTGTCCAGCAGGCAAAGGAAGAGTATCTTAAGAGAGGCAAAGTAATCCATTTCCCCAGAAGATCCTGGAGCTGGTGCAGTATTTGAAATAGTGAGGCCAGGGAGAGTGCCTTTGTAATCCAGGAAGGCTTTCCACATCTCTGTGCACAGTAGTTATCTGATGAAACATTTCTGGAGTCCACTGAGACTGGTCAGAGATTCAGTGGACTCAGTGCATCTTGGGTATAACAATTAGAGCTTTTTAGCTTGTCCTGTCCTCCTGCTGACACTCCAGACTGCCCTAGGCCTTCCTGATTGCATCAGATGTATGCTTGTGTGGAGTGAAGCAGGTAGGTCCCTGTGTCCTTACTATGAAGAGGTGTCCAGGTAGGCAGGGTTCCAAGGAATGGCACTAGGCTAGAGACCGCCCTGCCTCTGTCAGAGGGACCCCTGTATAGCACAGATAAGTAGCTGGGAATTGTTTGCCATGCCCATCCGACTCTCTGGGGCAGGCCCCAGGCTGGTGGGTGTCCTGTTGGAACTCAGCTTAAGTCTTCAAAGTTCCCTGAAGGAGGAAGTGGGAAGGAGATAGCATCCAGCCTCTGTGGCTGACTTCTCCAGCACAGTGGCGTCGGACAGGAGTGCCCTCATCCTCACTACAGATGACATACAGGAGCAGGGGAGAGGGTCAGCAACTGGTCACCAAAATGCCACTATGTCTAACCTCTACAGAAGTCATGCTCCAAGTGCTCTCTGTTCATAGCCTTGTTGCCTCAAGTGAAGCAGATTTGGACAAAAATTTTCTTACTTCTGAATCCATAGCATTGGCAGAGTTGCTACCTATTGTCATTCTGTCGGCCTAATCTAGCAAATACCTCTGAATAAATGCAAGTGTAACCCCACTAATTGAACTATCTTCTTTGCAGAAATTGACAAGCTGATCCTAAAATTCGTATGGAAATGAAAGGGATTCGGAATAGCCAAACAATCTTGTTAAAAGAACAAAGTTGGAGGACTTGCACTTGCTGATTTCAAGTCCAGTTGCAAAGCTGTAATACCTGTTGTGTCCTGGCATAGGCACAGATGGATAGATCAGTGCAATAGAAGTTAACTCATGGTCAGTTGACTTGACAGGAGCACCAGGACCATCCAATGGGCAACTAATAGTCCCTTCAACACATAGGGCTGGGACAACTGGATAGCAATTACTCCTACAAAAGACCAACTTAAATAGACTAAAGACCAACCAGTTGAAACAGCTTAAAGGACAAAGGAGGAAAAGGCAAAAAAAAACTAAAAAGAAATAATGACTATATGTTAAGAGTCATAAGAAATGGAAAAAGGAAGATGAGATGGGAAACAGGAAATAGACCATGAGAAAGATGTAGTGAATGTTTGTAAGGCAGGGCAAGTGAGGACTCAGGAGGGGGCTGGGAGGTGGGGGACGGGGAGGGGGGCGGCGGTGGTACCCTTGAAGGAGGGACCAGAAGATCAGCCAGATGGCATCCAGAGCCTACTTCAGGGTGGGCCCCCCAAGTGGCATTTTTGTCCTGGCCTAGAGCACCTAGTGTGAACAGAATCAGTTGTGCATGTTGGCTGTGACTAATAAGTCATGATTTCCCTGGGATTTGAGAGACTGTACAAGCCTATTCCTAGTACCTTCCTTGTAGCATAAATTTCAGTTTTTGTGAGTCCAGCTATATCCTGTTCTGCTTTAGACCCACAGTTCAAGTGTTAGTACCCCTTCAGGAAGTCTCCAGCTTGTTTGGTACCACTTAGTGTATCCAGCAGATGGCGTTGGTGTACTCAGATCCATGCTCTAAAGCAGCAGTCTAATAGAAATATAACTATAATGTTGTTTACGAAGAACAGTATTTTAAAAATCCGATTAAAATAATAAACCCCAATATCACAAAATAAAAAAATTAAAGCCAAATTAACTTGGATGTTTTATGTTCAACCCAAGCTGGCCAAAAGGTAGCATGTAGTTAATTCATGGAAATTATCAGTGAGATAATTTAAATTTTTTTACACTGTCTTCAGAGTGTCCTGCATCACAGCAAATATCTCCGTTTGAATATGCTCTCTGTGCTTTGTGTGTGTGTGTGTGTGTGTGTGTGTGTGTGTGTGTGTGTGTGTGTGTGTGTGTGTGTGTGTGTGTGTGTGTGTGTGTGTGTGTGTGTGTGTGTTTGAGATAGGATCTCAAGATACAGCCCAGGCTAACCTTGAACTCCACAGTCCTCATGTTTCCACCTCCCAGTCTAGGGATTCCGGTGTGTACCACCCATAGCCATCCATAGCTTGGACATTATGTGCAATATTTGATCCATATTGAGATGTCCTAAAAAAGACAGTTGAAGTATGTTCCAGTCCAAATTGTTCCCCAAATATTTAAGATAGCCAACAATAGAATTACGTTACAGCAAATAAAACTAGCGATATAGGTCCTTAGCACCTGATGCAGCTCCACATGACTGGTTCTGTCCAGCCACACAGCTTCCATTAGTAAGTGAACAATCAGCAAGTGAAGTCAAGATACCCCACATGCAAACTTGGGAGCAAGTAGAGGCAAAACCTGCCTCTGGCCACACCTCATGCTTTCCTTGTAACCTCTCCTCCAGGCCTTTGTGTATATTAGAACAGTTTGTTTGAATTGGCTCACTAAATCATTTTGTTTACTTGTAAAATTCCCGAAAGAATATTCAAATCCATATACATGAGATTCCTTCTCTGCTTAGCCCTGTGTTTGCCATAGACTTGGGGATCATTTGTTCCCCTGCAGGCCACAATACTTGCAGCCTGTGCTCTGGCTCTCAGCTAACCTTGTGACATACTGATGCAGTAGAATTTGGAATGGGGGTGGGTACTGGTCTTTACAGTTAACATAGCCATGCCATATGCAGGTCGTTTCCTTTTAAGCCAGCAAGTCAAGTTACATCACTTGTAAGTCAAACTGCTCATATATAATACTTCCATGACTAAGGTAAATGGTGATAATTGCAAAGAATTTGTCGATCCCCTGAAAACAATGAAAGAAGCTCCTGCCTCTCTCCTGTTAGGTATTATTGGGAAGCATGTTGCTGGGGTAGCTTTTGGATATCTCCCTGTCTTTTTAAGTGTATGTGTGGGTACTTGTACACACTGGGGAAGAAGAGCTGGGGACAGCGGTTGGTATTACTGTCTAGGAAAACTGGAAAATCAGAATGTTCACACAGAGCAAGGTGTTTTATGAAAACCTGTTTTTAGCCTAGTCTGCCATGGTGTTTCTTAATAAATCCAGGACTGTGTACATTCATGCATAGCAAATGCATGTTTGTCTGGTAGAGGAATGGTCAGAAACATTCCCGCTTCCACTTACAATTTAAATAGGCTGCTCCACTCCATCTCTAACTGCCATGTTCTCCCTAACTCTGAAATCTCACCATGCTTAGTGGCAGCGTGGCCTGGGTAACGTGTGTTCTCTGGGGCTCGCTGTGGCTGCGGTATGGCCTACTGTCCTTCGTTTCCTTCTGCTTTGTCACTGTTAGTATTAAGCTTCCCTGAGCTGGGAGCGGGTGTCCATTCGGTCCACACCACCCTGTCCACACACTGTCTGTTGTTTGTGAAAACAAGAATATTCAAGAGTGGGCTCTGCTCCCATCCAGATGACCCAGGCCACAAGTACCTTTGAAAACTGGCCTGCTAGCTTTGTGGGACACCGGAATTTTTATTTTCTTCCCAACTGTTTTTAAGTCTCCCTGTGTATCTTAATATATCGGCATTTCCTTTCCTTTTCCTTTCTTTTTTCTTTTCTTTTCTCTCCCTCCTCTTCCTTTCTTTCTTTCTTTCTTTCCTTTCCCATCTTCCTTCCTTCCTTCCTTTCTTCCTTTTCATTTTGGTCTGCAGTTTTCAAAGTACCTGTAGTTGGTGTGCAACCATTTGTGTGGTTTTCCAGGAATCTGGCCCGAGTGCCAGGTATACATACTATTTGTCTGGTTTTCAAAGAATCTGTGGACAGTGTGCAGGCATACCCTACCATTTGGTTCTCTTGCTTCCACTTACCAGTTCTAAAGCTGGTCTGCTCAGATATTTTTAATGGCTGCCTAATCATCAAAGTGATAGATTTCACTGTTCAGCACTTCGGTTGTTGCTGTGTATTATCTCTATTAATTAGGAAGGATGTGGCTGAAAGGTCTTTAAAGACAATTAAGCCGAACTAAATCAAAATTTAATAAGCATAGCTATTTATAGGAAGGCTGCTGCTTTTGAATCCAGCCCCTTTCAGGAGTGACATCACTGGGTCAGAAGGATGGTCATTGTTAGGTCTGATTTAGGGCCCATCTCTGTAATGCCTTTGCCACCGCAGTAAGTCCTCCTGACTGAGGAAGCACGGGTTCAGAAAGGATGGGAATGTGGGCCGCCTTGGGTTGGTGTTGAGCCCTGGCAAGGTACTGTGTGAAACTCGATTGTGCGTCTGCTGGCCCTGACGGTGCTGGAAAACCGCTTCTCTGTGGTCAGGCGCTCCTGCTTTCCTCTCTGATGAAAAGTCAGGCATTTGCCAGAATCTTCATCAGCCAGGCCAGAGGACAGCATCAGTGAGCCTTCCCGCCTCTGTTTCTTTCCTGCCTCAAGCGGCCTGGTCTGCAGCTGTCTTTGCCCAGCGCACTTACATCTGGATTCCATGCAGATTCCTAAAGCTGATCTAGAGGAAACCAGAAACTAGACAAAATGGCAGAGAGAGAGATCCAGCCCCAGATAACCTGCGGAAGATAACTGGAGGAAGGCTGATTTCATTTTGCTTTTAGTGTTTAGTTTGTGCGTACTGAAAAATGTGCTGGTGGATGAGTGCAAGTACAAGGAAGAGCGTGTGCCCCTGCATTTCCCCTTTGTCATGTGTGCAGGCATTTACACAGCCATCAGCATGGGTATGGCGTGCACTGGCATCAGTGTCATCACAAAGAAGGAAACACTGCTAGCACTGCATTGTGATGGTTGTGATGACAACATAATGTGACATAACCAGACTAGGAAGCTAACAGCTCCATTATGCTCTCATGTGGACCCCTGTGTCTCCTATGTGGCCTGTCTTTATAGGCCTGGAGACTGTACTTGTTTGCAGCATTCAAAGATATAGCAAGTACAAGTTCTCTGGCGTGACATGCAAGGCTTCACCTGGCCTCATCTCAGGCCATATTACCAGGTTGGTCTTCTGCCATCCTACAGTTTCCTTGGCCCCCACTGGGGTCTAGATGGCCCTGGGCCTTTGCCATGCTGTTCCTTCTGCAGGGGCTCCCTCTCACCTTCTCTACCTGGCTTTTTGCCATCTTATGCCATCTGTTGTTCCTCCCTCTTGACTTTCCTCTTTAGGTTTCTGTGGCCTTTGTTCACTTTTCTGTAGTGATACCTGTCAAGCATAATAGCTAGTTTTGGTCTACCTCCCCCCACCCTCTCAGATTTTGAGCTATTTGGGGATAAGGGCTGTGTCTGGGTGATGGAAAGGTAAGTGGCAGGTTATAATGGGATAAACAGTCACAATCACCTGACTGGCAAGGACCACATTTGGTGGCAAGGATAGAGATCTGAGTGGATTGCAGAGACTAAAGGTTTATTATCTTGTGATGGCAGTTTGGAGGCAGGTGATTAAGATATAATGTGGGGGTGTCACAATTGTCAGGAGCCCTGGCTCTGTTGCTGTGTAGCCACCACTAATGTTTGCTTTCCCTCTCCATGGCTCAAAATGGCTGTTTGGAGCTACAGCAGTCTCATCTGTTTTGGACAACAAAGATGAAAGGAAGAGGGTAAAGGAAAAGCATTCTCTCCAAAAAAGTAGCTTCCTTTTAAATCATGTCTGGAATGCTTGTGACATTGCTGATGGGACCAGGTAATGCAGCCACTTTGGAACAGTACAGCAGTTCTTCAAAAAATTCAATAGTGAGCAACCTTATGACCCAGCAGTTCCACTTACAGAGGTACAGCCCGGAGGATGAAAAGCTTCCTCTGCCACTGAGATAAGACGATGAACATTAACATTAGTAATTGTTGATTCTGTCTGCAAACACTTGTGCAGAGTCTTGTGGCAGCATTCATGAAGGCCCCATGCAGAAGCAATGGAAATGCATGTCTACTAGTACACCAACAAAGTTTAACCTATCTATACAACGGAATAATATTACTCGGCCATTAAAAGAGATGGAGTACTTGCACATACTGCATCGTGGTTGAAGTTCAGGAAACAGCAAGTACGAAGAGCCACTCACCAATGACATGACTCCATTTACATGTAATGTGCAGAACTGCCAGATCTCTGCAGACAGAAACTGGATGAATGGTTGTCTCCAAGAAAGAAATTACTGATGGATTTCTTTGATGAAATGTTCTAAAATTAGTGATATCATATAGTAAATACCATTTTATGTATATATATATATATATATTAAAAATCGGTATCTGTAAGACTGCTTTAAAAGTCAGCTTTTATCTGTAAATCCTATCTTCAAAATTAACCTCAGAAGAAAGGAACTCATTGGATGGGGGTGGGGTGTAGGAGGAGGAAGTTCCCCAATGAGATAATATCGCAAAGATTTTCAAGGATTCTATTAACCATTATCTTCATCTGGGTCCTAACTTTAAAAAAAAAAAGAAAAAAGAAGAACCGTTCCTGCATGGTCAGGGTCAGATCCCGCTGGCTGGTTGCCGGGCTGCCCATGTGACTTGAGCTTCTGAGTGGTTTCTTTGTTCTGTAGACTTACATTTCAAAGGCTCATCTATTTCTCAAAGCTTGCAAAGCTAAGGCATGGGGATGAGGGGTCAGCAGTGGACATAGGAAGCCACTGTACCAGCAGGCCGGCAGAACATGAGCAGGATTTGCTCCTTGTGGCTCCCCTTCAGATTCTATTCCTGGACAGCAACAGCATAGAGGCCATGAAGGAGGACTGTGGTGTCTGGAAAGCCTGCGTGCTTGACCTCTAGAGATAGTACCTCCCCACCAAGAGCTCTGGTTCCTCAACACACAGCTCTTTTTATGTAGCCGCACTGGTCTCAAACTCATGACCCTCTTGCATCTTGGGTGATTCCATGCCTGTTCTGGTGTTGAATGCCAACAGAATGTCTCTTTGTCTTTCCAGGCTTTTACCAATAGACCATAGCAGATCTTCTGTTTGGGATGTGTGACTACAAAGGTATGGCAGGTCGCCCTCTCTTCCTTGCCTTTCTGTTCCTCCGGCCCCCTCACCCTCCCGCCCCTGGCCCCTCCCTTTGGCACTCAGTTTGTCTGACTGTCCCTGAAGGTTTTTCTGGACCTATCCCCACAGCAGATCCTCTGAAAGCAGCTCTGGGGACCTCCACTGTGCGGGAATGACCGGGGACTTCCTTGTCCCTGCAGGTTAGGAACTGCTGGTGGAATGACCTGTGAGGGCCACTTCAGCATGCACACCCCGCCTGTCTGGGAGGCCTTGCTATAGTGTGAGCTGCTGTCCTGGATCACGTGTCAGAGCGCCTGCGCCAAGTCTTGACTACAGAAGGAACCTCTCCTCTGAAATGGACAGTATTACCTAACATGATGTGTGCGCAGGCAGCATGAGCATGGTGAAGGGTAACAGACAGCTGTTTCTGGAATATTCGGCCATGGCTCCCAGGCTGCTGGCCCGCATCTGCAAACTCATCGTTATCTGCCGCAACGCGGGCGTTGCCGTTCCGAAGGGCATCAGGAACATCTTTGAGTTCACCTGGGAGGAGCTCATTGCTGACCCCACGGTGACCACCCCTTCCGACATCGCGGGCCTGGAGACCAGCTTCGGACCCCCCCCTACACCTGCAGAAATGGCTCAGCCACAAATCCTCGTCCAGAGGAAGCCATTACCCTCCACACCACAACCCACATCAGGGGCGCTGGCCAAGCAGCCCACCCTCCCTCGCAAGCCCTCCCGCCATGGGCCCTCTGGCCAGGAGTCCCTAAACAAGTTTCAGAGGCAGTCCATCCATCTGCTGACGGAGCTCCTCGCCCTGAAGATGAAGGCCATGCTGGAGGCTGTCTCTGGTAAGGATGGTCACGCATCTCCCTCTATTCCAGCCCGTGGGTGTGTGTATTCGTCGCGGCCACCATGGACAGTGACAGTTGAGCATCCTTAACCTGAGCGTCTGAAGCATTCTCAAACCCGAAATTTCCCGATTGGCAATACGGTGCCACAGTGAGAAATTTTATGCCTTAATGTCCTGTGAAAATGGCAGGTGTGCTCCAAATACTGTATAAAATTCCCTTAGGTCTGTGTATAGGATGTACACAAGCCATCAGTGACTTTCACGTTTAGACTTGGGTCCTGTCCCCAACGTAGCTGATTAAATAATGTGCAAACCGCAAACCAAAACACTTCTGGTCCTAAGCACTTTGAATAAGAGATATTCAACTTGAATATAATAGGTTTGTGTTAGATATGGACGGTGGTCGAGGGTCTGCTATAGAACCTGAATTTCTCCCCTCGGCCCTGCCAGGAATCGTCCCTTTCCCCTTCTCTGATCTCCCCTCCCATTTCCCAGCTCTACGGAGCTCAGGTTGGCAGGTTAGCAGTACAGCAATAAGCAGTCAGAGGTACAGAGGGTGGTAAAGCTACGCACAAATTTGTGAATGAAGAGGGTCAGTTGGTGGGAACTCAGCCAATACCAGGGAGAGACAGGGTGGGCAGACAGGTAGAGAAATGCTGCCTGCTGGGTCTCAAAAGCAGGAGACTATTTCCTTAGGAACCCCTCACCTTTCATTAGGAAGTCTTCACTGCCCGTATTCCCCGAGGCTGTTTGCACATGTCTCATCCCGGAGGCGCCGCCCTGTGCCGTCTCCATGCCTGTCATCATTCCTCTGCAGGTGCCAACCCCCTGGATATCACCAGGCGCTTCGTGGAGGCCAGCCAGTTGCTCCACCTTAATGCCAAGGAGATGGCCTTTGACTCTCTGATTGGCACCGTTGGGAGAACTGTCTACAGTGTGGGACATGTAGGGAAAGGTGGGTGCCTGAGCTTCTGCTTATAGGCAAAAAGTACATGCAGTGTCAGCAAGGCCGTTGCAAAGGGCCACAGGGGCCCTCTGGTGCTGCTGGTGAGTAACCACTTGGTGCTGCGCCCAGAAAGAGCAGTCTGAGTGTCTCTTGGTGGGAGACCTATGCACCTCACAACTCGGTGCTCCCCCAAAATGTATCTACAGTGAAATCCCTTGAAGCAGTTAACACACACTAGAAAAAGAATTTAAAAATTATATCTTGCCAGGTGCTGGTGGTTCATGCCTGTAATCCTAGCTACTCAGGAGGCTGAGATCTGAGGATCACAGTTCAAAGCCAGCTGAGGCAGGAAAGTCTATGAGACTTTCCTTTCCTTATCTCCAATTAGCCACCAAAAAAAAAAGTCAGAAATGGCACTGTGGCTCAAAGTAGTGGAGCACTAGTCTTGAGCACAAAGCTCAGGAACAGTGCACAGGGACTGAGTTCAAGCCCTGGGATGGGCACACACACACAAAATTATATCTTAATCACTCACCTTCATATACAAAGTAAGCCACCCATTACTCATTGGTGTCTTTCTTTGTCTTCTGAGTTGGTTTCTTTGTCAGGTTTTCCCTGATTGGAGGCCAAACATCTGATGATATGGAAATCCAGTGCAAATAAAATGAATAGTTAAAATTGCAGCTTTGGGGGGAAATGTAGGGTTTCATGGAAGTCAGTGAAATCCCTAAAGGGGAAAGTCCTCAGTTCCCTGTGACAGGATGAAACTATTTAGCCACCAATGGGGGAAATCTCAATAACAGCTGAATAAAAGCTGGTTGGAGTGTCAAAGAACTAAAGATAAAAAGTGATAAAGTCCTTAAATATTTTTACAAAAGGTGGTTATAAGAAGATCCTATTTTGTGGCTATACATAGTTTTTCTGGAACAAAAACCTGGCATAACCAGTTTTAAGTTCTATAAGAATTGGTATGTACTTACGTTATCAAATATAATTTGTGCATGCGTGTACATGCATACTAGTACTGGGGCTTGAACTCAGTCTGGGCACTGTTCCTTAGCTTTTTTTTGTTTAAGGCCGGTGCTCTACCAGTTGAACCACAGCTCCACTTCTGGTATTGGGTGGTTAATTGGGAATAAGAGTATCGTGGACTTTCCTACCTGGGCTGGCTTTGAATCATGATCCTCAGATCTCAGCCTTTAGGATTATAGGTGTGAGCCACCAACATCTGGCTCTGATTTTTGTCAGGATAAAGAAGCTTATTTTGATAGATTTTGGTTTCTTTTTCTAAGATAACTTACAGTTAACCCCCTTCTCTCCAAATTACCATGAAGTAGAGGTCTCCATTGAAGGGACTGACATTGTACAAGCTCATTTGGTATCGAACAGCCAGGTTCTGTGACCACCTGTCCTTGAACTTCGCTGAATTGTTCAGGTGGACGGTGATGGACATACTGGGCTCTGCTGTTCATGTTCTGTTTGGGGGCTTAGCGCTCACTTCCTGTGGGATCGTGGCTGCCTGCGGGTGGTCTGTTCACAGTGATGAGGTGTGCAGGACAGGATAGGACCAGGCACACCCTCTCCATCTCAGGCCTTTGTGCTCTCCTACTTGAACACAGCTGAACTCTGACCATGAGTTCCAGACGCAGATTAAAAAAAAATTTTTTTTTAAATTCTCCTACTGGGGCTGGAAAGGTGGCTCAGTGGTAGAGCGCTTGCCTTGCATGCATGAGGCCCTGGGTTCGATTCCTCAGCACCACATAAGCAAAAAGAAAAAAAAAGCCGGAAGTGGCGCTGTGGCTCAAGTGGTAGAGCGCTAGCCTTGAGCTGAAGAGCTGAGGGACAGCGCCCAGGCCCAGAGTTCAGGTCCCATGACCAGATCCCCCCCCCAAAAAATTCTCCTACTGAATATGTGTACATACGTCCCCCATCATTAGTCTCTTATAGAATACAGCTGTTTGCATAGCATTTGCACTGAGTAAAGTCTAAGCCAGCTAGAGATGATTTAAGGTATATAGTAGGTCATGTTCTATATAAGTGCTATGTGATTGGCCCAAATCCTCGATTTTGGCATGCCCATGAGTCTGGAACCAATGACCTGTGGCTCTCAGGGACAGCTGTATTATGTCCCATCACCTTTAACAGAAAAATAATCTTAGCTACTGAGGAGGCTGAGACCTGGAGGATCACTGTTTGATGCCAAAACTGAGCAGAAAAGTCCATGAGACTGCATCTCCAATTAGCCAGCAAAATGCTGGCCTGTATTGGCAAAACAAAACGAAACCCAGTGTTCAGATCTTCACCATCAGTGCTTATCTCATAGTTACTCTGAGTCAGCGTTGTTGTTTTTTTTCAGGATGACAGCCTTGTGTCTCCAAGACTCCTGTATCCTGTGTAGCCTATGATTCTGAGGGGAGTGGGGGGGAGAGCTTGATCAGTCTCTGGAGACCTCTGAGGAGATTCGGTGGCGTCTGCCCCAGGGAGGGCAGAGAAGACCCCTGTCACTGGGAAAGCAGCTCGACAGCTGGCACTGTGGGCACTGAAGTCACCTTTTTAAAGGAGCCTAGAGTTCAGGGACAGAAAAGCACCCAAATCTAAGTAACACAGTTTTCTGTTTCTTTTCTTTTTGTGCCTGTCCTGAACTCAGGGCTTGGGCACTATTACTAGCTTTTTTGCTCAAAGCTGGCAGTCTACCACTTGAGCCACAGTTCTACTTCTGGCTTTTTTGATCATTAATTAAATGTAAGAGTGTCTCAGCCTTTCCTGCCTGGGCTGGCTTTGAACTGTGATCCGCAGATCTCAGCCTCCTGGGTAGCTAGGATTACACACCTGTAATCAGGTTCTTTTATGTGGCAGATTACAGACACTTTCCAGCAAGGCTATATCGGCTCAATAATTATCATGAATGTGTGCAGACTCCTCCTACTGTTCATGTTCCATATTTACCTACATGACTTGTATTAGTCTAACATGGCCACTGTATGTGTGTCCTCTTGTTTCAGTTGTATTGGTTATTAAAATTAACTTCCCAAGGGAGGGATTGGTGAGCAGAAAGGGTCACAGAATATGTAGATCTCCTCTTTCTGCAAGAATGGTTTCCTACACTGACAGGGTTGATGGGTTTTGTTCTTCACCTTTACCAGGACTGGTTCTTGTTGGTCTTTATCCACTTACAGTAGAGGAGACTGGAAGTTGTTTGAAGTTCAGTGCTTGGATCACTAGCTATGCCAGTCATCTCCATGTTTTGTGATGCATGTTTATAGTTCTTACTTGTGTGGTTGGGTTGGCCATTTTTTTTTTCAAGTATGCTGTGAGGGGCGTATTGCATAGTATCTCCTAACAGTGGTTTTGTGCCTGCTTACAGACAGGACCATCTCTGGGGAAAGAATAAGCGATGGCTTGGTGAGGTTCGCATCAGAAGGATGCAGGTTTTCTACTGGTGAGGAGAATGCTACATGTGAGATCTCAAATGCTCGCACATATAGGAGGGTCCATACCCTGATGGACACATGGTTGAAGAAGCATCTGATCCCCCTCGCTGGCCCAAAGGTCATCCTCTCCACCGTGTGTGGCACCCATTCCTTTTCACTTACCCTTGGGTAACGTCACCTTTTGCTTGAGTGCTGCTTCCTGCTCTGGTGCTAATGCACCCCTGAGAGGTTGTGGGGAGGCGGACGCACTGCAGAAGGGACCTTTCAGCATGTCCCCTAATTACTCTGAGCTTACCCATTCATCGAAAAGTCTGTTCCTCCCACGAGGTAGTTGTTTTGTAACAATAGGTTCATATTTGCATCCTATACTATTAAAGTAAGTCTGTATTTACATTTTGTTTTAAAAACAGTTAAAGTTTATGCCCGGCATTAGGAGGCTGAGATCTGAGGATGGTGGTTTGAAGCCAGCCTGGGAAAAAAGTCCATGAGACTCTTACCCCAATTAACCACTGGAGTTGGAACTATGGCTCAAGTGTTAAGAGTGCTAGCCTTGAACAAAAAAGCTCAGGGACAGTGCCCAGGCCCTGAGTTCAAGCCTTAGGACTGACACCTACCCATACTCCACACACAGAAAACAACAACAACAACAAAAAACAGTTACAGTTTTAAAGCAGAAGATTCACTCGCTCTTTCCTCTCCAGAGTCCCCTGTGAACATCTCTGTCATAGGAGTGAACTCTCCATATCAGCTCATCTACCAGTCTTCTACTGCCTGTCTGAGCTTTTCCCTCTCAACTGCAAAGGAACCCAGGAAGAAAACAGGTAAAGAGTACTCCCAGCAAGGTCTGGGGCCCACTTGGTGGTAGTCTGGGGATAGAAGCCTGGGGAAAGGAAGCCCCGGGAGACCTTGGCTGCCCGTGTGGCTGGTGGACTGGGTACGCCTGAGTTTCTGAGAGGAAGACTCTCAGCCGCCTGGCCTTGGAGACACCGATTCTCACCCATGTCAAGGTGGCTGAGCACCCCCAGCAGCTCCATTCAGAATATGCAGCAGACACAGCAGCCCACCCAGCCCGCACCTTCCATCCTTCGCACCATCTCCACTTCTGTCCTCCGCTTCTTAGCCATCCCCCAAATGGAGAGCTAATATTTGAACAGAAATATTTGGATCGCAAGCCTAACAGACCTGGCCATACCCCTGACCCTCAAGAAAGAAGGGCTTAGGGGAAGAGCAGGTAGCAAGTGGGAGCACACAGGAGAACAGCTTGTCAGAGGGATAGGGCTTCAGACACAGGCAGACCTCTAGGATGTGCTGATGACAGGATGGGCGGGCCAGGCGGCTGACATAGCAAAGGAGCAGGACTGTTGGAGACGTGGGTCACTCACCCTGTCGCCTTCATTCCCACAGACACGGGAGGTGAGGCTGGAAGCTGAAAAGCTTGGAGTTTGTTCTACACCCTGCATGCGGCCAGCTGTGTGACGTACCTTCCCCCCGGATCCTCTCTCCTTAGTAAAAGGGAGGGGACTGTCAGAGGCTTTCCTCATCTAAGCCCTATTCCCATCATGATCCATAAGGCTCCTGTCTGGTCTAATGCTGCCTACGCTCACCTCAGCTTTGACTTCTCTCAGACAGTGGGCTCGAGGCATGACCACTGACTTGCAGAGTTACATTGTTTTATAAGTCACCAGTCGATCAATTCTCATCCCTGCGAAACAAATAATCCCCTCTCCATTCCCCCAGCCTCCTTGCCCTGAGACACACGCCGCAGTGCTGGAGAACAGAGCTCCCTAACCTTGCCTCCTTCAGTTCCAGGGAAGTCCAAGGGTTTGGAGGATACCCAGTCATTGCCAAGCCCGCACACGAAGGCCTTCCCCGATATCGAAATCACTGACCCCTGCCCCGAGGCCCGCGAGATGCTGCAGGATATGTGTCGCCACATGTGAGCCCCTAAGTGGCTGGGAGATGGGCATGGTCCTGGGAAACCCGCTGTGACAGAGAGCCAGCAGTGAGCCCTCGGTGACCGCGCACCACCCCCTCCCCACCCCCTGCCCCCGCCGCCCTGCCATCCTTTCTTCATGCACCGCAGTAATCCTTCCCTCTTTGCAGCTCATTTTGAGACCTGAGGCAGCCTGAGCAGTCAGATGGCCACTGGCTTCCTACGCAGTGATTTTTGCCTCTGCAGCATGCTGCTTTTCCCAGGAAGCCCCTTTGTGTAGCAACTGGAGGTCCAGTTTCTTGCCTGAGTGTCAGTTTCTTAGCATTATCTGCCCAGATGTTCTACCAAAAGGAAAAAAAAAAACCACCACCAACAACCACCACCACCACCTAGTACCTCTCAAACAAAAATCTACATGGGGCTGGGAATGTGGCTTCAAGGTAGAGTGCTCGCCTAGCATGCATGAAGCTCTGGGTCTAATTCCTCAGTACCACACCAACAGAAAAAGCCAGAAGTAGCATTGCGGCTCAAGTGGTAGTATGAGCCTTGAGCAAAAGAAGCTCAGGCCCTGAGTTCAAGCCCCAGGACTGGCAATGACCACAAAATGATGATGCGAATACTTCCGATTTTGTGAGTGTTCTAAGGCCTAGCAAGAAATTCAATGTTCCTGCAAGGGGCCAGACAACAGATTTAAGATTTATAAGCCATATATGTCTCCTGGGGGGGGAGTGGGCTCTGGGTCAGAGCGTGGGTAAAGGACAGCCACCCAGCTTATCTCTGTACTGTGGCGTTCTAGCAGCTCCTTTGCCCTGGAAGCTGCAGATATGGGCTGGAGGGGTGAGCAGAATTCTTTCTGTATAGCCCCACTGCATGGGACCTTGCACGGGCTGCGCTTGCTGAGTCTCAGGGGAGCACCTCAACCCTAGACTTCCTCCTAAAACACCGCCTTGGGTGTGAGGGACACTAGCAGGGGGAATGGGGCCAGGACAGGGATTTTGGTACCTCCTTGGCCAGTGAGCGCCCAGAGGCCTGAAGATTCACCATTCACCTGTCTCCTTCCCTGCAGACAAACTGAAAAGGCCACATGCAAAGGGAGGAGTGTCTGCCACCCCCTGATCTTACGCAACTACAAATCCAAGTCGGCCGGCCAGCCAGCGCCAGCCTCCAAAGTGGACTTTCACGTAGCTCACCACTCCTCCATGGGGACTCACACTTCCACCTCCACCCCTCACCAGCCCGTCAGTCACCATCCTCAGGGCGGCTCGCAATCGCAAGACACAAAGGCGCTCAGGAAGCCCCTCAAGTTCCACCACGCCTTCCACGATGGGTCCTCCTTCATTTAATATCCTTTTGCCCGGTGCTACCCTTCCTCAACCACCACTGAGCCCCCGAGAATTCTAGGCCTTGAAATAACCTAAGCAAAGGTCTGGCCAGGGCCTTGTAGGATAGTAAGCCTGCGTCTGGGTCAGATGAAGGAGAGTCAGAGGAAGATGATCCAAGTTTTAGGCTTTGAATTGAATTCAGATCTGATCACAGGAATATACCAAACCCCAGCTACCTGTGGATGTTTGTCAGTGCAAGTGACGCCCTGTCTTTGACGCTCTGCCAGGAGAGGGAAGGTAAAAGACAGTGTGGGTTATCTCTTGCTTAGAGACAGTAACTTGAACCCTATGACCTTTGAGAAGTCACTGGAAATGGTGTCTTGGTCGCATGTACCGTAGGTTTATATATACGCGTGTGTAATACACAGCTAGCTCGCCTTCTCACAGGTCTTTGCAAAGTTCTGTTTTGGAAATTTTACATGTCTACAACTTCATTAAAGATTAATGACATTCCTGCATATTACTCTAATTAATATTCTATTTTGTGTGGCCTATCAGTAATTAATAATTAAATAGCTGATTTAGGATCTTTATGCAAATTATTTGTATTCTCCTATGCATTGTCTAACTCTTCCTTTATTTAATTTTTTTGTCTAGTTGAGTAGCTTTAAATAACTTTAGCTTACCCAAATATAGAGAATATCTAGAGGTACCTAAGAATTCTTTTTTTTAAAATTCATTTTGATTATATGATGGAAAAGTGTTACCTGGTATTGCTTTTTCCTTTGATTTATACTATTGAGTTAACATAGATTTTAGAGCTTAAAATGTGCTTACAAGTATTTATGTAAATATTAAGGTATTCAAGCCTTAATTCTTGAAGTAATCTGATTTTGGAAGAAAGTGGAATTTAAGAAAAGTCAAAGTGTAAATTTTATACATGTGAAGTATGAATAGAAGGTAGAATGAACAGAGAATTTTCTTTCATTTATTACTTTACCACTCAACTATTTTTCTAAGTCTCGAATTAATTCTAAGCATTTTAGATATTTTTACCATCTTTTAATGCTTTGATATTTTGCTTGTT